>NC_069804.1:73056950-73707664 GCF_027406575.1 Nycticebus coucang
CAGATCTTTTTCATCTTTTTTTTTTTTTTTTGTAGAGACAGAGTCTCACTGTACCGCCCTTGGTAGAGTGCCGTGGTGTCACACGGCTCACAGCAACCTCCAGCTTTTGGGCTAACGTGATTCTCTTGCCTCAGCCTCCGAGCAGCTGGGACCACAGGAGCCCGCCACAACGCCCGGCTATTTTTTTGCAGTTTGGCGGGGGCCGGGTTCGAACCCGCCACCCTCGGCATATGGGGCCGGCGCCCTACTCACTGAGCCACAGGCGCCGCCCCATCTTTTTCATCTTTTAATTCCCAATTCTTAGCCCAGCACTGTCACCTGCCACACAGTGGGCTGTAAATGTAAGTAAATGCTGTTGATTATTTAGCCATGCAATTTTTTTTTTTTTTTACAATTCCCTGTTGGATAGAACTGCTTCCATTCATTGTATGAATATTTTACCTTGCTGGCCCTCATCTTCTGAATGCCAGACTTATTACCAATATATTAGGGTATTATACTACCCCCAAATATCTCTAGATGTCTTTTATAGTGTGGTAACAATTCTGGCCTAGAACTACTGGAATAAGTTCTTGGGAACTAGGGAAGTGTAAATGGGTGCACCACAGGCTTCCGAGTCCAGTTGACCTATGTTTGAATTCTATTTATTTTGCTATGTGATTCAATGCAAGTTGCTTTATATGTTTAAGCTTTAGTTTATTTGTCTACAAAATGGAGCTAATAACATAGTGCCTTAAATTTTAGAACATTTTAATGTTTCTGAAATTGAAGAACATCATACAATGCATTTCACATTTATTCTTGGAGTCTGTTTTTCCTGGCTGCCTTTTACTTTTACTTTTTCTTCTTCTAAAATAATGTTAGGAGCTTAATATTGCATTTTTCAGTATATAGAATCTTGGAGTAAAAGATGGCAATGTCGAAACATTGCATAAGTTTGATGCAAGTATTAATTGAGTTTCACACATAAAGTTCGATACAGAGTAGGTCCTCAATAAATAGGCAATGAAATCAGCAGGATGGAAAATAAAGTGTTTGTGAACTGTGAAGTATTTGCATTTATAAATGCTCTCCATCTTCTTCTGACCTGTAGACTTTGATGATTTTTCTGTCAGCCTACAAAAATGAATGATATGTAGCATTAAGTTATTTTGCAGTTCCAAAGAGAGAAAAGATTTTTTTAAAACAGAATTTTACTTTGTCACCCTTGATAGAGTGCTGTGGTGTCATAGTTCGCAGCACCCTCAAACTCTTGGGCTCAAGTGATCCTCTTGCCTCAGCCTCCTGAGTAGCTGGAACTATAGGCAATCACCACAATATCTGGTTATTTTTTGTTTTTTATTTTATTTTATTATTTTTTTTATTAAATCATAGCTGTGTACATTAATATGATCATGGGGCACCATACACTAGTTTCATAGACCATTTGACACATTTTCATCACACTGGTTATTTTTGGAGACTGGGTCTTGCTCTTGCTCAGGCTGGCCTCAAACTAATGAGCTAAAGCAATCCACCTGCCTGAGCCACCCAGCGTGCTAGGATTACAGGCATGAGCCACTGCGCCTTCCCTGAGAGAAAAGTTTTGGATTTGCTAATGAATTCATTCATTCATCCAAACATCATATGAGTCTCTGCTGTATATCACACACTGTTTGGGGCACTGGGAATACAAAACAGACAATGACCTCTGTGTTCATGGAGCTGACATTCTTGCAAGGATATTCTTGCATAGGGATAGAGAATACTAGGAATGTTGTCAAAATGATTTATGAACAATGTCTATGTGGATGTTTGAAGGAAGAACATTCTAAGCAGAAGTGATTGTGAATGTCAAAGTCTTCAGGAAGGAGAACGCCTGATGTATTCAAGGAACAGCTAGGAGGATGGTGTGGCTGGAACAAAATGAGTCACAGTAGCAGTGGTAAGAAATGAGGTCAGGGAGACAATGTGGCAGGGGTTTAATATTTTGTAAGACTTCAAGTACTAGATGGTTTATAAATTTTAATCATCAAATATAATTTATAAAATTCATCAAAAGAAACATAATCTATTTTTTAAATCATATTTGTATTCTTTTATTATCTTTATTCCTGACTAATGATATAAAAGTCTTTCTTTTATCATTTATCACTTTTTTCTGTATGAAGAATTTCCTTTAGCCATTCTTTAAAGGTAGGTCTAACAAAAACAAACTGTTAGTTTTCTTTTGTCTGAAAATGTATTTATATCTCCTTATTCCTATAGGACAGTTTTGCCAGATATAGAATTTACTATCAATATTTCTTTTCCTTCAGAATTGCTTTCTTTCTGGTTTCCATGGTTTGTAATGAGAAATATCATGATTCTAATGACATAATTCTCTATGTCAGGTGTTTTTTTCTCTAACTACCTTAATATTTTTTCTTTTCTTTTATTTTTCAGAAGATTAATTATGGTGTGTCTGGCATATATTTCTCTAGGGTAGCTAAGCCAATTTTTACTGATTATTTGTATGAATACTGTTTTAGTTCATCTCTGTTTTTCCTCCTTCCTAAACTCATACAACTGTTGTATATTTTGTTATTGTTCCACAAGTTCCTGACACTCTTTTCAAGTTTAGTTAGGCAACATTTATTTTTCTTTGGGTAAATCAGATTAAATACATTCTATATATCTGTTCCAAAGTTCACTGAGTCTGTGTTCTTATTATCTCCATTTTACTACAAGACTATCCACTGAGTTTTTAATATGTTATTATATTTTATAGTTTTGAAATTTCCATTTGATTCATTTTTGTAACTTTTATTTTTTGCTTAGATTTTTTCCTTTCTCTTGTATATTTTAAGAAGTGTTGTACCTAGGAGGCAAGATGACTGACTAGAGGCAGCTTTCATGAGAATCTCCATTTAGAGGAAGGTAAATTGGACTGCAGTGAACTGGAAGTGGTTGAAACTAGGCATGTTAGCAAATTATGAAATCTAAGTTCTGAGCATCCCCACTGAGACAAACTGCAAGGATGAAGATGAAAGGGGGGGAGGAAGAAAAAAAAAGGCAGTTATAGAGTGGAACAGACTGAGGAATCTCAGGAGAGTAGAAGGATAAAGGAGACCACTTTCCCACCCAGGAGGCTATCCATGGATTCTCCATGAGCAACAAACATTGGGTCTCTTACTCCATAGGAGAGTGCCATGAAATCCCAGTTCTCCTGTAGCTGGGAATTTCCACCTCTGTGTCTCCATCCTGCCTGGCAACAACAGTGAACAAATTTTGGCCCTAGTTGCATTTTGCCCACAGGCCACTCTCCCCATTTGTTGTTTGCACTCCCCGTTTATTTGTTGGCACAACAGAATGCCTCCTGCAGAGGTCAGCTTTCCAATACCCAGGTGAGTGGGAATATCAGCCAGGACCAGACAGCCTGATGGCACTACCCAACCCCCAGGCACTAGAGAGGTGAAGGAGCTTTGGAGCACATAGAGTCCCCAAAGCAACCAGCTAAAAACCAAGCATTGCAGAGGCCAGAGACCACTTTCTCTGTCACCACACTGACCAAACCCTTGTCTAGAAATGGGAGACCAGCCCTTTTTCCCCACATGTCTGAGAGGAATTTTGAGGGATGGCTGCATTGTGTGTGGCTCAGTTAACTGAGTGGTGCCACCCCCTGCTACAGGAGGAGAATGTGTCTTGGCTGCATTAACTTTAATGAGGTGTGGTCTCTTCTGGATCTCCCTCCTGCTGGAGGGGAACTCTCTCTGTCATTTGAAGTGATTCTATCTGGTGTCTGTGCTTGGTAGGGTCCTCCAGGATTTCAGGCCCCAGCTCCCTACCTGTAGACTTGGAGACACACGGTACTCTCCTTGGATAATCCTGCCCTGGGAAGTTCCAGGAAATGGACAGTGGACAGCAGATTCTCCTTCCCCAGGCACAGGGGAAGCAGGCATTTCCTCTCTACTGTGCTCAAGATTACAGCAAAAATTGGGCTTTTTGAATTTAAATTTTTTGTACCTTGAGCATTCTTGTTCAGAGAAGGAACCTGGCTGGAAGATCTAGGTGCACCATTATTTCCTTCCCACAGCCATAGGCAGTGGCTGCTACAAATCAAATATATTTTATCCAGAATACTGGCAGAAAAGCACAACCCTTTTTAACTGGCCAGAGGATGAGAAGTGATGCTCAGGGAGGAACAGTTTGGCTTTCTAAAATGGAGCTGCCCCTAGCCTAGTAGCAACACTTGGAGGTCCAGATTCAATCTTCAATCTACTAAATTTAAAGAAAGCGAGGCTTGCCTGCAGAAACTTCCACATCTGCAGCCCTTAATGGGAGCTTAGGGAAGTTGTGTATGGGAAGAACCTCATGTATAAGCTGCAGCATATTTAAAGAACAAGTGGTGAAAAGGTGGCAATTTCCATATCCTGGGGCCTTTGGATCTGATTCCAGCCTGCTAGTTTTAGTTTCCAAACATGTATTTGGGGTGCTGCCTAAGGGTCTACAAATAGGTTATCTCTCAATAACTGTAGAAGGAGAACCCAACTTAAAAAGTGTAATGAATATATAAATAAATTGAAAAGACACATAAGAAGAAACCAGCAGAACTCTGGAAACAAGAAAAATTAGTACCCATCAACTCCCCTGAGAGATTACAAAAGAGATACAGCTGAAAATACCATCAGATAAATTGTTGAAATTACTGAAATAGAGTCCAGAACATGGATAGAAAAGGAGAAGAATGGAAGTGAAGAGAAGATGAAAAAAATAAATTGAAAAAGAAGTTCAAAAACTATCTCAAGGAATTAGTGAAATTAAAGACAAAATTACCAAGGATCTAGACATGATTGGGAAAGATATAGAAGAACTTAAGGAATTGAAAGAGGCATCTAAGAAGATTAAACACACTAGAATGAAAAATAGAGAAGAAGTTTAGAATTTGAGACAAGACTTTTAAACTAACCTAATAAAGAGACAGAAAAGAAGACAGTAAAAGCAGAGTTTTCTCTGAGAGAGCTATGGGATTACTCCAAAGGCACAAATATTTGAATCATAGGGATTCCTGAAGGAGAAGAGAGTTCTAAAAGCATGGAAGCTATATTTCAAGTGTCATGGTGAATAATTTCTGAGGTATTACAAAAGACCTAGGCATTCAGATACTAGACAGTTTTAGAACCCCAGTATGATTAAATTCAAACAAAGATAGATACATTGTAATCCACCTAGCCAAAGTCAAAAAGGAAGAGAAAATTCTGTAGGCAGCTAGGCACAAGCAACTTCTTACCTTCAAGGGAAAAAAATAGCAGGATGACAGCATACTGATCAGCTTCAATTATGCAGGACAAAAGAGGGTGTTCATCTGTCTTTAAACTTTAAACAGAACAATTTTCATCCCAGGATTCTGTATCCTGCTAAACTAAGTTTCATATTTGATGGAGAATGTAACTTTTTTAATGTCATGCAAACCTTGAGAAATTCACTATAACAAGACCAGCTCTGCAAGAAGTACTAGACCTCTTCTCAACACTGACCATAATAATTGACTACCACATAAGTAAAGTCACCCAGAAATTAAGGAAAATGCCTAGCTTCCCCGATGGTACAGGGGATTAAACTAAGTAACAAGCCTTCACAAAGTAAGATAAACAGAACTCCACCATAATTGGAGGAATGGCTTGAATTATCCAGTGAAGAGGCATAGTTTGGCTGATTGGATAAAAAAAGTGCAAGTCAAATGTATGATGTCTTCAGGAAAGACATTTAACTTCTAAGGACAAAACAAGACTCAGGGTGAAGGGATGGAAGATAATATTTTCAGCAAATGGAAATAGTAAGAAAGCAGGGGTTCCAGTCTTATCTGCTGATACAATTGGACTTAAATAAACAAAACTAAAGAAAGAAAAAGATGGACACCATGTAGTGGTCAAGGGAACAATACAACAAGAAGAATTTTAAATCCTAAAGATATATGCACCCAACTTAATTGATCTAGATATGCACAATAAACCCTAACTAGTCTGAACAATATGATATCCTGTGACACCATAATAACTGGGGCCTTCAACACCCTTCTGACAGAATTGGACAGATCTTCCAAGTAGAAATTCAACAAAGAAGCAATGGACTTAAACACAACTTTAGAACAAATGGGCTTAACAAACATATACAGAACAGTCCATCACAATAAAATTGACTATACATTCTTCTCATTAGCCCATGGATCATCCTCCAAAACTAATAATATCTTAGGGCACAAATAAAATCTCAACACATTTAAAAGAATATAAATTATACCTTGCATCTTTTCAGACCATTACCAAATAAAACTCAGCTCCAACAAATATCTTCATACCCACATAAAATCATGGAAACTTTATAACAAACTTATGCTGAATGAAAACTGAGTAAAGGAGGAGATAGACAAGGAAATCATTAAATTTCAGGAACAAAATGGCAATGACAAAACTACAATCTATCAACATTTGTGGGACACTGAAATTCAGTTCTAAGAGGAAGATTTATCATATTAAATGCCTATATCTGGAAAACAGGAGGGAACAAATCAACAATACAATGGATCATCTCAAGGAGCTGGAAAAGAAAGAGAAATCTAATCCCAAACCTAGCAGAAGAGAAAAAATAAACAAACATAGATGAAAAGTAAATGAAATTGATTACTTGAGAGCCATTTGGAAGATCAGCAAAAAAAAAAAAATTAGTTGTTGGAAAAGATTAACAAAATGCATAAACCCTCATACAGATTAACTAGAAATAGAAAATAAGATCTCTAATAAATTCTATCAGAAATGAAAAATGGGAAATAACAACAAATAACATATATATACAAAATGTCATCCTGACTATTTCAAAAAATTCTATGCCCAGTAATTTGAACATGTATAAGAAATACACCAATACCTGGAATGACATCACCTTCCCAATCTCAACCACAAATTAGAAATTTTGAACAGACCAATATTAAGCACCAAAATTGCAACAGAAGTTAAAAATCTTCCAAAAAGAAAAAGTTCTGGAACAAAGAGTTTCACAGAATTCTCTCAAACTTTCAAAGAGTAGCTAATACCTTTATTGCATAATATATTACAAAATATACAGACGGAAGGAACTCTCCCTAACATCATGTTCTATGAAGAAAAATAATATCATTCTGATACCAAAATCAGGAAAGAACCCAAAGAAAAAGGAAAAATACAGACTAATATTATTAGTAATATAGATTCAAAAATATTCAGTAAGATCCTAGCAAACAGGATCTTATATATGTGTGTGTGTGTGTGTGTGTGTTTTACCATGAGGTAAGAGAAGGGAATGGTGGGGGATGGCTACGAGGAAGGAGGGTATTTGGGGGAATTGAACCTAATTTTCATAATGCAATGATAGATTTCTAAACTATTAAGAATAGAATAGAAATGTTTTTACCACTACAAATAAGTAAGCAAGGAAATGGTTATGTTAATCAGTTAGATGTAAGCATTGCACATTGTATATCAAATCAGCACATTTTACCCCATAAATGCATTAATGTACACAGTTGTTATTTAATAAAGAATTAAAAAATTATATTATATATAATATATATAAGGTGGGAGATATATCTATATCTATGTATCCATCTATAATATATATATATATCAGTTGGGATATATTCCAAAGATGCAAGACTGGTTCAATTTATGTAATTCCATAAATGTACTTCACCACATAAATAAATCCAAAAATAAAGACCACATGATCCTCTCAATAGACGCAGAAAAATTATTTGAGAAAACGCAGCATCCTTTTCTGACAAGAACACTTAAGAAAACAGGCATAGATGGGACATTTTGTAAACTGATAGAGACCATCTAATTACAAACCTGAGTCCAATATCATACTGAATCGAGTAAAACAAAAAGCATTTCTACTTAGAATTGGAGCCAGACAAGGATGTCCTCTATCAGCATTAATATTCAATATAGTACTGGAAGTCCTAGTCAATGCAATCAGGCAAGAGAAGGAAATTAAGGGTATTCAAATGGGAACAGAAGAGGTCAAACTCTCAGTCTTTGGGGATGACATAAATTTGTGCTTAGAAAACCCTAGGGACTCAACCCTAAAGCTCCTGAAAGTGATCAAGGAATAGAGTAACATCTTAAGATATGAAATCAATGTCCACCAATCAGTAGTTTTCATATACACTAATAACAGTCAAGTTGAGAATCAGATTAAATATACAATATCTTTCCCAGTAACTTCAAAGAAAATGAAATATTTGGGAATATGCTTAACAGAAGACATGAAAGATCTCTGCAGAGAGAACTATGAAACCCTAAGAAAAGAAATAGCAGTAGATGTTAACAAATGGTAGAACGTACAATGCTCATTGCTGGGAAGGATCATCATTGTTAAAGTGTCCATAATATCCAAAGTGATCTACAGATTCAGTGCAATCCGCATCAAAGTACCAATGTCATACTTTGAATAACTTGAAAAAAGTCCTTTGCTTCTTATGGAATAAGAAAAAAAAAACTCAAATATCCAGTGCAATTCTAAGAAATAAAAATAAATCTGGAGTTATAAAATCACCAGATTTCTGGTTACACTATAAGTCAAAACATCATGGTACTGGTGCACACAAATAGAGCCATAGATCTCTGGAATAGGATAGAGAACCTAGAGATTAAACCAGTCATGTATTGTCATCTGATCTTTGACAAATCAAACAAAGTATACACTGGGGTTAAGAATCTCTATTTAATAAATGGTGCTGGGAGAACTTGTTTACCACAGTTAGAAAACTAAAACTGGACCTCTTATCACTTATAAAAATTGACTCTAGCTGTATAAAAGATTTTAGTTTAAGACATGAAAAAATAAAAAATCTAGAAGAAAGTGTGGAAAAACTGTTGTTGGTATTGTCCTGGGGAAGGATTGTATGAAGAAGGCCTCTTTGGCAATTGCAGAAATACCAAAAATAAATAAATAGAACATGATCGAGCTAAAAACTTACGTATAGCTAAGACTACCACAACTAAATAAAACAGAAAATCTTCAGAATAGGAGATGATATATGCCTGCTACAAATATGACAAAGAGCTGACAACTAGATAACTCAAATTAATCAACCAGAAAAGAGCAAACCATCACATTTATAAGTGGGCAAGAGCCATGAACAGAGCTTTCTCTGAATAAGACAGACCAATGGTCAAAACTCATGAAAAAATTCTCATCATCCCTAGTCATCAGAGAAATACAAGTCAAAACCACTCTCAGATATCACCTAACCTCAGTGAAATTAGCCCACATCACAGAGTCTGTAAACTTCAGATACTGTCATGGATGTGGAGAGAAGGGAACACTCTTTCACTGCTGGTGGGATTGCAAACAAATACAGCCTATATGGAAAGAAGTATGGAAAATCCTCAAAGAACTAAAAGTAGACCTTCCATTTGATCCCACATCGCATTACTGGGCATCTAATCAGAAGAAAAAATATCATTTTATCATAAATACATTTGCACTTGAATGTTCATCACAGCTCAATTCACAATTGTTAAGATGTGGAATCAACCCAAGTGCCCACTAACCCATGAATGGATTAATAAATTGTGGTACATGTATACCATGGAGTATTATTCTGCCATAAAAGAAGGTAGGGAATTTACATTTTTTTTGTATTTACCTGGATGGAGTTGAAGAACTTTCTTCTTAGTAAAGCATCACAAAAAATGGAAATTAAGTATCCAGTATACTCAATACTGAGACCAATAGAGAAACAACTGTATACCCACACAAGAAGAACACAATTATATTCAAGTGGAAGAGAAGTGGGGGATGGAGATGGATTAGTAAGCTCTTTCCTAATGGGCACAATGTAAGGGCATACAGAACAACCTCTTGGGTGAAGGGCTGAACTACAACTTAAACTTTACCTAATAAACACAAACAATGTAACCTACCATTTGTAATCTGAAATAATAATAAAAAAGAAATGTTGTAATTATTGTTTTGATATTTTTATGACAGCTGCTTTCAATTCCTTTTTTTTTTTTGATAATTCCAACATCCGATTCATATTGGTACTTATATCCATTAATTCCTTTTGCATTCAAATTGTGGTTTCCTAGTTCTTGGTATGACAGGTGATTTTCAATTGTATTCTTTACCTTATGTCAGGAGACTCTGGGTTCTAAACAAGTATTTCAATTTAGAAGGCAGTAACCATGGTTAAGTTCAGCCGATGGGTCCAGGCCTACTTTTGTGAGCTCTGGTCCCACTGATAATTTTTAGAATATGTGTAGGTTTATTCTGGTTTTCTTGATTTTATTTGGTGCTGCCAAAGTTTCCACTGATCTCAGTTGGTGCTCCCTAGGAAACCAACAATATTCCCAAGGTCCTCAAACTTTTTAAACAGGGGGCCAGCTCATTGTTCCTCAGACCATTGGAGGACCAGACTATAGTTAAAAAAAAACAAACAAAAAAAAACTATGAACAAATTCCTATGCACACTGCGCATATGTTATTTTGAAGTTAAAAAAAAAAAAAAAAAAAACACGGGAACAAATACAATTACACCATCTCATGTGGCCTGCGGGCCGTAGTTTGAGGAAGCCTGTAAGAAAAGGGAGTCTCCGGCCTGAGGGAGGAAAGTACGATAATGTGTTAAAAGATGGTTTGGAAGTGCTGCCTGGTTACTCAACTTCTCTTGGTAGAAGAGGGAAAGTTGAAGTTCAGTGAGAAGGAAAGCTATTCCCCTGACTACTTATTGCCAATTGGATTTCTGATCAATTCACCTTTCTGGTTCTGCCAGGGACTCTAGGTGTTATTGGTGGGGTTCCTGTTTAATCCAGGAGAGGAATGAGCCCAATGGCCTATATTCTGTAACTATATTGTGATCAGAAACACCTGGCCTGAGTTGACTTATTTTGAATGAAGAGAGGGTTGTAAGACACCATGCTTCCATGTTGTTCCTCAAGTCCTAGGATTTCTACCCAGTTTGCCTTCCTCTTTCCACCTCTTGGAAATCTCTTTTAGTTTTCTCTTGCATTATTTCTAGGATTTATAATTGTGCTCAGCCAGGAGAAGCAGGGAAAATAGTTCCAAGTCATCCTGTCTTCGGGTTGCTGTTTAAAAAAACAAAAAAACAAAAACAAAACAAACAAACAAAAAAACAATAAGAGACATGTATGTAAGTATGGAAATTAATAAATAAGATAATACATAAATTCATGTGGTAACTTGGACCAGAGTAATAGCACTTGAGGTATTGAGAATTTTTCGGATACCAAATATATTTTAGAAGTGAAGCAAATAGGTTTTCAGGATGTGGTGGTGTGAGAAGAGCCATGACTTCAATGTTTTTGTCCTGAGAAACTAGTAATGCATTTTCCATTGGTTGAGAAAGAAAGGGTTGGAGTAAAAATAATTTTTTGGTGGAGAATATTTGGAGTTTGGCTTGAAGTTTGGATGTGGAGTAAGTTAGAGATGCTTAGAGTACATGAGTCAAGTACGTGGTTGTATATACAAATCTTAAGTTCAGAAAAATGTGGCTGCTAGAAATAACTTTTGGGAGGTGCTAGCAAGTGGCATGTGGAATACATAAAGCAGGTCAAATCATTTTTTATTGACATTCATTACATTTTATGGGAAAAATTCCACGCAATTTGTTTCCACTACATAACTACATAGAGTCTAAGTGAAAAATCCTAGCTTTCCCTCTAGAGATCATGTTGCTTTTTTAGATTACTTCTTTTTTTTCTCAGACGTCCTCAAACTTATTATTTATTATTTATTTATTTATTTTTTATTAAATCATAGCTATGTACATAGATAAGATCATGGGGCATCATACACTAGCTTCATAGACCACTTGACATATTTTCATCACACTGGAGAACATAGCCTTCCTGGCATTTTCTTAGTTATTGTGTCAAGACATTTACATTCCACATTTACTAAGTTTCACATATACCCTTGTAAGATGCACTGCAGGTGTAATCCCAACAATCCCCCTGCCTCTACCCACTTCCTTCTACCCCCTTCCCCCCCTCCCCTCCCATTCCCCTTCTCCCTATTTTTAGGTTGTAACTGGGTTATAGCCTTCATGTGAAAGTCCTAAATTAGTTTCATAGTAGGGCTGAGTACATTGGGTATTTTTTCTTCCATTCTTGAGATAGTTTACTAAGAAGAATATGTTCCAGCTCCATCCATGTAAACATGAAAGAGGAAAGGTCTCCATCTTTCTTTAAGGCTGCATAATATTCCATGGTGTACATATACCACAATTTGTTAATCCATTCGTGGATCGATGGGCACTTGGGCTTTTTCCATGACTTAGCAATTATGAATAGGGCTGAAATAAACATTCTGGTACAAATATCTTTGTTATGATGTGATTTTTGGTCTTCTGGGTATATGCCCACTAGAGGAATGGCAGGATTGAATGTCAGCTCTATTTTTAGATTTCTAAGTGTTCTCCATATCTCTTTTAAAAGGAATGTATTAATTTGCATTCCCACCAGGAGTGCAAAAGTGTTCCCTTTTCTCCACATTCACGCCAACATCTCTGGTTTGGAGATTTTGTGATACAGGCTAGTCTCACTGGAGTTAGATGATATCTCAAAGTAGTTTTGATTTGCATTTCTCTGATGATTAAAGATGATGAACGTTTTTTCATATGTCTGAAGGCCACACTCCTGTCTTCTTCAGAGAAGTTTCTCTTCAAATCCCTTGCCCAGCCTGTTATAGGATCCCTTGTTCTATTCTTGCTAATGCGTTTGAGTTCTCTGTGGATTCTGGTTATTAAACCTTTGTCAGAGACATAACCTGCAAATATCATCTCCCATTCTGAGGGCTGTTTGCTTGCTTTACTTACTGTGTTCTTGGCTGCGCAGAAGCTTTTTAGTTTGATCAAGTCCCAGTAGTGTATTTTTGAAGCTGCTTCAATTGCCTGGGGGTCCTCCTCATAAAATACTCGCCCACACTGATTTCTTCAAGGGTTTTCCCTGCACACTCCTCTAGAATTTTTATAGTTTCGTGTCTTAAGTTTAAATCTTTAATCCAATGAGAGTCTATCTTAGTTAATGGTGAAAGGTGTGGGTCCAGTTTCAGTCTTCTGCAGGTTGCCAGCCAGTTCACTCAGCACCATTTGTTAAATAGGGAATCTTTTCCCCACTGAATGTTTTTAATTGGCTTGTCAAAGATTAAATAACGCTAAGTAGTTGGACTCATCTCTTGGTTCTCTATTTTGTTCTAGACATCTACTGCTCTGTCTTTGTGCCAATACCATGCTGTTTTGATCACTATAGATTTGTAGTAAAGTCTCAGGTCTGGGAGCATGATTCCTCCTGCTTTGTTTTTATTTCTGAGTAATGTCTTGGCTATTTGAGGTTTTATCTCATTCCATATAAAACGAAGTATTGTTTTTTTCAAGATCTTTAAAGTATGACAGTGGAGATTTAATAGGGATTTTGTTGAAATTATATATTGCTTTGGATAGTATGGACATTTTAATAATGTTGATTCTTCCCAGCCATGAGCATGGTATGTTTTTCCATTTGTTGACATTTTCAGCTATTTCTTTTCTTACAGTTTCATAGTTCTCTTTATAGAGATCTTTCACTTCCTTTGTTAGATAAATTTCCAAGTATTTTATCTTCTTTGGCACTACTTTGAATGGGATAGAGTCCTTAACTGTTTTTTTCAACTTGACTATTGTTGGTATATATAAAGGCTACCAATTTATGAACGTTGATTTTGCAACATGAGACGCTGGTATATTCCTTGATTACTTCTAAGAGTTTTGTAGTAGAGACCCTAGTGTTTTCCAGATATAAAATCATATCATATTCGAAGAGAGAAAGTTGGATCTTCTCTGACCCTATTTGGATATCCTTCATTGCCCTTTCTTCCCTAAGTGCAGTGGCTAATACTTCCATTACAATGTTAAAAAGCAATGGAGACAGTAGGCAGCTTTGTCTACTTCCTGATGTGACTGGAAATGATTCAAATTTAACTCCATTAGTATGATATTGTTTGTGGGTTTGCTGTAGATGGCCTCTATCAGTTTAAGAAAAGTCCCTTCTATATCATTTTCATAAGTGTTCTGATCATGAAGGGATGCTGGATATTATCAAAAGCTTTTTCTGCATTGATTGAGAGAATCATATGGTCTTTGTTTTTTAATTTGTTTATTTGCTGGATTACATTTATAGATTTAAGTATATTGAACCAACCTTGAGAACTGGGATAAAACCGACTTGGTCATGTATAATTTGTTTGATGTGTTGCTGGATTCTATTTGTTAGGATCTTGTTGAATATTTTTGCATCTATATTCATTAGTGACATTGGTCTATAATTTTTTTTCTTGTTGGGTCTTTTCCTGGTTTAGGGATCAGGGTGAAGTTTGCTTCATAGAAAGTGTTGGGTATAGGGTAGAGCAAGATGGCAGCCAAGTAACAGCTTCCTTGCATCTGGTCACGGTGAGTCTGGGGATATAGGACTCCAGTCATCTCTGGATGGTGGGATCTGCCTATCATCACCCCTGAGAGGATACAGGGAGTCAGCGAGAGACTTCTGGACCCCAAGAGGAGGACAAAAACAGTGGAAAACCGGCAAGTGGTCACGTGTGTTCAATCCGTCTAAACCCGCCCGCAACTTCCACAGGCACGAGAACTTAAAGAGCAAGAGGAAGTGAAAGGAAAATTAGGGCAAGGAAACAGATAAAAGAAATCACCCATGAGGAAGAATCAGCAGAAAACTCCAGGCAACATGAAGAACCAGTCCAGAACAACCCCGCCAAGGGACCATGAGGTAGCTACTGCAGAGGATTCCACCTATACAGAAATGTTAGGAATGACAGAAAGGGAATTTAGAATACACATGTTGAAAACAATGAAAGAAATGATGGAAACAATGAAGGAAACTGCTAATAAAGTGGAAAATAACCAAAAGGAAATCCAAAAACAGAATCAAATAAGAGATGAACGATAAGAAGAATATAAAAAGGATATAGCAGAGCTGAAGGAAATGAAACAGTCAATCAGGGAACTTAAAGATGCAATGGAAGGTATCAGCAACAGGGGAGACCATGCAGAAGAAAGAATTTCAGAGGTAGAAGACAAAGTTTTTGAGATAACAATAGTAAAAGAGGCAGAAAAGAAGAGAGAGAAAGCAGAACGTTCACTGTCAGAATTATGGGACTTTATGAAGCATTCCAACATACGAGTTATAGGAATTCCAGAAGGGGAAGAAGAATGCCCCAGAGGAATGGAAGCCATACTAGAGAATATTATAAAAGAAAATTTCCCAAATATCACTAAAGATTCTGACACACTGCTTTCAGAGGGCGATCGGAACCCAGGTCGCCTCAACTCTAACCGAGCTTCTCCAAGACACATTGTGATGAACCTGTCCAAAGTCAAGACAAAAGAAAAGATTCTGCAAGCTGCCAGGAGTAAGCGCCAGTTGACCTACAGGGGCAAATGCATCAGATTGACCGCAGACTTCTCTAATGAAACTTTCCAAGCAAGAAGACAATGGTCATCTACCTTTAATCTACTTAAAAAGAACAATTTCCAGCCCAGAATTCTGTACCCTGCTAAGCTAAGCTTCAAAATTGACGGAGAAATCAAATCATTTACGGATATACAAACATTGAGGAAATTCGCCACAACAAGACCAGCTCTACAGGAAATACATCAACCTGTTCTGCACACTGACCACCACAATGGATCAGCAGCAAAGTAACAACTCAGAAATTAAAGGACAGAACCTAACCTCCACACTGATGCAAAAGATAAAACTAAGCAATGGACTCTAACAAAATAAGATGAATAGAATACTACCACACTTATCAATTATCTCAATTAATGTTAATGGCTTGAATTCCCCACTGAAGAGACATAGATTGGCTGACTGGATTAAAAAACACAAGCCATTCATTTGCTGTCTGCAAGAAACACATCTGAGTTCAAAAGACAAATTAAAGCTCTGAGTCAAGGGTTGGAAGACAATTTTTCAGGCAAATGGAATTCAGAAGAAAAGAGGAGTTGCAATCTTATTTTCAGATACATGTGGATTTAAAGCAACTAAAGTCAAAAAAGACAAAGACGGTCACTTTATATTGGTCAAGGGAAAAATACAACAAGAAGACATTTCAATTCTAAATATTTATTAGAATATTTAGCACCCAATTTAAATGCTCCTAGATTCTTGAAGCAGACCTTACTCACCCTGAGCAATATGATATCTGATAATACCATAATAACAGGGGACTTTAACACTCCTCTTACAGAGCTGGACAGATCCTCTAAACAGAAATTAAACAAAGATATAAGAGATTTAAATGAGACCCTAGAACAATTATGCTTGATAGACGCATATAGAACACTCCACCCCAAAGATAAAGAATATACATTCTTCTCATCACCCCATGGAACATTCTCCAAAATTGATCATATCCTGGGACACAAAACAAATATCAACAGAATCAAAAGAATTGAAATTTTACCTTGTATCTTCACAGACCATAAGGCACTAAAGGTGGAACTCAACACTAACAAAAATGCTCAACCCCACACAAAGGCATGAAAACTAAACAATCTTCTGTTGAATAACAGATGGGTGCAGGGAGAAATAAAACAGGAAATCATTAACTTCCTTGAACATGATAACAATGAAGACACAAGCTACCAAAACCTGTGGGATACAGCAAAAGCAGCTTTGAGAGGAAAATTCATCGCTTTAGATGCCTGCATTCGAAAAACAGAAAGAGAGCACATCAACAATCTCACAAGAGATCTTATGGAATTGGAAAAAGAAGAACAATCTAAGCCTCAACTCAATAGAAGAAAAGAAATATCCAAAATCAAATCAGAGATCAATGAAATTGAAAACAAAAGAATCATTCAGAAAATTAATGAAACAAGGAGTTGGTTTTTTGAAAAAATAAATAAAATAGATAAATCATTGGCCAGACTAACGAGGAATAGAAAAGTAAAATCTCTAGTAACCTCAATCAGAAATGATAAAGGGGAAATAACAATTGATCCCACAGAGATACAAGAGATCATCTCTGAATACTACCAGAAACTTTATGCCCAGAAATTTGACAATGTGAAAGAAATTGATCAATATTTGGAATCACACCCTCTCCCTAGACTCAGCCAGGAAGAAATAGAGCTCCTGAACAGACCAATTTCAAGCACTGAGATCAAAGAAACAATAAAAAATCTTCCAAAAAAAAAAATGCCCTGGTCCAGACTGCTTCACTCCAGAATTCTATCAAACCTTCAAGGAAGAGCTTATTCCTGTACTGCAGAAATTATTCCAAAAAATTGAGGAAGAAGGAATCTTCCCCAACACATTCTATGAAGCAAACATCACACTGATACCAAAACCAGGAAAAGACCCAAACAAAAAGGAGAATTTCAGACCAATCTCACTTATGAACATAGACGCAACAAAATCCTAGGCAATAGATTACAGCTTATGGATGCAAGGCTGGTTTAACATACGCAAGTCTATAAACGTTATCCACCATATTAACGGAGGCAAAAATAAAGATCACATGATCCTCTCCATAGATGCAGAAAAAGCATTTGATAAAATCCAGCATCCTTTTCTAATTAGAACTCTGAAGAGTATAGGCATAGGTGGCACATTTCTAAAACTGATCGAAGCTATCTATGACAAACCCACAGCCAATATTTTACTGAATGGAGTAAAACTGAAAGCTTTTCCTCTTAGAACTGGAACCAGACCAGGTTGTCCTCTGTCACCTTTACTATTCAACGTAGTGCTGGAAGTTCTAGCCAATACAATTAGGCAAGACAAGGAAATAAAGGGAATCCAAATGGGAGCAGAGGAGGTCAAACTCTCCCTCTTTGCTGACGACATGATCTTATACTTAGAGAACCCCAAAGACTCAACCACAAGACTCCTAGAAGTCATCAAAAAATACAGTAATGTTTCAGGATATAAAATCAATGTCCACAAGTCAGTAGCCTTTGTGTACACCAATAACAGTCAAGATGAGAAGCTAATTAAGGACACAACTCCCTTCACCATAGTTTCAAAGAAAATGAAATACCTAGGAATATACCTAATGAAGGAGGTGAAGGACCTCTATAAAGAAAACTATGAAATCCTCAGAAAGGAAATAGCAGAGGATATTAACAAATGGAAGAACATACCATGCTCATGGATGGGAAGAATCAACATTGTTAAAATGTCTATACTTCCCAAAGCAATCTACCTATTCAATGCCATTCCTATCAAAATACCAACATCGTACTTTCAAGATTTGGAAAAAATGATTCTGCATTTTGTATGGAACCGGAAAAAAACCCGTATAGCTAAGGCAGTTCTCTGTAACAAAAATAAATCTTGGGGCATCAGCATACCAGATTTTAGTCTGTACTACAAAGCCATAGTGCTCAAGACAGCATGGTACTGGCACAAAAACAGAGACATAGACACTTGGAATCGAATTGAAAACCAAGAAATGAAACTAACATTTTACAACCACCTAATCTTTGATAAACCAAACAAGAACATACCTTGGGGGAAAGACTCCCTATTCGATTAAATAGTGTTGGGAGAACTGGATGTCTACATGTAAAAGACTGAAACTGGACCCACACATTTCCCCAATCACAAAAATTGATTCAAGATGGATAAAGGACTTGAATTTAAGGCATGAAACAATAAAAATCCTCCAAGAAAGCATAGGAAAAACACTGGAAGATATTGGCCTGTGGAAAAACTTCATGAAGAAGACAGCCGTGGCAATTGCAACAACAACAAAAATAAACAAATGGGACTTCATTAAACTGAAAAGCTTCTGTACAGCTAAGGACACAATAACCAAAGCAAAGAGACAACCTACACAATGGGAAAGGATATTTGCATATTTTCAATCAGACAAAAGCTTGATAACTAGGATCTATAGAGAACTCAAATTAATCCACATGAAAAAAGCCAACAATCCCTTATATCAATGGGCAAGAGACATGAATAGAACTTTCTCTAAAGACGACAGACGAATGGCTAACAAACACATGAAAAAACGTTCATCATCTCTATGTATTAGAGAAATGCAAATCAAAACAACCCTGAGATATCATCTAACCCCAGTGAGAATGGCCCACATCACAAAATCTCAAAACTGCAGATGCTGGCGTGAATGTGGAGAGAAGGGAACACTTTTACACTGCTGGTGGGACTGCAAACTAGTACAACCTTTCTGGAAGGAAGTATGGAGAAACCTCAAAGCACTCAAGCTAGACCTCCCATCTGATCCTGCAATCCCATTCCTGGGCATCTACCCAGAAGGAAAGAAATCCTTTTATCATAAGGACACTTGTACTAGACTGTTTATTGCAGCTCAATTTACAATCGCCAAAATGTGGAAACAGCCTAAATGCCCACCAACGCAGGAATGGATTAACAAACAGTGGTATATGTATACCATGGAATACTATTCAGCCATTAAAAAAATGGAGACTTTACATCCTTCGTATTAACCTGGATGGACGTGGAAGACATTATTCTTAGTAAAGAATCACAAGAATGGAGAAGCATGAATCCTATGTACTTAATTTTGATATGAGGACAATTTATGACAATTATGGTTATGGGGGGGAATAGAAGGAGGGAAGGAGGGAGGTGGGTAGGGCCTTGGTGTGTGTCACACTTTATGGGGGCAAGACATGATTACAAGAGGGACTTTACCTAACAATTGCAATCAGTGTACCCTGGCTTATTGTACCCTGAATAAATCCCCAACAATAAAAAAAAAGAAATAAATTAATAAACATAAAGGAGAAATCACAGTATGAACTGTAATTTGAGATTATCCTACAATGTAATATTGTGATTTCTCTTTTAATTTTACAAACGCAAAAAAAAAAAAAAGAAGTGTTGGGTAGTGTTCCTTCTTTTCTATCTTTTGGAACAGGCTGAGTAATACAGATACTAATTCCTCTTTAAAGGTTTGGTAGAATTCTGACGTGAAACCATCTGGTCCCGGGCTTTTGATTCTAGCGAGTTTTTGTATGGTTGATGCTATTTCTTAACTTGATATGGGCTTGTTCAGCATTTCCACTTGTTTCTGGCTAATTCTTGGAAGATGACGTGCTTCCAAGTATCAGTCAATTTCCTTCAGATTTTCATATTTCTGAGAATAAAGTTTCTTGTAATATTCATTAAGAATATTTTTGATTTCTGATGAGTCTGTTGTTATTTCGTCTTTGTCGTTTCTGATTGATGAGATTAGAGATTTTACACATTTTTTTCTGATTAGATTGGCTGAAGGTTTATCTATTTTATTGACCTTTCAAAAAACCATCTTTTTGATTTATTGATCTGTTGTATTATTCTTTTGTTTTCAATTTCATTTAATTCTGCTTTAATTTTGGTTATTTCTTTTCTTCTACTGGGTTTAAGGTTGGAATGTTCTTCCTTTTCCAGTAGCTTGAGATGTCCCATTAAGTTGTTAACTTCCTCTCTTTTCGTTCTCTTGAGGAAGTCTTGCAGTGCTATAAATTTCCCTCTTAGAACTGCCTTTGTGGTGTCCCAGGGGTTCTGGTTTGTGTCTTTGTTGTCGTTTTGTTCCAAAAAATTGGCAATTTCTTTCTTAATCTCATTTATGAACCAGCTATCATTCAGCATAAGGTTTTTAACTTCCATGTTTTTGTATGAGTACGCAGATTCCTGTTGCTACTCAGCTCATGTTTTATTACATGGTGGTCTGAGAAGATGCAAGGAATAATTTCTATTCCTTTAAATTTACTGAGGTTAGACTTGTGACCTAGGATATGATCGATTTTGAAGTAGGTTCCGTGGGCTGATGAGAAGTATGTGTATCCAGTTTTGTTGGGATGAAGTGTTCTGTAGATGTCTGCTAAATCTAGATATTGGATGGTTAGATTTAAATCTAAAATTTCTCTGCTCAGCTTCTTGTTCGAGGATTGATCCAACACTGCCAAAGGAGTGTTGAAATCTCCGACTATTATGGAGCCGGAGGAAATCAAGTTGGTCATGTCAGTTTGAGTTTCTCTTATAAATTGCGGTGCATTCTGGTTGGGTGCATAGATATTAATAATTGAAATCTCATCATATTGAGTATTACCCTTAACAAATATGAAGTGACCATTCTTGTCCTTCCTAACTTTGGTGGTTTAAAGCCTATTGTATCTGCAAATAAAACTGCAACACCTGCTTTTTCTGCTTACCATTTGCCTGAAATATGGATGATTATCCTTTTACCCTGAGTCTGTATTTGTCTTTTAAGTTAAGATGTGACTCTTGTATGCAAAAAATATCTGGCCTGAATCTTTGTATCCAGTCAGCGAACCTATGCCTCTTTAGAGGACAGTTTAGGCCATTCACATTGATGGAGAATATTGGTAATTCTGGTGAAATTTTGGGTATTGAGTTTTTCAAAAGTCTATTGGACATTTTTAATGCTTTCACCAGTGTGGAAGTTGGAGTTTGATCCGAAGTATCTGAAGTATTACTTTTGTGGCATAGGATTGTGTTGGTCATTATGGAGGATATGTCTGAGAATATCCTGAAGAGCTGGTTTCGTTATGGCAAATTTCTTCAACATATGAATGTCATTAAAGTATTTAATTTCTCCATCATAAATGAAACTCAGTTTAGCTGGAAACAAGATCCTGGGTTGAAAGTTATTTTGCTTTATGAGAATAAAAGTCGATGACCACTCTCTTCTGGCTTGAAAAGTTTCAGCAGAGAAATCTGCAGTCATTCTAATATTCTTCCCTTTTTACGTAATGGCCTTCTTTCTCCTGGCTGCTTTGAGAATTTTCTCCTTCAAATTAACTTTAGTGAAGTTAATTATGATATCCCTGGGGGGGTTTCTTGTTGGGGTTGAGTGATGCTGGGGTTCTGAAGCTGTCTGCTATCTGAATTTCAGAATCTCTAGGAATGTCTGGAAAATTCTCTTTCATAATTTCATGCAGAAGGGCCTCTGTACCCATCGAGGTCACTTCATTGGTTTCAGGAATTCCAATTATTCGTATACTAGCCTTCTTCAAATTATCCCAGAGCTCTCTGAGAGAATGATCCATTTTTGTTCTCCATTTCTCTTCCTCTTTGAGACTTTGAGAGCATTGAAAGGCTTTATCTTCAATGTCAGAAATCCTTTCTTCTGCTTGCTCCATTCTGTTGCTGAGGGATTCTACTGTCCTTTTCATATCTTTGAGGTCTGTAAATTCTTGCTTCAGTGTGTCTAAGTCTTTGGTGGTTTTGTCTTTAAATTCGTTAAATTCTTGAGACAACCTTTGAATTTCTCTTCGAATGCCTAATTCCCCTTTATTAATCTTATCTACCATCCAAATTCTGAATTCGATTCTGACATCTCAGCCAGTTGTTTTTAATGGGATCTTCAATTACATCTGCCATATCTTTCCTTGGGGGGGTTGATCTATTCTTTTATTCATGTTACCAGAGTTTTTCCGCTGATTCTGCCTCATGGTTGTTTTACTCCCTTTGGTTTTTCCCCTGTGTTTTTGTCGAGGGCCCAGTGTTGTGGCCTGAGATACTGGGGCCCTATCTGGTGTGGTGGGGCTAAGTGGTTCTCTCTTTTTTTTCAGATGGTTTGTGTTTGACCCTAGTGAAACATTTACTCTGGGTTGATGTCTCAGCTGTGGAGAAAAACCAGCAATTAAATCACCCTGCCTGACTCTGGCCCAGTTGGAAAAGGAAAATCAAACCTTCCTGCAACCGCACACTCAGGGCATCACCTGGAAAGTCCTCAGTCTGTTGGTTCAGTTCAAAAGGTCCAAATCGATTGTCTCAGTCGGCACCTGTCTCAGGTGGGAGAGTCCAAGAGATCTCTGGGAGCTGGGTCACAGGGTTCTGTTGACAACTCTGATATGGCTTACTCCAGTGCTGTGTGGAGTCAGGAGGAGCCACCAAGCAAATATATCAGTCTGGGAAGGTTGATGCCTCCTTCCCCACCTTGCCCTTTTGTCAGTCCCAGTCACTGATATCACTGCAGATGGCTGACCCAGTTGCCTGTAGTGAACAGATATTCCAGGGGTTTGTACCTGCCTGAATCGCAAGGAAATCTGCCAGGCTTCTGAACTCTGCCACTATCTAACCGGAGGAGGTGAGGCCTGACATCCTCGGGTGCTTGATGAAGGTTGGGGGGCATTCACTCAGGCTCATCCCTGCCCCTGATTTATGTTACTGACAGAACAGAACAACTATGTGGGATTCTGTCTCTGTTCCTGCTAAAATCGCCTGCAAAAGATTAGCTATTCTGAGTTCCAACCTCTTTGCTGCTGGAGGTTTGTATTTGGTTACCTCTCTCGGTCGGCCTGCCCTGGAAGCTTACCAGGTTTGTGAGTAGCCTCAGGCAAATCCTTTACTCATGGTTGGCCTCCTCTCGTTGCCTAAGGAGACAGGGGGTGTGGCTTCAGAATATCCAGGAATGAGGCGTTTTGCTATTAAAAAAGAATGGCTGTTGATCTGCCTCCAGGAACCACAGCCCGGTGTGGCTCGCACCCAGCCGACCCTTCTCTCCTCATTCCCATGCCCCAGAGTCAGCACTGACCAGCCACAGTTTATGCTCTGTCCACACCCCTCAAGAGATCACCCAAAAATCTGGACTCCTGGGGGACAGGCCTCCAGATCTCAGAGTGAGAGCTAAGTTGGGTGAGCATGAAGGGGAGTGCTGGGAGCCCAGAGCTGCTGGTAGTGAGCACACACAGTTCCACACAGTTTTATGCCTGGCCGCACCACTTCCGGAAGACAGACTGCCACTCCGTGTCCCAGGGAACCACCAGTCTGGAGCAGTTCTATTCCAGCCAACTGTCCTCT
This sequence comes from Nycticebus coucang, assembly GCF_027406575.1. Taxonomy (NCBI): domain Eukaryota; kingdom Metazoa; phylum Chordata; class Mammalia; order Primates; family Lorisidae; genus Nycticebus; species Nycticebus coucang. The sequence continues at coordinate 73,080,767 of NC_069804.1, forward strand.
CCTCGCTCCCATGCCCCAGAGTCAGCGCAGCTCAGGTACTGTCCACACCCCATGAGAAATCACCCATGAATCCAGAATCCTGGGGGACAGGCCCCCAGACCCCAGAGCGAGAACAGAGGGTGGCGCTGGAAGCTCAGTGTTGCGAGCAATGAAGATACAGTTTCACTCAGTTTTATGCCTGGCTGTATTGTTACCCAAGGAGGGCTGTTGCAACACACATTGGGGAAGTGTCGCCCTGGTTTGGCTCCCCCTCAGCCAATTACCCTCTCATCGCTCCTGTGCCCTAGGTTCAGCACTGACCAGCTGCAGCTTGGGCACTGTTCACACCCCTCGAGAAATCACCCAAGAATCCGAACTCCTTGGGTACAGGCCTCCAGACTTCAGTGTGAGTGGAGGGGGTTACTGGGAGTTCAGGGTTGCAGGTCAAGGATATTTACAGTTTTATACAGTTTTATGCCTGGCAGGAAGTTCTCTCTCGTGGAGTGTAGTGGGAGGGCCTTTGATTTCTGCCTGTTTGTTTGTTTGTTTGTGGGGCTCCTGAGCTGTCCTGTGGGAGAGGGGGGACTCCCGTCAGCTTGGTGATGGATTTTGTACCTTTTGTTTGCGTCCTTCTGGTCGCAGCTCACCTCAGCGGGGTTGATGTGCATTCTTCAACCTTGTCTTTTGGTGCAGCTCAAATCCACCAGGTCCCCTAATTCTAGTCCCTTAATTCTCCTTCTGGATGGGAGCCTCTGTGGAAAGCTGGCTTCAGTCTGCCATCTTGTCTCCCCTTTTTTAGATTTCTAATGGATGTAGTTGTTTTGATTAACAAGGCATAGCGATAAGTGTGCTTTACTTTAGTAAAGAAAAGTTATTTCAAGGATAGATGAAGAAATAAAGTAGAAGTAAAGACTAGTAGGTTTTTTTATTTTTTTTCCAATTTATTTATTTTTTTATTAAATCATAGTTGTGTAGATTACTATGATCATGGGGCACCATACACTTGGTTCATAGACCGCTTAACACATTATCATGACACTAGTTAACACAGATTTCTTGGCATTTTCTTAGTTATTTTGCTAAGACATTTATATTCCACATTTACGAAGATTCACATATACCCTTGTAAGATGCACCGCACGTGTAATCCCACCCATTCCCTTCCCTCTACTCACCTCCCCCTCCCTCCCCTCCCTTTCCCCCTTCCCCCTATAACTAGGTTGTAACTGGCTTATAGCTTTCATGTGAAAACGCTAAATTAGTTTCATAGTAGGGCTGAGTACATTGGGTACTTTGTCTTCCATTCTTGAGATACTTTACTAAAAAGAATATGTTCCAGCTCCGTCCATGTAAACATGAAAGAGGTAAAGTCTCCATCTTTCTTTAAGGCTGTATAATAATTCATGGTGTACATATACCACAATTTATTAATCCATTCGTGAATTGATGGGCACTTGGGGTTCTTACATGACTTAGCAATTAGGAATAGGGCTGCAATAAACATTCTGGTACAAATATCTTTGTTATGATGTGATTTTTGGTCTTCTGAGTATATGCCCACTAGAGAGATTACAGAATTGAATGGCAGATCTATTTTTAGATCTCTGTGTTCTCCATATCTCTATCCAAAAGGAATGTATTAATTTGCATTCCCACCAGTAGTGCAAAAGTGTTCCCTTTATCCACCTCTGCGCCAACATCTCTGGTCTTCGGATTTTGTGATATAGCCTAGTCTCACTGGAGTTAGATGATATCTCAAAGTAGTTTTGATTTGCATTCTCTGATGATTAAAGATGATGAGCATTTTTTCACATGTCTGAAGGCCGTGTGCCTGTCTTCTTCAGAGAAGTTTCTCTTCAAGGCCCTTGCCCAGCCTGCGATGGGAACCCTTGTTCTTTTCTTGCCAATGCGATTGTGTTCTCTGTGGATTCTGGTTATTAAACCTTTGTCGGAGACATAACCTACAAATATCTTCTCCCATTCTGAGGCCCGTTTGCTTGCTTTACTTACTGTGTTCTTGGCTGTGCAGAGGCTATTTAGTTTGATCAAGTCACAATAGTGCATTTTTGAAGCAGCTTCAATTGCCCAGGGGGTCCTTCTCATAATAAACTTGCTGAACCCAATATCTTCAAGGGTTTTCCCTGCACTCTCCTCTAAGATTTTTATAGTTTCATGTCTTAGGTTTAAATCTTTAATCCAGTGACAGTCTGTCTTGGTTAATGGTGAAAGATGTCGGTCCAGTTTCAGTCTTCTGCAGGTTGCCAGCCAGTTCACCCAGCACCATTTGTTAAATAGGGAATCTTTCCCCATTGAATGTTTTTAATTGGCTTGTCAAAGATTAAATAACGGTAATTAGCTGGATTTATCTCTTGGTTCTCAATTCTGTTCCAGACATCTGCTTCTCTGGTTTTGTGCCAGTATGATGCTGTTTTGATCACTATCGTTTTGTAGTATAGTCTGAGGTCTGGTAGCGTGATTCCTCCTGCTTTGTTTTTATTTTTGAGTAATGTCTTGGTTATTCGAGGTTTTTTTCTGATTCCATATAAAACGAAGTATTGTTTTTTCAAGATCTTTAAAGTATGACAGTGGAGCTTTAATTGGGATTGCATTGAAATTATATATTGCTTTGGGTAATATGGACATTTTAACAATGTTGATTTTTCCCAACCATGAGCATGGTATATTTTTCCATTTGTTAACATTCTCAGCTATCTCTTTTCTTAGAGTTTCATAGTTCTCTTTACATAGATCTTTCACCTCCTTTGTTAGATAAACTCCCAAATATTTCATCTTCTTTGGCACTACTGTGAATGGGATAGAGTTCTTAATTGTTTTTTCAACTTGACTATCGTTGGTGTATATAAAGGCTCCTGAATTATGAATGTTGATTTTGTAATGTGAGACATTGCTGTATTCCTTGATCAATTCTAAGAGTTTTGTAGTAGAGTCTCTAGTATTTTCCAGATATACAATCATATCATCTGCGAGGAGCAAAAGTTTGATCTCTTCTGACCCTATGTGGATACCCTAGATAGCCATTTCTTCCCTAATTGCAGTGGCTAAAACTTCCATTACAATGTTAAAAAGCAATGGAGACAATGGGCAGCCTTGTCTGGTTCCTGATCTGAGTGGAAATGATTCCATTTTAACTCCATTCAATATGGTATTGGCTGTGGGTTTGCTGCAGATGGCTTCTATCAGTTTAAGAAATGTCCTTTCTATACCAATTTTCTTAAGTGTTCTGATCATGAAGGGCTGTTGGATGTTATCAAAAGCTTTTTCTGCATCGATTGAGAGAATCATATGGTCTTTGTTTTTCACTTTGTTTATGTGCTGAATTACATTTATAGATTTACGTATATTGAACCAGCCTTGAAACCCTGGGATAAAGCCAACTTGGTCATGATGTATAATTTCTTTGATATGTTGCTGGATTCTGTTTGTTAAGATCTTGTTGAATATTTTTGCATCTATATTCATTAGTGATATTGGTCTATAATTTTATTTTCATATTGGGTCTTTTCCTGGTTTGGGGATCAGAGTGATGTTTGCTTCATTAAACGTGTTGTAGTCTTCCTTTTTTTTACTACCTTTTGGAACAGGTTGAGTAATATAGGTACTAATTCCTCTTTAAAGTTTTGGTAGAATTCTGACATAAAATCATCTGGTCCCAGGCTTTTCTTTTTGGGGAGATTTTGTATGGTTGATGTTATTTCCGAACTTGATATGGGCCTGTTCAACATTTCCACTTGATTTTGGGTACATCTTGGAAGGTGACGTGCTTCCAAGTATTGGTCAATTTCCTTCAGATTTTCATATTTCTGAGAGTAAAGTTTATTATAATATTCATTAATTTTTGGATTTCTGAGAAGTCTGTTGTTATTTCGTCTTTGTTATTTCTGATTGATGAGATTTGAGATTTTACTCTTTTTTTCCTGATTAGGTTGGCCAGAGTTTTATCTATTTTATTAACCTTTTCAAAAAAACAGCTTTTTGATTTACTGATCTGTTGTATTATTCTTTTGTTTTCAATTTCATTTAGTTCTGCTCTGATTTTGGTTATTTCTTTTCTTCTACTGGTTTGGGGTTTGAGTGTTCTTCCGTTTCCAGTCCCTTGAGATGTCCCATTAAGTTGCTAACTTCCTCTCTTTCCGTTCTCCTGAGGAAGGCCTGCAGTGCTATAAATTTCCCTCTTAGAACTGCCTTTGCGGTGTCCCAGAGGTTCTGATAGTTCATGTCTTCATTGTCATTTTGTTCCAAAAATTTGGCAATTTCCTTCTTTATCTCATCTCTGACCCAGCTATCATTCAGCATGAGGTTATTTAACTTCCATGCTTTTGTATGAGTATGCATATTACTGTTGTTACTCATCTCAAGTTTTATTCCATGATGGTATGCGAACATGCATGAAATAATTTCCATTCCTTTAAGTTTACTGAGGTTAGACTTCTTACCTAAGTTGTGTTCGATTTTGGAGTAAGTTCCGTGGGCTGATGAGAAGTATGTGTATTCAGTTTTGTTGGGATGAAATGATCTGTAGAAGTCAGGTAAATCTAAATGCTGGATGGTTAGATTTAAATCTAGAATTTCTTTACTCAGCTTTTTGTTGGAGGATCGATCCATCACTACCAAAGGAGTGTTAAAATCTCCAACTAGTATGGAGTTAGAGGAAATCACGTTGCTCATGTCTGTTAGAGTTTCTCTTATAAATTGAGGTGCATTCTGTTTGGGTGCATAAATATTTATAATTGAAATCTCATCTTATTGAGTCTTACCCTTAACATATATGAAGTGACCATTCTTGTCCTTCCTTACTTTTGTTGGTTTAAAACCTATTGCATCTGCAAATAATATTGCAAAACCTCCTTTTTTCTGGTTACGATTTGCCTGAAATATGGATGACCATCCTTTCACCCTGAGTCTGTATTTGTCTTTTAAATTAAGATGTGACTCTTGTATGCAACAAATGTCTGGCCCGAATTTTTGTATCCAGTCAGCTAACCTATGTCTTTTTACAGGGCAGTTTAAGCTATTCACATTAATGGAGAGTATTGATAAGATTGGGGAAATTTTGGGGATTGAGTTTTTAAAAAGTCCAGGGGACATTTTTAATCCTTTTGCCATTGTGGAAATTGAAGTTTGATCAGAAATTTCTGAGTGAGTTTACTTTTGTAGTAGAGTATTTTGTTGTTTATTATGGAGGATAGGTCTGAGAATATCCTGAAGAGCTTGTTTGGGTATGGCAAATTTCTTCAGCATATGAATATCATTAAAGTATTTAATTTCTCCATCATAAATGAAACTCAGTTTAGCTGGGTACAAGACCCGGGGTTGAAAGTTATTTTGCTTTAGGAGATTAAACATTGATGACAACCCTCTTCTGGCTTGAAAAATTTCAGCAGAGAGATCTGCAGTCATTCTAATGTTCTTCCCTTTGAAGGTAATAGTTTTCTTTTGCCTGGCTGCTTTGAGAATTTTCTATTTCATATTAACTTTAGAGAAGTTAATTATGATATACCTGTGGGATGTCTTATTGGGTTTGAGTCGTGCTGAGGTTCTTAAAGTATCTGCTATCTGAATTTCAGGTTCTCTAGGCATGGCTGGAAAATTCTCTTTCATAATTTCATGCAGAAGGGCCTCTGTGCCCAGTGAGGCCTCTTCATCTTTTTCAGGAATTCCTATGAGTCAGATATTTGCCTTCTTCGAGTTATCCCAGAGCTCTCTGAGGGCATGATCCATTTTTGCTCTCCATTTCTCTTCCTCTTTGAGAGTTTGGGAGCATTGAAAGGCTTTATGTTCAATGTCGGAAAGCCTTTCTTCTGCTTGGTCCATTTTGTTGCTAAGGGATTCTACTGTATTTTTCATATCTTTGAGGGCTGCAAATTCTTGCTTCAGTGTGTCTAAGTCTTTGGTGGTTTTGTCTTTAAATTCGTTAAATTCTTGACACAACTTTTGAATTTCTCCCAGAATTCCTAGTTCCATTTTGTTAATCTTGTTTGCCATCCAAATTCTGAATTCGATTTCTGACATCTCAGCCAGTTGTTTGTGAATGGAATCTTCAATTACATCTGCTGTATCTTTCCTTGGGGGAGGTTGATCTATTCTGGTTATTCATGTTACCAGAATTTTTCTGCTGATTCCGCCCCATGATTGTTTTACTCCCTTTGATTTCTCCCCTGGTGTTTTGTCGAGGATCCATAAAGTGCTGTGGCCTGAGAAACTGGGGCCCTGTTTTGTGTAGAGGGGCTAAGTTTTTCTGTCTTGTTTTCAGCTGATTTCTATTTGACCCTAGTGAAACATTTACTCTGGGTTGAAGTCTCAGCTGTGGAGAAATCCCAGCAATTAAGTCACCCCATGCACCACAGGCAACAAATGGAAAAGTAAAATCAAACCTTCCTACAACCACACACCCAGTGCACCACCTGGATAGTTCCCAGGTGAGTGGCTCAGTTCAAAAGGTCCAAATCAATTGTCTCAGTCAAGAGCTGCCTCAGGTGGGAGAGTTCAAGAGGTCCCTGGGACCTGGATCACAGGGGTCTGGTGACTGCTCTAATTTGGCTTGCTCCACTGCTGTGTGGAGTCAGGAGGAGCCATCCAGTAAATAGATCAGTCTGGGAAGATTGATGCCTCCTTCCCCACCTTGCAGCTCTGTCACACCCAGTCACTGCTAGTCCCACAGGGCTGTGACTCAGTCAGTTGTCTGCAGTAAGCAGATACTCCAGGTGTTTGCACCTGCCTAAGTCACAGGGTAGTGTGTGTCAGCTCATCTAGGCCACTACTCTCTGTCTTTATCCAGCAGGGGGTGGTGTGTCCTGTCAACCTCGGGCACTTGATGGAGACTGCAGGTGTTTACTCAGTTCCAGCCCCACCCTTAGTTTATATTACTGGGTAACAGAACAACCCTGTGGGAGTTTCTTTCTGACCCTGCTAGATTCGTCTGCAGAGGAGAGGTTCATTTGAGTTCCCAGATCCTGTGCCTCAGGCCCTGTCTCTAGTTCTGCAGGTTTGTATTCGCAGCACGATTAGTTGTTGGCTGTAGCCTCTTGGCCTCCTTTGTCTATAGGCTGGTAATCCCCTGAGGGCCAGGTGCGTCTTAGGCTCAGTAAAACTGTCCTCTGGATCAGCCCCACCCTGGGGTTTTCCCAGATCTGCGGGTGTGTTTTCTATTCCCCTTGTTCCACCCAAGTCAGTGCCGCCTCAGGAAATCCCTTTACTCACGGGGCCTGTGTTTCAGTCCCAGGTCTGTTCCATGGTGGTTGCCATCTCAGAAGATGCTTAGCCTCATCTGTTTGCCCAGGAAGACAGGAGGAGAGGCTATGGGATATCTGGGGGTGGGCCTTTTTATTGCTGAAGATGGCTGTTGCTCTGCACCTCGGTGCACCACCACTCCAGTGTGATTCCCTCTTAGCTGACCATTGTATTCTCGCTCCTTTGCTGCAAAGTCAGCACTGGCCAGGTGCAGTCCAGGTCCTGTCTACAGCTCTAGAGAGTTCACCCAAGAATCTGGACTCCTGGGGGCCAGGTCTCCAGATCACGGAGTGAGAGTGGAGAAGAGTGCTAGGAGCTCAGACTTCCCAGTCATAACACCAAGCTCATTGAAACCAAATGAACAAATAAACAGATACAAAGGTTACCAGGCACACGGGCCTATAGATACAGAGACAGATGGAAACACATAGACATACAGGCAACAGCCACGACAACAGCAATATAAGAACAATGCAATAAAAATAGTGATAATTGTAAAATAATTGAAAGAAAGGAAAAAAGAGAGAAAAATGTGGTGTTTCTAGAAATGTTGAAAGAGAGGAAAGAAGAAATTAAAATTAGAAAACATAGAAATAAAAAAGACATCTATATAAAAAGTAATAATAAAAAATTATCAAAATCTCCTCCAAGAAAGTGGTGAGGAAAAAACAGACCAAAACAAAAGAAAGAAACAAAACAAAAATAGGCACCAACTACAAAAATATTCTTGCATGTAGAAATATATCTATATATATCTATATGTCTGCTGTAGGGATCAACTTTCGTAGGAATATATTCATACTGCAATATACTTTCTGGACACCAGGTGGCGCTGTGAGTGGTTCTGAGGCTTATACCTGAGTTACAGTTTATACTGTTACCATGGTAACCACCTTCCATGGCCGATTGCCATTATGGAATTTCTGTAAATGTTTGTCGCCTAAGAATTGTGTAACCTTGGCTGTTCTTTTCCAGACAACACTTGCGACCAACCTTCCCACTTGGTGCGGGTGTCCACGCTTCTTAAGTGTTTCCACTTTATTCCCAGGTTCTCCTGCAAACTGGTGACTGCAATCAGCTGTAGGGGGAGTGGTGCTGAGTTCGCGTGGTCACTGGTGGGTTTGCAGTTTTAGCTGCTGTAGCTGGTTCCAGGGGCTGAAGCCCAGTTTGCGGCTTTAGCAGCTGAAGCCGGGTCCGCTGCTTCAGTAGCTGTAGCCAGTTCCCGTGGTTGGAGCGTTTGGGGAACTTATTCTGAGTTTTATGGTTCAAGTTTCCCTTTTGGATCGGCACCCACTAGTTCGCCGCGCAGCCTGAACCGCCAGGCCCCTCCAACACCTGGGGGAAAGGTGCCAGCCCTTTTGGGTAGTTCAAAATGTCTGTTTCCTGGGCAGGATCCCTTCCCTCAATTGTTCAACAGTTTGCTCAGCTCCCCGTGGTTTTGAGTGGCTCTCCTTTTGGATGCCTCCCTCAGTTCAGGAATAAATATTTGTCAATTGGGTTCTGTCAGCATTTACAAGCTGCTGACCTCTGTAGGGGAGGGGCCTGCTGGCCAGCACAGCAGAGGGGGTAAGAATCTCTACAACAGAGTCTGTGGTTTTAAATTACCCCTCATATATAGCAATCCGCCAGTTCACTGAGAGTCTCCAGCTGTCTGTCCACTCCAATAATCCACACACAAGGAAGTTCCAGACTGCCTTTCCTCTCACCTGATGGCTTGGGAGAGGTGGGCTACACATCCGTCCTGTCCGCCATCATCTCACAAAAATAATGCCTACTGGGTATTTTAGAAGAGAGGTTGACTTAGTGCTTTACATTGGTCCTGATGTTATATTTTGCCACATAGTGACTCTCTGATTCTACATCCTCTGATCTTGATGCAATTGCATAACTTGGGTTTAGAAATAACCCCAAATAGGATTTTGTAGTTTGGCAGCTACAAATCATGTTTAGAATACCTGGATTAAATGGAGTTCCCCTGTCAGGTTATGTCACTGTCCATGAATAACATGGATGGCTGCCTTTGGCTTAGATGAGTTCAATTCTGAATCTACTTAGCTGTAGCTGTGATGCCAGAATCTTGTGGGAGCAAACTATGATGGAAGACTTCTGGCTGCCTTTTAAAATGGGGGATGTGACCAAGAAAACACTTCTTAGAAAAGGCCTGCTATGGGTTGGTTAAACAGGACTAAAGTGGCACAACCAATAGAAAAGATACTTAATTAATACTTTTCTTGTCTTCATTCCAATTTCTTTATACTTGTCTTCCAAAACTTCCCTACATCAATGACTTTTTCCTTCTTTTTTCTTATTCCCCTTTAATTGTCCTTAATATAGAATTTAAGTATATTTCAAATGATTTTCTCCAATTATTAAAGTTACATTTTCCCATCTGATATCTTAACTCAGCTATGTTTTCTTTAATAACTCTCCTCTTAGTTCTTCATCACATTTGTTTCTAATAATGGAAAAATTTATGATATTAAATGACACTTTCACCTGAACTTCTATTTTAATTTGATTTTTTTTTACATTTTAAAGTGGCTTTTTAAATTTTTTGCTAACCTTTTTTTTGTATCATAAGGATTGTTAGTGCATTTCACTGAAGAATATCAGTTAAGGCAGCACTATCTACTGTAACAAATAAACTCCAAAATGTGTAATAACTCAAACATAGAAGTTTATTTCTTATTCCCCAAATATGCAAAATAGATATTGTTATCAATGGGTGGCTCTCTTCCAAGTGACAAGTTAGAGAACTAAATTCAGTCTGTATTTGGTTCTTGCACTTTCAACAAATAGTTTCCCAAATTATTGTGATTATGTTATCAAGCCAGTGGAAAGACAATGTGAAAGGTCGTGTGTGCCAGATACTTTGGATAAGGCCTATCCACGGCACAAATCACTTCACTCACATTATGTTAGTTAGCTCTCAAGCTTCTGGCCACAGTTAACTGCAAGAAAAGCTTAGAAATACAGAGTGGTTCTGTATATAGGAAGAACAGGAGAACGGAAATTTTAGTGAATAGTTCATAACTAATTAAGCTCTGCCACAGGGAATAACTTTGCTATTAAAAATTGTTTAACATATTTGCATCATTTATGAATGATGGGATTATTTTAGATTTTTGTGAATATTTTTCTATTTAATTTACTTTGAACATATTTTTTAAAATTTAGCAGATTGCCTAAGGACAGCTCAGCAGTAAGTTCTGATTAGTAACAATAAAGACATTAATTAAGGCATATTGACGTCATTTTACAGTGACAGCCCCATTCATACAGCTGTCATCTTAGTCTCAGAAGATGAAATATGGGAATTGTTGCTCAAAATGCCCTGTGTGTTTTGTCATCTATAATTGCATGATAAGTTCTTAGAAAATAATAAATATATGTGATTTTATATATAGTTTTAATAAGAACATGTGCAAAAAGATATTCACTAAAGCATTATTGAAAATACTAAACAATAAGAAATAAGATAAATGTAAAAAAATGGAGTACATTTAATACAATATTATGATGCCATTTAGCAAAACACTTACAGCATAAGGACATGCTGATAAGTTAAGCAGTGTACTGATTATAAATATGTTAATAAGTGTATACTTTTATAAGTTAGTGAGAGGTAGTCAGAGTGCCCCAATACTAATACTGGTTGTACTTAAATGGGGGAATTTGAGACTTTTTACTTTTTAGTTCCACATTTTGTGAAATTTTTAAATTTATTTTTGTAATTAATCACTAACTAGAGTAATTTAATTCATCAAATGATCAGGTAATAGTATGATATTTTCTTTAAGTTTATTGTCTCTTAATACAGAAATTATTTTCCTTTTTCATTTTTATTAAATCATAGCTGTGTACATTAATATGATCGTGGGGCACCGTACACTTGGTTCATAGATCATTTGACACATTTTCATCATACTAGTTAACATAGCTTTCATAGCATTTTCTTAGTTATTTTGCTGAGACCTTTACATTCCACATTTACTAGGATTCACATATACCCTTGTAAGATGAACCACAGGTGTAATCCCATTAATCCCACTTCCTCCACCTACCTTCCCCTCCCTTCCCTCCCTTTCCCCCTTCTCCCTATTCTTAGGTTGTAACTGGGTTATAGCTTTCATGTGAAAGTCCTACATTAGTTTCATAATATGGGTGAGTACATTGGGTACTTTTTCTTCCAACAAAGACCATATGATTCTCTCAATCGATGCAGAAAAAGCTTTTGATAACATCCAACATCACTTCATGATCAGAACACTTAAGAATATTGGTATAGAAGGGACATTTCTTAAACTGATAGAGACCATCTACAGCAAACCCACAGCCAATATCATATTGAATGGAGTTAAATTGGAATCATTTCCACTCAGATCAGGAACCAGACACGGCTGCCCATTGTCTCCATTGCTCTTTAACATTGTAATGGAAGTTTTAGCCACCACTATTAGGGAAGAAAAGGCGATCAAGGGTATCCACATAGGGTCAGAAGAGATCAAACTTTTGCTCTTCGCAGATGATATGGTTGTATATCTGGAAAATACTAGAGACTCTACTACAAAACTCTTAGAAGTGATCAAGGAATACAGCAGTGCCTCAGGTTACAAAATCAACATTCATAAATTGGAAGCCTTTATATATACCAAAATATCAAGTGGGAAAAACAATTGAGGACTCTATCCCATTCACAGTAGTGCCAAAGAAGATGAAATATTTGGGAGTTTATCTAACAAAGGACGTGAAAGATCTATATAAAGAGAACTATGAAACTCTAAGAAAAGAAATAGCTGAGAATGTTAACAAATGGAAAAATATACCATGCTCATGGCTGGGAAGAATCAACACTGTTAAAATGTCCATATTACCCAAAGCAATATATAATTTCAACGCAATCCCCATTAAAGCTCCACTGTCATACTTTAAAGATCTTGAAAAAACAATACTTCATTTTATATGGAATCAAAAAAACCTCGAATAGCCAAGACATTAATCAAAAATAAAAACAAAGCAGGAGGAATCACGCTACCAGACCTCAGACTATACTACAAATCAATAGTGATCAAAACAGCATGGTACTGGCACAAAAACAGAGAAGTAGATGTCTGGAACAGAATAGAGAACCAAGAGATGAATCCAGCTAATTACCGTTATTTAATCTTTGACAAGCCAATTAAAAACATTCAGTGGGGAAAAGATTCCCTATTTAACAAATGGTGCTGGGTGAACTGGCTGGCAACCTGTAGAAGACTGAAAGTAGACCCACACCTCTCAACATTAACCAAGACAGACTCTCACTGGATTAAAGATTTAAACCTAAGACATGAAACTATAAAAATACTAAAAGAGAGTGTATGGAAACCCTTGAAGAAATTGGGTTGGGTGAGTTTTTTTTATGAGAAGGACCCCCTGGGCAATTGAAGCTGCTTCAAAAATACACTATTGCGACTTGCTCAAACTAAAAAGCTCTGCACAGCCAAGAACACAGTAAGTAAAGCAAGCAAACAGCCCTCAGAATGGGAGATGATATTTGCAGGTTTTGTCTCTGAAAAAGATTTAATAACCAGAATCCACAGAGAACTCAAACGCATTAGCAAGAAAAGAACAAGGGATCCCATCGCAGGCTGGGCAAGGGATTTGAAGAGAAACTTCTCTGAAGAAGACAGGTGCACGGCCTTCAGACATATGAAAAAATGCTCATCATCTTTAATCATCAGAGAAATGCAAATCAAAACTACTTTGAGATATCATCTAACTCCACTGAGACTAGCCTATATCACAAAATCTCAAGACCAGAGATGTTGGTGTGGATGTGGAGAAAAGGGAACACTTTTGCACTGCTGGTCGGAATGCAAATTAATACATTTCTTTTGGAAAGAGATATGGAGAACACTTAGAGATCTAAAAATAGACCTGCCATTCAATCCTGTAATCCCTCTACTGGGCATATACCCAGAAGACCAAAAATCACACCATAACAAAGATATTTGTACCAGAATGTTTATTGCAGCCCTATTCATAATTGCTAAGTCATGGAAAAAGCCCAAGTGCCCATCGATCCACGAATGGATTAATAAATTGTTATATATGTACACCATGGAATATTATGCAGCCTTAAAAAAGATGGAGACTTTACCTCTTACATGTTTACATGGATGGAGCTGGAACATATTCTTCTTAGTACAGTGTCTCAAGAATGGAAGAATTAATACAGAATTTTCAAAGACTTGCAAACCATACTGAAAGAAAACATGCCATAGTATTAGTAGCATTTGCCTCTGGATGATGCAATAAGTGATTTTTGCTTAGTGTGCATGCTTATTTTTTTCTCAAAACTACACATGTTGGTGTGGATTTGGAGAAAAGGGAACAATTTTACACTGCTGGAGGAAATGTAAGCTAGTACGTTCCTTTTGGAAAGAAGTTTGGAGAGCACTCAGGGATCTAAATGTAGACCTGCCATTTGATCCTGCAATTCCTCTACTAGGTGTATATCCAAAAGACCAAAAATTACTTGGCAACAATGATATTTGCACCAGTTTGTTTGTTGTAGCTCAATTCATAATTGCCAAGTATTGGAAGAAGCCCAAGCGCCCATTGACCCATGAATGAATCAATAAATTATGGTATCTGTATACCATGGAATACTATGGAACATTAAAGCAAGATGGAGACTTTACCTCTTTCATGTTTACAAGGATGGAGCTGGAAAATATTCTTCTCAGTAAAGTATCTCAGGGATGGAAAAAAATATCAAATATATTCAGTACTACTATAAAACCAATTTATAATCACTCACACTTTCATATGAGAGTTGAATCTCAACTATAAGCCCAGGATGAAGGAGGGAAGGGGAATGGGAGGGGAAAGGAGTGGGTGGTTTGACACAGGGAGGGTTAATTGTGGGACCACACCTATGGGAGCATATTGCAAGGATACAAGTCTAGTTTATCAAGTATTACACAAAAATGTCTTAACACTGTGATTAAGTAAATGAGGTGAAAGCTATGTTAATTAGTAGGATGTAAGCACTCCAATTTGTACAAATAATCAACACACTGAATCCAACAAAGGCATAAATGTATGCATGAGTATGCATACATTTTGCATATGAGTATGTATGTATATATGAGTTAATTAAAAAAAGGTTAACTGATGAAAACTTTAAACTTGGACAGAATGGGCCTCAAATCCTAGCTCTACCACCTATTACCTATGTGAACTCAAGCAGGTAACTTTGTGTTGTTTTTTTTTTTTATTAAATCATAACTGTATACATTGATATGATCATGGGGCATCATATACTCGCTTCATAGACCATCTGACACATTTTTACCACAATGCTTAACATAGCCTTTCCGGCGTTATCTCAGTTACTGTGCCAAAACATTTACATTCTACATTTACCAAGTTTCACAAATACCTCTGTAAGATGTACCACAGGTGTGATCCCACCGATCCCCCTCCCTCTACCCACCACCCCCCCACCCTTTCCCACTTCCCCCTATTGTTAGGTTGTAACTGGGTTATAGCTTTCATGTGAGAGCCACAAATTAGTTTCATAGTAGGGCTGAGTACATTGGGTACTTTTTCTTCCATTCTTGAGATACTTTACTAAGAAGAATATGTTCCAGCTCCATCCATGTAAACATGAAAGAGGTAAAGTCTCCATCTTTCTTTAAGGCTGCATAGTATTCCATGGTGTACATATACCACAATTTATTAATCCATTCATGGATCGATGGGCACTTGGGCTTTTTCCATGACTTAGCAATTATGAATAGGGCTGCAATAAACATTCTGGTACAAATATCTTTGTTATGTTGTGATTTTTGGTCTTCTGGATATATGCCCAGCAGAGGGATTACAGGATTGAATGGCAGATCTATTTTTAGATCTCTGAGTGTTCTCCATATATCTTTCCAAAAGGAATGTATTAATTTGCATTCCCACCAGCAGTGCAGAAGTGTTCCCTTTTCTCCACATCCACGCCAACATCTCTGGTCTTGAGATTTTGTGATATAGGCTAGTCTCACTGGAGTTAGATGAAATCTCAAAGTAGTTTTGATTTACATTTCTCTGATGATTAAAGATGATGAGCATTTTTGCATATGTCTGAAGGCCGTGTGCCTGTCTTCTTCAGAGAAGTTTCTCTTCAAATCCCTTGCCCAGCCTGCGATGGGATCCCTTGTTTTTTTCTTGCTGATGCGTTTGAGTTCTCTGTGGATTCTGGTTACTAAACCTTTGTCAGAGATATACCCTGCAAATATCTTCTCCCATTCTGAGGGCTGTTTGCTTGCTTTACTTACAGTGTTCTTAGCTATGCAGAAGCTTTTTAGTTTGATCAAGTCCCAGTAGTGTATTTTTGAAGCTGCTTCAATTGCCCGGGGGGTTCTCCTCATGAAATAGTCACCCAGACCAATTACTTCAAGGGTTTTCCCTGCATTCTCCTCTAGTATTTTTATATTTTCACGTCTTAAGTTTAAATCTTTAATCCAATGAGAGTCTATCTTAGTTAATGGTGAAAGGTGTGGGTCCAATTTCAGTCTTCTACAGGTTGCCAGCCAGTTCACCCAGCACCATTTGTTAAATAGGAAATCTTTTCCCCACTGAATGTTTTTAATTGGCTTGTCAAAAATCAAATAGCGGTAAGTAGCTGGATTCATCTCTTGGTTCTCTATTCTGTTCCAGATATCTGCTTCTCTGTTTTTGTGCCAATACTATGCTGTTTTGATCACTATCGATTTGTAGATAAGTCTGAGGTCTGGTAGTGTGATTCTTCCTGTTTTGTTTTTATTTCTGAGTAATGTCTTGGCTGTTCGAGGTTTTTTCTGATTCCATATAAAACGAAGTATTGTTTTTTCAAGATCTTTAAAATATGACAGTGGAGCTTTAATAGGGAGTGCGTTGAAATTATATATTGCTTTGGGTAGTATGGACATTTTGATAATGTTGATTCTTCCCAGCCATGAGCATGGTATGTTTTTCCATTTGTTAGCATTTTCAGCTATTTCTTTTCTTAGAGTTTCATAGTTCTCTTTATAGAGATCTTTCACGTCTTTTGTTAGGTAAATTCCCAAATATTTTATCTTCTTTGGCACTACTGTGAATGGGATAGAGTCCTTAACTGCTTTTTCAATTTGACTGTTGTTGGTGTATATAAAGGCTACCGATTTATGGATGTTGATTTTGTAACCTGAGACACTGCTGTATTCCTTGATCACTTCTAGGAGTTTTGTAGTAGAGTCCCTAGTGTTTTCCAGATACACAATCATATCATCTGCGAAGAGCGAAAGTTTGATCTCTTCTGACCCTATATGGATACCCTTAATCGCCTTTTCTTCCCTATTTGCGGTGGCTAAAACTTCCATTACAATGTTGAAAAGCAATGGAGACAATGAGCAGCCTTGTCTGGTTCCTGATCACTCCATTCAATATGATATTGGCTGTGGGTTTGCTGTAGATGGCCTCTATCAGTTTAAGAAAAGTCCCTTCTAGATCAATTTTCTTGAGTGTTCTGATCATGAAGGGATGCTGGATATTATCAAAAGCTTTTTTTGCATCAATTGAGAGAATCACATGGTCTTTGTTTTTTAATTTGTTTATTTGCTGAATTACATTTATAGATTTACGTATATTGAACCAGCCTTGACACCCTGGGATAAAACCAACTTGGTCATGATGTATAATTTGATGTGTTGCTGGATTCTGTTTGTTAAGATCTTGTTGAATATTTTTGCATCTATATTCATTAGTGATATTGGTCTATAATTTTCTTTTCTTGTTGGGTCTTTTCCTGGTTTGGGGATCAGGGTGATGTTTGCTTCATAGAACATGTTGGGTAGTCTTCCTTCTCTTTCTACATTTTGGAACAGGTTGAGTAATATAGGTACTAATTCCTCTTTAAAGGTTTGGTAGAATTCTGACGTGAAACCATCTGGTCCCGTGCTTTTCTTTTTAGGGAGGTTTTGTTTAGTTGATGCTATTTCTGAACTTGATATGGGTCTGTTCAACATTTCCACTTGATTCTGGTTAAGTCTTGGAAGGTGGCGTGCTTCCAAGTATCGGTCAATTTCCTTCAGATTTTCATATTTCTGAGAATAAAGTTTCTTATAATATTCATCAAGGATTTTTTGGATTTCTGATGAGTCTGTGGTTATTTTGTCTTTGTTGTTTCTGATTGATGATATTAGAGATTTTACTCTTTTTTTTCTGATTAGGTTAGCCAGAGGTTTATAAGCAGGTAACTTTGTTTCTCAGATTTACTGCCTACAAATGGAAAACTTAAGAGTATCTGACTCACAAGCTGGTTATGAAGTTACAATAGATAATGTATGCAATGTGCTTATCACACACAATATCTGTCACATGAGGTTGAGGTTTAGTACATTTTTGTTATAAATGTTTAGCATTATCTGCTTTATACATTTTCAAAAATGAAATTGCATTTCTTTAATAATGAACAAAAATTGCTTAAATATTAAAAACACACCTTAAAATATATTGTTACATCATAGAGAACATTCAACACTAAATGTTGGTGACAAATGTGTATAGATGTTCATTGGTATAGACATCAATTGCAGTAACCTTTGAAGTCCTCCTCAACACCACTACCCCGTAGCACCCCATGCCTGAGCATGAGGCGCACTTTGGTTTTCCTCAAAAAACTTGTTTGAAGTGTGGTATTTTTTAGCTTCCTCTGAGGAAAATCTAGCATGACATCTTGAAACCATACCTTCCAGTGTGTGTCATGACACTGACCTCATTTTTTAAATGTGCAAAAGTGACATGGTAGTATATAGAGATATAAACAATGAGGTCAAACCATTCTGAAAACCTTGGAAGAACAAGCCACATGATCCAGTTCTTCCATGCATGATTTAAAGATCTTATGCAGTTGTCATCAAGCTATTTTGTGGTCCTGCTTCTGCCTCAATTCAAGTCCTCACCATTACTTTCATGGAACATCACACAAACCTCTTAAAATATTTCTCTGTCCCTTTTATTCCACTCCAGATCATTCTCCACACTTCCTAGAGTAGAAGCTCTGAGAGGCATGAATTTGACAGCTTTACTGATCTGTCAAAGGACTTCTCATTTCCTGTACATTTCAAACCAGGTGTAAGTATTACCGGTTAAATGTGTTAGAATGAATAAATGAGTGAATAAATTAATAATAAAATCTATTCTCCTCATATGTTATGAATGAGACTATTGAAGCCTAGAAAGGGTAGTAATTTGGCAATGGTCATTGAGAAACCCAGTCATAAATATAAGACTAGAACCTTGGATTCCTGATTCTCAGGCCAGAGTTGTTCCTATCTGCTATAACATCTGCCTCTGGTCTGCCCCTGGGAATAAATATCTAATAATCCCAGATGCCTGCCAAGCCCAGAATACTAAGTACTTATTAGATCTAGGAAAATAATTACGTGACTTCCTTTGCTTCATCAGCTTCTTCTGGATGTTCTAGACTTTGTCAGTTCTGTGATGTGAAAACCGTGACCACAAAATTATAGCAGGGATGTGGAATATTTTTTAATCTTCTCAAAAAGTATAAAAGATAAATACCACTGTTACTCCCACTTTACGGATAAGGAAACTCATCAAGAAGCAAAATGACTTGCTAAAATTGACACACCTAATGGGTCATAGAGTTAAGATTGAACCTAGTTCTGTCTGACTCCAAGGCCTATAATAGAATCTTCCAAATAAAGCTTCTCAATCTGGCATCCTCTCTCCATCTTTTTATTATTTGAAGATGCTCATCAATATTCTCATCTCAGTTCCCCCCGAGCTCTCAAAGATCCCGTAGAAAAGGAGTAAATAGTGAAATTATTTGCATTCATTCCTTCTAAGCAAAATAAGCTAAAGAAAACTTTGTAGTTTGAAATTAGTTTTTTGATTTTCCGATTAAACTAAACCAACACAAAGTAGCCTTTTACAAAGTGAAATGTTTCCAAGTGTCAAGTGCTGTACTATTGTGGGAAAAGATGTGTTGACACAGAAACCAAATGAGTGGTTTTTACCCAAACTCCTCCTCAACTGGTATCACTAACACAGAATTACATAAGTAAATGAGGCTAGATACTTGGGGGAAATGGCTGAAAATGATTTAAAAAAGTGAGACATGTGTGGTCCAAAGGCAGGCAACAGGCAATGTGGCAT
Source organism: Nycticebus coucang (assembly GCF_027406575.1). Lineage (NCBI taxonomy): Eukaryota > Metazoa > Chordata > Mammalia > Primates > Lorisidae > Nycticebus > Nycticebus coucang. The sequence continues at coordinate 73,100,171 of NC_069804.1, forward strand.
AATGGAGATACATAAAAATATGGAGAACTGGGCCACAGGCTTGTCTCTGGCATTGACTTATTCCGGAACTTAAGAGTAATGCTTTTCCCTCCATTTACCATAGTTTCATGCTCTGGAAGTGTTGGTTTTTAGAACCCATGATTCTATCTACATGTCTTTGAGTTCTGTCTTACTCTGTGAGAGGTAGTTAATAGGTGAGTAAAATTGCCCTAGCCTCAAAGGCAGGAGACCTAGATTCAAGTCCCAGGCCTACCAACAACTTTCTGTGTGATATTCGATAAGTATCTTTTTCACTCTAAGCCTCTGTGTCCCCACTGGTTATTACTAGATTATCTTCTCTTCCAAGTGTCATTCTAAAGTTACTACAAAGCAGCTGATTTGTATTTGTTTTCTATTGCTGCTGTAACAAATTGCTACAAAATTAGTAAACAGTAAAACAACCAATAGAAGCTGTATTATCTTGTAACAAATTGCTACAAAATTAGTAAACAGTAAAACAACCAATAGAAGCTGTATTATCTTTTAGTTCCACAATCTAGAAGTCCAACAGAAATTCATCTTACAAGGGTACATGTGAAACTTAGTAAATGTAGAATATAATTGTCTTAACACAATAACTAAGAAAATGCCAGGAAGGCTGTATTAACCAGTGTGATGAAAATGTGTCAAACTGTTTATAAAACCAATGTATGATGCCCAATGGTCAAATTAATGTGCACAGCTATGATTTAATATTAATAAAAATTTTAAAATAAAAAATAAAAAAAAACAAAGTGTTGTCAGGGCTTAGTTACTTTCTGGAGGTTTGAGGGGAAATTTCATTTCCTTTTCTTTTCCAGCTTTAAGAGATCATCTTCATTTCTTGGCCCGTGGTCCCCTTCCTCCATCTCCCCTTATGAGGAATATTATGATTACATTGAGGTCATCCAGGTAATTCAGGATAATCTTCCTACTTTAAGATCCTTAAATTAATAACATTTATATAATTACTTTTTCCATGTAAGGTAATATGTTCACAAATTCAGTTAATTAAAATGTGGAAATCTTTATGGGGGACATGACTTATTCTACCACAACAGTTTTTACATAGTAAGATGATACACATACCCTAATGTGAAAGAGACTTAAAGAAGTTAAAGAAGGAAGTAGATATTTTCAAGTTATGGTGAATGCCAAGGGTGATGAGCTGCTCCAAATATTAACCACCACCTTAGGATGCATTCTTAGGTATAGAATGTCCAGAATGTGGGAGGAGAGAGTTGTTGCAATGATCAGACCACATCTGAATTACTTTGTCCTGATCAGGATATCATACACTAAATGGTACTAAACTATAAAGTGAAATATGCACAGAGGAAATGAAACTATGATATTAGAAACCATGAGTGAACTGAGGAGATTTACCTCAAATAACAGAAGAACTACAAGAAATTTGATAACATTCCTCAAATATGTAGAAGACTAATTTAAGAGGTATTAAATATTAACTATGACTTCTGATTGCAGAATCTGGACCAATGGGTGGAAGCTGCAAAGAGGGAGATGTCAGGTCAATACAAGGGGGATAAAAACTGCTGAAACTGTTGACCTGACATTAAACAGATCTGTGCTGTGCTTGTGAGGACAATTGTGTGTTATTGGGGCTGGTTAGTGGCAAAGAGCACAGGGTACAAGCAAGCCCTGAAATAATATACAGTAGATATATTTTAGAAGATATTGAAGTAGAGAACGTTACAGTAGATCATTTCTTAAACTTGACTGATCATCAGAATAGCCAATTAACAATATAGGTTCCCAGTCTCCACTTTCCAATATTTTAATTCAGCAGGCTTACAGCAGTGTACAGGAATTAAAATTTTAACTTCCTTCATTGCTCATTCTAATAATCACCCTCATTTGGAACCATTGATTAGAGAGTATAGCACCAAAGAGTCTATGATTCTGTGATTCTTTGTACTGAGTCTGGCAAATAGAAGTGCATTAGCTGTTTTGATTAACAAGGCATAGAGATAAGTGTGCTTTACTTTAGTAAATAAAAGTTAGTTAACATCTTATGTCCCCATTTGGATGTCCTTTATATTCTTCTCTTGCCTGATTGCATTGGATAGAACTTCTAGAACTATGTTGAATAGTAGTGGTGATAGTGGATATCCTTGTCTGGTTCCAGTTCTAAGTGGAAAAACATTCAGTTTTACACCATTCAGTATGATATTGGCTTTGCAACTGTCATAGATGGCTTCAGTCAACTTAAGAAATGCGCCACCTTAAATCAATTTTTGTGAGTGTAGAAAGATGCGGGTCCAGTTTCAGTGTTTTGTATGTGGATATCCAATTCTCCCAGCACCATTTATTGAAAAGTGAATCTTTCACTCAGTGGACATTCTTGTTTGGTTTATCAAAGATTAGGTGGTTGTAAGTTGTTGGTTTCATTTCCTGATTTTATATTTGATTGCACATATCTATGTCTCTATTTTTGTGCCAGTACCATGCTGTCTTGACCACTATAACCTTGTAGTACAGCCTAAAATCTGGTATGTTGATACCCCCAGCTTTGTTTTTATTACTAAGAACTGCCTTAGCTATATAGGTTTTTTTCTGGTTCCATACAAAACGCAGGATGTTGGTATTTTAATAGGGATGGCGTTGAATTGGTACATTGCTCTGGGAAGTATAGACATTTTAACAATTTTGTTCTTCTAGCCATGAGTATGGTATGTTCTTCCATTTGTTAAAGTCCTCTGATTTCATAGGGTTTCATAATTTTATTTATAGAGGTCCTTCACCTCTTTCATTAGGTATATTCCTAAGTATTTCATTTTCTTTGGGGCTAAGGTGAAGGAAGTTGTGTCCTTAATTAAACTCTCATCTTGTCTGGTGTTGGCATATACAAAGGCAACTGACTTGTGGACATTGATTTTATATCCTGAGACATTATTGCATTTTTTGATGACTTCCAAGACTTATGGTTGAGTATTTGGGGTTCTCTAAGTATAAGATAATATCCTTAGCAAAGAGGGAGAGTTTCACCTCATCTGATCCCATTTGGATGCCCATTATTTTTTTGTCTTACTTAATTATATTGGCTAGAATTTCCAGCACTATGTTGAATAATAATGATGACAGAGGACAAACTTCTCTGGTCCTAGTTCTAAGAGGAAAAGCTTTCAGATTTACTCCATTCAGTACAATATTAGCTGTGGGTTTGTCATAGATAGCTTCAATCAGTTTCAGAAATGTGCCACCTATTGCTATATTCCTCAGTGCTCTAATTATAAAAGGATTCTGGATTTTATTGAACGCTTTTTCTGCATCTATTGAGAGGATCATATGGTCTTTGGTTTTGCTTCTGTTGATATGGTGAATAACGTTTATGAAGTTGCATATGTTAAACCAACCTTGCATCCCTGGGATGAAACCTACTTGATCATGATGTATGACTTTTTTTATGAGAGGTTGTAATCTATTGGCTAGAATTTTATTGAGAATTTTTGCATCTATATTCATGAGTGAAATTGCTCCGAAATTTTCCTTTTTAGTTGGTGTTTTCCTGGTTTTGGTATGAGAGTGATGTTTGCTTCATAGAACATGTTGAGAAAGATTCATTTTTCCTCAATTTTTGGAATCATTTCTGTAGTATAGGAATAAGCTATTCTTTGAAGGTTTGATAGAACTCTGGTGTGAACCCATCCAGACCAGGGCATTTTTTTATTGGAAGATTCTTTATTGTTTCTTTAATCTCAGTGCTTGAAAATGGTCTGTTCAGGAAATATATTTAATCTGAGCTAAGTTGCCACGCCCACGGCATATAGCCGTAGTGAGGCAGTGCTGTCCGCGTTATAGAACGACGGGAAGGTGGTTTGTGCTCTCCGGAGCTTTGCCCCCAGCGCCCCCAGTATGCACAGCATCAGAAATGTTGCCTAGCATGCTCAGTTACCCGCTTAAGTTTAAAGATTGTGGCGTCTACTCATGTGTTTGTCATTCTGTACCAGAAGTCTGTTTGTTCTGATAAACTATCAATATGTACTTTCTTAAGAATGAACACAATACACTGTTGATCCAGATATAACACCACCTCATGAGCTATTAGACTCAGTGGCACCAACAATGAGCACATAAAGATGTTTTCCCACCATAAATACCAGTGAGCTAAGACGATAAGCCTAAGGACACAAAATACAAATTATCTACATAAGTTACAAAGTCACTGAAACACATCCACCCACCATGAAGTCCTGTTCAGAACATCTTACTTCACCAACTGTCACGCATAATAAAAATCAATAAAAATCTAATACTTGTCAAGAAATTTACTCTAAATCAAAATTATAATTATCAATAACAATAAGATCAAATAGTAAATGTAGAATTAATCAAGCATTAGTATAAAGAAAATATCAAGCTGTTCTAAAAAGATAATAAGAAACTAAGAAAAGAGTTGGAGGCAGTAACATTCCTGAGATAGGAAGAAGCGGGCAGAGTTGACTAATAACCGCTACCCTCCGGGAAGCGGAACCTTAAGACATAACAATGCATGATAAATCACACTTACAAACACAAAGATAACCCGCGCACGTAAGCAAAAAGATTGCATTATGTAAGCTCTATAAAAATGTATAAATACCAACATGTGTACCCAGTAAATTTACAGCTGCATACTTCACCCGTAGTGTGCCAGACTGTCATTCCTGCGCCGACCTCTCAACCTTCCTCGTTCCTTCTCCCTACTTTCCCTCGGACTGGAGCCCACCGACAGGGCGGTCCGCGGCAGGTGGTGCCCGAACAGGGACCTGAAGGACAGGTAATCTTCTCTCCTTTTCTTTCTTTTTCAAGTTTGAGGGCGGCTCTTACCAGGGAGCTGCAGACCCGCCGGTAAAGGCTGACCGGTTAAGTGTAAGTAATCACAGAATTCATGGGGCACGCATTAACTAAGGAAGAAAAAATATTGAGTACTATGTTGCAGCATTTGTTGGCAAAGAACGGGTTCAATGTGTCCCTCAAGTGGTTGGAGGAGCTTATGCATTTTCTCAGACATGTTAGCCCTTGGTTCGTGGAGGAGGGATCGCTCTCCCTAGCGGATTGGAAAAGAGTTGGGAGGGAGATGCACCGTTATGTGCAGGCACACGGGGAGCATACACTCCCCGCTCAAGCCTTCCCCCTGTGGCTACAGATTAGGGAATTGCTAACTGATACTATGTCTCTTGAGGCGTTTGCACGAGAAACTGCTTCAGAGACTAAAAGTCCAGAGGCTAAAAGTCCACCTATTTATGATGAAGTACCAAGAGAGACTTGTGAAGAGGCAGAGCCAGAGCTTCTGCGTGCTGTAGCAACAGCCCCCCCGCCGCCAGAGCGGGAGGAGGACTTTTTTCCTCCGCTGCCGGAGCTTGGAGCCTTTTTTGATGATGATGATTGGGATTTAGCAGATGAAATGGCAAAGCAAAATCTGGAGGATGATTTCTTTGATCATGATAATGAGCCCCCCATGGCGTTTGTAAGCATGACAAAGGCACGTCCTGCTAAAAGGGTCTCTCGTCCCCCTTGGCCACCTTTGCCTCCCATGGGTCTTCAGAACGCAAGGCAGGAAGCCCGAGGTTTTCAGGGCGCAGTGCAGGAAGCTATAAAGCAAGGGGATTTTACTTTCACTTTTCCAGTGAAAGTGTCAGCTAATGACGATGAGGATCCCGTATGGGAACCCCTGCCTCTTAAAACATTGAAAGAATTGCAGCAGGCTGTCCTACTTCGGGCGCTTCTGCTCCATATACTTTACAAATTGTAGACTTAGTTGGAAGCCTCTGGCTTACTCCCTATGATTGGCACCAAACAGCTAAATCCACTTTATCACCTGGTGATTATGTCTTATGGAGAACTGAATATGAGAATAAGTCCAAAGAAACTGTTGTTCAATTTAGTAAAAAAAGGAGAACTAAGCCCACTATGGCTATGTTATTAGAAACTGATGATTTTGCATCTCCTCAGGCACAGACGGCCATCCCCCGCCAATTTCTAGAAGCCATAACAAAAAATGCCATCAGTGCTTGGCGCAAGCTCCCTCCTCCCGGGGCCAAAGGCAGTACATTAGCCAATATTAGGCAAGGTACGGAGGAACCGTACCAAAACTTTATTTCAAGACTAGAAGAAGCCATTAACAGAATGCTCCTCCTGTCTGAGGGCACATCACTGTTGCTCAAACAGTTAGCATGGGAAAATGCCAACACGCTGTGTCAGGACCTTATACGTCCTCTAAGAAAAACAGGTACTTTACCAGATTATATTAAAGCATGCATGGATGCCTCACCAGCTATAGTCCAAAGTATGGCCTATGCTGCAGCAATGCAAGGACAGAAATTCAGCGCCTATGTTAAAAATACCTTCAATAAAGGAGGTAAGGGGCCAAGAGCTCCTGCTAACACTTGCTACAATTGTGGCAAGCCAGGACATATGCAGAAGGACTGTAAACGGTCCCATGCCAATAAGCCGAGGGGAGACCCACCCGGCTTATGCCCCCGTTATAAAAAGGGGCGACATTAGAAAAATGAATGTAAATCAAAATTTCATAAGGATGGGACCCCCTTGAATAATGACAAGGGTGACTCAGATCCTGAGGAACAGGAAATGAGAAAATCAGAAAACTAGAGAGGGGGCGTTCTCCCAGCCCTGACCCCAAGGGAGATCGTGCTGCACTGCAGAGCATGCAGCAACCATCCACTTTAAATCCTCAGGCGCCTGAATTCACTATTCATAATCTCCAAAGAAACACGCCTGAAAGTGCAGGTTTAAATTTAGCAAGTGAAAAGAATGTCTTATTATCCAAATGGGACGGTGTTACTTTAATCCCCACTACAATGAAAAGGCAACTTTTGCCTGGAACGGTTGGAATTATAATTAGTAGAAGTTCAAATTATACTAAAAACTTTGAAGTTATTCCAGGAGTATTTAACTCAGATTCGGAAAAGACAACGCAGAAGGAGGCGCCAACGGCCGCTGCAAGATCTCACCCGCCGCTTGGAGAAAATGAAAGTACACTCGCCGATAGCAAACAAAACCACCGGGCGCATTTCCACTAGCTCCAAGACAGCTGAAAAAGCCCAGCGGGGAAGGAAGCTGGGGGCCCCCCTGCCCTTCGTGGGGCGGGCCTGCCTCCCAACCAAGTGTTACAGCCCCCAGACAGCAGCACTGGCGGAATCCCAAGGGTGAGGTTTAGAACCTTTATTATTGGCCCTTTGCCACTAGTAATTTGTATAAATAAGAAAAATATTTTTACAAACTGAATCTTTGTCAACGGATAAGATTCTTGCCTTTTAAACCTTCTAATTATCAGTTTAGCTGAGTAAATAAGTAACTTCATAGTAAACTGAGATCCTGTTTAGTGGAAAGTGAGTTTTTGAGAGTAAGAGAAATTAAACAGAAAGGAAAACGACATTTTGTAAAAAAAAGAATCTTGTGTGATAAATTTTGTCCTGAAACAGAATAGTTATGTAAGAAAGTAAAAGGCAGAGCAAAAGTTCAAGAAAGTTTAGAATGTTTGTAGATGGTCTGTGCAGGTTAAATGAAACTCATAAAAGAAAATTTGTGAAAGAATTTACATGTGATCCAGTTGACTATGTATTTCCTTTAAAATCTTTTAACTTGTAAAAATAACTAATTATATTGCGTCCTTTGATATACAACATGATAAACAAGTAAATGTTATGTTAATTGTAAAAAAAACCTTCTTATGTAATGTTGCCTGTAAACTTACAAAGTGATCCATGGTATAATAATGCAGCATTACAAGTGTTAGAAACACTTAATGAATTAATTAGACCCAAAAAATTTGTAGCAACCTTAATTTTAGGTATTGTAGCTTTAATTTCTATAATCACCACCTTTGCTGTAGCTACTACAGCTTTAGTGCAACAAATGCATACAACACACTATGTCAATACTCTTAGCAGTAATATAACTTTAACGTTAATGACACAAGCTAGTATTGATAATAAGCTTGAAGCCAAATTAAATGTGTTAGAAGAAGTAGTCTTAGCTTTAAGTCAAGACATTAAGTACATACAACAGAAACTACAAACAAAATGTCATTCTGCCTTTCAGGCTATTTGCATTACACCTTTACCATACAACATGTCTAAATCATGAAGTAAAGTACAAACACATTTACAAGGTGTTTGAAGAGACAATAATATAACACATAATTTACACAACTTACAACAAGATATTACAGCCATGAGTCAAACTCATTTACCAATAACTTCTCTTAACACATTGGCTCAATCTTTAACTAGTGAATTTAAAGCACTCAATCCTCTTAACTGGATCCAGTATATTGTGCTCATAACCATTATTGGTTGTTTGTCATTTTGTGTTGTGTTGTTGTTACCATGTCTCATACGGTGTCTGTTTTCCTCTATTAACTCTATACGCCAAGAAGTCTTTGAACTGCAGTTTAAAAACAAAAAAGGGGGAAATGCCGCGCCCACGGCATATAGCCGTAGTGAGGCAGTGCTGTCCGTGTTATAGAACGACGGGAAGGTGGTTTGTGCTCCCCGGAGCTTTGCCCCCAGCGCCCCCAGTATGCACAGCATCAGAAATGTTGCCTAGCATGCTCAGTTACCCGCTTAAGTTTAAAGATTGTGGCGTCTACTCATGTGTTTGTCATTCTGTACCAGAAGTCTGTTTGTTCTGATAAACTATCAATATGTACTTTCTTAAGAATGAACACAATACACTGTTGATCCAGATATAACACCACCTCATGAGCTATTAGACTCAGTGGCACCAACAATGAGCACATAAAGATGTTTTCCCACCATAAATACCAGTGAGCTAAGACGATAAGCCTAAGGACACAAAATACAAATTATCTACATAAGTTACAAAGTCACTGAAACACATCCACCCACCATGAAGTCCTGTTCAGAACATCTTACTTCACCAACTGTCACGCATAATAAAAATCAATAAAAAAACTAATACTTGTCAAGAAATTTACTCTAAATCAAAATTATAATTATCAATAACAATAAGATCAAATAGTAAATGTAGAATTAATCAAGCATTAGTATGAAGAAAATATCAAGCTGTTCTAAAAAGATAATAAGAAACTAAGAAAAGAGTTGGAGGCAGTAACATTCCTGAGATAGGAAGAAGCGGGCAGAGTTGACTAATAACCGCTACCCTCCGGGAAGCGGAACCTTAAGACATAACAATGCATGATAAATCACACTTACAAACACAAAGATAACCCGCGCACGTAAGCAAAAAGATTGCATTATGTAAGCTCTATAAAAATGTATAAATACCAACATGTGTACCCAGTAAATTTACAGCTGCATTCTTCACCCGTAGTGTGCCAGACTGTCATTCCTGCGCCGACCTCTCAACCTTCCTCGTTCCTTCTCCCTACTTTCCCTCGGACTGGAGCCCACCGACAGGGCGGTCCGCGGCACTAAGTCTAAGGAGAGGGTGTGATTAAAAATACTGATTCATTTCCTTCACTTTGTCAAATTTCTAGGCGTAAAGTTTCTGGTATTATGCAGAGATACTTGTATCTCTGTGGCATCAGTAGTTATTTCTCCTTTATAATTTCTGGTTGAGGTTACTAAAGAGTTTACTTTTCTATTTCTAGTTAGTCTGGCCAATTGTTTATCTATTTTATTTATTTTTAAAAAAAACCAACTCCTTGTTTCATTAATTTTCTGAATGATTCTTTTGTTTTCAGTTTCATTAATCTCTGATTTAATTTTGGATGTTTCTTTTCCCTTTGCTGGGTTTAGGCTTAGATTGTTCTTTTTTTTTTTTTTTTTTTTTTTCCTATTCTATAAGATGGCTTGTGAGTTTGTTGATGCACTCTCTTTCTATTTTTCGAACGTAGGCTTCTAAAGTGATAAATTTTCCTCTCAGGACTGCTTTAGCTGTATCCCACAGGTTTTGGTAACTTGTGTCTTCATTGTCATCATACTCAAGGAAGTTAATGATTTCCTTTTTTTATTTCTTCCTGCACCCAACTGTCATTCAGCATAAGGTTGTTTAACTTCTATGCCTTAGTGTGAGGTTGAATGTTTTTTTTGAAGTTGAGTTCCCCTACCTTCTCCAATCACAAAAATTGATTCAAGATGGATAAAGGACTTAAATTTAAGTCATCAAGTGATTAAAAAAAATCCTTAAAGAAAGAATAGGAAAAACACTGGAAGGTATTGGCCTGAAGAAAGACTTTATGAAGAAGACTGCCATGGCAATAGCAACAACAGCAATAATAAACAAATGGGACTTCATTAAACTGAAAAGCTACTGCACATCTACCTAGACAACAACCAAAGCAAATAGACAACCTATGCAATGGGAAAGGATATTTGCATATTTTGAATCTGACAAAAGCTTAATAACTAGGCTCTATACAGAACTTCAATTAATCCACAAGAATAAAACCAACAATCCCAGAAATCAATGGGGAATAGAGATGAACAGAAACTTCTCTAAAGAAGACAGACCAATGGCTAGGAAACACATGAAAAAATGTTCATCATCCCTAATTATTAGGAGAAATGCAAACTAAACCACCCTCAGATATCATTTAACCCCAGTGAGAATGGCCTATATCACAAAATCTCAAAACTGTATATGCTGGTGTCGATGTGGTGAGAAAGGAACACTTTTACACTGCTGGTGGCACTGCAAACCAATACAACCTTTTTGGAAGGAAGTATGGAGAAACCTCAAAGAACTCAACCTAGACCTCCCATTTGATCCTGTTATCCCATTACTGGGCATCTATCCAGAAGGAAAAAAAAACTTTTATTATAAAGACACTTGTACTAGACTGTTTATTGAGCTCAATTTACAATAACTAAAATGTGGAAACAGCCTAAATGCCCCTCAAACCAGGAATGGATTGGCAAGCTGTGGTATATGTGTACCATGGAATATTATTAAGCTGTTAAACAAAATGAAGATTTTGCCACAATTATATTAACCTGGATGAAGGTGGAACACATTGTTCTTAGTAAAGCATCACAGGAATGGAGAAGCATCAATCTTGTGTATTCAACTTTGATATGAGGACAATTAATGACAATTAATGACATTGTGGGGCATGGGGGAGGGGGAGAGCAGACAGAGAGAAGGAGGGAGGGAGGGAAAGGAAAAGAAAAGAAAAGAAAATAGTGACTAATTCTCACATAAATTAGATTTGATTTTGACCAAAGTATATTACTTGAACATTAATTTTTAATCAACTTGTTAATATTTTGTTTACGATATTGCATCCTCATTTATGAATGAAATATATTTGTGATTTCACTTTATAACAATATATTTTTTTCTAATTTTAATATCAGTTTTATCTAGATGAAGTAGAATGATATTGAAGTATTTCTTCTTTTTCTATTATCTATAAGATTTGGCATGATCTGTTTTTTGAAATTGTCTTTTAATTTTATTTGTGAATGTTGGTTATCTATTTTTTGAGACTTTGGAGAAAGAAGTAGGGAGAGAAGGTTGGCTGATGACTCCATGCTGAACCTCAGAGTCAAGACATTCTATGATGGACATACTCTTATCTGACAATGTGAATGTTACTTTTTTTGCATTAATTGTTATTATTATTTTTGCTCAATATTTCATTGCAGCAATCATCTGATTTCTTTTCTGAATGTATTTATCTTCGTTCTTTATCAGGTTTTTGTTTCTGGTCCTTATCTTGAAGATTGCTATTGTTGTTGAATTTTGAGCCTTTTTGATTTTGTGAGTGCAAAGGGTGGAAACCAAATGGACACATGTATATGTATAGAGAAAATTAAAAAAGAAGAAAAAAGAAATGTGCCATTTATGCATGCATTCTTCAATGTTCTCTTTAGATAAGGATTCTGAATTTTGTCAAATGCTTTTTCTGCATCCATTGAGGGGATCATAATGTCTTTGTTTTTTGTTCTCCTGAAATGATGAATTACATTTTTGGATTTGCATATGTTAAACCAGCCTTGCATCCCTTGGATGAAGGCTACTTGATCATAACGTACATTTCTTTAAATGTGTAGATGCAGTCTATTAGCTAAAATTTTGTGAAGTATTTTTGCTTCCATACTCATTAGTGAAATTTGTCTATGGTTCTCTTTTTTAGTTTTGTCCCTTTCTCATTTTAGTGTCAGGGTGATGTTCACTTCATAGAATATGTTGGGGAAAATTCCTTCCTTCACAATATTTTCAAATAAGTTCTGTAGTATAAGTACAAGATGTTCTTTAAAGATTCAGTAGAATTCTGGTGTTAAGCTGTCTGGTCCAGGGCTTTTTTTTCTTTTTTTCTGGAAGTTTTTTCTTCTTTGTTCAATTTTAGTGCGTCATATTGGTCTATTCAAGAGTTCTGTTTCTTCCTGGTTAAGTCTAGGGGGATGAGGTGATTCCAGGTATTGATCCATTTCCTCCACATTGTACAATTTCTGGGCATAGAGTTTTTGATAGTAGTTAGAGATAATTTCTCTTATGACTGTCGTATCTGTTGTTATTGCCTCTTTTTCATTTATGGTTGAGGTTATTAGGGATCTTACTTTCTGTTTGCAGTTAATTTGCCCTGCAGTTTATCAATTTTTTGTCTTTTCAAATATCCAATTTTTTGTTTGGTTAATTGCCTGAATAATTTTTTATTTTCAATTTGCTTTATTTCTGATTTAATTTTGGTCGTTTCTGTTCTTCCTCTAGGTTTGGGATTGGATTGGTCTTCCTTTTCCATTTCCTTGAAATGATTCATTAGGTCATCGATGTGTTCTCTTTCCCTTTTTAAGATTTAGGCGTCTATTGTAATAAACTGCACTTTTAGGACTGCTTTTGCAGTATTCCACTAGTTTTGTAGTATGTGGCTTCATTGCTGTCACGTTTGAGTAATTTAATAATTTCTTTCTTAATATTCTCCTTGACACACTGTCATTCAGAGTAATGTTGTTTAGTTTCCATGCCTTTGTGTGGGGATTAAAATTGTTTTGGAGTTGAGTTTCACCTTTACTGCCTTGTAGTCTAAAAAGATACAAGGTATAAGTTCAATTATTTTAATCTTGTTGAGGTTTGATTGGAGTCCTAGGATATGATATATTTGGGGCTGATGAGAGCATATATTCACTAGCTTTAAAATGTTATGTTCTGTGTATGTATATTAAGCCCAATTGTTCTAGGGTTTCATTTAAGTCCTTTGTTTCTTTGTTTCATTTCTGTTTAGAGGTTCTGTCCACTTCTGTCAGAGGAGTGTTAAAGTCTCCAGCTATTATGGTGTTGGAGAATATCATATAGTTTAGACCTATTAAGATGAATTTCATAAATCTTGGAGCATTTAAATTTAGAATTTAAATGTCATCTTATTGTATTGTTCGCTTGACCAGCATGAAGTGACCAACACTTTCTTTACTTTTGATGATTTAAATACACTTAGATATAAAGATAAGTTTACAACCATACCTTTGTTCTTATTTCCATTTGCCTGAAATATTGTTTTTAACCTTTTACCCTGAGTCTTATGTTGTTCTTGGAGGTTAGGTGAGTTTCCTGGAGCCAGTGAATAGATGGCTTTTGCTCTTATATCCAATCTGCCAGCTTATGCCTGTTGAGTGGAAAATTCAAGCCATTCACATATATTCAGAGAATTGATAAGTATGATAAGTTCTATTCATCTCATTTTGTGAAAGTCCATGGTTTAGTTTTATCTTTGTACCATCATAGAAGTCAGATTTTGTCCTTTAGTTTCCTCAATATTTGCATGTCAGTATCAAATTTGATTTCTCCATCAATTTTGAAGCCTAATTTAGCAGGATAAGGAGTCCTGGACTTAAAATAGTTTTGTTTAAGAAGGTTAAAGGTAGATGACCTTCTTTTGTCTTGCAACTTTCAGCTGAATAGTCTGCCATCACCCTGATGGATCTGCCCCTGTAGGTCAATTGGTGGTTGCTCCTGGCTGCTTGCAAACTTTTCTCTTTCATTTTGACTTTAGACAGGTTCATTACAATATGATTGGAATGCTCTGTGTTAAGACCATGGTTCAATATCCCTGTGAAAGGGATGTGTCAACATCTTTGGTGATGCTTGGGAAACTGTTATTTATCATGTCTTCCAGTACTGCTTCCATTCCCTTGGGTCATTCTTCTTCCCCTACTGGGATACCTATATTTGGGTGCTTGAATGCTTCATGAAGTCCCATAATTTTCTAACTGATCACTTTTCTTTTTCTCTCTTCTTTTCTGTCTCTTTAAATGCCTGACTTAGCTCAAGAACCTTATCCCCTAGCTCTGAGATTCTTTCTTCTCCATGATCTATTCTGTTGTTGATACGCTCTACTGCATCTTAAAGTTGCTTGACTGACTCCTCTAATTCCTTGAGCTCTGATATATCCTTTCTAATTTCAGCCTGTCTTAAATCATTTGGGGGATCAATCTTTGAATTTCCTTTTAGTGATTTTCCTCTTTCACTTCAGTTGCCTTCATTGTTTTTGCCATCCATACTTTAAATCCCCTTTCTGTAATTCCCAAAATTTCTTTATAGGTGGAATCTTTGCAGTAGCTACCTCATGATCCCTTGTGGGGGGTTATCTGTTATGTTTTTCATGTTGCCAGAATTTTTCTGTTGGTTTCTCCTCATGTGTATTTGCTTGCTGTTCACTTCTTTCTCCCATTTTTTCTCTCACTTCCTCCTCCTTAAATCACTATGTCTGTGTGTTTAGGTGTTGGAATAACCTTTTAGTACAGGGCCAAAATGAAGAGAAAAGTAAAAAGTGAGAAGGTAGAAAAGAAAGACAAAGGGGATAAAAGAAGTAAAGGAAAAAATAAAAAATGAGAGAAGGACAGAAAGATAAAGACAAGAGTAATAATAAAGTTTGGCAGGGTGTTTTGACTCATACCCACAATTCCAGGACTGTAGGGAGTCCAGGATGAAGAGAAAAGTAAAGAAAGAGGAGGAAGAAAACAAAGAAAAAAGGGGTAAAATTTAAAAAAAATGAGAGAAGGACAGGAATAATAATGGTGTTTGGCAGGGTGCTCTGGCCCACATCCATGATTCCAGGATTCTGTGGTGTCCAGGCTATGTGAGTCCATTAAGGTTAGGAGCTGCTTACCAGTGTGAGCAAAAGCAATACCCCATCTCCACGTAACAAAGAAAAAAATCACTAATACATTGTAGTGGGGACCTGTCAATACATTTCTTCCAAAGGCCAAAGATAGAAGGACAACTTAAACCCTGGCCTCAAAGCCTCCTTGAGCCAAGCCAATGCTGTGGAACCTCATCACAAGCCTTAGAGTGAGATTCTATCCCACAAATAGAATACCAAAGTAGCAGTGGTGCCTGTGGCTCAAAGGAGTAGGGCACCAGCCCCATATGCAGGAGATGGTAGGTTCAAACCCAGCCCCGGCCAAAGACTGCAAAAAATAAATAAATAAATAAATAAAATAAAATAAAAATAACAAAGTAGAATTTTAAAAAATCAGAAAAAATAATAAAAATAGATAAAATTAAAAATATAATTATATACGATGTAACAAAAGTGGTATCTTAGTAGTTGTTTCAAAAACTTATGAGGGCAAGATAAGAAATGTAAAAGAATCTCTACAAAAATAATGAAAAAAAAGGAGAGAAATAGCAAAGAAAGAATGCAAAATAAGGTGCAGAAATACCATGGTAAAAATAGAGCCCTTGATAATGAAGAAAATAAAAATGAAAAAGTAAAAATACAATAAAACAAAGAAAAAAGGGGGGAGTGTTTTATATATATTGCCTGTACACCAGTTGGTGCTCCAAGAAGATAGGGAGCAAAAAAAAGAAAAAAATATATGTAATTTAATATATTGCCTGGACACCACATCATGCACTGGTGTTAGATGTATAATCATGCACTGATTCTGCTGTATAAGATGAGAGGAGGGTAAAAGCCACTATCTAGTTAATAAGGAAATTAGTCCTGTATTTCTAGTTTATTTGCCCTCAATCAGAGTTTGGTAACTTTGTGGGCATTCAATCTCCACAGGGTTGGGAGCCTAAGGCTCTTGCCAGACTTCTTAGGAAGAGAAGAAGTCTGCTTCGATGCTCAAAAAAACACACTTTGGCCACAGAGTGGTTTTTCTGAGGGTGCAGGAGCCACCTAACTCACCCTGGGGGTGACTGCCTGAGCTCAGCAGGGACACTGGAACCACCCTGGTGCTGGGACCCTGTGAACTGTTCCACTTGCGTGACCCTCCCACAGTGGAAACACATTGTTAGCAGCCAAACAGGAAAGAGATTTTTTTGGTTCTCTAGCAGACTGTAGACTCAAACTGCAATTCCTTTCTGAGAGTTTTGCCTGTTGACCTCCCACACAAGATCTTAGATTGGCCAACCCTCCATAATTACACAAGCAAATTCCTGAAAATAAACAAATATTTTATTTTTCCTTGGAGAACCCTGATGACAAATACAGGGTTTAAGAATGTCACTTCTAAATAAGCATTTCAGGAGATGCTCAGGGGAAGCCACGTTTAGAAAGTATTGACCTAGTAAAACCATATTTTTTTTCCTGTTACTGAGATATCTTCTAAAATATTCTCTTTAGTAACTGTTTAGACCCTGCTTGCACCTTTCTAGTGACAAGAACCTCATTACCACCAAGGGACCAGAGGCATCCCAGTTCATTTTTGCATATTTATGACTGCTCTTGTTATATATTACTGCATACCAAGTTACTCCCCTGCAATTTTTAAGCTTAATTTATCATACCTCATCATTTTTATTGGTTAGAAATTTAGGTAGGGTTTGGTTGCATGAATTTTCTGCTCTCCTTCATGTTGACTGGGGTCAAATTTGGTATTCAGCTGAGAAATTGGCTTGTCTGGATGGGCCCATATGACTTTATTAATATGCTTAGTTCTTTCACTGAGCATACTGGAGTCTAGGGTCAACTGGAGCTATATACATATGCCTATATAGTATATGTTCTTTTCATCATGGTGACCTCAGATTACTTAGAATTCTTAAAATATATCCCAGAATCCTTAGAGTGTTCATGAGATCAAGGGACATGAATAGAAAACAACTAATTTATTAGACCTTGAAACTGTCATATGACCACTTTTATCCCATATAATTAGTTGAAACTGTCACAGAGCATACCCAGAGTCCAGGAAAGTGTACATTGAGAGCAATGAAAGAAGAATCAAATGATTTTTGGCCTTCTTTAGTCTACCACAAAGACATTGAAATTTTTTTTTTTTTTATCAAGCTACAATCTGTCTCTCCAAGCTTCCAGGGGCCAAAATGTATCCATATTCAAACCTGATTTAATTTATCAGATACAGATAAATTAAAACATTTACACTCCAGGAATCAAATTCTTCTCTTGAAATCATTATGTTATCCACTATTCAGACCCCTGTGCCTCTTACTGCTCGGCTATCAGACCTTGTACATTCCCCCCAAGGTACACCTTAAATTTATTCTAGATAGTGCCCTTTATTATATTCATTGCCTTTAAGAACTACCTTGTGTAAATATAGTGTTCATACTAATGATATAAAATTTTGTGACTGAGGTATAAGACATTTTGAGAAGCTAGACAACTACAGATTTTCAGTATATATTTATCCATGCTATACAGGGAACCATCTCCTAATCTCTCTACTGGGCATTTAAGAACATGCTCTTAACTCTTTCAATCCAAGGTAGACTTAGATTCACCAATCTAAAGCCAAATGTATTCCCAATATTGTCTTCACATCAGGAAAGTATAAAAATACAAGATTTCCTACTGTAGCCAGGTTAAAGTACCATTACCCTATCTGTATCCTCATTTTTGAAATCAGAGATGCACCATTGGCCTTAAGGCTCTGTGTCTCCCAAAGACTTCCATCAATACATATATCTATCTTTTGGATATTATGAAGCCTTTAGTTTCCCAAGAAATGCTTACTTACAAAGACTGCAAAGGTATTAAAGTATAAACTCAACTAGTTTACCTCTAATTTTCAAGATACAAATGAGATTCTATTGTTAGACAAGGTCAAGAGAATAGCAACAATAAATCTCCATTTTGTTGAACTTGCTAATAGTTCAGGACTCCCTGGTACTTATAAAAGCATGCCCAGAGGCAACGGTGAAAAACAATCATGAGGTGAAATCAATGCAAAAACCCTGGCAATATCAATAATCAGAGTAGATCAACTCCCTCAAGGAACAATGGGGCAGACACAGCACAAGATCCTATGCACAAACAAATAGCTTGGATATCAGAAATTGAATTCAGAATCTGGATAGTAAATAAGATCAAATTAGAATTCCATGCAGTAACCCAAAAGATGTCTCAAGAATTCAATGAATTCAAAGACCAAATGACCAAAAATTTTAACGCATTGAGATAAGAAGTTGCAGCCCTCAAAGATCTGAGAAACACAGTAAAATCCCTCAGTAAAAGAATGGAGCAAGCAGAAGAAAGGATTTCTGACATTGAAGACAAAGCTTATGAACGCTCCCAAACTCTCAAATAGGAAGAGAAATAGAGGGCAAAAATAGATCACTCTCTCAGAGAGCTCTGAGATAATTCAAAGAAAACCAATACTCATCCTATAGGGATCCCTGAAAGTGACAAACTGGCTTCACAAGGCACAGAGTCTTTTCTTCATGAGATTATGAAATAAAAATTTACAGACATGCCAAGAGATTCTGAAATTCAGATAGCAGACAGTTTCAAAATTCCAGCATGACTCAACCCAAATAAGAAATCCCCCAGACACATCATAATCAATTTCACTAAAGTTAATATGAAGGAGAAAATTCTGAAAACAGCAATATGAAAGAAAACCATAACCTACAAGGCAAGGAATATTAGAATAACTGCAGATCACTCTGCTGAAACTTTTCAAGCTAGAAGAGGATGGTCATCAAATTTAATCTCCTAAAACAAAATAACTTTCAATCCAGGATCCTGTATCCAGCTAAACTGAGTTTCATTTATGATGGAGAAATTAAATACTTTAATGACATTCACATGTTGAAAAAATTTGCCATAACTAAACCAGCTCTCCAGAATATTCTCAGACCTATCCTCTGTAAAGAATAGCATAATCCTCCACCACAAAAGTAAAGTCACCCAGAAAATTTTCATCAAATTACAACTTCCACAGTCACAAAAGGATTAAAAATGTCCACCAGACTCTCGAAAGGCTTATCAATATTCTCAATGTGAATAGTTTAAATTGTCCTCTAAAAGGCACAGGTTGGCTGACTGGATACAAAAACTCAAGCCAGATATCTGCTGCATACAAGAATCTCATCTTATGTTAAAGACAAATATAGACTCAAGGTGAAGGGATGGTCATCTATACTCCAGGCAAATGGAAAGCAGAAAAAATCAGGTGTTGCAATCCTATTTGCAGATAACATAGGCTTTAAACTAACTAAAATAAGGAAGGATAAGGATGGACACTTCATATTTGTTAAAGGTAATACTCAATATGATGAGATTTCAATTATGAATATTTAGTCACCCAAGCAGAATGCACCTCAATTTATAAGAGAAACTCTAACAGACATGAGCAACTTGATTTTCTCCACTTCCATAGTAGTTGGAGATTTTAACACCCCTTTAGCAGTGCTGGATAGATCCTCCAAACAGAAGCTAAGCAAAGAAATTTTAGATTTAAACTTAACCATTCAACATCTGGACTTAACAGACATCTACAGAACAATTCATCCCAACAAAACTGAATACACATTCTTCTCATCAGCCCACAGAACAAACTCCAAAATTGACCACATCTTAGGCCACAAATCTAACCTCAGCAAATTAAAAAAAAAAATAGAAATTATTCCTTGAATCTTCTCAGATGATAATGGAATAAAAGTTGAACTCAATAACAACAGGAATCTGCATACCCATACAAAAACAGAGAAGTTAAATAACCTTATGCTAAAGGATAGATGGGTTATACACAAGATTAAGAAGGAAATTAACAAATTTTTGGAACAAAACAAAAATGAAGACACAAATTATCAGAACCTCTGGGATACTGCAAAGGCAGTCCTATGATGGATATTTATAGCACTGCAAGCCTTCCTCAAGAAAACAGAAATAGAGGAAGATAATAACTTAATGGGACATCTCAAGCAACTGGAAAAAAAAAAACATTCAAACCACAAATCCAGCATAAGAAAAGAAATAACCAAAATAAGAGCAGAATTAAATGAAATTGAAAATAAAAGAAGTATACAACAGATCAATAAATCCAAAAGTTGGTTTTATGAAAAGATCAATAAAATAGATAAACCTTTGGTCAACCTAACAAGGAAAAAAAGAGTAAAATCTCTAATTTCATCAATCAGAAATGGTAAAGATGAAATAACAACAGGCCCCTCAGAAATTCAAAAATCCTTAACAAATATTACAAGAAACTTTACTATCAGAAATATGAAAATCTGAAGGAAATTGACCAATACTTGGAAGTAAGCCACCTATCAAGATTTAGCCAGAATGAAGTGGAAATGTTGAACACGCCTATATCAAGTCCTGAAATATCATCAATTATACAAAATCTCCCTAAAAAGGAAAGCACAGGACCAGACGGCTTTACATCAGAATTCTACCAAACCTTTACTGAAGAACTAGTACCTATATTACTAAACATCTTCCAAAATATAGAAAAAGAAGAATAGTACCCAACACTTTCTACGAAGCAAACATCACTTTGATCCCTAAGCCAGGGAAAGACCCAACAAGAAAAAGAAAAAATTATAGACCAATATCACTACTGAATATTGATGTAAAAATACTCAATAAGATCCTAACAAACAGAATCCAACAACACATCAAAAAAATCCTTCGTATTAACCTGGATGGACGTGGAAGACATTATTCTTAGTAAAGCATCACAAGAATGGAGAAGCATGAATCCTATGTACTCAATTTTGAAATGAGGACAATTAATGACAATTATGGTTATGGGGGGGAACAGAAAGAGGGAAGGAGGGAGGGGGTGGGGCCTTGTTGTGTGTCACACTTTATGGGGGCAAGACATGATTGCAAGAGGGACTTTACCTAACAATTGCAATCAGTGTAACCTGGCTTATTGTACCCTCAATGAATCCCCAACAATAAATAATAATAATAATAATAATAATAATACACCATGACCAAGAGTGATTTATCCCAGTGTTTCAAGGCTGGTTCAATCATACATAAGTCTATACATGTAATTCAGCACATAAACAAACTAAAAAATAAAGATTATATGATTCTCTCAATTGATGCAGAAAAAGCATTTGATAATATCCAGCATCCCTTCATGATCAGAACACTTAAGAAAATTGGTATACAAGGGACATTTCTTAAACTGATAGAGGCCATCTACAGCAAACCCACAGCCAATATTGTATTGAATGGAGTTAAATTGAAATCATTTCCACTTAGATCAGGAACAGGAAAGGTTTCCCATTGTCTCCATTGCTCTTTAACATTGTAATGGAAGTTTTAGCTATTGTAGTTAGAAAAGAAAAGGCAATCAAGGGTATCCACATAGGGTCAGAAGAGATCAAACTTTCACTCTTCACAGATGATATGATTGTATATCTGGAAAACACTAGAAGTTCTACTACAAAACTTTTACAAGTGATCAAGGAATACAGCATGGTCTCAGGCTACAAAATCAACAGCCATAAATATGTAGCCTTTATACATATCAACAATACCTAAGCTGAAAAAACAGTCAAGGACTCTGTTCCTTTCACGGTAGTGCTAAAGAAGATGAAATATTTGGGAGTAAACCTAACAAAGGACATGAAAGATCTCTATAAAGAGAACTGTGAAACTTTAAGAAAAGAAATAGCTGAAGATGTTAACAAATGGAAAAACATACCATGCTCATGGCTGGGAAGAATCAACATTGTTAAAATGTCTATACTGCCCAAAGCAATATATGATTTTAATGCAATTCCTATTAAAGATCCATTATCATATTTCAAAGATCTCAAAAAAAAACAATATTTCATTTTATATGCAATCAGAAAAAAACTCGAATAGTCAAAACATTACTCAGAAATAAAAACAAAGCAGGAGGAATCATGCTACCAGACCTGAGACTGTACTATAAATCAATAGTGATCAAAAGAGCATGGTACTGGCACAAAAACAGAGAAGTAGATGTCTGGAACAGAATAGAGAACCAAGAGTTGAATCCAGTTACTTACCATTATTTGACCTTTGACAAGCCAATTAAAAATATTCAGTGGGGAAAAGATTCCCTATTTAACAGATGGTGCTGGGTGAACTGGCTTGCAACCTGCAGAAGACTGAAACTGGACCTACACCTTTCACTGTTAACTAAGATAGACTCCTACTGGATAAAAGATTTAAACTTAAGACATGAAACTATAAAAATACTTGAAGAAAGTGCAGGGAAAACTCTTGAAAGAATCGGCCTGTGTGAATATTTTAAGAGAAGGACTCCCCAGGCAATTGAAACAGTATCAAAAATACACTACTGGGACCTGATCAAACTAAAAAGCTTCTGCACAGCCAAGAACATAGTAAGTAAAGCAAGCAGACAGCCCTCAGAATTGGGAGAAAATATTTGCAAGTTATACCTCCAATAAAGGTTTAATAACCAGAATCCACAGAGAACTCAAACGTATTAGCAAGAAAAGAACAGGTGATCCCATTTCAGGGTGGGCCATGGAGTTGAAGTGAAACTTCTCTAACGAAAACAGATGCATGATCTACAGACACATGAACAAAAGCTCATCATCCTTAATCATCGGAGAAATGCAAATCAAAACTACTTTGAGATATCACCTAACCTCAGTAAGAGTAGCCCACATAACAAAATCCCAAAACCAGAGATGTTGGCGTGGATACAGAGAAAAGGGGGCGGTGCCTGTGGCCCAAGGAGTAGGGCACTGGTCCCATATGCTGGAGGTGGTGGGTTCAAACCCAGCCCCGGCCAAAAAAAAAAAAAAAAAAAAAAAAGAGAAAACAGCACATTTCTACATTGCTGGTGGGAATGCACACTAATATGTTCCTTTTGGAAGGATGTTTTGAGAATACTTAGAGATCTAAAAATAGACATGCCATTCAATCCTATAATTCATTTAATAGGTATATACCCAGAAGATCAAAAATCACAATATAACAAAGACATCTGTACCAGAATGTTTATTGCAGCCCAATTCATAATTGCTAAGTCATGGAAGAAGCCCAAATGCCCAACGACCCACGAATGGACTAGCAAATTTTGGTACATGTATACCATGGAATATTATGCAGCCTTAAAGAAAGATGGAGACTTTACCTCTTTCATGTTTACATGGATGGAGCTGGAACATATTCTTCTTAGCAAAGTATCTGAAGAATGGAAGAAAAAGTATCCAATATACTCAGCCCTACTATGAAGCTAATTTATAGCTTTCATATGAAGGCTATAACCCAAATATAGCACAAGAATATGGGGAAAGGGCCAAGGGAGGGGAAGGGAGGGGTGAGGTTGTGGTGGAGGGAGGGTAATGGGTGGGGCCACACCTACGGTGCATCTTAGAATGGGTACAGGGGAAACTTACTAAATGTAGAATACAAATGTCTACATACAATAACTAAAAAAATGCCATGAAGGCTATGTTGAACCATTTGATGAGAATATTTCAGATTGTATATGAAACCAGCACATTGTACCCCTTGATTGCACTAATGTACACAGCTATGATTTAACAATAAAAAACATTAAATGAATAATCACTTTATTAAACTTTTGCAACAATTCAATTTTTTTATTTAAAAAATGAGAAATTTGAGGTGAGTCAAATAATTTGCTTAGGGGTATACAGCTAGTAAGTCTGAGTTTCAAATCAAACTTTATAGATACTAAATCCAATTTTCTTTCTTCATTGCTACAGACCATCCTAGATTCTATATCATAAAATCACAAAAGTTCAATGTTGAAAAGTATTTTCAAAATTATTAATGTCAAGTTTGAGGTTTTGTCATTGTTTTCAAGGATTGTAACCCCCCACTTGTAAAACACATTAAAAGCATTGCTGCTCTGGCTTAAATGAATCAAAGGAGTGGTCATATTCTTGTTTTTTCATCCATCACTCATTCCATGTGTTAGATTTCAGGGTGAGATATCCCACCATGGAAATCCACGGTCCTATGGCTTGTTCACTACACCTGATACAACCTTGAACAGCATTACAAATAAACAAAAGTCCAAAAGTATTGAAGGGCCCACTGAGAATTACATAGGGAGATAACCTAGAATTCATATTAAATATGAACATGCAATAAGGGATCAGAAAAAAGGGGAGAGTCCAGTTTTAAAACTTCTCTGTTAAAGAATATGGACTGGAAGTGGTGATGCAAATGGATGCAGTCAGTCCCCAAAATTGTACTAAATAGTGACCACGTGACAAACGTAACAGATCTGATGTTAGCAACTGCTACAATAAACCCATATGTGGCTATAGTTAAGTGAGTCCTTTTGTATCACTGTGGAATCTAGGTTTGATCCTTTAGTTTTGGGGTGTTTACTTTGCTGGTGGTCCATTGTCATGGTCAGTGTGTAGAAATAGGTCTAAATATTTTCTGTAGAGCTGGTCTTATTGTTGCAAATTTCCTCAATGTGTGCATATCAGTAAATTATTTGATATCTTTGTCAATTTTAAAGCTTAGCTTAGAAGGATATAGAATTGTAGGCTGAAAGTTATTTTGTTAAAGTAGATAAAGGTAGATGACCATTGTATTCTGTCTTGGAAAATTTCATTTGAGAAGTTCATAGTAACCCTGATGGATTTGCCCCTGTAGGTCAATTGCTGCTTACTCCTGGCAGTCTGCAGAATCTTTCTTTTGTCTTGAATTTGGACAGGTTCATGACAATGTGCCTTGGAGAAACTCTATTTGTGTTGAGGTGACCTGGGGTCTGATATCCCTCTGAAAGGAGTGTGTAAGAATCTTAAGTGATATTTGAGAAATTTTCAGTTATGAGATCCTCTAGTAGGATTTCCATTCCTCTGGAGCATTCTTATTCCCCTTCTTGGATACCTGTATGTTTGAATGCTTCAGGAAGCCCCATAATTCTGTCAGTGAATGTTCTACTTTTTCTGTCTTTTTAATTACCTGAGTTAGTGCAAGAACTTTATGCTTTACCTCTGAGATTCTTTTTTCAGCATGATCTAATCTATTATTGATACTATCTACTGCAATTTTAAGTTCCCTGATTGCTTCAATTCCTTAACCTCTGATATATCTCCTCTATTTTCTTCATATCATTTATTCTGTTTTTGGATTTCCTTTAGTTTATTTTATAGTTTCTCAGCAATTTTCTTCATTGTTTTTATCATCCATATTTTAAATTCCCCTTCTGTCATTTCTAACATTTTTTATAGGTGAAATATTCTCTAGTAGCTACCTCCTGATTCCTTAGGGGGGTTGCTCTGGTCTGGTTTTTCATGTTGCCAAAATTTTTCTGCTGTTTCTTACTAATGAAGGTTTTCTTTTTATCTGCATCTTTGTACTACTTTTTACTTTCACTTCCTCTTGTTCTTTAAGTTACCATTCCTCTGACCTAAGTTGTTGAAGTGTTCTTTTGGTAAATGATTAAAAGTACAAGAAGAGTGAATAGCAAGAAGGGATAAAAGATTTAAAAAAGGAAAATATAAAGGAATGGGGGAGCAAAAGTGAAGAATGACAAATATCAGAGAGGAACAGAGAGGAGGAATAGTGGTTTACAGTAATTACTTTGACCCTCACCCACAAATCCCAACCTCTGGAATGGCTGAATTGGGTGGGTCCTTTGACATCTGCAGCTCTTTCCCAGGCTGAGCAGACACAGGACCCCACCTCCACAAAATAGGAAAGAAAACCAAAAATACTATAAATCAAATCTAAACAAACAAACAAACAACAACCTTTGGAAATAAGATTCGGGGGAAAAAACAAATATCAAGGGCAGAAAAACTAGCAAAATTGAAGCTTTTATTATTACAGAAGACAACAATTAAAAGTTATATTTACCCAAGAAAATTGAAGAAAAAAAGAAAAAAAATCTAGGGGGAAAAAAGTTGAAAAAAATTTTAAAGAAAAAATAGAATAAGAAAATAACTATGTATATATATTTTGCTGAATATTGCCTAGGCAACAGGTAATCTTTTTGGGTATGAGATGTTAACCCCAAACAGCTGAATGATGTGGAGACTTAAAAGCTCTGCTGATTTTTTTGCCCTCAGGCCCTGAAGGGTTGGGACCCTGGATCTTTCCCAGTCCTCTTAAAATACACGACTTGACCTTTCCAAACCGTATTTATTAACTAAGCAGTGGCTTTCCCAGGAAAGCATGTGTTGCTTGGATCTCTCCCAAAGTGACTGCCCACTTATAAGATGTGCCAGAACAAGCCTCACTCTAGGACCTTGAGGATAGAGCCTGAAAGGCAGCTTTCCCACAATGGCTGTCCACAGCCTGCAGCCAAACAATAAAAGCTTTGTTCCTCCCCTGTGGCTCAGTACCAGCTTCTAGGAGCTGTTCAAAGGAAGTTGGTCACTCACCCAAGATCTCCCAAGGTAACTTAACCAAGTGTAAAAAAAAAAAAAAAAAAAAAACACAAAAACAAGAACAATCACAGGGAAGACCTTCCCTGTCCACAAACTATCAACATTGCTGTAGCTGCAGCTGCCATAGTCACCATGGCCAATGGCCTCAGACCAAACGTAAACACTTACCACTTATCCACTGCTTTAATCCTCTTCTTGGGGTCCTGAAGTCTCCCACTGCCTGCCTGTGTCTCAAAAGGGATGTTTCCAGGTAGAGCCCACAAGCCAGAGATATCTTGAAGCTTCTCTCTCCAATCTTACTGTTCCTGTTTGCAACAAAGCTGTTTCTAGTCTGCCATCTTGCTCCTAGCCTACAAAGGTATCTAGTATTGAAGTATGGTTAAGCAAATTCAGAGTCCAAAGGCAGGTAGTCACAAAGGGAAAATCTCAAGGCTGGAGGCCCACAAACACTGGATGAAGTTGTTGTCTACAAACAGAGGTTTATGTTTGTGTGTCTTTTTTTGCTTGTTTTGGATTGGGTTTTGTTGTTTGTTTCCTGTTTTTATTAATTTTTTTTTGATAGACTCCCACTCTTGCCCCAGGCCAGAGTACTGTGGCGTCAGAATACCTCACGCAAGCTCAAATTTTTGCATTCAAGCAATCCTCCTTTCTCAGATCCCACGTAGCTGGAACTACAGGTCCCATCACAAAACTAGGTAATAGTTTCTATTTTTGGCAAAGAAAGGGTCTTACTCTTGTTCAAACTGGTCTTGAACTCCTGAGCTCAAGTGATCCTCCTGTGTCAGTCTCCTGGAGTGCCCGGATTATGGGCACTAGCCATCACATCTAGCCACAGGTAGTTTTTGAATTTAGGTAGTTCATGAATTTAAAATAAAGAACCAACTGTATGCCATGTATAAGAAATTTATTTCATCTGTAAAGACATGCATAGATTTATGGGGAAGGGATGGAAAAATACATATATTCCACATAAACAGAAACCCTAAATAAGCAAGAGTAGGTATACTTATATCAGATAAAACTGATTTTAAGTCAAAAATGCAAAAAACAGGACAAGTAAAAACATTATGTAATAAAAGAATCCATTCAGCAAGAAGTTATAACAATTGTACATATTTTAGCAACTAATACTGGAGCACCCAGATATATAAGACAAACAATAATAGATATAAGGAGATAGATATATTCCAATATGATAATAGTTAGGGATTTCATTACCACATTCTTAGTATGAAACAGATCATGTAGATTCCAGACAAAAAAGTCAGCAAACAAACATTACGTTTAAATGACACCATAGACCAAATGGACCTAACA
Source organism: Nycticebus coucang (assembly GCF_027406575.1). Taxonomy (NCBI): domain Eukaryota; kingdom Metazoa; phylum Chordata; class Mammalia; order Primates; family Lorisidae; genus Nycticebus; species Nycticebus coucang. The sequence continues at coordinate 73,127,996 of NC_069804.1, forward strand.
GACCTTTACAGAATATTTCTTTTTTTTTTTTCAACAAATGGAAGTTTTTATTTGCATGGCCAATTATCATTTGTACTCTTTGCAACTTTATTTTAATATTCCTTTAACATGTTCTAAGCTTTTGTTGCACAAGGAATAAAAGCTGCATGACTGCAAACTTCCTTCAACAGCCACACTCACAACACCTAACATGAAACAGATGTAGCAAATGACAACAGCGCAAATGGAAATGCTAAGTTCCACCATTCAACATGGTTCATGACAGTGTCTTTAGGGTTCAGCTGAAGAGGGGGTAAACTTCTTTTAAAAATAGGGTCAGTCTCCTTTCCTACTGTTTTATAATGTTGGTGGTTTTAATCCATATTTCTTTGCAACTTCTGCCTGAGCATGGGCAGCATCACAAAGTGAATACAGATGAGCCATCTCTATTTCCGATTTGGCCAGGTTAATAGCTTTGTTGAACATGTCAATGGCTTTCTCCATGTTTCCTCTTTGTACATCAATAGTTCCCATGGTTTCATATGCAAAATCACATTTATTGTCAATTTCAATAGCCTTGCTAATAAGTTCCAAACCTTTATCCAGATCTTGCTTCCACTGAAGTTGAAGTAAACCTTTATGAACATATGTTGTGGCATTATCTGGTTCCAAATCAATACATTTATCACACATTTCATCAGCCTTCCCAAACTGTTGTTGATCTGTCAGTGCCTGGGCATACAGTGCATAACCTTCAGCGCACCTTGGAAACTTCTTTATGACCTCTTCAAAACCTTTCATAGCTGATTGGATTTGTGAAGAATTGTTCCCTATATATGCCTGGCGATACAATGCAAAAAATTTCTGAGCTTGTGCTAGAGCAGACTCGGGTCTTAACCTAATACATTCATCAAAATCTGCCACTGCTTCTTCAACTTGATCAAGCAGTATTTTCAACTGTCCTCGATGGTGATAAACATCTGCATTCTGAGGATCGATGTCAGCAGCCATGTTAAAATCCTGAGTGGACAGCAAAGGCTGCTGCTGCTGCATGTACATGCTGCCTCTTTTGATGAGGGCATTTTCTCGAAGCTTCACATTAGCTTCTTTCAAACTGATGACCTTATCTAAATCTGGTTTGGCCGCATTGGCATTGCCAATAATGTAGAAGGTGGCTTGTAGTAATAATGCTTCTGCCATGTATTTGCCCTGAGCATCTATTTCTTTTGAGCATTCACTTATGATTTTATCATAGTTTTCTTCTTCCATATACTGTTTGACCTTTAAATATCCAGAATTCTCTTTTACTTCTAAAGCCTCTTCTTCTTTGTCTTTATCTTCATCAGACTTCTCTCCTTTAAGCATGGGCTGAGAAATGATATCGTCGGTGAAAGAACTGAAGTAAGATTTGATAAACTGTGGAGATGGCATCAGAGGTTCACGATTCTTGTATTTTTCTTTGGCTTTCTCTTTTCCAAGAAGTTTAAGAACTTTAGCAGCTAATAGCATGCTTTGTTGATTTTGGAAATCTTCTAATATACACACAGCAGTGACATCTTCTAAACATTCCTTCTTATTATCTAGCTTCTCATGGGCTTTTGCACGTCTAAAGAGAGTTTTCACATATTTGGGATTAAGTTCAACAGCTTTTGTACAATCTTGTGCCACCTCTTTCCATTTTTGCAACTGTTCAAAGGCAGCAGCTCTGTTTTGATAAAATGTAGAAAGGTCGACATTCTTCTCTGTAGGACACAGACTAATAGCCTCGGTATAGCACTGAATAGCCTGTTCATGTTTTCCTGCTTTAAAATATTTATTGCCTTTGTTCTTGGCTGCTTGAGCTCTATCAAGAGAGTTCATTTCCAGGTGAGCACCGGGACCTTCGGGGTGTCCACTGCCGGGAGCCGGACTGGCCCTACCCTCTGGGGTCTTCCACTTGCTGTGGTGCTTCAAGCTGCTGGTGTCACCCAGGCCTCCAGTCTCCCAGCACTGCCGTTGTCGGCTCCACAGGTACATGGCACCCGCTCCCAGCAGCAAGGGAGCCCTGACAGCCAGTGCCAGCTGCCATCGCGGTAGGCCCCCTGTTCCTGGACCCCAGACCCACGGCCGCCGCCCACCCCACTGCCTGAGCTGGGTGCAGCTGCTGCGACCACTGCCGCCTCCACAGGCTTAGAGGCGGCCATAACGAGTGTCCTAGGCCACTGCCTCCCTGCCAGTCGCGGGCGCCACAGTCAACCAGGCAGCATTCAAAAGGAGACCAGAGAGAGGGAAGGAAGGCAATGAACGAAAGAGGACGCTAGGTAGTGAGGGCGGACGACAGAAAAGGGCCAGAGGTCACCGGAAGCCCAAGGCATGCTGGGCTAGACCCAGCCGTCATTCTCCTCCCCTCTCAACCGTAGAAGAGCCTTTCAGAATATTTCACTCAACAACTGAACAACATACATTTTTTAATCAGCACATAGAACATTTTCCGAGATTAAACATACATTAGGCTACAAAATAAGTCTCAAAAAATTTTTTAATATGAAAATTATATTAAGTATCTTTTCTGACTATAAAGGAATAAAACTCAAAATCAATAACAAGAAGAATGTTTCCATATGTTCAGGTGCATGGAAATTAAACAATACGTTCCTGAATGACTAATGGGTAAGGTTTAAATAAATTAAGAAGAAAATTTAAAAAATTTCTTGAAGCAAATGAAAATAGAAACACAATATACCAAAAATCTATAGGCTAACATAAAAGTAGTATGAAGAAGCGAGTTAATAGCCATACATGTCTACAATATAAGCATTTTTATGTAGGCCCTACATGAAAGAGAAAGATTTCAAATAAACAGCCTAATGATGCACCTCAAAAAAGTAGAAAAGCAAAAACTAACCAAATTCAAAGTCAGTAGAAGAAAATAATAAAAGGCAGGAATAAACAAAAGTGAGACTAAAAATAAAAAAAGAAAGATAAATAAAACTGACAAATCGTTAGCTAAATTAAGAAAAAAGATATAATATTTGAATAAATTCAGAAATGGAAAGGAACATGACACAATAGTTAACAAAGAAATGCAAAAGATCATTAAAGGCTACTATGAACAAATATATACAAACAAATTCAAAAGCCTGGAAGAAATGGATAAATTCCTGGATACATATAACATACTAAAATTGAATAAAAATAAATAAACAACCTGAAGAAAATTATAACAAGTAACAACACTGAATCAGTAATAGTCTCTTAAGAAGGAAAGCCAAGGGGCAGATGGTATCATCATTAAATTCTACCAAACTTTAAAAGAAAAATGAATGCCAACAGTATTCTTCCAAAGTTATTCTATAAAACTACATAATCCTGCTACCACGATCATACTAATGTACACAGCTATGGTTTAATAAAAATAAATAAATATATATAAAAAAAAATCCTGCTACCAAAGCCAGATAAGGACACAACAATTATAACAAAAGAAAAACCCTCTTGGCCAATTTATCTGATGAATATAAATGAAAAAATTTCTAACAAAACACCAGCAAGCCTAAATAAAGAGTACATCAAAAAGATTATACACCATGATAAAGTGCAATTTACCCAAGGTTTGCAAAGATTGTTCAACATACCCAAATCAATAAATCTGATGCATAACGTCAACACAAGGAGAGACAAAAATCATATTATCACATCAATAAGTGCAGGAAAATAATTTGAAAAAAATTTATATTGTTTTATGACAAAAGACTCCCAACAAATTAAGTATACAAAAAACATCCTTCAACACAATAAAGGCCATATATGAAAAGCCCACAGCTAACATCATACTGTATAGGAAAATGCTGAAAGTTTCACCACAAAGAACTGGGGCAAGACAAGAATGCCAACTATCACCACTCTTATTGAACATAGTATTTCAAGACTTAGCCAGAGAAATTAGTCAGGAGAAAGATTTAAAGGGAATCTAAATTTGAAGAAAGAATGTCAAATTGTCCCTGTATGCTGATCACATGATTTTATACACAGAAAAACCTAAGGACTCCATGAAAATCCTATTAAAGCAGAAGAAGTAATTCAGTAAAATTGTGCAATACAAAATCAGCTTACAAAAATTAATAACATTTCTATATACTATAACCAAATTATCTGAAAAAGACATCAATAAAGCTATCTTATTTACAATAGCTACCATAAAGCTTACCTAGAAATAAATACAACCAAGGAGGTGAAAGATCTCAATGAGGAAAACTATACAACGCTAATAAAATAAATTTAAGAGGCTTTGATTTTATTATTAGCTTGACTGTTATTGACATATATGAAGGCCACTTATTTGTGGGCATTGATTTTTTTACACTGAGACATTACTATATTTCTTGATCACTTCTAAGAGCTTACTGTGAAACCCTGAAAAGAAATAGGAGCAGACGTTAACAAATGGGAGAACCTACCATGCTCATAGCTGAGAAGAATCAACATTGTGAAAATGTCCATACTGCCCAAAGCAATCTACAGATTTAATGCAATCCCCATCAAAACACCAACATCATACTTTGAAGAACTTGAAAAAATAGTGCGTAGTTTCATACAGAACCATAAAAAAATAACCAATGCAATTTGTAGAAATAAAAACAAATCTGGAGTCATCACATTGCCAGACTTCAGATTATACTATAAGTCTATAGTGATCAAAACAGCATGATATTGGCACAAAAATAGACATATAGATTTATGAAATGGAATAGAGAATCTAGAGATGAACCTAGCCACATATGGACATCCAGTCTCTGATAAACCAAACAAAAGCATGCACTAGGAAAAAGAATTTGTATTTAATAAATGTTGCTAAGAGAACTGGTTAGTCACATGTAGAACACTGAAACTTGACTTATGCCTCTCAACATTGACAAAAACTGTGTGTCACTGGATAAAATATTCAAATTTACAACACAAAAAAAATTAAAAATTCTAGAATAAAGTATCGGGAAAAAGCTTGACAATATTGACCTGGGAAAAGATTTTATGAAGAAGACCTCCATGGCAACTGCTGCAACATCAAAATTAAATAAATTTGATATGATCAAACTAAAAAGCTTCTGCACAGCTAAGGGTACTAAACTAAAGCAAACAGACATCCTTCAGAATGGTAAAAGACTGCATATTACAAATCTGACAAAGGGCTGAAAACTAGAATCTATAGAGAACTTTAAATAACAAGAAAGGAGCAAACAACCTCACGTCTATGTGTAAAAGAGACTTGAACAGAAACTTCTCTTAAGATGACAGATGAATGGGCGGCTCCTGTGGCTCAGTAAGTGGGACTCCAGCCCCATATACCGAGGGTGGCAGGTTCTAACCCAGATCTAGCCAAATTGCAACAGACAAATAGCCAGGTGTTTTGGTGGATGCCTGTAGTCCCAGCTACCCGGGAGGCTGAGGCAGGAGAATCACCTAAGCCTAGGAGTTGGATGTTGCTGTGAGCTGTAATGTCACAGCACTCTACCAAGAGCAATAAAGTGAAAATCTGTCTCTAAAAAAAATAAGAAAGAAAAGAAAAAAAAAAAGATGACAGATATGAATGTCCAACAAACACAAAAAAATTCTCATCATCTCTAATCAGCAGAAAAATTCAAATCTAAACCACTCTGAGATGTCACCTAACACCAGAGAGATTAGCATACATCACAAAGTCCAAATCAGCAGTGGATGTGGAGAGGAGGGAACACTTCTACACTGCTGGTGGGATTGCAAAATAATACATTTATGTAAAGACATATGGAGAATTACAATTCTATCTTCCATTTGATCACAGAATTCCATTACTAGATATCTACCCAGAAGAAAAAAAAAAATCTTTTACCACAAAGACATTTGCACCAGAATGATTATTTCAGCTCAATTTAGAATTGCCAAATCGAGAAAGCAACTCAAATGCCCATCAACCCATGAATGGATTAAAAAACTGTAGCATAGGTTGTAACTGGGTTATAGCTTTCATGTGAAAGCCCTAAATTAGTTTCATAGTAGGGCTGAGTACATTGGGTACTTTTTCTTTCATTCTTGAGATACTTTACTAAGAAGAATATGTTCCAGCTCCATCCATGTAAACATGAAAGAGAACATGAATGATAAAACACAAATATAGTCTAGCAAGGGGAAGGGGAGAGGATGGAAGAGGATAGGAGATGTGAGAGGGCAATCGACAGGATCTTGCTTAATGTGCACAATGTGACAGTGTTCATCTTGCCCCCTGGATGAATGGGCAACTACAACTTGAACTTCAACTTAGAATTTAAGGCAATGTAGCCTAAAAATTTGTACACTCACATTAATTTGAAATTAAAAAAAAAATTTTAAGAGAACATCAAAAAAATTAAAAATACACACCATATTGATGGAATGGTGGAATTAACATTATTATAATGACATAATGACCATACTACTCAATGTAATCTACATATTAATTTAATCCTTATTAAAATACAAATAGCATTTTTCACAAAAATAGATAAAAACTTAACAAAATTTATATACAACTAGAAAGGAACCCTAACAGCCAGAATCCTGATAAAATAACAAAACTGGAGGCATCATGCTACCTGATTTAAAAATATTTTCCAAAGCTGTAGTAATCAAAACAGCATGGTACTTAGAACAATGGAATGTAACAAAGAACTCAGAAAGGAATCCATCGCTTCTTGGCCTTTTGGCTAAGATTAAGTGCAGAAAAGAATCCATGTATTTACAGCCAATTGTTTACATGGTGAAAGGACAGTCTCTTCAATAAATGATGCTGGGAAAACTGGTAACCCTCCTTATATAAAAAACAGCTCAAAATGGATTAAAAATTTAATTACAAGACACAAATATATGAAACTACTAGAATAAAACATGGACGTTTCAGGATGCTGGTCCAGAAAAATGTTTTATGAATATGACCTCAAAAGCACAGGAAACAATTCAAAAATAAACAAATAGGATTATATCAAAATAAAAATCTGCACTGCAAAGGAAATAAGCAATAGAATAAAAAGATAACAGGATGGGAGAAAATATTTGCAAATTATTCATCCATTAACGGATTAATATCCAAAATATATAAGTAACTCAAAACAGCAGCAGAATACCAAACAATCCAATTTTAAAAGGGCAAATGGGACTTAGGGGGTTCAGCAAATTCTGAACCAATAAGAACAATGCACAGGTATATGTCATACTTCCTGGGTAAAGGACACAAGTACAACTCAGACTTTACCTTGCAAATGTAAACAAAGTATTCTAATCATGTGTACACTCATATTAATCTGAAACGAATTAAAAAAACATTAAAAATAAAAAGGGTAAATTATCTAAATAGACACTTTTCTAAAGAAGACATGCAAATGGTCAACAGATATGTAAAAAATATGCTCAACATTACTAATCAACAGGGAAATGAAAATCAAAACCACAACGAGATATCATCTCACCTGAGTTAGAATGGCTATCATTAAAAAGACAATAATAATAATAATAATAACAAATCCTGGCCAATTTGTCAAAGAAAGGGAACTCATACACTGTTGGTGGGAATGCAAACTACTGCAGTTGTTATGGAGACCCATATAGAAATTTATCAAAAGATTGAATATAGTATAGAAAAACCCCTTGATTTAGCAATTTTACTACCGTATATGTCCCCAGAGGATAAATCAAAGGGATACCTCCACCCCTAATAACTAAGATATGAAATAAACCTAAGTTTTCATCAGAAGATGAATGGATAAAGTAAATGTGAGATATATATAGTATTTTAAAATACTATTCATCTATAAAAAAGAATGAAATCTTGTCATTTATAGCAACATGGATAAGGCTGGAGGACATAAAAGTTGATCTCAAGAAATAGAAAAAAGAATAGTGGTTACAATAAATTGGAAAATTGGGAAGTGTAGTGAGGCAACAGAATAGGAAAGGATTTATCAAATGACACAAAAATTATAGCTAGATAGGAGGAATAGGTTCTAGTGTTCTATACAACTGTAAGGCGACTATACTCAACAGTAATTTATCCTATGTTTTTAAATAGGTAGAAGAGAGGATTTCAACAGCTCTAAGCTGAAATAAATTATAAATGTTTGAAGTAATGGATATACTATTTATCCTGCTTTGGTCACTGTACATTGTATGTGTTGAAAGTCACTATATATCCCCTAAATATGTATAATTATTATGTGCCAATTACAATGAAAATTTTTATAAAGAAAATGGATAACATTTACAAAGAGACATTTCACTAAGAAGGATATACAAATGAAAAATGAACACATGGAAAATTGTTAGTATAAGTGGAAATAGGTAAATGCAAAGTAATATCATAATGTGATAGAACTATACACCTAATGGTAAGGCTAAAATTTAAAAAAAAAAATGACAATACTATTTGGTGGTGAAGATTCAGAGATGTTCGTGAGAATGTGAATTGATTAACCAACTCTGGGAAGTAATATGGCACTTAAAAACACTTTAAAAATATCATACTTGAAATTCATGGAAGATGGCTGACTGGTAGCAACCCTCAGCAGAGGCTCCTGACCAGAGGGAGAAAAACTGAACAGAATCAGACTCTATGAAGCCAAAGGTAGGGACCTGAGCCAATAAAGAAGTTCAGCAGGCTGTGACTCCAAGGAAGATCATTCAAGAAAACAAATTACAGGTACAAAGCCTATCAAATAGAGGACAGGAGACTTCTCTCCCAAGCGGGAAGCCTGCCCTGGGCTGTCTCCGAACAAGCAGGGAACAAAAGTCCTCTTATTTTACTTCACTGGAGAGAGCTCCTAAACACCAGATCTTTCTCCAGGGAGGTCATACATATAAACATAGACATCACCCCGCCAGGCATAAAATTGAACAGATATTTTTCCCCACAGTTCCAATCTCACAGTCCACCCTTCCCTCCCGTGCATGGCAGTCTGAAGTTCTGCCCCCTGCTGAGTGCAGAGTGTTTGGCTTTTTCCTGAGAGATCTGAGTATAGTGTGGACCAGCAACCCTCAGGACAGAATCTGTGACTAGTGGGGAAGAAAGAGGGTATAGGAAGAAAGGGACACTCAGCAGGAGGAGAAACAGTTCCCTGATTATGACTTTGCCTGGCCAGTGTTGGTGTTGACTCTTGGTTTAGGCTATGTCTGGTCAAAAGTGGTGCAGAACCCCTGGTTCTGTTGGCGCCCACAGTGGGAGTGTGGTTGCTCTGTGTGGAATGAGTTCCGCGGGCAGGGCTGGTTGCCAGCACCAGTTGGGAACGGTGAGCAGATGCTTGCCAGGTGTGGACCAAGACCTGAGAACAAGTGTGTGGTACCCTGCCACCAACAGAATTCTTAATCAGAGCCTTACTGGGTGTAGACCAAGACCAGAGGGCAAAGGCATGGTTCTCTTGCTCCAACAGAGTCAGCAAGCCACTAGGAGTGGGCTGAGACCTGCGGGCAGGGGCGTAGTCCCTGAGCCAAGCTGGACCGGGGAGCAGAGGCTTGCCAAGTGTGGACTGAGACTGGTGGGTGGGAGGCGTGGTCCCTGGTTCCAACTGGGCCTGTGAGCAGAGAAATGGACAATGTGTGGACTGAGTTTGGAGGACAGAGGTGTGGTCCCCTCTGTGGCCTGTAAGCAGAGAAGCCGAAAACAGTGCAGACTGAGTCTGGCAAGCAGGGGTGTTGTCTCCTGACTCCAACCGGCCTTGCAAGCAGACGCTTGCTGGGTGTGGACTGAGACCAGCAGTTGGGGGCCATGGTCACCGGCTCCAATTGTGCTGTTAGAGACTCTGGAATCTACCTCTATTGAGCAAGGTTTGCACTGCCTAAGACAATTTAATTGTATCTGGCACTGTCCATATGGGGACACTCTCAGATTGACCTTCAAAGTTCTGTAGTGGAAAAGAACTGAAGGGAGGGGGCTGGGCACTGCAGCTATCTGTATCTCTTCACAGCTGAGATTCAAACTTAATCCTGTGACCTCTTAGGATAGGGTAGAGGTTGGCTGCTATCAAAACAGAGCTATCTTGCACTATTTCCCCAACTACATCCCTAGAGTATCCAGCCAAGACTCTGAAAGGAGCCTTTGTAAGGTTATAGGAGATAGGCCACAATTGCAAAGCCTAGCACTTTGGGAAGGGGCTAGTTAACTCCACTACCTGGGAACCCCAATTCAAGCTCACCCTACCTGTTCTAATAATCAAACGGTGAAAAATAAACATAGTGTAGAACCAGTCAAAGAGCTCTGACAACATAAATAATAAGAGTAGATCACCCCCCCAAAAGAAATGACAAAGAAATACAACTGAAGATGCCATGCATAAACAAATGGCTGAAATGTCAGAAATAGAATTCAGAATACGGATGGCAAAATAAGAAATCGAATGGAGGAAAAGTTAGAAATTGAAATCCAAAGAATAGTTCTAAAGTTGTTTCAAGAAATTAATGAATTCAAAGACAAAGTCACCAAAGATATAGACATAATGGTAAGAGATAGCAGAGCTGAAAGAAACATAAAACTTAGTTGAGGAGCTCCAAAATACAGTAGAATCCCTCAGTAGTAGAGTTGACCAGTTAGAAGAAAGGATCTCTGAAACTGAAGACAAAACTTTTGAACCTTCCCAACCCCTTAAAGAGGCAGACAAATGAAAAGCAAAACCTGATCATTCCCTGAGAAATGTGGGATCGCTCCAAAAGATCAAATATTCATCTTATGGAAATTCCCTAAGGAAAAGTGGATGGTCCTAAAGGTGCAGATGCTCTACTCCAAGAGATTGTGCAGGAGAATTTCCAAAGCATTGCAAAAGACACAGAACTTCAGAGAGTAGACAGTTTCAGAACCCCAGAAAGACTCAATCCAAATAAAGCATCTCCTAGACACATTGAGACTAACTTTGCCAAAGTTAAGATGAAGGAGAAAATTCTACAAACACCCAGACGTAAGAAAAGCATCAGCTACAAAGGGAGAAATATCAGAATGACTACAGATCTCTCAGCCAAAATGTTTTAAGCCAGAAGAGGATAGTCATTGACCTTTAACCTCCTAAAACAAAACAACAGCCCAGGATTCTGTATTCAGCTAAACAGCGTTTCATTTATGATGGAGAAATCAAGTACTTTAATGGCATAGACATGTTGAAGAAATTTGCCATAACTAAAAAATCTCTCCAGGATATTCTCAGACTTGTCCTCCACAATGACCAGCACAATGCTATACCACCAAAGTAAACTCACTCAGAAATTTTTTAAACAAAATCCACATTACACAGTGGTGAAAGGATTAAAAATGTCCATGGACATGTAAAAAACGTGACACCCAAAACACAGCCAAGTTTATCAATTCTCTCAATTAATTTGAATAGTTTAAATTGTCCTCTAAAGAGGCATAGGCAGGCTGACTGGATACATAAACTCAGACCAAACATCTGCTGTATACAAAAATCTCATCTTACATTCAAGGATAAAGGTAGGCTCAGGGGAAGGGCAGGGCTTCTATAATAATAGGCAAATGGAAAACAGTAAAATGTAGGGGTTTCAATTTTAGTTGCAGATATAATTGGCTTTAAATCCACAAAAATAAAGAAAGATAAGGGTGGTCACTACACACTTGTCAAAGGAAACACCCAACATGAAAAGATTTCAATAATCAACATTTATGTACCCTACCAGAATGCTCCTCCATTTATAAAGCAAAACATAATGGATATGAAGAACTTGATATCTTCCTGTACTATAACAGTTGGATATTCTAACACCCTTTTGACAGTTTTATATTAATCCTCCAAGAAGAAACTAAACAAAGAAGTATTAGACTTAAACCTGATCCTAGAACAAATGGACTTAACAGACCTCTACAGAACATTTCATCCTAATAAAACTGAATGCACATTCTTCTCATCAGCCTATGGGTCATTCTCCAAAATTGATCATGTCCTAGGAGGCAAGTCTAACCTCAGCAAATTTAAAGGAATAGAAATTATTCCTTGTATCTTCTTGGACTACCATGGAATAAAAGTTGAACTTAATAGCAACAGGAATCTTCATACTAAAACAAAGTCATAGAAACTAAATAATCTTAGGCCGAGTGATAGCTGGGTCAAAGACATAATTAAGAAGGAAATCACAACTGGCTTGGCACCTTTGGCTCAGGGGCTAGGGCGCCAGCCACATACACCAGAGTTGATGGGTTCTAATCCAGCCTGGGCCTGATGAACAACAATGATAACTACAAAAAAAAAAAAAAAAAAAAAAATATATATATATATATATATATATATATATATGTAGCCGAGTATTGTCATGGGTGCCTGTAGTCCCAACTGCTTGGGAGGCTGAGGCAAGAGAATTGCTTAAGCCCAAGAGTTGGAGGTTGCTGTTAGCTGTGATGCCAAAGCACTCTACTTAGGGCAACAGAGTGAGATTATTTCTCAAAAAAGAAGAAGAAGAAGGAGGAGGAGGAGAGGAGGAGGAAATTACCAAATTTTTGGAACAAAATGATAATAAAGATACAAATTTTCAAAACCTTTGGGTTAGTGCAAAGGCAGTTCTAAGAGGAAAATTTATAGCATTGGAAACCTTCATAACTTCATGTATCATCTGAAGCAACTGGAAAAGAAACATTCCAAACTGAAACTCAGCAGAAGAAAAGAAATAACCAAAATTAAGGCAGAATTAAATTAAATTGAAAACAAAAAAAATATTCAGAAGATCAAAAAAACAAAAAGCTGGTTTTTGAAAAGATTAACAAAATTGATAAACCTTTGGCCAACCTAACAAGAATCAGAAAAGTAAAATCTCTAATATCATCTATCAGAAATGATAAAGGAGGAATAACAGATACCTCTGAAATTCAAAATATCCTCACTAATTACCTCAAAAATCTCTATTCCCAGAAATATGAAAATCTGAAGCAAATGGACCAATACCTGGAAGCATGCCACCTTCCTAGACTCAACCATAAAAAATTAGAAAACTTGAATAGACCTATATAAATCACTGAAATAGCAGCAACAATACAAAATCTCCTGAAAAAGCAAAGTCTGGGACCAGATGGCTTCACATCTGAATTCTATCAAACCTTTCAAGAGGAACTAGTATATATATTATACAATCTTTTCCAAAGCATAGAAAAAAAGTAATACTTCCCAACACATTCTATGAAGTAAATATCACCCTGATCCCCAAACCAGAAAAGGACCCAACAAAGAAAGAAAATTGTAGGCCTATCATTAATGAATATCAATGCAAAATTATTCAATAAGACCTTAGCAAACAGAAATCAACAACACATCAAAAACTGTATACACCATGATCAAGTTGGTTTTATTCCAGGGTTATAGGGTTGGTTCAAATATGCAAATCTATAAATACAATACATCACATCCATAAAATACAAAACAAAGTGCATATTATTCTCTCAACTGATATAGAAAAGGCTTTTGGTAATATCCAGCATCCTTCAATGATCATAACACTTAAGGAAATAGGCATAGAAAGGACATTTCTTAAACTGATAGATGCCACCTACAGCAAACCCACAGGCAATATCATATTGAATTGTGTGAAATTTAAAACAGTTTCACTCATATCAGGAATGAGGAAAGGATGCCCACTGTCTCCACTGCTATTCAACATAGTAATGGAAGTCTTATCCATCACAATCAGGCAAGAGAAGGCGATCAAGGGTATTCAGATGGGGTCAGAGAAGATGAATCTCTCACTCTTCACTGATGATATGATCCTATACCTATATATGATATGATCCTATATGAAAATCCCAGGGATTCAACTTCAAAACTATTAGAAGTGATGAAGGAATACAGCAGTGTCTCAGAATACAAAACCAATACTTACAAATCCATAGCTTTTATATATGCCAACAATAGTCAAGCTGAAAATGTATTCAAGGACTCTATTCCTTTTATAGTAGTTCCAAAGAAGATGAAATATCTGGGAATTTACCTAACAAACAATGTGAAAGATCTTTATAAAGAGAACTGAAATTCTGAGAAAAGAAATAGCTGAAGATGTTAACAAATGGAAAAAAAAAAAAGAAAAAAAGAAAACATGCCATGTTCATGACAGGGAAGAATCAACATTGTTAAAATGTCCATACTACCCAAGGTAATCTACAAATTTAATGCAATCCCTATTAAAGCACCACTGTCATACTTAAAAGGGCTTGAATAAATAGTGCTTCTTTTTATATAGAATCAGAAAAAAAACTTCTAACAGCAAATACATTACTCATAAATAAAAACAAATCAGGAGGCATCACATTACCCAACTTCAGGCTGTACTATAAATCTATAGTGATCAAAACAGCATGGTACTGGCATAAAAACTGAGAGGTGGATGTATGAAAAATCAAGGGATGAACCCAGCCACTTGTAATCATTAGATCTTTGATAAGCCTATCAAAAACAGAAATTAGGGGAAAGATTCTCTATTTAACAAATGGTGTAGGGTGAATTGGCTGGCGACCTGTTGAAGACTGAAACTAGAAACATACTTTTCACCATTAACAAAAATTGATTCTCACTGCGTAAAAGATTTAATCTTAAGATATGAAACTATAAAAATACTAGAAGAGAGTGCAGGGAAAACACTTGAAGAAATTGGCCTGGGAGAATATCTTATGAGGAGAACACCCTGGACAATTGAAGCAACACCAAAAACATATTACTGGGATCTGATCAAACTAAAAAGCTTTTTCACAGCCAAGAGCACAGTAAGTAAAGCAAACAGACAACCTTCAGAATGGAAGAAGATTTTCGCAGGTTATGCTTCTGACAAAGGTCTGATAACCAGAATCCACAGAGAGCTCACACTAATCCATAAGAAAAGAAGAAATAACCACTTTTCTTTTCTTTTTTTTTTTTTTGTGTTTTTTGGCCAGGGCTGGGTTTGAACCCACCACCTCCGGCATATGGGACCAGCGCCCTACTCCTTGAGCCACAGGTGCTGCCTGAAATAACCACTTTTCTATGTGGGCAAGAGACTTGCTCAGAAACTTCTCTGAAGAAGACAGGCACATGGCCTAGAAACACATGAAAAAATGCTCATCATCTTTAATCATCAGAGAAATTCAAATCAAAACCACTTTGAGATATCATCTAACTCCAGTAAGATTAGCCCACATCACAAAATCCCCAAACTACAGATGTTGGCATGGATGCGGAGATAAGGGGATACTTCTATGCTGATGGTGGGAATGCATGCTAATACGACCTTTTTGGAAAGAAGTTAGGAGAATGATCAAGGAACTAAAAGTAGTCCTGCCAATAGATCCTGCAATTCCTCTACTAGGTATATACACAGATAATAAATAATTATTTTACAATAAAGACATTTGCACCACAATATTTTGTGCAGCCCAATTCATAATTGCCATGACATGGCAACAGCCTAGGTGTTCATCAACCCATGAACGGATTAACAAATTGTGGTATATATACACCATGGAATACTATGCTGCCATAAAGAAAGATGAGGATCTCACATCTTTTATGTTTACCTGGATGGAGCTAGAACATATTCTTCTTAGCAAAGTATCTCAAGAATGGGGAAAAAAAGTATCCAATGTACTTAATACTACTATGAAATCAATATATAATCATCTACACATTCATATGAATGGTAAAACATAACTATAGTCCAGAAAGTAGAAGGAAAGAGGAGAGAGAGTGGAGGGGGGGGTAGGTGGGAGAAAAGATAGTGTTTGGGGGGACCTCACCTAATGTGCATGATGAAATGGTAAATTTCAAAACTATTAAGGAAAGAGTATAATTGTAATGGATGTGTTACTTTATTCAATGTAAGCATTTCATATTGTATATCAATCAGTACACTGAAACCCATATCTGCATCAATGTACACAGTTATGATTTAATTAAATAAACCATACTTACCATATAACTCTGAAATTATACTCCTGTATATTTACCTCAGAGAAATGAAAATCTATGCCCACATAGGAATATAAATATTCCTATCAATTCACTTGTAAAAGTCCCAAACTAGAAGCAGCCCAGATGTACTTCAAGGTGTGACTAGTAAAACAAAGTGTTGTGCATACATACCATAGAGTACTACTCAACAATAAAAAACTACTGATACGCAAGACAGTTTTTGTGAATCTACAGGAAATTATACTCAGAAAAAAATTGCCAATCCACTGAGGTGTAAGTAATTCAATGGAGAAAGTACCGGAAATATTCAAGTAATTCATGCACTGTCTGGTGACTGAAGTCCATTTCTCTATTATCTTGTCCAAGTTATATGAAACACATTGGAGATCATTTTTAAGAAAGTGGTGAGTACTGGATATAAGAGATGACACTGATGCCACAAATCTGGGAGTTACCCCACATCTAAACTGGTGTGAAATCTGCTCAATTCTACCATTCCTACTGCCACTTTATTAGGATATGGCCTTATCATCTCTTGCTTGGGTTACTTCTGCCTTGTATCTAGCTTCCCTGCCTCTGCTATCATTTCCCTCCAACCAATCTCTACATAGTAGCCTCAAGTGATCTTTTTGATGTACTGATTAATCAAAAAGTTTTAGTCACTCCTCAGTACTTAAAAGATAAAATACAAACTTCTTGGTATGCCTATGATATCTTCATGGCCTACATCCATCCTACATCTTTAACTTCATAACCTGCTGTTCTTCTGGAACTTTACAGTTGAGAATTCCTTACCTACCCTCCCACTTGCCCCTTCACATTTTCCTTTGTAAATACTGCTCTCTCATCTTGAGTTGTCTTTCCTGTGAACTCCATGTGTTTGATTCATCCTTCAAGATTTAGTTCTTAATAAATATTTCATTCCTTGGCAACTACCGTCAGGCATGTACTATTGCTATACTACATCAATCTGGAGAGGAGTATATAAAAAAATAAACCAGAACTACAAAATAACCAAAGTGCTCATTCCTTTTTACATAACTGAACTGTTAAAATGAAATCAATTGGCATTTCCATAGTTGTGTATATTATACAAATGGCTTCACAAAACTCCCTATTCTTTCTTGGTTAAAAGATTAATATTAATAGATAAAGGATACTGTGGATATTAGGAGATATGATGATCACATTCTAGTCTTAGTGTTCCTTGTGGACACTTGTTAGTTTTGTGTTCTGTTTTGAAGCCTTGTTATTCTAGATCTACTTATTTAGGGTGGAGTTAGGCCAGAGGATATTTCTGAAGTGAGAAAAGGTTTATTAAATTATAGTGAAGTAAAAAGACATACAGATGTTGATTTTTTTTTTTTTTATTGTTGAGGATTCATTGAGGGTACAATAAGCCAGGTTACACTGATTGCAATTGTTAGGTAAAGTCCCTCTTGCAATCATGTCTTGCCCCCATAAAGTGTGACACACACCAAGGCCCCACACCCCTCCCTCCGTCCCTCTTTCTGCTTCCCCCCCATAACCTTAATTGTCATTAATTGTCCTCATATCAAAATTGAGTACATAGGATTCATCCTTCTTCATTCTTGTGATGCTTTACTAAGAATAATGTCTTCCACTTCCATCCAGGTTAATACGAAGGATGTAAAGTCTCCATTTTTTTTAATGGCCGAATAATATTCCATGGTATACATATACCACAGCTTGTTAATCCATTCCTGGGTTGGTGGGCATTTAGGCTGTTTCCACATTTTGGCGATTGTAAATTGAGCTGCAAGAAACAGTCTAGTGCATGTGTCCTTATGATAAAAGGATTTTTTTCCTTCTGGGTAGATGCCCAGTAATGGGATTGCAGGATCAAATGGGAGGTCTAGCTTGAGTGCTTTGAGGTTTCTCCATACTTCCTTTCAGAAAGGTTGTACTAGTTTGCAGTCCCACCCGCAGTGTAAAAGTGTTCCCTTCTCCCACATCCACGCCAGCATCTGCAGTTTTGAGATTTCGTGATGTGGGCCATTCTCACTGGGGTTAGATGATATCTCAGGGTTGTTTTGATTTGCATTTCTCTAATATATAGAGACGATGTACTACAAAGCCATAGTGGTCAAGACAGCATGGTACTGGCACAAAAACAGAGACATAGACACTTGGAATCGAATTGAAAACCAAGAAATGAAACTAACATCTTACAACCACCTAATCTTCGATAAACCAAACAAGAACATACCTTGGGGGAAAGACTCCCTATTCAATAAATGGTGTTGGGAGAACTGGATGTCTACATGTAAAAGACTGAAACTGGACCCACACCTTTCCCCACTCACAAAAATTGATTCAAGATGGATAAAGGACTTAAATTTAAGGCATGAAACAATAAAAATCCTCCAAGAAAGCATAGGAAAAACACTGGAAGATATTGGCCTTGGGAAAGACTTCATGAAGAAGACTGCCATGGCAATTGCAACAACAACAAAAATAAACAAATGGGACTTCATTAAACTGAAAAGCTTCTGTACAGCTAAGGAAACAATAACCAAAGCAAAGAGACAACCTACACAATGGGAAAGGATATTTGCATATTTTCAATCAGACAAAAGCTTGATAACTAGGATCTACAGAGAACTCAAATTAATCCACATGAAAAGGCCAACAATCCCATATATCAATGGGCAAGAGACATGAATAGAACTTTCTCTAAAGATGACAGACGAATGGCTAACAAACAGATGTTGATTTTTATAAAAATAGAGAGCACATAGAAATTTACAATTTTGTCATACAAAAAATGAAGGCTAGGAGCAAGAACTCCCCAATATGCACCAGCACAATTTCTTGAGGATATTGATTCTCAATGTCCTACCAAGTGACTTAACACAGATGTGATTAAAGTGTAGATTAAAGATGACAATGAGTCAGATGCGGTGACTCATGTCTGTAATCCTAACACTCTTGGAGACCGATGTGGGGGTACCGTCTGAGCTCACAATTTCAAGACCAGCCTGAGCTAGGCTTTAAAAATAGCCAGGCATTGTGGAGGGTGCCTGTAGACCCAGCAACTGAGGAGGCTGAGGCAAGAAAATTGTCTGAACCCAGAGTTTGAGGTTGCTGTGAGCTGTGACACCAGGACATTCTTCTCAGAATGACAAAGTGAGACTCTGTCTCCAAAAATATATATGTGTGTGTATATATAATATATATTATATATTATATATAAAATAAATAAATAAAGCTGGCAATGAGACTGATGTTTATGATGCTAAAATGATTGACAGCATAAGGCAGACTCCCGACAAGGGAAAAAACATTGATGATATCTTAATATAATGCTATTTCTAATTTATATAGCACTTTACGTTTATCAAAGAACTTCCATTGATTTTAATGCCAGTCTCATGGGTTAGACAATGTAATCCTCATTTGACAGATGAGGAGACTAAAGGTCATAGAGGATCACAGAACTAGTCAGAGATCACACAATCAAATATTTGAGCTTGGATCCCAGTTTAGTGGTATTTTTTTATTACACTACTTTGCCTCTGATACTGATATGGATTTTCTAAAAGATAAGGATATAACTTTGTAAACAGATGCATTGGCTTGCTTATGATTTATTCACTAAGTTTAAAGAAAATTAAAACATGTTACTGTGTCCAATAATCTACTTAACCACACCTTCCTCACCTTTTGGCGAAGAAAGCAAAAAATTGAAAAAATGAAATAAGTTACTTGCTTCAGGCTCATTATCCAATCAGTGTTGCTTTGATACATACAACTATACACACACACACATACAGTAGAACCTCCATTGTTGACCACCTTCTTAAGTGGACCAAATTTTCATAGACCATGCTTGCACCACATGTATGTATCAGTGCAGTAGCCCTAGTTCCTTATGTTGACCACCTCCATAAGTTAACCAGTTTGTTATAATCCCTTGGGTGGTCAACTTACAAAGGTTCTACTATAGTTGAACCTTAGTTATAATCATGCCTACATATTCCTGGCTTAATCTATAGCAATTCAAAATAATTATTGTTCCTATTAACAACCCCCAGTTTACTAAGAAAATTAAAATTACATCACATATTTTTAGTACAATAAAAACATACATTGTATTTTTAACTTTGCGATGGTTCTTGATTAAAATATTAACATACAGCTTATCATGTAAATGGTTTTTTTTTATTATTTGCAAATTTCACCCATTAGAATATTTTCTTTCCTGATCATCAAGAAAAAGGAGTTATATTACTTGATTAAGACTGATGGGGTGCTGACTGTGGCTCAAAGGAGTAGGGCACCAGTCCCAAGTACCAGAGGTAGTGGATTCAAACCCAGCCCCGGCCAAAAACTGCAAAAATAAATAAATAAATAAAGTTTATATATATAAAAAAAGACTGATCTAAGCCTATCAGCAAATTCTAAATGGCAATTCAACACATATTTACTGAGTCCTTTCCATAAGTCTATCACTAAGCTAGGTAGTGGGTGATATCATGTTTTATAAAAAACTGATCTAGATCTTAAAATTTTAACTTTCTTAAATAATTTTTGTTATAAAGTAACCTTTACAAGAGGCCATGAGTAATTTACCTTAATGCTTGCTCTTCTCCACTCTCCTTTGAACTAAGTTTTGTGAATTTTAGAAGATTCTGACTAAATAATAAGTGTCCTGAAATCATAGTAAGGTATTGGAAAACCCATTTCTTTCATTTAGCTACCTTAAAAATCTAGTAGATTGAGTGAAACATGTCTCCACAGACAAGTTGAACATAGTCAACATAGAAGTATAACACAATATTCTAGAATACAGGACAACTTAAGCAGATTTTTAAGTAGGTAATAGACAGTCATTATTGCTGAGCATAGTCAGAAACTGTGATGAAAGACACAAAATAATAAGTTGGGAATGCAAAAATTATGAAGGCTTGGATTCCAATTCAGACTCTCATCTAAATACCTTATTCCTTCTGTTACAGTTTTCTCATGGTGACAATAAGGCTTAGGAGTCATCCTTATAAGGATGAGGATAATAGCTAATAAAACAAAATCAATACCATTTGTAATATTGTAAAACTTAGCCTGTTAAGCTACATAGTTAGTCATTCCTTACAATGCAAAGAAGGGGATAGTATAGCATCAAAAATATGAGTGTGATCTCCTGATCAGGGTTTGGTACCGAAGGACCACTTGGGACAGGACAAAGAAGCACCACAGCATGGCCATAAAGAACTGATGAGGACTAAATATCCCTCTTTTTTTTTTTTTTCTGTGCTGATTAAACATGGCACTTATGTGAAATCATAGAAAGTGGCAAAAAGAAAAGACTGAGTTTGAGTTTCTTTTTTCCTTCAAACATGCTGTGGAGCTGAAAAGAATGAATTTTATTTTAAAAATAATGATAGGTAACATTTACATATTACTTACCTAGTTTCAGACAACATTCTAAGTGTCTTACATAAATGAACTCATTCAATCTTCACATCAGACATAATATTGTTATCTTGCTTTATAGGTGAGGAAACTAAAGCTCAGAAAGGTAAAGTCACTTGTCCTGAACCACACAGATAGAAAGTGGTAAAGCTGGGATTTGAACCCAGCTGTCTAACTCTAGAGCCTGACTTTCAATCACAAAATAAAACAACAGAATGTTTAAACTAAAAAATTTCACCTCTAGTGTAAGACAGCCTGATTGTTAATTCAAATTTGGCCATTTGTCAGATACGTGACATTGGTCAAGTTACCTCACTTCTCTGTGCCTTGATTTCCTCATCTGTAAAATAGAGATTGTAATAGTACATACTTCAGAAAGATGCTGAAAGGAGTCAATGAGACAAAACATACAAGTGTACTAAGGACTATCTCTGGCATACACTCTGCTCAATAAATGTTAACTATTAAAGCATATAGAGAAAGAGGGACAAAACCTCAGAATTTTGTGATATTTCTAAATTTGGGAATGGTAAGAGCCAATAGAGAGGATATATTGTTGTTACAAAAAGAAATAGAAAATTAGAGGCAGGAATTATCATTCATTCTTCTGAAGAAAGGGATCTAACAATGTACTGAAGTAGTTTAAACTAGGGTCAGTCTACCTGGGTTGAGTCCTAGATCTGATGGTTTTACTGATTATTTGACATTGAGCAAGCTACCTAATTCTAAATCTGCCTAATTTCCTTTATATGTAGAGAGAAAACATCAATGGTACATATCCCAAAGGCTACTGTGAGAATTAAATGTGTTAATGCATACAACATACTTAAAACAATGTCTGGCACACAAGAAGCACTCAATAATTGTTGGTAAGTATTACTATTTCTAGAATAAAGTGAATAATTATTTAAATAATTTTGGCAGGAAATGTGAGATAAAGGATACAGGACTAAGGTCAATCTACCATTTTAGCATGCGTCTCTTCAAATCCACCCCATTCTCTTCGTCTCCACTGCCTTAGCCAGCCTCATTCAGGTTCTTATTGTCTCTTATATGATTTTATTGCACACAAACTGGGAAAAATATGATGTAGAAAAAAATAAGAAGTTATTTTGTTTGCCTAGAGCATTAGGGTGATTAAAGGTCAGGTTGGAGAAGGAGGTCTTGATTGATTGGTGAAGCATTTCAGACTTGATCCTGTAGGGAACAGAGAATCCTGGAAAATTTTGTAGCAGAGAATAGTATTTCAGAATCTTATTTAAAAAAAAATTGCTTCAGTGGGAGACAGAACAGGTGAGGGGAAAATGTGCAAATTCTACATAACTCTTTCCCAGAGATTCTGTTCCATACAAACTGAAGCCTGAGTGGGTAATCACTGTCTTATAATGAGCTATAGTTATAGCATTGTGGTTACAAGTATGTACTTACATTTAGACCGCTTGTGTTTGAAATATGGCTCCTTAGGTTGCTGGTAGTATGGTTAACCTCTACATTTTAGTTTCTTTATCTGTAAAATAAGAATTAAAATAGACTCCTAAACACGAGAATTGTTGCAAGGATTAAATGAGTGGACATATGTAAAGAATTTAGAACAACCTCAGAGATTGTAAATGCTCAGAAATTATTTATGTCACACCCTTCAGGAACATTGGGATGGGAAAAGTTTGAGAACCATTTTGATGCGCTCCTTTGGAAGGTCTTCTGCTATTTATTTTCTTATGGTTTCATAATTGTCATTATAGAGATTCTTCACCTCTTTTGTTAGGATATTCCTAGGTATTTCATTTTCTTTGAAACTACTGTGGAGGAGATCATGTCTTGTCAACTTGGCTGTTATTGGTGTATACAAAGGCTACTTATTTGTATATATTGAATTTATACCCTGAGACATTATTGTGTTGCTTTGAACACTTCCAGGAGTCTTGTAACTGAGGCTCTGGGATTGTCTATGTATAAGATCATATAATCAGCAAAGAGTGAGTGTTTGACCTCCTCTGTCCCCATTTGTATTTCCTTTATTTCTTTCTCTTGCCTGATTGCACTAGTACAACTCCCAGCACTACTTTTTTTTTATTATTAAATCATAGCTGTGTACATTAGTATGATCATGGGGCACCATACACTTGGTTCATAGACCATTTGACACATTTTCATCACACTAGTTAACATAGCTTTCGTGGCATTTTCTTAGTTATTTTGCTAAGACCTATACATTCCACATTTACTAGGATTCACATATACCCTTGTAAGATGCACCGCAGGTGTAGAAGACATCCTTGTCTGGTTCAATTTTTAAGTGGAAAAATTTGAGTTTTAGTCCATTCATTATTATATTAGCTGTGAGTTTATCATAGATGACTTCAATCCATTTAAGAATTGTGCCATTTATGTCTATATATTTTTTTAACCTGAATACTTCAAGGATTTATTTTATTTGCTTTTATTTTTTACTGATATAAAAAAAATCATCCAAGGTAATGAATTTTCCTCTGAGATCAGATCCTATTAAATAGCATTTACATTTTCATTTATTTCTAAATAATCTGTAATTATGGTTTGATTATGCCTATATTTTTAAGTGTTCTTATTAGAAAATAATACTAAATTTTATCAAATGATTTTTGTGTTACTATTGAAATGATCATATGGTTTTAGTTGTTTCTTCTAATGATATAGTGCTTTACATTTATTGATTTGTATATGTTAAACTAGTTTTGCATCCCTGGAATAAAGCCTACTTGATTGTGATGCATAATTTTTTTAGTGTGGAGCTGTAATCTATTGGCTAAGACTTTTTTGATTATTTTTGCATCAGTATTCATTAGTGGAATTGTTCTGAAGTTCTCCTTTTTAGTTTAGTCCTATATCAGTTTTGGTATCAGAGTAATGTTTGCTTTGTAGAACATTTTGGGGAAGGTTTCTTCCTTCTCAATGTTCTGGAATAGGTTCTGCAGTATAGGTACCTGTTCTTCCTTAGAGGTTTGATAGAATTCTAGTCTGAAGAGCCTTGGTTCAGAGATTTATTGTTGTTGTTGAAAGCTTTTTTTTTTTTTTACTGTTTCATTGATCTCAGTGCTTATATTGGTCTATTCAAAAGATTAAAAGATGTATTTCTTCTTGGTTAAGTATAGAAAGATGGTGTTATTCCAGGTTTTGGTACATTATCTCCACATTGTTAAATTTCTTGGGCACAGAGTTTCTTGTAGTAGTCAGAGATAATCTCTTGTGTCTATGTGGTATCAATTGTTAATTCCCCTTTTTCTTTTCTGATTGAGGTTATGAGAGATTTTACTTTTCTCTTTCTAGTTAATATGACCAAATGTTTATCAATTTTATTTATGTTTTTAAAGAAGCAAATTATTGTTTCATTAATTTTCTGAATGATTATTTTGTTTTCAATTTCATTTATTTCTGATTTAATGTGTGTTTTTCCTTTCTTTTTCTAGCTTTTTCATTGGAGTGATCTTCCTTTTCCATTTCTTTAAGATGATTTTATTAGGTTGTTGATTTGCTCTCTTTCATTTTTTCAGATGTAGGAATTTCATGCAATAAATTTCCCACTTAGGACTGCTTTGGCAGTATCACACGGATTTTGGTAGCTTGTGTCTTCATTGTTGTTATGCTTGAGAAATTCAGTTATTTTCTCCTTTGTCTCTTCCTTGATCCAACTGCCATTCAAATGTAAGGTTGTTTAATTTCCATTCCTTTGTATAAGGATGAAAATATTTGTTGCAGATGAGTTCCACCTTTGCTGTCTGACGATCTGAGAGGATATGTGTGGCATAACTTGAATTATTTCAATTTTGTTTAGTTTTGTTATGTCCTGGGATATGACCTATTTTGGAGTATGTTCCATGGGCTGATGAAAAGAATGTAAATTTCTTAGCTTTAGGCTGCTGTGTTCTGTGTAGGTCTATTAGCATCATTGTTTTCTAGTGTTGAATTTAAGTCCCTTGTATCTTTGCTTACTTTCTGTTTAGAGGATCTATCCAGTTCTGTCAGAAGGATTTTAAAGTTTCCAGTTATTACAGTGTTATAAGATATCATACTGCTGAGACTTTTAAGCTTTGTTTCATAAATCTAGGAGTTATTGAGTGCATAAATATTTACAATTGAAATGTCCTCTTGTATTGTTTACTTGATCAGTATGAAGTGACCATCTTTGTCTTTCTTAATTTAGGTTGCTTTAAATCCACTGGTATCTGAAAATAAGATTGCCACCCCTTCTTTCTTCTGATTTCCATTTGCCTGAAATACTGTTTTCAACCCTTCACCCTGAATCTTATTTTGTCCGTTGAGGTGAGGTGTATTTCCTAGAGATAGCATAAAGATGGTTTGTACCTTTTTATCCTATCAACCAGTCTGAACTTCTTTAGTGGATAATTCAAGGCATTTACATTAATTGAGAGAAATGATAAGTATGGTGGGGTTCTATTCATTATATTTTGTGAAAGCCTGTTGCCCAGTTTTATTCTATGTGCCATTATATAAGCTAGGTTTTGTCCTTTACTTTCTGGGTTTTACTGTGCTGAGGGTCCATTGTGATGGTCTGTGTGGGGAATAAGTCTAAGTATTTCCTGTAGAGTTCCTCTCCTTGTGACAATTTCCTCAGTGTTTGCGTATCAGTAAAGGATCTGATTTCTCTATCAAATTCAAAGTTTATGTTAAGGATGAACTTTTCTAGGCTTAAAATTGTTTTAATAAAGTTAAAGGTAGATGACAATTTGCTTCTGGCTTAGAAAGTTTCAGCTGTCCCCCTGATGGATCTGACTCTTTAGGACCAGGTGCTTGCTCCTGGCTGCTTGCAGAATTTTCTCTTCCTCTTGACTTTACACACATTAATTACAATGTATCTTGGAGATGCTCTATTCATGTCAAAAGGATCCAGGGTTCATTATCCCTGTAAAAGAAGTGTTTCAGAATCTTTACTGAAAGTTGGCAAATTTTCATTTATTATATCCTCCAGTAGGACTTCCATTTCTTTGAAATGTTCTTTCTTCCTTCAGGGATCCCTATAAATTTTATGTTTGAATACTTCATGAAGTTCCACAATTCTCTGAGAAAATGTTCTGCTTTCTACCTCTTTAAATACCTGGGTTATTTCAAGAGCATTATCCTCAAGTTCATTTTTTAAAATTGTTTTATTAAATTATAAACACATAGATCATGTATACATTAATACATTAATGGGGTACAATGTGCTGATTTCATATAGAATTTGGCATGCTTAGATAGCACTAGTTAGTATATCCCTCACCTCATTTACTTAATTATTGTGTTAAGACATTTATATCCTATACTTAATAGATCTGACATGTACCCATACAATATGCACCATAGGTGTGGTCCTACCATTCTCCCTCCCTCTATATGACCTCCCTGCTTCCTTCCCATTACCCTTACTTCTTCCTTCATCCCAGGCCATAGTTGTGATCTATCCATATAAAAGTATGAGTGATTGTAAACTGGTTTCATATTAGTATTGAGTACATTGGATACTTTTACTTCCATTCTTGAGATACTTTACTAAGTAGGATATGTTCCAGCTCCATCCATGTAAACATAAAAGAAGTAAAGTCTCCATATTTTTTAAAGGTTTCATAATATTCCATGGTGTACATATACCACAATTGATTAATCCATTCATGGGTTGATGGGCACTTGGGCTTCTTCCACATCTTGGCTATTATGAAGTGAGCTGCAAAGAACCATCTGATGTAAATATATTTGCTATAAAGTGATTCTTGATCTTTTGGATATATACCTAGTAGAGAAATTGCAGGATCAAATGGCAGGTCTACGTTTAGATCCCTGAGTATTCTCCAAACATCTTTCCAAAAGGAATGTATTATATTGGATTCCCAGCACCAGTGCAGAAGTGTTCCCTTTTATCCACATCCATGCCAACATCTGTAGTTTTGGGATTTTGTTATGTTAGCCACCCTTACTGGAGTTAGATGATATCTCAAAGTGGTTTTGACTTGCATGTTTCTGATGATTAAAGATGATGAGCATTTTTTCATGTGTCTGTAGGCCATGCACCTATCTTCTTCAGAGAAGCTTCTGTTCAATTATTTTGCCCACAATCAAATGGGATTACTTGTTATTTTCTTATTAATAAGTTTGAGTTCTTTGTGGATTCTGGTTATCAAACCTTTATCAGAAACATAACCTGAAAATATTTGCTCCTATACTGAGGGCTGTCTGCTTGCTTTACTTGCTATGTTCTTGGCTGTGCAGAAGCTCTTTAGTTTAGTTTAGATCCTAGCAATGAATTTTTGGTGTTGCTTCAATTGCTCACAGGGTCCTCCTCATAAAATATTTTCCCAGGCCAATTTCATCAAGTATTTCCCCTGTACTCTCTGTCATCACCCAACATGGAAGGACCATATAATGAGTAGAGAGAAGGGCTCTAAAACTAGTACATCATTGACATAATGGATAATACAGTGGGTTTTTTCCTCTTATTTTCATGGGTGGGGTGTGAGAGTGTCTTTACCCTTGATACAAGTCACATGAAGCTTCAAGACAAGCGAATTGCTCAAATCACTTCTGAGAGTCTTAAATCTGGGAAAACTAACGTCTTGTTCTCCAGTCTGGAAGGGCTAATGAGTTTCCTATGCATCAAGTGGTTACTCCAGAAGATGGCTAAACTTGTGCTATCTTGTGGAAAGATAAGTGCTCCCCAGAAGTAAGAGGCTTTGTAGTTTACAGATGATAGTTGCAGCTGAAAGAAGTTGGAAAAGAATGAGTGGAGTTGGATCTCTCACATTAGGAAAACAACCAGTGGAGAATCCTTTTATAATTCATAGGTGAAACTCTTCAACTCAAAGAAAATCAGTATCCAGTTATCCTGAGATTGCAAGAAAACCAACAGAGAGGATCATGGTGTTAGCAGTTAATAGATGTTTGTTCTTACTTCCCTGTTCTTTTGCCCCCAAACCAAAGTAGGTGGGTCCTGAAAAAGAAGGTGAAGAAAGTAACTCTAGTACTTGATACCTCCCTACTAACACATACACACATGCACACCAATTCCAGAGTCCTGGAGAAGGAGGAGGAGAGAAATGTTTTCTAGATAAATTTTACAATTTTTTTTATTTTTATTAAACCATAGCTGTGTACATTACTATGATCGTGGGGCACCATACACTGGGTTCATAGATCGTTTGACACATTTTCATCACATTAGTTAACATAGATTTTGTAGCATTTTCTTAGTTATTTTGCTAAGACCTTTACATTCCACATTTACTAGGATTCACATATACCCTTGTAAGATGCACAATTTTTTTATATTAAATCATAGCTGTGTACATTAATGCATTTATTGGGTGCAATGTGCTGATTTTATATACAATTTGGAATGCTTACATAAAACTGGTTAACATAGCCTTCACTTCACTTAATTTGTTGTTTTAAGACATTTATACTCTATTCTTAATAGATTTTACATATACACTTTTATCTTGCATAATAGATAATGTTTACAATTTAAACCTCTCAAGCTACAGACTGCCCTGTGATGCAGAAGGGAAAGTTTTGAACATGACATAAAATTATGATTCTAGATTGAGTCAACTATTATTAAGGTGATGAGGTAGTTATGAAATCTACCCAAGGTGTCCTTAAGAGATTTGCTACAAAAAAAAAGAAGAAGAAGAAGGAGGAGGAGGAGGAGGAGGAGGAGGAGGAGGAGGAGGAGGAGGAGGAGGAGGAGGAGGAGGAGGAGGAGGAGGAGGAGGAGGAGGAGGAGAAGGAGAAGGAGAAGGAGAAGGAGAAGGAGAAGGAGAAGGAGAAGGAGAAGGAGAAGGAGAAGGAGAAGGAGAAGGAGAAGGAGAAGGAGAAGGAGAAGAAGAAGAAGAAGAAGAAGAAGAAGAAGAAGAAGAAGAAGAAGAAGAAGAAGAAGAAGAAGAAGAAGAAGAAGAAGAAGAAGAAGAAGAAGAAGAAGAAGAAGAAAAGAAGAAGAAGAAGAGAGAAAGACAGACTTTTATATAGCACAGAACTGTGTCATACTTGTACTCCACTGACTGGCACTAGTAAACAATTTTTTTTTTCCACATAAATCAGATCATGTTGCTTTTTAAAAATACTCTAAATGTCTTTTCTCAGGATAAAATACAAATTTCTTATCATGTTAAATGAGGTTCAATATGATATTTCAACTCTTTATTAAACTATGGGAAAATCACACTAGCTTTCTTTTGTTCATTTAACCCAGTTGAATTGTTCGCATCATTGCAAATTGCTTTTTAATCTGTCTGGAGCCTCTCCTCTCAAAGGTCTGGTTCCTTATTGTGTGTGTGTGTGTGTGTGTGTGTGTGTGTGTGTGTTTGTTTGTTTTTGCCTGAGCAGGGTTTGAACCCACCACCTCTGGTATATGGGGCAAGTGCCCTACTCCTTTGAGCCATAGGTGCTGTCCATGTTTCCTTATTGTTTTTTTTTCTTTTTTTTATTTTATTTTTTTTTTATTAAACCGTAGCTGTGTACATTAGTATGATCATGGGGCACCATACACTTGGTTCATATATCGTTTGACACATTTTCATCACATTAGTTAACATAGCTTTTGTAGCATTTTCTTAGTTATTTTGCTAAGACCTCTACATTCCACATTTACTAGGATTCACATATACCCTTGTAAGATGCACCGCAGGTGTAATCCCATTAGTCCCCCTTCTTCCTCCTCCCTCCCCCCTCCCTCCCCTCCCTTTCCCCTTTCTCCCTATTCTTAGGTTATAACCGGGATATAGCTTTCATGTGAAGGTCCTACATTAGTTTCATAATAAGGGTGAGTACATTGGGTACTTTTTCTTCCATTCTTGAGACACTTTATTAAGAAGAATATGTTCCAGCTCCATCCATGTAAACATGAAAGAGGTAAAGTCTCCATCTTTCTTTAAGGTTGCATAATATTTCATGGTGTACATATACCAAAATTTATTGATCCATTCGTGGATCGATGGGCACTTGGGCTTTTTACATGACTTAGCAATTATGAATAGGGCTCCAATAAATATTCTGATACAAATATCTTTGTTATGGTGTGATTTTTGGTCTTCTGGGTATATGCCCAGTAGGGGGATTACAGGATTGAATGGCAAATCTATTTTTAGATCTTTAAGTGTTCTCCATATCTCTTTCCAAAAGGAATGTATTAATTTGCATTCCCACCAGCAGTGCAAAAGTGTTCCCTTTTCTCCACATCCACGCCAACATCTCTGGTCTTGGGATTTTGTGATATAGGCTAGTCTCACTGGAGTTAGATGATATATCAAAGTAGTTTTGATTTGCATTTCTCTGATGATTAAAGATGATGAGCATTTTTTCATATGTCTGAAGGCCATGCGCCTTTCTTCTTCAGAGAAGTTTCTCTTCAAGTCCCTTGCCCAGCCTGCAATGGGATCCCTTGTTCTTTTCTTGCTTATGCATTTGAGTTCTCTGTGGATTCTGGTTATTAAACCCTTGTCAGAGACATAACCTGCAAATATCTTCTCCCATTCTGAAGGCTGTTTACTTGCTTTACTTACTGTGTTCTTGGCTGTGCAGAAGCTTTTTAGTTTGATCAAGTCCCAATAGTGTATTTTTGAAGCAGCTTCAATTGCCCAGGGGGTCTTTCTCATAAAAAACTCGCCCAACCCAATTTCTTCAAGGGTTTTCCCTACACTCTCTTCTAGTATTTTTATGGTTTCATGTCTTAGGTTTAAATCTTTAATCCAGTGAGAGTCTATCTTGGTTAATGGTGAGATGTGTGGGTCCAGTTTCAGTCTTCTACAGGTTGCCAGCCAGTTCACCCAGCACCATTTGTTAAATAGGGAATCTTTTCCCCACTAAATGTTTTTAATTGGCTTGTCAAAGATTAAATACCGGTAAGTAGCTGGATTCATCTCTTGGTTCTCTATTCTGTTCCAGACATCTACTTCTCTGTTTTTGTGCCAGTACCATGCTGTTTTGATCACTATCGATTTGTAGTATAGTCTGAGGTCTGGTAGCGTGATTCCTCCTGCTTTGTTTTTATTTTTGAGTAATGTCTTGGCTATTCGAGGTTTTTTCTGATTCCATATAAAACGAAGAATTATTTTTTCAAGATCTTTAAAGTATGACAGTGGAGCTTTAATGGGGATTGTGTTGAAATTATATATTGCTTTGGGTAGTATGGACATTTTAACAGTGTTGATTCTTCCCAACCATGAGCATGGTATATTTTTCCATTAGTTAACATTCTCAGCTATCTCTTTTCTTAGAGTTTCATAGTTCTCCTTATACAGATCTTTCACGTCCTTTGTTAGATAAACTCCCAAGTATTTCATCTTCTTTGGCACTACTGTGAATGGGATAGAGTCCTTAATTGTTTTTTCAACTTGACTATTGTTGGTATATATAAAGGCTACCGATTTATGAATGTTGATTTTGTAACCTGAGACACTGCTGTATTCCTTAATCACTTCTAAGAGTTTTGTAGTAGAGTCCCTGGTATTTTCCAGATATACAATCATATTATCTGCGAAGAGTGAAAGTTTGATCTCTTCTGACCCTATGTGGATACCCTTGATCGCCTTTTCTTCCCTAATTGCGGTGGCTAAAACTTCCATTACAATGTTGAAAAGCAATGGAGACAATGGGCAGCCTTGTCTGGTTCCAGATCTAAGTGGAAATGATTCCAATTTAACTCCATTCAATATGATATTGGCTGTGGGTTTGCTGTAGATGGCCTCTATCAGTTTAAGAAATGTCCCTTCTATACCAATTTTCTTAAGTGTTCTAATCATGAATGGATTTTGGATGTTATCAAAAGCTTTTTCTGCATCGATTGAGAGAATCATATGGTCTTTGTTTTTTAATTTGTTTATGTGCTGGATTACATTTATAGATTTACGTATATTGAACCAGCCTTGAGACCCTGGGATAAAACCAACTTGGTCATGATCTATGATTTGTTTGATATGTTGCTGGATTCTGTTTGTTAGAATCTTGTTGAATATTTTTGCATCTATATTCATTAGTGATATTGGTCTATAATTTTCTTTTCTTGTTGGGTCTTTTCCTGGTTTGGGGATCAGGGTGATGTTTGCTTCATAGAATGTGTTGGGTAGTCTTCCTTCTTTTTCTACCTTTTGGAACAGGTTGAGTAGTATAGGTACTAATTCCTCTTTAAAAGTTTGGTAGAATTCTGACGTGAAACCATCTGGTCCCGGGCTTCTCTTTTTGGGGAGATTTTGTATGGTTGATGATATTTCTGAACTTGATATGGGCCTGTTCAACATTTCCACTTGTTTTTGATTAAATCTTGGAAGGTGACGTGTTTCCAAGTAAAGGTCGATTTCCTTCAAATTTTCGTATTTCTGAGAGTATAGTTTCTTGTAATATTCATTAAGAATTTTTTGGATTTCTGAGGAGTCTGTTGTTATTTCATCTTTGTTATTTCTGATTGATGAGATTAGAGATTTTACTCTTTTTTTCCTGATTAGGTTGGTCAAAGGTTTATCTATTTTGTTGACCTTTTCAAAAAACCAGCTTTTTGAATTATTGATCTGTTGTATTATTCTTTTGTTTTCAATTTCATTTAGTTCTGCTCTGATTTTGGTTATTTCTTTTCTTTTACTGGATAAGGGGTTGGATTGTTCTTCCATTTCCAGTCTCTTGAGATGTCCCATTAAGTTGCTTACTTCCTCTTTTTCCATTCTCCTGAGGAAGGCTTGCAGTGCTGGAAATTTCCCTCGTAGAACTGCCTTTGCTTTGTCCCAGAGGTTCTGATAGTTCGTGTCTTCCTTGTCGTTTTGTTCCAGAAATTTGGCAATTTCCTTCTTGATCTCATCTCTGACCCAGCTATCATTCAGCATAAGGTTATTTAACTTCCATGTTTTTGTATGTGTATGCAGATTCCTGTTGTTACTCATCTCAAGTTTTATTCCATGATGGTCCAAGAAGATGCATGGAATGATTTCTATTCCTTTAAATTTGCTGAGGTTAGACTTGTGACCTAAGATGTGATCAATTTTGGAGTAAGTTCCGTGGCCTGATGAGAGGTATGTGTATTCAGTTTTGTTGGGATGAAATGTTCTGTAGATGTCAGCTAAATCTAAATGCTGGATAGTTAGATTTAAATCTAGAATTTCTTTACTCAGCTTTTTGTTGGAGGATCGATCCACCACTGCCAAAGGAGTGTTAAAATCTCCGACTATCATAGAGTTGGAGGAAATCAAGTTGCTCATGTCTGTTAGAGTTTCTCTTATAAATTGAGGTGCATTCTGGTTGGGTACATAGATATTAATAATTGAAATCTCATCATATTGAGTCTTACCCTTAACAAATATGAAGTGACCATTTTTGACCTTCCTTACTTTTGTTGGTTTAAAGCCTATTGTGTCCGCAAATAAAATTGCAACTCCTGCTTTTTTCTGGATACCATTTGACTGAATTATGGATGACCATCCTTTCACCCTGAGTCTGTATTTGTCTTTTAAGTTAAGATGTGACTCTTGTATGCAACAAATGTCTGGCCTGAGTTTTTGTATCCAGTCAGCTAACCTATGTCTCTTTAGAGGGCAGTTTAAGCCATTCATATTAATGGAGAGCATTGATAAGTTTCGTGAAATTTGGGGTATTGAGTTTTTTGAAAGTCCAGTGGGCATTTTTAATCCTTTTGTCATTGTGGAAGTTAGAGTTTGATCAGAAGTTTCTGATTGAGTTTACTTTTGTAGTAGAGGATTGGGTTGGTTATTATGGAGGATAGGTCTGAGAATATCCTGAAGAGCTGGTATAGTTATGGCAAATTTCTTTAGCATATGTATGTCATTAAAGTATTTTATTTCTCGGTCGTAAATGAAACTCAGTTTAGCTCGGTACAAGATCCGGGGTTGAAAGTTATTTTGCTTGAGGAGATTAAACGTTGATGACCACCCTCTTCTGGCTTGAAAAGTTTCAGCAGAGAGATCTGCACTCATTCTAATGTTCTTCCCTTTGAAGGTAATAGATTTCTTTCTCCTGGCAGCTTTGAGAATTTTCTCCTTCATATTAACTTTAGTGAAGTTAATTATGATATGCCTGGGGGATGTCTTATTGGGGTTGAGTCATCCTGGGGTTCTGAAGCTATCTGCTATCTGAATTTCAGGTTCTCTAGGCATGTCTGGAAAATTCTCTTTCATAATTTCATGCAGAAGGGCCTCTGTGCCCAGTGAGGCCACTTCATCTGTTTCAGGAATTCCTATGAGACGGATATTTGCCTTCTTCGAGTTATCCCAGAGCTCTCTGAGTGAGTGATCCATTTTTGCTCTCCATTTCTCTTCCTCTTTGAGAGTTTGGGAGCGTTCAAATGCTTTATCTTCAATGTCAGAGATCCTTTCTTCTGCTTGGTCCATTCTGTTACTAAGGGATTCCAGTGTATTTTTCATATCTTTGAGGGCTGCAAATTCTTGTTTCTATGTGTCTAAGTCTTTTGTGGTTTTGTCTTTAAATTCGTTAAATTCTTGAGACAGCTTTTGAATTTCTCCACGAATTCCTAATTCCATTTTCTTAATCTTGTTTGCCATCCAAATTCTGAATTCGATTTCTGACATCTCAGCCACTTGGTTATGAATGGGATCTTCAATTACATCTGCGGTATCTTTCCTTGGGGTGGTTGATCTATTCTGGTTATTCATGTTACCAGAGTTTTTCCGCTGATTCCGCCCCATGATTGTTTTACTCCCTTTGATTTTCCTCTAGTGTTTTGTCGAGGACCCATACAGTGCTGTGGCCTGAGAAACTGGGGCCCTGTTTTGTGTAGAGGGGCTAAGTGGTTCTGACTTGTTTTCAGCTGGTTTCTATGTGACCCTAGTGAAACAGTTACTGTGGGTTGAAGTCTCAGCTGTGGAGAAATACCAGCAATTAAGTCACCCCACCCACCACAGGCAACAAATGGAAAAGGAAAATCAAACCTTCCTACAACCACACACCCAGGGCACCACCTGGATAGTCCACAGGTGAGTGACTCAGTTCAAAAAGTCCAAGTCAATTGTCTCAGTCAGCAGCTGCCTCGGGTGGGAGAGTTCAAGAGGTCCCTGGGAACTGGATCACAGGGGTCTGGTGGCTGCTCTAAAAGCCTTGCTCCAGTGCTGCGTGGAGTCAGGAAGAGCCACCAGTAAATAGATCAGTCTGGGAAGAATGATGCCTCCTGCCCCACCTTGCAGCTCTGTCACACCCAGTCTCTGCTAGCCGCACAGGGATGTGACCCAGTCAGTTGTCTGCAGTAAGCAGATACTCCAGGTATTTGCACCTGCCTAAGTCACAGGGTAGTCTGTGTCTGCTCGACTAGGCCACTATTCTCTGTCTTTATCCAGTAGGGAGTGTTGTGGCCTGTCAACCTCGGGCACTTGATGGAGGCTGGAGGTGTTCACTCAGTTCCAGCCCCACCCTTAGTTTATGTTACTGGGTGAAGGGAACAACCCTGTGGGAGTTTGTTTCTGACCTTGCCAGATTCCTCTGCAGAGGAGAGGCTGATTTGAGTTCCCAGAACCTGTGTCTCAGGCCCTGTCTTTATTCCTGTGGGTTTGTTTTCGCAGCACGATCAGTTGTTGGCTGTAGCCTCTTGGCCTCCTTTGTCTATGGGCTGGTGATCCCCTAAGGGCCAGGTGCGTCTTAGGCTCAGTAGAGCAGTTCTCTGGATCAGCCCCACCCTAGGAGTTTTCCGGCTCTGCGGGTGTGTTTTCTAGTCCCCGTGTTCCACCCAGGTCGGTACCATCTCAGGAAAACCCTTTACTCACAGGGCCTGTGTTTCAGTCCCAGGTCCGTTCCATGGTGGTTGCCATCTGAGAAGAAGCTCGGCCTCATCTGGTTGCCCAGGAAGACAGGAGGAGAAGCTATGGGATATCTGGGGGTGGGCCTTGTTACTGCTGAAAATGGCTGTTGCTCTGTACCTCGGGGCACCACCGCTCCATTCTAATTCCCTCTCAGCCGACCGTTGTCTTCTCGCTCCTTTGCTACAGTGTCAGCACTGGCCAGCTGCAGTCCAGGTCCTGTCTATACCTCTTGAGAGTTCAGCCAAGAATCTGGACTCCTGAGGGGGCAGGTCTCCAGATCACGGAGTGAGAGTGGAGGGGGGGTGTTAGGAGCTCAGGGTTACAGGTCATAACACCAAGCTCATTGAGTCCAAATGAACAAATAAACAGATACAAAGGTTACCAGGCACATGGGCCCATAGATACAGAGATAGACGGAAACACATAAACATACAAGCAATAGCCACGACAACAGCAATATAAGAACAACTGCAATAAAAACAGTGATAATCGTAAAATAATTGAAAGAAAGGAAAAAAAAGAGAAAAAAGTGGTGTTAGAAGGAATGTTAAGTGAGAAGAAAGAAGAAATTGAAATTAGAAGACATAGAAATAAAAAATGTATCTATATAAAATGTAATAATAAAAAATTATCGAAATCTACTCTAAGAAAATGGTGAGGAAAAATCAGACAAAAAGAAAACAATAGCAAAAAAAAAACCCCATGAAAACCAAAAAAAAAAAAAAAGGCACCAACTGCAAAAATATTCTTGTGGTAGAAATATTCCTATAAATGTCTATATGTCTGTTGTAGGGCTCAACTTTCGTAGGAATATATTCATACTGCAATATACTTTCTGTACACCAGGTGGCGCTGTGGGTGGTTTTGAGACATACCTGGTTTATAGTTTACACCGTTACCATGGTAACCACCTTCCATGGCCGATCGCCATTTTGGAGTTTCTGTAAAAGTTTGTCGCCTAAGAATTGTGCAACCTCGGCTGTTCTCCTCCGGACAGCACTTGCGACCGACCCTCCCACTCAGTGCAGGTGTCCACACTTCCTAAGTTCCTCCACTCTGCTCCCAGGCTCCCCCGCAAACTGGCGACTGCAATCGGCCATAAGGGGAGTGGTGCTGAGTTCCTGCGGTGTCTCCTGTAGCTGGTTCCCGCGGCTTCAGTTGCTCCGAGGCCCCAGAAGCCAAAGCTGATCCTGGGCTTCAAGCCGTTCCGTGGTTGGAGCGCTTGTGGGATATATTCTGAGTTTTATGGTTCAGAGTTTTGGATGGGCGGCCGCCAGTTCGCTGCACAGTCTGAACCGCCAGCCCCCTCCAACACCTGGGGGAAAGGTGCCTGCCCTTTTGGGTAGTTCAAAATGTCTGTTTCCCGGGAAGGATCCTTTCCCTTCAATTGTCCAACAGTTTGCCCAGCTCCCTGTGGTTTTGAGTGGCTCTCCTTTCGGATGCCTCCCTCAGTTCAGGATTAATTACTTGTCAATTGGATTTTGTCAGCATTTACAAGCTGCTGACCTCCGTGGGGGAGGGGCCTGCTGGCCAGCACGGCCGAGCAGGGAAGATTCTCTACAACAGAGTGTGTGATTTTAAATTACCCCTCATATATAGCAAACTGCCAGTTCTCTGGGCTTCTCCAGCTGTCTGTCCACTCCAATAATCCACACACAGGGAAGGTCCAGACTGCCTTTCCTCTCACCTGGTGGCTTGGGAGAGGTGGGCTACACGTCCGCCATCATGCTCCGCCTCCCCTACTTCATGTTTCCTTATTGTTAAAAATTAACTCAAATATCACCTCCTGGGAGAGGTCTTTGTGTACTACCCTACCTAAAATAGCCTATAAGCCCCCTTCTCCATCATTTATATCTGAAATTATCTTGATAATATGGGAT
Organism: Nycticebus coucang; assembly: GCF_027406575.1. Classification (NCBI taxonomy): domain Eukaryota; kingdom Metazoa; phylum Chordata; class Mammalia; order Primates; family Lorisidae; genus Nycticebus; species Nycticebus coucang. The sequence goes on from NC_069804.1 coordinate 73,165,961, forward strand.
AATTTGTTCATTTGTCATTATCCCTTCTCTAGAATAAGTTCTACAAGAATTGACAGCTTTTTTTTTTCTTTTATTCACTTATATTCCCAACATTCAGCACAGTGGTTAGGATACAGAAAGAACTAAATAAATATTTGTTGATTGCAAGGCTGAAATGCCTAAAAAGTCATAGTAGCATAGAATCTATGGATCAGAAAGAAACCTTATCTCCAAACCAAATATAGAATCTAACCATTTCTTAACACTTTCATCCAAGTCCCAACATTATCTGTTTCCTGTACTACTGCAATAGGCTCCCTGTTTATCTCTTCATATTGACTATTATTTTTAAGCCTTCAGAACTAGGTGAAATATATGTCTGTACTTTATAAATTACTCAGTATCAAGTATTTTGTGTAGCATCACAAACGGACTAAGAAATTGGTACTAAGGCATAAGGTGTTGCAATAACAAATACACAAAAATGTAGAGGTGGCCTTTGTGCTGAGTAAAGGGTAGAAGCTGGAAGAGTTTTGAAGTGAACTCTGGGAAAAACTTGTATAGCCATGAACAGAGCACAAAGGGCAATTCTGGCGAGGATTTAGATGAAGAAGAGAGCTACAGCAAAATCTTCATTCTCAGAGATTATCTAAGTAGTTGTAATCAGAATGCTGTTAGCAATATGGACAGTGAAGACTATTATTTTGAAGTCTAAGGAGATGGAAATGAAGTATAAGGCATTGGAAATTGTAGAAAAAACTATCATTGCCGTATAGTGGTTAATCCCATGGCTGAATCAATGTCCATGTCCTAGGACTTTGTAGAAGGCAGAAGTTAAGAATGATGAACTAGGATGTCCCACAGGAAAAAAAAATTCTATGTAGCAATGTATTGAGCATGCTAATGGCTTCTCTTAACTGCTTATTGTGAAATGTGAGGAGAAAGAAATTATTTAAAAATAAACTTTACAGTCAAAAGAGAAACAGAGTGTAAAAATTTGAAAAATACTCAGCTTGGCTACATGAAAAATAAAAGTGTGTGTTTAGGAGAGAAAACCAAGGGTGTGGCAAACAAACTTTTGATAAAGTAGATTACTATAGACAGAAGGCAACCAGGTACTATTTAGCAAGACAATGACAGCATGACCCTGAGGCATTTCAGACAACTTAAGGTTGTGATGCTTCTCACAGGCCTAGAGTGCCAAGGGATGGAGGGCATAATTGTTTCAAGGGAAAGATTCAGGGTATCAGTTGAAATCAGGGCTCCAGGGTTTGTTTCTAGGATCACCTCAAGACTCTCCTATCTGCTTTCCAGTGCAGTGCTGCTTGGCTGTCCCATGTATGGCTCAAGTGGGTTCAGGTTAAGCTCAAGCTGCCACTCCAGAAGACCCAAGCTGTAAACCTTGGTGACATCACATGGTGCTAATTTTTTAGGCTCATGGAGTGAAAGAGCTGTGAAGACTTGGCTGCTTCCACCCAAATTTCAGAAAGTGTCTTAGTTTGGGGGCAGATACTTGTTGCAGGGGCAGAGCCACAGCAGGGAGCCTCTCCAAAGGCAATTCCTAGTAGAGCCATGGAAGCAGGACAACACCTGAGAACCCACAATGGTGGAGCTACCAGTGAGGAATGCCAGCCTGGGAGAAGAGTAGGCACTGGACTCCAACCTGTAAGGCCTGCTATGTGAGTTGCCCCAAGGAAAACAGTGGGGGTTGGGATCTTAAGGACTTGGAGTCCACCTGTCATCCCAGTGTGTATGGAAGGCAGAATAAGGAGTCATTAAAAATAATAATTTTAATGTTGCTTGCTTTGTTGGGTTTTGGACTTTCTTAAAAAGGACCTGTTATCCTTTATCCTTTCCTATTGTTCCCTTTTGAAATGGGAGTCCTCATCCTTCACCAGTACCACTATTATATTTTTTTTAATTAAAAATCAAATTTATTTTGGCCCTACATTATATCTACTTAAGTAAATTTTTTATAATTAAATCATAGCTGTGTACATTAGTATGATCATGGGGCACCATACACTTGGTTCACAGATCGTTTGACACATTTTCATCACACTAGTTAACATAGCTTTCCTAGCATTTTCTTAGTTATTTTGCTAAGACCTTTACATTCCACATTTATTAGGATTCACATATACACTTGTAAGATGCACCACAGGTATAATCCCATTAATCCCCCTCTCTCCACCTACCTCCCCCCTCCCTCCCCTCCCTTTCCGCCGTATGCCTATACTTAGGTTGTAACTGGCTTATGCCTTTCATGTGAAGGTCCTACATTAGTTTCATAATAAGGGCGAGTACATTGGGAACTTTTTCTTCCATTCTTGAGACACTTTACTAAGAAGAATATGTTCCAGCTCCATCCATGTAAACATGAAAGAGGTAAGGTCTCCATCTTTCTTCAAGGCTGCATAATATTCCATGGTGTACATATACCAAAATTTATTAATCCATTCGTGGATCGAGGGGCACTTGGGCTTTTTCCATGACTTAGCAATTATGAATAGGGCTGCAATAAATATTCTGATACAAATATCTTTGTTATGGTGTGATTTTTGGTCTTCTGGGTATATGCCCAGCAGAGGAATTACTGGATTGAATGGCAGATCTGTTTTTAGATCTCTGAGTGTTCTCCATATCTCTTTCCAAAAGGAATGTATTAATTTGCATTCCCACCAGCAGTGCAAAAGTGTTCCCTTTTCTCCACATCCACGCCAACATCTCTGGTCTTGGGATTTTGTGATATAGGCTAGTCTCAGTGGAGTTAGATGATATCTCAAAGTAGTTTTGATTTGCATTTCTCTGATGATTAAAGATGATGAGCATTTTTTCATATGTCTGAAGGCTGTGCACCTGTCTTCTTCAGAGAAGTTTCTCTTCAAGTCCCTTGCCCAGCCTGCGATGGGATCCCTTGTTCTTTTCTTCCTAATGCATTTGAGTTCTCTGTGGATTCTGGTTATTAAATCTTTGTCGGAGACATAACCTGCAAATATCTTCTCCCCTTCTGAGGGCTGTTTGCTTGCTTTACGTACTGTGTTCTTGGCTGTGCAGAAGCCTTTTAGTTTGATCAAGTCCCAATAGTGTATTTTTGTAGCAGCTTCAATTGCCCGGGGGGTCCTTCTCATGAAAAACTCTCCCAACCCAATTTCTTCAAGGGTTTTCCCTGCACTCTCTTCTAGTATTTTTATAGTTTCATGTCTTAGGTTTAAATCTTTAATCCAGTGAGAGTCTATCTTGGTTAATAGTGAGAGGTGTGGGTCCAGTTTCAGTATTCTACAGGTTGCCAGCCAGTTCACTCAGCACCATTTGTTAAATAGGGAATCTTTTCCCCACTGAATGTTTTTAATTTTCTTGTCAAAGATTAAATAATGGTAAGTAGCTGGATTCATCTCTTGTTTCTCTATTCTGTTCCAGACATCTACTTCTCTGTTTTTGTGCCAGCACCATGCTGTTTTGATCACTATCGGTTTGTAGTATAGTCTGAGGTCTGTTAGCATGATTCCTCCTGCTTTGTTTTTATTTCTGAGTAATGTCTTGGCTATTCGAGGTTTTTTCTGATTCCATATAAAATGAAGTATTGTTTTTTCAAGATCTTTAAAGTATGACAGTGGAGCTTTAATGGTGATTGCGTTGAAATAATATATTGCTTTGGGTAGCATGGACATTTTAACAATGTTGATTCTTCCCAACCATGAGCATGGTATATTTTTTCATTTGTTAATATTCTCAGCTATCTCTTTTCTTGAGTTTCATAGTTCTCTTTATATAGATCTTTCACGTCCTTTGTTAGATAAACTCCCAAGTATTTCATCTTCTTTGACACTACTGTGAATGGGATAGAGTCATTAATTGTTATTTCAACTTGACTATTTTTGGTATATATAAAGGCTACCGATTTATGAATGTTGATTTTGTAACCTGAGACACTGCTGTATTCCTTGATAACTTCTAAGAGTTTTGTTGTAGAGTCCCTAGTATTTTCCAGATATACAATCATATCATCTGCGAAGAGTGAAAGTTTGATCTCTTCTGACCCTATGTGGATACCCTTGATCGCCTTTTTTTCCCTAACTGTGGTGGCTAAAACTTTCATTACAATGTTAAAGAGCAATGGAGACAATGGACAGCCTTGTCTTGTTCCTGATCTGAGTGGAAATGATTCCAATTTAACTCCATTCAATATGATATTGGCTGTGGGTTTGCTGTAGATGGTCTCTATCAGTTTAAGAAATGTCCCTTCTATGCCAATTTTCTTAAGTGTTCTGATCATGAAGGGATTTTGGATGTTATCAAAAGCTTTTTCTGCATCAATTGAGAGAATCATATGGTCTTTGTTTTTTAACTTGTTTATGTGCTGAATTACATTTATAGATTTACATATATTGAACCAGCCTTAAGACCCCGGGATAAAACCGACTTGGTCATGATGTATGATTTGTTTGATATGTTGCTGGATTCTGTTTGTTAGAATCTTGTTGAATATTTTTGCATCTATATTCATTAGTGATATTGGTCTATAATTTTCTTTTCTTGTTGGGTCATTTCCTGGTTTGGGAATCAGGGTGATATTTGCTTCACAGAACGTGTTGCGTTGTCTTCCTTCTTTTTCTACCTTTTGGAACAGGTTGAGTAATATAGGTACTAATTCCTCTTTAAAGGTTTGGTAGAATTCAGACGTAAAACCATCTGGTCCCGGACTTTTCTTTTTGGGGATATTTTGTATGGTTGATATTATTTCCAAACTTGATATGGGCCTGTTCAACATTTCCACTTCATTTTGGTTAAGTCTTGGAAGGTTACGTGCTTCCAAGTAACGGTCAATTTCCTTCAGATTTCGTATTTCTGAGAGTATAGTTTCTTGTAATATTCATTAAGGATTTTTTTGATTTCTGAGGAGTCTGTTGTTATTTCGTCTTTGTTATTTCTGATTGATGAGATTAGAGATATTACTCTTTTTTTCCTGATTAGGTTGGTCAAAGGTTTATCTATTTTGCTAACCTTTTCAAAAAAACAGCTTTTTGATTTATTGATCTGTTGTATTATTCTTTTGTTTTCAATTTCATTAGGTTCTGCTCTGATTTTAGTTATTTCTTTTCTTCTACTGGATTTGGGATTGGAGTGTTCTTCCATTTCCAGGCTCTTGAGATGTCCCATTAAGTTTCTTACTTCCTCTCTTTCCATTATCCTGAGGAAGGCTTGCAGTGGTATAAATTTCAATCTTAGAACTGCCTTTGTGGTGTCCCAGAGGTTCTGATAGTTCGTGTCTTCATTGTCGTTTTGTTTCAGAAATTTGGCAATTTCCTTCTTGATCTCATCTCTGACCCAGCTATCATTCAACATAAGGTTATTTAACTTCCATGTTTTTGTATGTGTATTCAGATTCCTGTTGTTACTCATCTCAAGTTTTATTCCATGATGGTCCGAGAAGATGCATGGAATGATTTCTATTCCTTTAAATTTACTGAGGTTAGACTTGTGACCTAAGATGTGATCGATTCTGGAGTATGTTCCGTGGGCTGATGGGAAGTATGTGTATTCAATTTTGTTGGGATGAAATGTTCTGTAGATGTCTGCTAAATCTAAATGCTGGATGGTTAGGTTTAAATCTAGAATTTCTTTACTCAACTTTTTGTTGGAGGTTCGATCCATCACTGCCAAAGGAGTGTTAAAATCTCCGACTATTATAGTGTTGGAGGAAATCAAGTTGCTCATGTCTGTTAGAGTTTCTCTTATAAATTGGGTTGTATTCTGGTTGGGTACATAGATATTAATAATTGAAATCTCATTATATTGAGTCTTACCCTTAACAAATATGAAGTGACCATTCTTGTCTTTCCTTACTTTTGTTGGTTTAAAGCCTATTGTATCTGCAAATAAAATTGCAACTCCTGCTTTTTTCTGGTTACCATTTGCCTGAAATATGGATGACGATCCTTTCACCCTGAGTCTCTATTTATCTTTTAAGTTAAGATGTGACTCTTGTATGCAACAAATGTCTGGCCTGAATTTTTGTATCCAGTCAGCTAACGTATGTCTCTTTAGAGGGCAGTTTAAGCCATTCACATTAATGGAGAGTATTGATAAGTTTGGTGAAATTTGGGATATTGAGTTTTTCGAAAGTCCAGTGGGCATTTGTAATCCTTTTGCCATTGTGCAAGTTGGAGTTTGATCCAAAGTTTCTGAGTGAGTTTACTTTTGTAGTAGGGGATTGGGTTGGTTATTATGGAGGATAGGTCTGAGAATATCCTGAAGAGCTGGTTTGGTTATGGCAAATTTCTTTAGCATATGTATGTCATTAAAGTATTTAATTTCTCTGTCATAAATGAAACTCAGTTTAGCTGGGTACAAGATCTGGGGTTGAAAGTTATTTTGTTTGAGGAGATTAAGTGTTGATGACCACCCTCTTCTGCCTTGAAAAGTTTCAGTAGAGAGATCTTCAGTCATTCTAATGTTCTTTCCTTTGAAGGTAATAGATTTCTTTCTCCTGGCCGCTTTGAGAATTTTCTCCTTTATATTAACTTTAGTGAAATTGATTATGATATGACTGGGAGATGTCTTATTGTGGTTGAGTTGTGCTGGGTTTCTGAAGCTATCTGCTATCTGAATTTCAGGTTCTCTAGGCATATCTGGAAAATTCTCTTTCATAATTTCATGCAGAATGGCCTCTGCGCCCAGTGAGGCCACTTCGTCCGTTTCAGGAATTGGTATGAGTCGGATATTTGCCTTCTTCGAGTTATCCCAGAGCTCTCTGAGTGAGTGATCCATTTTTGCTCTCCATTTCTCTTCCTCTTTGAGAGTTTGGGAGCGTTCAAAGGCTTTATCTTCGATGTCGGAGATCCGTTTTTCTGCTTGGTCCATTCTGTTGCTAAGGGATTCTACTGTATTTTTCATATCTTTAAGGGCTGAAAATTCTTGTTTCAGTGTGTCTAAGTCTTTGGTGGTTTTGTCTTTAAATTCATTAAATTCTTGAGACAGCTTTTGAATTTCTCCACAAATTCCTAATTCCATTTTGTTAATCTTGTTTGCCATCCAAATTCTGAATTTGATTTCTGACATCTCAGCCAGTTGTTTGTGAATGGGATCTTCAATTACATCTGCTGTATCTTTTCTTGGGGGTGTTGATCTATTGTGGTTATTCATGTTACCAGAGTTTTTCCGCTGATTCTACCACATGATTGTTTTACTCCCTTTGATTTTCCTCTAGTGTTTTGTCGAGGACCCGTATAGTGCTGTGGCCTGAGAAACTGGGGCCCTGTTTGGTGTAGAATGGCTAAGTGGTTCTGTCTTCTTTTCAGCTGGTTTCTATGTGACCCTAGTGAAACAGTTACTGTGGGTTGAAGTCTCAGCTATGGAGAAATACCAGCCATTAAGTCACCCCACCCAACACAGGAAACAAGTGGAAAAGGAAAATCAAACCTTCCTACAACCACACACCCAGAGCACCACCTGGATAGTCCCCAGGTGAGTGACTCAGTTCAAAAGGTCCAAGTCAATTGTCTCAGTCAGCAGCTGCCTCGGGTGGGAGAGTTCAAGAGGTCCCTGGGAACTATATCACAGGGGTCTGGTGACTTCTCTAAAATGGCTTGCTCCAGTGGTGCATGGAGTCAGGAAGAGCCACCAATAAATAGATCAGTCTGGGAAGATTGATGCTTCCTTCCCCACCTTGCAGCTCTGTCACACCCAGTCGCTGCTAGCCCCACAGGGCTGTGACCCAGTCAGTTGTCTGCAGTAAGCAGATACTCCAGGTATTTGCACCTGCCTAAGTCACAGGGTAGTCTGTGTCTGCTCAACTAGGCCACTATTCTCCGTCTTTATCCAGCAGCGGGTGGTGTGGCCTGTCAACCTCAGGCACTTGATGGAGGCTGGAGGTGTTCACTCAGTTCCAGCAGCACCCTTAGTTTATGTTACTGGGTGAAGGGAACAACCCTGTGGGAGTTTGTTTCTGACCTTGCCAGATTCCTCTGCAGGGGAGAGGCTGATTTGAGTTCCCAGAACCTGTGCCTCCGGCCCTGTCTTTAGTCCTGCGTGTTTGTATTCACAGCACAATCTGTTGTTGGCTGTAGCCTCTTGGCCTCCTTTGTCTATAGGCTGGTGATCCCCTAAGGGCCTGGTGTGTCTTAGGCTCAGTAGAGTGGTCCTCTGTATCAGCCCCACCCTGTGAGTTTCCCGACTCTGTGGGTGTGTTTTCTAGTCCCCGTGTTCCACCCAGGTCGGTACTGTCTTAGGAAAACCCTTTACTCACGGGGCCTGTGTTTCAGTCCCAGGTCTTTTCCATGGTGGTTTCCATCTGAGAAGATGCTCGGCCTCTTCTGGTTGCTCAGGAAGACAGGAGGAGAAGCTATGGGATATCTGGGGGTGGGCCTTGTTATTGCTGAAGACAGCTGTTGCTCTGCACCTCGGGGCACCACCGTTCCAGTGTAATTCCCTCTCAGCCGACCGTCATCTTCTCGCTCCTTTGCTACAGAGTCAGCACTGGCCAGTTGCAGTCCAGGTCCTGTCTACACCTCTCGAGAGTTCACCCAAGAATCTGGACTCCTGGGGGGGCAGGTCTCCAGATCACGGACTGAGAGTGGAGGGGAGTGTTAGGAGCTCAGAGTTGCAGGTCGTAACACCAAGTTCATTGAGACCAACTGAACAAATAAACAGATACAAAGGTTACCAGGCACACGGGCCCATAGATACAGAAACAGATGGCAACACATAAACATACAGGTAACAGCCACGACAACAGCAATATAAGAACAACTGCAATAAAAATAGTGATAATCGTAAAATAATTGAAAGAAAGGAAAAAAGAGAGAGAAAAAAGTAGTGTTAGAAGGAATGTTAAATGAGAAGAAAGAAGAAATGAAAATTAGAAGACATAGAAATAAAAAATATATCTATATAAAAAGTAATAATAAAAATTATTGAAATCTCCTCTAAGAAAATTGTGAGGAAAAAACAGAAATAAAAAAACAACAACAAACCCCCCCCACAACCCCCCACCCAAAAAAACAGAACAAAACAAAACAAAAAAAAAGGCACCAACTACAAAAATATTCTTGTGTTGACAGCGCCTGTGGGTTAAGGAGCAGGGCGCCAGTCCCACATGCCAGAGGTGGCGGGCTCAAATTCATCCCCGGCCAAAAACCACACACACACACAAAAAAAAATTTCTTGTGTGTAGAAATATACCTATAAATATCTATATGTGTGCTGCAGGGATCAACTTTCGTAGGAATATATTCATACTGCAATGTACTTTCTGGACACCATTTGGCGCTGTGAGTGGTTCCGAGACTTATACTTGATTTACAGTTTATACTGTTACCATGGTAACCACCTTCCATGCCCGATTGCCATTTTGGAGTTTCCGTAAAAGTTTGTCGCCTAAGAATTGTGCAACCTTGGCTGTTCTTTTCCAGACAGCACTTGCGACTGACCTTCCCACTCAGTGCAGGTGTCCACGCTTCCTAAGTTCCTCCACTCTGTTCCCAGGTTCCCCCGCAAACTGGTGCCTGCAATTGGCCATAAGGGGAGTGGTGCTGAGTTCCCGGGGTCCTTGGCGGGCTGGCGGCTCTATCTCCTGTAGCTGCTTCTCGCGGCTTCAGTAGCCAAAGCCGGTCAGCGACTTCAGTAGCTTTGTGGCTCCAGAAGTCAAAGCCAGGTCCTAGGCTTCAAGCCGGCTCCCGTGGTTGGAGCGCTCGGGGGACTTATTCTGAGTTTTATGGTTCAGAGTTTCCCTTTTTGGATCAGCGCCCACCAGTTCCGGGCGCAGCCTGAACCGCCAGCCCCCTCCAACACCTGGGGGAAAGGTGCCTGCCCTTTTGGGTAGTTCAAAATGTCTGTTTCCCGGGCAGGATCCCTTCCCTTCAATTGTCCAACAGTTTGCCCAGCTCCCTGTGGTTTTGAGTGGCTCTCCTTTCGGATGCCTCCCTCAGTTCAGGATTAATTATTTGTCTATTGGATTTTGTCAGCATTTACAAGCTGCTGACCTCTGTAGGGGAGGGGCCTGCTTGCCGGCTCGGCTGAGCAGGGAAGAATCTCTACAACAGAGTCTGTGATTTTAAATTATCCCTCATATATAGCAAACCTCCAGTTCGCTGGGCATCTCCAGCTGTCTGTCCACTCCAATAATCCACACATAGGGAAGGTCCAGACCGCCTTTCCTCTCACCTGGTGTCTTGGGAGAGGTGGGCTACATGTCCGTCCTGTCTGCCATCATGCTCCACCTACTTCACTATTATATTTTGAAAGCACATAACATATTTAATTTTACAGGTTCACAACTTGAGAGCAATTTCCCTCAGGATGAATTATGCCTTGAGTCTTACCTATATCTGATTTAGATGAAACTCTAGACTTTAGACTTTTGAGTCAATGATGAAATGAGTTAAGAACTTAGGTATTGGGATAGAATGAATATAACTTGTGTGTAAGAAGGACATGAATTTGGGGGTTGGGGCAGCATTCTGTGGTTCAAATGTATTCCCTTTAAAATTTGGGTATTGCCAATGTAGTAGTATTAAGAGGTAGGGTCTTTAAGGAGTGAATAGGCTATAAAGGCTTCTCCCTCATGAATTTGGATTAAGGCCCTTATAAAAGAGGCTCCATGAAGCATCTTAGGTTATCTCATTTGCTTGCCCTCCTTCTGTGTGAGTATGCAGCAAGACATTCATTACTACATATCAGAAAACAATGCCTTGATTTTGGTCTTCGCAGAATCCAGAACTGTGGAAAATACATGTTTGTTCTTTAGAAATTGCCCAGTCTGTGGTATTCTGTTATAGAAACACAAAATGGACTAAGACAGTAATTAATGATGAAATGTTTAGTAGCTTTCACTGGTGGCTTAAACAAATTGGAATCATTAGCATATAATTCTCTCTCAGGACCAGAGCTCACTCTTTTTCCTTTAGAGTAGGTATTAGGTATAAAACTTTGGTTAGCAACCAGCCAAAGCCTGAGGTACTGGAATTAGTAAAATAAAACAAAGGAAGGAGATATGGAGAGGCCTGCATCCCAAAATTAAGAATCTTGATTGGAAAAGGCTTGTAAGAGCAGCAGGAAGAGAGAAACTGAAAAGGTGAAGTCTGAAGAGTAAGGAACATCTGATTGAGACATTCTCCTGAAAACCAGAAGGGTAAGGCTTCCTCCCCTTGAGTGGTGCAAGGGAACTAGAATGTTGTTCAATAAAAGTACATTGTTTCCCTTCCATACTCTTTGGTATCCTGTACCCTTATCTCCTTCACTGCCAAGTGTGTTTGGTCAAGCCAATGTGGCAAGGCAGGAGGTATTAGAATAAGGATTGCTGTAGAAGAGATGGCATTCAGGTGACACTCAGGAATACTAGGAACCATCATCACTGGGTATTTCTAGGTGTAGAAGGGCATGTGGACCAGCAGCTATGAAAAAACAACTGACCAAGTCAAGGCTAATCTTTATTACTCACCACCCTCACAAAACAGCTCCTCTAAAGAGTAACAAGGAGCATCCCTAAGAGAGCTGAAAGAAGGGACTTCTCTCCTAATAAAAAGATTTAAGATAAATAGATGATAGATTGATAGACACAATTAGTTAGTACTTACAAATACATTTGATTATCACAAAAGTTCTGGAAACTTAGCACTATACTCTTATTTCTGATGAAGATACTTACCCATAGTCACCAAGTAGGTGGAGAGCTCAGGGTTGAAACTCGGTACCTTCCTTGCTAAAGCCCATGACATTTCTGCTATACCTTAATCACATTTCACTATTGATTGATGAGAGTGAAAATTCTATACTTGAACTGGGGCAACATGCCAACTAGCAGGATTCTGGTAATGAAGAGTTATTTATAGGTTTGTATTGGGTTCTACCGTGCTTAGTGAGGGTGGTTTTCTCTACAAGGAGAGCCGAGGTAGAGGGATGAGGGTGCCAGTGGGAAGTGAAGGGAACTGTTTGAATAGACATATGAATGAAGTTACTGCTGGAGAATTTTAAAGTCTCTTAAAATAAACCTAGAAGTATAGTACTTTGAGGAGTCAAAGTAGCGGGAAGATGTCTTTTTCGATAAAATGATTTATTGTACTTTAAGTAGATACACTTTAAGTAGAATTTATGGGTCAAATGGTAAGTCTACATTTATTTCTTTGAGACATTTCTATACTATTTTCGGTAGAGCTTGCATGAACCTGCATTCCCACACGCAGTTTCTAAGTGATCCTATCTCTGCATCCACACCAGCATCTATTGCTTTTGGCTTTTTAATAATGGTCATTCTGAGAGATAAAAGGTGACATTTTACTGTTGTTTACATTTGCATTTGCTCAATGATTAGTGATGTTAACATGTTTTCATGTATTTGTAATCTATTTGTCTATATTCTTTTGAAAAACTTCTGTAAATTTACTTTGCCTAACTTTCAATGGAGCTGTTCATTTTTTTCTTGCTGATTTGTTTCAGTTCTTTGTAGATTCTGTATTTTAGCCCCTTATTTGATGTATAATTTGAAAATATTTTCTCCCATTCTGTAGGTTGTCTATTCACTCTGTTGCTTGTTTTCTTTGGCTGTGCAGAAGCTTTTTAATTTAATTAACTTCCATTTATTCATTTGTTGTTGTTCTATTTGCTTTGGAGGTTTAGTAATAAATTCTTTGCCTAGGGTAATGTTTTGAAGGGCTTTCCCTATTTTCATCTGCATTTAACTGTTTACTGCAGCACAGTTCACAGTTTCAAAAACTTGGAATCAAACTAAATGCCCATCAACTTGTGAGTGTATAAAGAAAATGTGGTGTAAACACCCTCAGTGTACCAAAACATGTATACACATTTACAGAAAGGAAAAAACAAACTGTATTTTTTTTTTTTTTGAGAGAGAGAGAGAGAGAGTCTCAAGCTGTCATTCTTGGTAGAGTGCTGTGGAGTCACAACTAACAGCAACCTCAAACTCTTGGGTTTAAACGATTCTTCTGCCTGAGCCTCCCAAGAAGTAGCTGGGACCATAGGTGCCTGCCACAATGCCTGGCAAAAACAAACAAACAAACAACAACAAAAAAAAACTATTAAAATTGTAGTGCTCAAGTCACATTTGACTTCTCCAATTACAAGAAGTATTCAAACATGGCTTGTATTCATCTTTTGTTATCACTATATATTTTTTTTCACTATATATATTTTTTAATTTAAAAAATATTTTTTATTTTTTTTATTACATCATAGCTGTATACCTGCAATTATGGGTTTACAATGTGCTGGTTTTATATATAGTTTGAAATACTTACATCAAACTGGTTAACAAAGCCTTCACCACATTTTCTTAGTTATTGTGTTAAGACATTTATATTCTTCACTTAGTAGATTTAACATGTACCCTTGTAAAATGTACCACAGTTGTGGTCCCACCAATTACCCTCCTTACTCCCCTCCTCTCCCACTCTTCTTTCCCCCTAATCTTGGGCTGTAGTTGGGTTATAGCATTCATATGGAAGTGTGGATGCTGATAAATTGGTTTTATAGTAGGGATGAGTACATTGATGCTTTTTCTTCCATTCTTGAGATACTTTGCTATGAAGAATATGTTCTAGCTCCATCCATATAAACATAAAAGAAGTAAAGTCTCCATATTTTTTAAGGCTGAATTATATTCCATGGAGTACATATATCACAATTTATTGAACCATTCATGGGTCGAGGAGCACTTGGACTTCTTCCATAACTTAGCAATTATGAATTGGGCAGGAATAAACTATCTGGTGCAAATATCTTTGTTGCAGAGTGATTTTTTTGTCTTTTGAATACACACCTAGTAGAGGAATTGCAGGATCAAATGGCAGGTCTACATTTAGATCCCTGAGTGTTCACCAAACTTCTTTCCAAAAGGAATGTACTAGCCAGCATTCCCACCAGCAGTGCAGAAGTGTTCCCTTTTCTCCACATCCACACCAACATCTCTGCTTTTGGGATTTTGTGATGTGGGCTACTCTTACTGCAGTTAGGTAATATCTCAAAGTGGTTTTTATCTGCATTTCTCTGATGATTAAAGATGATGAGTATTTTTTCAAGTGTCTGTAGGCCATGCACATGTCTTCTTCAGAGAAGTTTCTATTCAAGTCCTTTGCCCACACTGAGATGGGATGACTTGTGGGTTTTTTTGTTAATACGTTTGAGGTCTCTGTGGATTCTGGTTATTAAACCTTTGTCAGAGACATAACCTGCAAATATCTTCTCCCATTCTGAGGGCTGTCTGCTTCATTTATGTACTGTGTTCTTGGCTGTGCAGAAGCTTTTTAGTTTGATCAAATCCAAGTAATGTATTTTAGGTTCTCCCAGGTCAATTTCTTCAAGTGTTTTCCCTGCACTTTCTTCTAGTATTTTTATAGTTTCATGTTTTAAGTTTAAATCTTTTATCCAGTGAGAGTCTTTGCTAATGGTGAAAGATGTGGGTCCAGTTTCAGTCTTCCACAGGTCGCAAGCCAGTTCACCCAGCACCATTTATTAAATAAGGAGCCTTTTCCCCACTGAATGTTTTGATTCACATATGGAAATCAAAGGACAGTTAGTAGCTAGGTTCATCTCTTGGTTCTCTATTCTGTTCCATACATCTACCTCTCTGCTTATGTGCCAGTACCATGTTGTTTTCATCACTACAGATTTATAGTATAGTCTGAGGTCTGGTAGCATTATTCCTCCTGATTTGTTTTTTATTTCCGAGTAATGTCTTCAGTAATTGAGATTTTTTCTGATTCTATATAAAATGAAGTATTATTTTTTGAGGTATTTAAAGTATGACAGTGGTGCTTTCATAGGGATTGCATTAAAATTGTATATTGTTTTGGGTAGTATGGACATTTTAACAATCTTGATTCATCCAAGCCATGAGCATGGTGTGTTATTCCATATGTTAACATCTTCAGCAATTTCTTTTTTCAGAATTTCATAGTACTCTTTATAGATATCTTTCTTTTCCTTTGTTAGGTAAACTCCCTAATATTTCATCTTCTTTGGCACTACTGTAAAATGAATAGAGTCCTTGACTATTTTTTTCATCTTGAAAATAGGTATAGAAGAGACATTTCTTAAACTGATAGAGGGCATCTACAGCAAACCCACAGCCAATATCATATTGAATGGAGTAAAATTGAAATCTTTTCCACTCAGATCAGGAACCAGGCAATGTTGCCCACGGTCTCTACTGCTTTTTAACATTTTAATGGAAAACTTAGATGCTGCAATACAAGAAAAGGTGATCAAGGGTATCCAAATAGGAGCAGAGAAGATCAAACTTTCACTTTTTGCAGATCATATGATTATATATCTGGAATAGCCCAGAGATTCAACTACAAAACCCTTAGAAGTGATCAAAGAATACAACAGAGTCTCAGGTTACAAAATCAATACAAAGGGGAGAGACAAGATGGCAGACTGAAGCCAGCTTTCAACAGAGGCTCCCATCCAGAAGGAGAGTTCAGGGACAGGAATTTAGTAAGTATCCTGGTAGATTTGAGCTGCACCAAGACAGAAGGTTAAAGAATGCACATCAACATCGCTGAGGCAAGCTGTGATCACAAGGATGCAAACAAAAGCAAAAAAGCTCACTTCTGGATATTCTGAAGCCACACCCCCTGTCTCCCTGGGCAAGCAGAGGAGGCCACCAGTGAGCAAAGGATTTGCCTGACACTGCTCACAAACCCGGGAAGCTTCCAGGACAGGGCCAACACAGAGAGGTAATCGGACACAAACCTCCAGCAGCAAAGACATTTGAACACAGAACAGCCCGTCTTCTGTAGGCGATTTTAGCAGAAACAGAGACAGAACCCCGCAAAGTTGTCTGTTCTGTTCTGTTCTGTTAGCAACATCAATCAGGGACGGGGCTAAGCCTGAGTGAACACCTCCCTCCCACCACCTGCATCAAGCACTCAAAGATGTCAGGCCCCATCTCCTCCTGCTAGATAGCGGCAGACTTCAGGGGCCTGGCAGACTTCCTTGCAATGCAGGCAGGTGCAAACCCCTGGAGTATCTGTTCACTACAGGCAACTGGGTTAGCCATCTGCAGAGATACCAGTGACTGGGTCCGGCGGAGGGGCAAAGTGGGGAAGGAGACATCAACCTTGCCAGACTGATCTATTTGCTAAGTGGCTCCTCCTGACTCCACACAGCACTGGAGTAAGCCATATCAGAGGAGTCACCAGACCCCTATGATCCAGTTCCCAGAGATATCTTGAACTCTCCCAACCAAGACAGGTGCCGATTGAGACAATCGATTTGGACCTTTTGAACTGAACTAATAGACTGAGGACTTTTCAGGCGGTGCCCTGGGTATGCGGTTGTAGGAAGGTTTGATTTTCCTTTTCCTTTTCAAATTGGTGCCAGAGGTGGGCGGGCAGGGTGATTTCATTGCTGGTTTTTCCACACAGCTGAGACTTCAAGCCGGAGTAAATTTTACAATAGGATTGAACAGAAACCAACTGAAAACAAGACAGGAACACTTCACCCGACCACACAAGACAGGGCCCCAGTTTCTCAAGTCACAACACTGTACGGGCCATCGATACAGCCCCAGGGGAAAAATCAAAGGGAGCCGAATAACCATGGGGCAGAATCAGCGGAAAAACTCTGGTAACATGAATAACCAGAATAGACAAACCCCCCCAAGAAAAGATATGGCAGATGTGATTGAAGATCCCATTCATAAACAACTGGCTGAGATGTCAGAAATTGAATTCAGAATTTGGATTGCAGACAAGATTAATAAAATGGAATTAGGAATTCGAGGAGAAATTCAAAAGTTGTCTCAAGAATGTAACAAATTTAAAGCCAAAACCAAAAAAACACTTAGACACACTGAAGCAAGAACTTAGAGCCCTCAAAGATATGAAAAATACAGTAGAATCCCTCAGCAACAGAATGGAGCAAGCAGAAGAAAGGATTTCTGACATTGAAGATAAAGTCTTCGAACGCTCCCAATCTCTCAAAGAGGAAGACAAATGGAGAGCAAAAACGGATCATTTACTCAGAGAACTCTCGGATAATTCGAAGAAAAGCAATATATGAATAATGGGGATTTCAGAGAATGATGAAGTGGGCTCGAAGGGCACAGAGGCCCTTCTGCATGAAATTATGAAAGAAAATTTTCCAGACATGCCTAGAGAATCAGAAATTCAAATAGCAGACAGCTTCAGAAACCCAGCAGGATTCAACCCCAATAAGTCATCCCCCAGACATATCATAATTAGCTTCACTAAAGTTAACATGAAAGAGAAGAGTCTGAAAGCAGCCCGGTGAAAGAAAAAAATTACGTACAAAGGAAAGAATATTAGAATAACTGCAGATCTTTCTGCTGAAACTTTTCAAGCCAGAAGAGGGTGGTCATCGACTTTTAATCTCCTAAAGCAAAATAACTTTCAACCCCGGATCTTGTATCCAGCTAAACTGACTTTCATTTATGATGGAGAAATTAAATATTTCAATGACATTCATATGTTGAAAAAATTTGCCAAAAGTAAACCAGCTCTTCAGGATATTCTCAGACCTATCCTCCACAATGACCAACCCAATCCTATACCACAAAAGTAAACTCACTCAGAAACTTCAGATCAAACTCCAATTTCCACACTTGCGAAAGGATTAAAAATGTCCACTGGACCTTGGAAAAACTCGATACCCAAAATTCCACCAGACTTATCAATAATCTCCATTAATGTGAATGGATTAAACTGTCCTCTAAAGAGGCATAGTTTACCTGACTGGATACAAAAACTCAAGCCAGATATTTGTGCATGCAAGAGTCACATCTTAACCTAAAAGACAAATACAGACTCAGGGTGAAAGGATGGTCATCCATATTTCAGGCAAATGGTAATCAGAAAAAAGCAGGTGTTGCAATTTTATTTGCTGATACAGTAGGCTTTAAACCATCAAAAGTAAGGAAGGACAAGAATGGTCACTTCATATTTGTTAAGGGTAATACTCAATATGATGAGATCTCAATTATTAATATTATGCACCGAACCAGAATGCACCTCAATTTATAAGAGAAACTCTAACAGACATGAGTAACTTGATTTCCTCCAGCTCCATTATCATCAGAGTTTTCAACACTCCTTTGGCAGTGTTGGATTGATCCTCCAGCAAGAAGCTGAGCAAAGAAATCTTATATTTAAACCTAACCATCCAATATTTAGATTTAGCAGTCATCTATAGAACATTTCATCCCAAAAAAATGAATACACATACTTCTCATCAGCCCATGGAACTTACTCCAAAATTGACCATATTTTAGGTCACAAGTTTAACCTCAGTAAATTTAAAGGAATAGAAATTATTCCTTGTATCTTCTCAGACTATCAAGGAATAAAACTTGAATTCAGTAACAACAGGAATCTGCATACTCATACAAAAACATGGAAGTTAAATAACCTTATGCTGAATGATAGCTGGGTCAGAGATGAGATTAAGAAAGAAATCGCCAATTTTTTGGAACAAAACGACAATGAAGACACAAACTATCAGAACCTCTGGGACACCGAAAAGGCAGTTCTAAGAGGGAAATTTATAGCACTGCAAGCCTTCCTCAAGAGAACAAAAAAAGAGGCAGTTAACAACTTTTAGGGACATCTCAACAAACTGGAAAAGGAAGAACATTCCAACCCCAATTCCAGTAGAAGAAAAGAAATAACCAAAATTAGAGCAGAATTCAATGAAATTGAAAAAAAAAGAATAAGACAACAGATCAATAAATCAAAAACCTGGTTTTTTGAAAAGGTCAATAAAATAGATAAACCTCTGGCCAACCTAATCAGGAAAAAAAAGAGTAAAATCTCTAATATCATCAAGCAGAAACAACAAAATGAAATAACAACAGACTCATCAGAAATCCAAAAAATGCTTAACGAATATTCCAAGAAACTTTATTCTCAGAAATATGAAAATCTGAAGGAAATTTACAGATACTTGGAATCACGCCACCTTGCAAGGCTTAGCCAGAATCAAGTGAAAATGTTGAACAGACCCATATCAAGTTCAGAAATAGCATCAACTATACAAAACCTCCCTAAAAAGAAAAGCCCGGGACCAGATGGTTTCACGTCAGAATTCTACCAAACCTTTAAAGAGGAATTAGTACCTATATTACTCAACCTGTTCCAAAAGGTAGAAAAAGAAGGAAGACAACCCAACACGTTCTATAAAGCAAATATCACCCTGATCCCCAAACCAGGAAAAGACCCAACAAGAAAAGAAAATTATAGACCAATATCGCTAGAGAATATAGATGCAAAAATATTCAACAAGATCCTAACAAACAGAATCCAGCAACACATCAAACAAATTATACATCATGACCAAGTTGGTTTTACCTCAGGGTCTCAAGGCTGGTTCAATATACGTAAATCTATAAATGTAATTCAGCACATAAACAAATTAAAAAACAAAGACCATATGATTCTCTCAATCGATGCAGAAAAAGCTTTTGATATATCCAGCATCCTTTCATGATCAGAACACTCAAGAAAATTGGTCTAGAAGGGACTTTTCTTAAACTGATAGAGGCCATATACAGCAAACCCACAACCAATGGAGTTAAATTGGAATCATTTCCACTCAGATCAGGAACCAGACAAGGCTGCCCATTGTCTCCATTGCTTTTCAACATTGTAATGGAAGTCTTAGCCACCACAATTAGGGAAGAAAAGGCGATCAAGGGTATCCATATAGGGTCAGGAGACATCAATCTTTTGCTCTTCACAGATGATATGATTGTGTATCTGGAAAATACTAGGGACTCTACTACAAAACTCCTAGAAGTGATCAAGGAATACAGCAGCGTCTCAGGTTACAAAATCAACATTCATAAATCGGTAGCCTTTATATACACCAATAACAGTCAATTGAAAAAACAGTTAAGGACTCTATCCCATTCACAGTAGTGCCAAAGAAGATGAAATATTTGGGAATTTACCTAACAAAAGACGTGAAAGATCTCTATAAAGAGAACTATGAAACTATAAGAAAAGAGATAGCTGAAAATGTTAACAAATGGAAAAACACCATGCTCATGCCTGGGAAGAATCAACATTATC
The DNA here is from genome assembly GCF_027406575.1 of Nycticebus coucang. Taxonomy (NCBI): domain Eukaryota; kingdom Metazoa; phylum Chordata; class Mammalia; order Primates; family Lorisidae; genus Nycticebus; species Nycticebus coucang. Next base: position 73,185,988 of record NC_069804.1, read on the forward strand.
AAAATGTCCATACTACCCAAAGCAATATATAATTTCAATGCACTCCCTATTAAAGCTCCACTGACATATTTTAAAGATCTTGAAAAAACTATACTTCGTTTTATTGGAATCAGAAAAAACCTCGAATAGCCAAGACATTACACAGAAATAAAAACGAAAAAAAAAAAAAAGAAATAAAAACGAAACAGGAGGAATCACACTACCAGACCTCAGACTTTACTACAAATCGATAGAGATCAAAACAGCATGGTTTTGGCACAAAAACAGAGAAGTAGATATCTTGAACAGAATAGAGAACCAAGAGAGGAATCCAGCTACTTACCACTATTTGATCTTTGACAAGCCAATTAAAAACATTCAGTGGGGAAAAGATTCCCTATTTAACAAATGGTGCTGAGTGAACTGGCTGGCAACCTGCAGAAGACTGAAATTGAACCCACACCTTTCACCATTAACTAAGATAGACTCTCTTTGGATTAAAAATTTAAACTTAAGACATGAAACTATAAAAATACTAGAGGAGAGTGCAGGGAAAACCCTTGAAGAAATTGGTCTGGGCGAGTATTTTATGAGGAGGACCTCCAGGGCAATTGAAGCAGCTTCAAAAATACACTACTGGGACTTGATCAAACTAAAAAGCTTCTGCACAGCCAAGAACACAGTAAGTAAAGCAAGCAAACAGCCCTCAGAATGGGAGAAGATATTTGCAGGGTATATTTCTGACAAAGGTTTAATAACCAGAATCCACAGAGAACTCAAACGCATCAGGAAGAAAAAAACAAGGAATCCCATCGCAGGCTGGGCAAAGGATTTGAAGAGAAACTTCTCTGAAGACAGGCGCACGGCCTTGAGACATATGAAAAAATTCTCATCATCTTTAATCATCAGAGAAATGCAAATCAAAACTACTTTGAGATATCATCTAACTCCACTGAGACTAGCCTATATCACAAAATCTCAAGACCAGAGATGTTGGCGTGGATGTGGAGAAAAGGGAACACTTCTGCACTGCTGGTGGGAATGCAAATTAATACATTCCTTTTGGAAAGATACATGGAGAACACTCAGAGATCTAAAAATAGATCTGCCATTCCATCCTGTAATTCCTCTGCTGGGCATATACCCAGAAGACCAAAAATCACAACATAACAAAGATATTTGTACCAGAATGTCTATTGCAGCCCTATTCATAATTGCTAAGTCATGGAAAAACCCAAGTGCCCATCGATCCACGAATGGATTAATAAATTTTGGTATATGTACACCATGGAATATTATGCAGCCTTAAAGAAAGATAGAGACTTTACCTCTTTCATATTTACAGGGATGGAGCTGCAACATTTTCTTCTTAGTAAAGTATTTCAAGAATGGAAGAAAAAGTACCCAATGTACTCAGCCCTACTATGAAACTAATTTGTGGCTCTCACATGAAAGTTATAACCCAGTTACAACCTAACAATAGGGGGAAGTGGGAAAGGGAGGGGAGGGAGAGGGGTGGTGGTTAGAGGGAGGGGGATTGTTGGGATCATACCTGTGGTGCATCTTACAGGGGTATTTGCGAAACTTGGTAAATGTAGAATGTAAATATTTTGGCACAGTAACTGAGATAATGCCAGGAAGGCTATGTTAACCATTGTGATGAAAATGTGTCAAATGGTCTATGAAGCGAGTGTATGATGCCCCATGATCATATCAATGTATACAGTTATGATTTAATAAAAAATGAATATTCACAAATCTGTAGCCTTTATGTACATTTGAGTATTAAAATTTTAATGCTTTATTTTTCCTTTCAGTAAATGCAGGTACTTTTTTGGCCACACACACACCATGAGGTAATATTGAGCTATAAAAATGAATAAAGTAATGTCTTTCCCAGTAACTTGGATAGAACTGGAGACAATTATCCTAAGTAAAGTATATGTGTATCAGGAGAGGGAAAAACAAACATCACGTGTATTCTTTAAGAACTGGGAGATAAATGGTGAGCGCACACATGGGCACAAAGAGATGTAAAGGACATTGGAAACCAAAAAGGAGGGAGCGTGGGAGGGGATGAGTGATAAACACTTACCTATCAGGTACAATGAGTACTATTCTGGTGACAGGGACACTAAAAGCCCTGACATAAGCTTTATACAAAGTATCCATGTAACAAAATATTTGTACTCCCTTAATGTAGAAGCCCATACAGCCTATGGCTAGGAGGAGTGAGAGTTATAAAAAAATACCTGTATAGCTCAAAGGAATACTTTGGTGAAAAGGGCATGGAGGGGGGATTTAGCTCTCCTAACAATCATGAGAGCTCACCAGATGGGAGCATTGGTGAATTGGCAGTCTCTACACCTGTGGTTTTGAGAGGCATGAGATCAGCCTTATATTAGGCTGGCAGAGAAGGCAGTAAGAGCATACACATTCTATCATGCACCCCCTTATTCTGACTCTGTCTCCTTTCCTGCCTGCAGAACACCAACACAGTGTCTCTCTGCTGAAGATTACCAAGCTCTACTAAAGAAAAGATCTATCTATTCTAAGACTGCTTCACTCTCTCAAAGACTATTTCTTTTTCTCTCTCTCTTTATCTCTCTCTCTCTCTCCGCCCCCCGCATCAACTAAAGTAGATAGCCCTCAGGCATCTAAGAGAAATTGTTCCTGAGCAAGGTAGCTTAGCGGTCCACATCTGGAACCTACTTAAGCCGGCCCGAGACCAGGCCAGTCCCAGGCCCTGACACCTTAATATATTGTAATATTTTTTAATTAGAGGGATTTCCCCCTCAATGAGAAGAATTTAAGTATATTTATAGATAGAGAGATCAAGCACGAGAAGGAAGATAATTAATGATGATATCAAACACAGTAGGGATAATAGATGGAGAACGGTTCATAAGGGACAGGGTAAGGGAAGAGGCTCATTCTCTCCTCTTTTCCAAGAGGAAAGAATAGGATGCATAAAGAGAGAGAGAAACTTACAGATGTTACAGAAGGAAGTGGTGAGACAAAATGCCTAATAGCATCTGTTTTCTGGGCTGAAGAATTTGGTTCCAAAGTAGGGACTCTACCTTTACTTCTAAAGGTAGAGATTTAGAATAGCTGTCCAGGGAGAAAGAGAAGAGCCTCTGTTAGGAGACAAATTATTTTACTTCGACACTTAAAACAGTGGTACTCAAATTGAGTAAGCATCAGAATCATCTGGAAGGTTTGTCAAAACACAGATTTATGGGTCTACCCCTGGATATTTATAACCTAGTTGGTCTAGGGTGGGACTAGAGAATATGTATTTCAGGAACATTTCCAAGTAATGATGGTACTACTGACTGAAGACTACATACTTTTCGAGCCAATGCTATAGAATGATGGGATAAAGCACACTGGTAGCAGACAGATCTGAATTAAGGTTCTGAATTCATTGCAATTTTCTGAGTACGTGAATGTGAACAAGTTCCTTAGCCTCTCTGTATCCTGGTTTTTCCTCTGAAAGATAAGGATAATAATCATAGTACACACAATATATTAGAAGACTGTTAGGAGGAATTATCTAAGATGTGAGCACAGGACCCGATAGTGGCTGGAAGTACTCAAGAGGAGCTGGAAATCTGACAGAACTGAGCAGTCACTGTTTTAGGCAACCTTTCTTCTCTGTGCTCTACCCCTATCCCCATATAAGACCTCAGACTGTGTTATCCTCTTGCCTAGGTGTTGCCTGGATTCTAGAGATATCTCTGGAGAGGCATTTTCCCCAAGGCTAAGTGGTAATTCTACCTGTTGCCTCTGCATCTGCACCTGCATCTAATTCTTCATTATATCATCCAGTATGTTGCTTCAGAGCAGGCTGCAAGGACTACCTGGTTACCACTGAGCCTTCCTATGAATGGCCAACTTTTATTTTACTGAGTAGAGACATAGGAAAGCCTGAAAAACCCTCCTGGGAAGAGATGCTGAGTATTGGAAGGTGAATGGAGAGGAATACAAGATCTAAACTGTTCCCTGGAGGAATCACTATGAATCCAGACAGGCTGGAGTCAAGACGTTGAAGAGAATGACCCTAGCTGCCTGACTCCAGGCTGTTAATATCATATTAGTGAAAATAAATTGAAGAAATTGTTGTGTGAAGCTCAGAAGACTTTTTCATTCACTCTAATTATTAGAAAACTATTCCTTATATTGAACACAAATCTGTCTGCCTGTACATTCCACACACAGTCTTCATTTTGCCCTCTTAAATAATGCAAATCTCATCTATTTTTCTGACAGCCCCTCAGATTTTGGCAGAAAGTGATCAAGTCATCCTGAGTTTTCCCAAACCAAACACAGTAGGAGGTGGTGGCAGTCAAATGGGTGTCTGGATATCTCATCAGCCTTAAGTGCCCTCCAGATGCTAGATAAGTATCTAATATGTATATAAACCTTGTTTGTAATTATGCATCTTGTAAAATTGCCACCCATACACTTTTTTTCTTTTTTCTCTCTTTATTACTTATTTATAGTCATGTGACACATAAAAACGTTTCCCTCAATGATGGACTACACTGGTCCTATAAAATTATAATGAAGCTGAAAAATTGCTATCACCTAGTGATGTCATAGCCATTATAATGTAGTACCACAATTACTTTATTTTTTAAGTAACTTTACTGTAGCCTAAGTGTACAGTATTTATAAACTCTATAGTACTGTATGATAAAACCATTAGCTTCCCCATTCACTTACCACTTACTCACTAATTTACCCAGATCACCTTCCAGTACTTAAATTCACTGTATAGGGATACATTTTTTTTTTTTTTTGCTTTTCCGTATTATATTTTTACTGTATCTTTCTTATGTTTAGATACGCAAGTACTTACCATTGTGTCAAAATTGCCTATGGTGTTCAGTAATATGTTTTACAGGGTTGTGCCTAGGAGCAATAGACTATACCATATGGCGTAGGTGTATAGTAGGCTATACCACCTAGATTTGCATAATGACACAGTTGCCTAACAGTGCATTTATCAGACTGTATTCTCATCATTAATCCACATGTGACTGTCTTTACATATTTATTTTGTTTATTTTTTTCCAGGCATATCATGCTGTATATTCCTGAAGAATAAAGTTAAGCTTAATATTTTGCACAAATGTTGCCGCAAAGTCCTGTAGGCCTTGGACTATAAGTAAGGTTTTTAGACTGAAGTATCTTATTTTGAAACTTTTATTTGCATCCCAGGTAATTGGATACTTTTCTATCACCACTTGGTTGTTATTCAGAATCAGCATGTTGCAGTGAGAAGAGTTTCATGGATAGTCTTAGAAGATTCAGATTCAATTTCAACACCTCAGCTGAGCAATACTTGCTTGCATGGATATCCCTTAATGTATTTGGTTGGATTTTAAAATTTAATTTTATCTTCCTGGCTTTTTTTTTTTTTTTTTTGAGACAGTCCCATTATGTCACCCTCAGTAGAGTGCAGTGGTGTCACAGCTCACAGCAATCTCCAAGCCTTGGGCTTAAGCAATTTTCTTGCCTCAGCCTCCCGAGTAGATGGGATTATAGTCACCTGCCACAACACCCGTGTATTTTGTTGTTGTTGTTGTTACACTTGTCATTGTTGTTTAGCAGGTCCAGGTTGGGCTTGTACCTGCCACCTTCGGTGTATGTGGTCGGAGCCCTACTCACTGAGCTGTGGGTGCCGAGCCTATCTTCCAGCTTTATATATAATTGTAAATGTTCATATATTTATAGCATACAACATAGTATTTTGTATATGTATACATTGTGAAATGATAAAATCAAGCCATTCAACATATTTATCATCTCACACACTTCTAACTTTATTGCATATTAAGAAAATCGCTTAAATTTATTTAAAATCTACTCCCTTACAATTTGTAAGTATACAATACATTATTCTTAACTATAGTCACCATACTTTACTGATCTCCAGAAATTACTCCTATTTCATAGCTGAAAACATCTACACTTTGAGCAACATCTACCTGTTCCCAACTCACCTCCCAACACTTTACAACTACCAATTTACTCCATGCTTTTATGAGCTCAATTTTTTTTTATATTCTACATATATGTGAGATCATGCAATATTTGTCATTCTGTGTCTGGTTTATTTCACTTATCAGAATGTGCTTCAGAGTCATACATGTTGAAACAAATGACAGATTTTTTTTCTTTTATAAGACTGAATAGTGCCTTATTGTGTATATACAGTGCATGTTCTTTATCCATTCATCCATTAATGTATACTTAGGTTTATTTCATATCTTGGATAATGTAAACAATGCTGCAATAAACATGAAAATGCTGATTTCTCTTCATCATATATGTATAACTTATTTTATTGCACTTTGCTTTAGTTTGCTTCTCAGATGTTATGTATTTTACAAATGGAACGTTTGTAGCAACTCTGTGTTGAACAGGTCTATTGGTACTATTTCTCCAGCAACACAAGCTCACTTTGTGTCTCTGTGTGCCATTTTGGTAATTATTGCAATATTTCAAACATTTAATTATTATATATGTTATGGTGATCTATGAAAAGTGATTTTTGATGCTATTGTAATTATTTTGGCACTGCCCTAACTATGCCCACATAAGACAATGAGAAGGAAGTTTGGAGAACACTCAGGGATCTAAATGCAGACCCGCCATTTGATCCTGCAATTCCTCTTCTGTGTGTATATCCAAAGGACCAAAAATCATTTGGCAATAAAGATATTTGCACCAAATTGTTCATTGCAGCTCAATTCATAATTGCCAAGTAATGGAAGAAGTCCAAGTATCCATCGACTCATGAATAGATTACCAAATTGTGGTATATGTATACCATGGAATACTATGCAGCATTAAAAAATGGAGACTTTACCCTTTTATATTTACATAGATGGAGCTGGAAAATATTCTTCTTAGTAAAGTATCTCATGAATGGAAAAAACATGTACTCAGTACTACTATGAAACCAATTAATAATCACTCACACTTGCATATGAGAAATGAAGCACAACTATAGCCTAGGATGAAGGAGGGAAGGGGAGGGAGAGCTGAAGGGAGGGGGTGGGTTGATAGAGGGAAGGTTAGTAGGGGGACCAAACCTATGGAGCATATTGCAAGTACAAGTTGTATCTATCAGATGTAGAACACAAATGTCTTAATGCTGTAATTGGGTAAATGAAGTGAAGGCTATGTTGATTAGTAGGATTTAATCACTCCAATTTGTACAAATAATCAACACATTGAATCCCATAATGGCATAAATGTATTTATGATCTATGTACAAATGACTTAATAATAAATAAAAAAAAACACCTCCCTTTCCTTGGGCCTCCCTACTCCTTATCCACTGACACACAACAATTTTTAAATTAGGCCAATTAATAATCCTACAATGAACTCTAATTATTCAAGTTTGGAATGTGGGACCTTGAGGAGTGCATAGAACCTAGGTCTGTGGGTGCTAGTATGGAGTCTGACAATATTGAGGCCAACCTGGTGCTTCGGTCTGTGGGTTATATTCTGATAATGTAGCAGTACTGGAGGCTGGGTTTGTGAGTATTAGCATGGAGTCTGATGCTGTGGGGGCTAGCTTAGTGCTGGGACTTCTCTGGAGAACAAGGTTGGGTAGAATCTGAATCTATAAGGGCTTCCTGGAGCTAAGGTAGGCCTGATAAGTAGGTCTGCGAGTGCTAGCATGGTGTCTGAGACAATAGGATGGCCTGGTTAGGGGAGGGCCTGAAACCTGAGGCTATAAGAACTAGCCTCTGCTTGGAGCCATAGGTGTTGACCCAGCATTGGAGTGAGCCTGCTGTTTCAATCTGTGGGTACTAGCCTGGAAACTTGGGGACCAGCCTGGCTCTAGGTTTTACTGGGGTGCACATGATGTGTGGTCCTTTGAAAAGTTGAGTGCTCTCATTACTTTTTTTTCCTTCTCACACAGAAGGTATCTATCTCCACACTGTGTTGCCCACACATTGGAGAGGGGTGAAATAGATAACATAAAACTATTCTTACCCTCTTTGATGTGTCTTTTCTTATTTATGTTCTGTGTCTGGGTGCTGTAATCTCTCACCTGGATTCTTGGCTCTTGTGAGGGTACTTTTGTGCATAGATAATTTTTCAAATTGATGATTGTACAAAGGGATGACTGCTACCTTGTTTTTTCCCACCATATTGCTGATGCCACTCTTACTTAATGTTGTGTATGTTAATTTTTTTAATTTTAAAAATGGAGCTAATCATGGAAGTCCTCTGGAAGGATCAGCAAAACAACTTATACAAATTGCCTAGCACAGTGACTGTATATAGTACATAGCCAACAGATGACAATTTTACCTTTTCCAGTCAGTAAGTTGTAATAATAATAGTACCACCACCTTCTAGTCATTTTAAAGATTTAATGATATGGAGTGTACAGAACTTTAATGAACCATGCCCCATATTACTTCAAAATAATATGATCAACAAATATATGTGTAAAAAAGTCAGTGTATGCCAAGGTTCTAGGCTTAGGCCTGTTAAGGCAGTGTGTACAGTAAACACAGGGATTTAGATTCTTTCCTCAATCAAAATTACATTTGAGGTGATTTGAGTCGGACAAAAACAAACAAGTACATAAAGAAGTGAAAATGAAGTAGACTGGTAAGTTAAGGTTTAGACCAAGGTAGGAAAACTAGTTGAAGAGGGGATGTCTTAGTCTGTTAGTGCTCTATAATAAAATATCACAGTCTTATTCACTTATGAACAACAGAAATGTATTTCACACATGTCTATGAAAACTAAGATCAAGACACCCACAGATTCAGTGTCTGGTAAAGGCCTACTTTCTAGTTCTTAGATGGGTGTCTGTATTTTTGTGTCATCATATTGGAAAGGAGCAAAGGATCTCTGTGTTTTATATCAATCTTCTTATAAGGGCAATAATGCCATTCATAATCCTCTGCTTTCATGACCTAATTGCCCACCAGAGTTCCACCTCCTAATATTCTCCCATTCAGGTTTAAGCTTCAATAGATGAATTTTGGGAAGACATAAACATTCAGACCATAGAAAGAAGCAAAAGTTAATAAGTACAGTCATTTTTATCACCATCATCCTAAAATATCTCAGTTATTGAGTTCCTGTGTCTGAAACTGGGTTAGAGATTCTATAAATATTCTTAATACATCTTCCCCAGAACCTTGTTTCTTTCTTTATTCATATATGAGAGCACTGAGGTACAGAAAGGGTAAGTCACTTGCCCAAGATCACCCAGCAAATTGGTGAGTGAGTGACAGATGTAGCATCCCAATTGAGAATCCAAAACCATTCTACTGCTTTGTCATGGATTTACGCACTGGAGAAAGAGAATATATGACCTGTTTAGAACCAAATTCTATAATTTATGCTGAACTAAACTTGTAATTTCTCTGTGCCTTTTGAAAAGTCACTCAACTTCTTTGATTCTGGGTTGCATCTTGTGTAACTTAGGAAAATAATACCTACTTCAAAGTGTTGTCCTACAGAATAAATGATTTAGTATACATAAAGTCTGGAGAGAGCCCAAGCTTCACCAAACGTTCATGGAGTGAGACATGGGAGAATATCTAAGCGATGCTACCTGAGGAGGGGTTAGAATAATGGAAGGAAACCAGGAGACAGTTTTTTCCCCCTAAAACAAGAAAGAAACGTTTCACAAAGAAGAGTGACCAACACTGCAAAAAGCTACAGACAAATCAGTTAAGAAAATGAGTGAAAAATGTTTCCTAAAATTTGCCAGTAAAGAGGTTCCCTATGACTTCAGGAAGAGATAATGGAGCTAGAACCAAATTACAATAGGTTGAGGAACTAATGGGAAATGAAGATATGGAAACAATTAGTGGAGATGACTCTGGCCAGAAATTTGACTGATAAAGGAAGAGAGTTGAGATTATTTAAGGAAGATGCAGTGTGAAAGAAAGTTTGATTCTAATTTTCAGTGGAGGAGATTCAAATATGTTTGTGGGTAGAATTAGTGGGCACCAGAAGAAAAATAAATAATAGTGATACCAGATAGTAGAGATAATTGATGGAGAATGGTCTGTAGAGGACAGAATAGAAGAAAAGACTCATTTTCACCTCTTCTTTTCTGAAAGGAAGTGAGGTGAAGTGAGAATGTTATAGGTGTTATAGAAGAAAGTAGAAGGACTAAATGCCTGGTACCATCTGTTTTCTTAATGAAGAAGATAAGAGTACATTTTTAGGACTGAGTATTAGGGACAAGAATAGGGACTTTAGAGAAAAGGTAGAGGTTTATAATATCTCTTCAGGGAGGATGGGAATAGTTTGTAATTGGGAAGGAAACACAGAATTGTACTTTGGATTTTGGCAGTGAAAAATTTAGGCATTGTCTATTTTTGAGAGCCTGGATCAATTGTGACTTATTTGTTGTGGCACCATAGAAAAATTAGTTACCTATTATCTCTGTGTTTCATTTTCCTCATCTGTAAAATAGGGGTAATATCACAGTGTTTACCTCATAGGTTTATTGCATCTATTGGATAAAATGTTGCGTATAGAATATTTGGTACAGGGTCTGACATAAAGTGTGGATCAAGCACTGACCAAGTGTTGGATATTTCTATTACTTTGGGTGTGGCCTCCAATACTTTTTTTCTCCATCATCTTTGTATGGCGGCCCACCTTGGGCTTTGGGAAGTTCATTACAGAGGTAAAAATTCAAATGTGAGCATTTGTTTCCTTAAGTCCACCCATTCAGTCATGTATTAATTTATTTATTGAACAGATGTATGTATTAATATATAAAATATCTAAAATGTTGTTAGCACTTAATATACTCTAGATGAAGTTTTTCACATGGGAATTAATTGGTGAAATGACACATAAGGTCCCTGCCACATAGATTCACACTTTGGTGAGAAAAATTAGAATCAGAAAAGAAGGGCAATTATTAGGTGGAGGACTCTGGAAAACCTCACACTTGAGGGTCAAGTGAAGAGGAGAACCTAGAAAACATTATAGAGAAAGGAGCAAAACTAGGAGACATGGGTTCCATGAAATTCAAAAGAAGAGATTCAGGAAAAAAGATGCCAAACAATTTTGGATGTTTTAGGAAATTCAAATAAGAAGAAAGGAAGAAATCATGGGTTTAGACAGCAAGGATGCATGAATAACCCCAAAGAAAGCAGGATGTAGTGAGTTAGAAATGAAGGGGAAGTGAAGATATGAAAGCAATGAATTTTGCCTCAGAATTAAAAGACTGAGTTTGGAGGAAGTAATCAGAGGAAAGGAGACTACAAAGGTGCAAAATAAAGAGAAGTAAAGCAGCTGAGCATGGTGGCTCATGCCTGTAATCCCAGTAATCTGGGAGGCTGAGGCAAGTAGATTGCCTGAGCTCACAGGTTCAAGACCAGCCTGAGCCAGAGTGAGACCTCGTCTCTAAAAATAGCAAGGCACTGTGGTGGGTGCCTGTAATCCCAGCTACTTGGGAGACTCATGCAAGAGAATTGCATAAGCCCAAGTGTTTGAGGTCACCATGAGACGTGATACCCTGGCACTCTACCAAGGGTGACAAAGTAAGATTCTGTTAAAAAAAAAAAAAAAAAAGAAAGAGAGAAAGAAAGAAAGAAAAAAGAGAAAAGAAAGAAAAGTAAAGCAGACAGAAATTAAGAGATGAGATAGGAGAGACAGACAGGAGGAATCTTGTGAGCTTTTCCTTAGCACTAGCCCCAAGGAACCTTGTGGTGCTGGGTATGGTTAAGAGGAGGATCTTTGAGGTAAGAAGCAAGCAGAAGTTTGAAGGTGGAATGATCTGAAGTTGTTGAGAGCGTTCAAGCCTGGTGTCCTTTGATATTCTCAGTGAAATCGGAGGTGAAGTCATCTGCTAAGAGCTTGAAAGCAGTATTGGGTACTTGACTTAAAGGAAATGAGTTTGAAACAGACATATTGTGCAGGTGGAAGGGAAGATTATTAAAGATGAGAGGAAAGACTGTTGAACTGTGCTATGACCCAACTGAAGTTTGAAAATTGCCAGTGCTAGAAGAAACTTTCTTATACCCCAATTTTTGAGTCCAGAAAACCCATTGCATCAGACACCTGTGGCCAAGGATATCTACACAGCCTGACTAAAGGGCACTAGAAGTTGATCTTGTATTCAAGGGCATCCCTAGACATGGTGGAGCTCATGGGGCCACCCAGTAGGCCTCAGCATCTCCAGGTGCTTCAGCTGCTGTTTTTATCCTCTGCTTCCAGTCTTTAAAGGACTTGTAAAGGGCCTTATTCTGCCTGGATAACCACAAGGCTTTCCCATGAGAGGTCACTCTGTCTGTGCTTGACACTAAAATTAAATATTCAGGCTACTCTGAGATACAGCCAAGGCCAATATTCTGTTGAGTGACCCTAAGTAACCTGTGAGAAAGAGATGAGGGGTTATAGCAGGGAGCCCCAAATCTCTAAGCCCCCAAAGAATTGCTGTTGTCACAAAGATAGGCAGGGTAGAGGCTGGTTCTGTCTATCATACTGTCATGTTAGGCTGATTCCAGCAGTGCAGTGTAGTTGAAAAACCCTTCATCTTGGAGAACTCAGTTTGGGTTCATGTAGTACCTCTTATACATCATGATAAGAGAGGACAGGAAGAGCCCCCAAGAATAAGGTGACCCAATCTCGGTTATTCTTCCCAACAACATGAGGCCAGAGTGATTCTCTCACAGAGGATGAGCTGAGAGTCTTAACCCTACCCAGCACCACAAGAGTCCTTGGGGCTAGACCTAAGGAAAAGCTCACACAAGTGAGCTTACTCAGTCAAATGTAAAATTCCATTAGTTTATAGTACATAGGGGGTTTAGGAAAGTGCTCTTTGATAAGCTGACATTTAAGCAGAGGTCTGGAGAAAGTGAGGGAAGTAGCCATGCAAATATCTGGGGGAAGACTTTGGCATATACTTTGAGTGTTGAAAAAAATAGCAAGGATGCCAATAGGGTTTGATATGATGGTCAAGAGTAATGGTAGAAGATGAGATAAGAGACAGATGAGCAGGTTGGAAGGGGTGGGATGGAGTGGGGGTAGATTGTAGTTTGTTATAGACTATATTTCAGGACTTTGGCTTTTACTCTGAATGAGAATCCAGGCAGAAGAATGATTTGGACAGACTTAGACTGATGAACATTTTCAAAAGATCACTTTGGCTATGCTGAGAATTTACTGAAGTGGGGTAAGTACAAGCGTGAAGAAACCTGTTGGAAACTATGGCAATAATTCAGGTGAAAGGTAATGAGGTCTTGCACTAGAGTAGTTTCAGTGAAGGTTCTGTGAAGTGGTGGGATTCACAGAGTATACCTTGGAAGCAGAGCTGATCAGATGTGCTGATGGACTGGATGTGAGATGTGATTTAAAAAAAGAGGCAAGGATCATTTAATGTTTTGGACCTCATAGATTATTTCAAGAAAGAAGTGAATTAATTTGTATAAAATATTTGGAACAGTGCCTGACAAATGATCTGTGAAGGTCAGCTGTTATTATAATATTATTGGACAAGATATAGTGGAAGGCAGTAGCTTCATATTTGATGCTCTTAGTAATTAGCCAAATAATCAACTTGTGGATTCTGAGATTTTCCTAGTACCTCTAGCTCAAGTTTCCTCTTATACTTCTAGGCAGAATCATGGACTACGAGGAGCTTCTTCATCTGTAAAATGGGGATAATAGCTCCTACCTCATACACTGTTGTAAACTATGAAGGGGCACATTTGCATGATTTACATGCTCAGTATGTGTTGTTCCTACACACTTTTTAAACCCTTTCTATGAAAATAATAGTCTGTGTACCAGCAGCATCAGTATCACCTAAAATCTTTGTTAGAAAAATCAGAGTTTTGTCCCCTAGAGCACTTAAAACAGAATCTGTGTTTTAACAGTTTTCCTAGGTGATTTGTGTGTGTGTTAACATATGAGAAGCACTACTCTGGAGTTTCAAGGTCATCTACTCCACCAACTTGTTCAAGTTACAGATGCCCAAAGGAAGGCTAAGAGAGAGGAAGAGACTTAACAAATTTTCCGCAGAGTTAGTTTCACTAAGACTCCTAAATACGAAGCTAGGGTTCTTTCAACTACACTAGAGTTTTAGTACTGTTTATAACACACCCTTTCTGGGTGGCATACAACAGAGAAAATGCAGAGAGCCCCTTCTATAAGAAGGGACAGGGCAGCATTAAAAGATAACACAGAGTAGCTATTTTTATTTCAATTTTACAGATGATATCAGAGGACCTTAAAGTGCATATATTTTATTTTTTATTTATTTATTTATTTTTTTTTTTTGTAGAGACAGAGTCTCACTGTACCGCCCTCCGTAGAGTGCTGTGGCGTCACACGGCTCACAGCAACCTCTAACTCTTGGGCTTACGCGATTCTCTTGCCTCAGCCTCCCGAGCAGCTGGGACTACAGGCACCCGCCACAACGCCCGGCTACTTTTTTTTTTGTTGTTGTTGCAGTTTGGCTGGGGCTGGGTTTGAACCCGCCACCCTCGGCATATGGGGCCGGCGCCCTACTCACTGAGCCACAGGCGTCGCCCTATATTTTATTTTTTATTTTATAAATTTTTGTATTTATTTTATTTTATAAGCACTTGTATGCTACTTACTATGTCCCAGAACGTATTTTAAGCTCCTTATATATATTATTATGTATATTAATTCATCATATCATCTTCAAAATAAGCTTATGAGGAAGGAATTAGTATTGTCTCCTTTTACAGAAGAGGACAATGAGCCCCAGAGTGGTAAAGTAACTTGTTGCAGGTTAAATTTAGTAAGTGGAAGCCCTGGAATACCAACTCAGGCATTTTTTTTTTTCTCCTTCTAGTCCTGAGCTCATAGTAGCAGTCAAGGTAGACACATTCTGGTATAACCAGGGGACAGGTATGGAGTTCATTAAAGCCATTTCAAATGTCACCTCAAGTTCCTATTTATACTTTTTCCACCAAAGGTTTTATAGTCCCTGTTCTGAGACCTCACACTAAACTTCTGGCACATAGACTCTTCCCAGTCCAAGAGGGGCATCTTAGTGTCTGATAATGGCACATTGGTTGGTCTCCTCCCCCATACCTTGGCTCAAGCTTTTCTCTTCCTTTATCTATAATGCTATTTGCTCTTTCTCCTTTTTAACCCCTTCCTGCAATCTATTGAAGAGCATTTGCCTTTTAGAGCTGTGTATTCTCTTTTTTGCTCCTCCTTCCAGTCCTGTATTGCTCTTGTAGCATTTACCCTTTGTTCTATACTGTGTGCTATTCTCTAACTCTGTCCAGTCTGTCATATCTCTTCAAGTCCTCTGCATGAGTTCTTCAAGGTCAGGGACTTGTATCATTTCAGAACTTACCCCTCATACACCCCTTCTGCCTCTGAGATCATTGGTTCTTAAACTCCCAAAGTGTCATGACTGGAAAAGCCCTGAGGCAGTGGTTCTCAACCTTCCTAATGCCGCGACCCTTTAATACAGTTCCTCAGGTTGAGGTGACCCCCCCAACTATAAAGTTATTTTTGTTGCTACTTCCTAACTGTAATTTTGATACCGTTATGAATCAAAATGTAAATATCTGATATGAAGGATGTATTTTCATTGTTACAAAGGGGTCATGATCCACAGGTTGAGAACTGCTGCCTCAGAGACTGGGTAGTCCAATCCCTCTCTGCATAGACAGAGATTCAGGGGCCCAGGGAAGGTAAGGAGCTGGCTCAAGGTCAAAGACAAATCAAGAATCCAGTTCTTGATACAAAAACTCAGGCCACATATTTGTTGCATACAAGAGTTACATCTTAACTCAAAAGACAAATATAGACTCAAGGTGAAAGGATAATCATCCATATTTCAGGCAATGGTAATCAGAAAAAAAGCAGGTGTTGCAATTTTATTTGCAGATACAATAGGCTTTAAACCAACAAAAGTAAGGAAGGACAAGAATGGTCACTTCATATTTGTTAAGGGTAATACTAAATATGATGAGATTTCAATTATTAATATCATTGCACCCAACCAGAATGCACCTCAATTTATAAGAGAACCTCTAACAGACATGAGCAACTTGATTTCCTCCAGCTCCATAACAGTCGGAGATTTCAACACTCCTTTGGCAGTGTTGCATCGATCCTCCAATAAGAAGCTGAGCAAAGAAATTTTAGATTTAAACCTAACCATCCAACTTTTGGATTTATCAGACATCTACAGAACATTTCATCCCAACAAAACTGAATACACATACTTCTAATCAGACCACAGAATCAATCGCATCTTAGGTCACAAGTCTAACCTCAGTAAATTTAAAGGAATAAAAATAATTCCTCGCATCTTCTCGGAACACAATGGAATAAAAGTTGCACTCAGTAACAATAGGAATCTGCATACTCATACGAAAACATGGAAGTTAAATAACCTTACCCTGAATGATAGCTGGGTCAGAGATGGTATAAAGAAGGAAATTGCCAAATTTTTGGAACAAAATGACAATGAAGACACAAATTATCAGAACCTCTTGGATACCACAAAGGCAGTTTTAAGAGGGAAATTTATAGCACTGCAAGCCTTCCTCAAGAGAATGGAAAGAGAGGAAGTTAACAACTTAATGGGACATATCAAGCAACTGGAAAAGGAAGAACATTACAACCTCAAACACAGTAGAAGAAAAGAAATAAAAATTAGAGCAGAATTAAACAAAATTGAAAACAAAAAAAATTATATAACAGATCAATAAATCAAAAACTTGTTTTTTTGAAAAGGTCAATAAATAGATAAAACTTTGGCCAACCTAATCAGGAAAAAAAGAGTAAAATCTGTAATCTCATCAATCAGAAATGACAAAGACGAAATAACAACAGACTCCTCAAGTGTATGGTGCCCCACAACCATATTAATGTACACAGCTATGATTTAATAAAAAAAAAGAAATTCAAAAAATCCTTAATGAATATTACAAGAAACTCTTTTCTCAGAAATATGAAAATCTGAAGGAAATTGACCAATACTTGGGAGCATGTCACCAACCAAGACTTAGCCAGAATCAAGTGGAAATGTTTAACAGGCCCATATCAAGCTCTGAAATAGCATCAACCATACAAAACCTCCCTTAAAAGAAAAGCCTGGGACCAGATGGTTAAAGGTCAGAATTCTACCAAACCTTTAAACAGGAACTAGTACCTATATTACTCAACCCATTCCTAAAGGTAGAAAAAGAAAAAAGACTACCCAACACATTCTATGAAACAAACATAACCCTGATTCCCAAACCAGGAAAAGACCCAACAAGAAAAGAAAATTATAGACCAATATCACTAATGAATATAGATGCAAAAATATTCAACAAGATCCTAACAAACAGAATCCAGCAACACATCAAACAAATTATACATCATGACCAAGTCGGTTTTATCCCAGGGTCTCAAGGCTGGTTCAATATCCGTAATCTATAAGTATAATTCAGCACATTAACAAATTAAAACACAAAGACCATATGATTCTCTCAATTGATGAAGAAAAAGCTTTTGATAACATATAGCATCCCTTCATGATCAGAACACTTAAGAATATTGGTATAGAAGGGACATTTCTGAAACTGATAGAGGCCATAGACAGCAAACACACAACCAATATCATATTGAATGGAGTTAAATTGAAATCATTTCCACTCGGATCAGGAACCAGACAAGGCTGCCCATTGTCTCCAATGCTCTTTAACATTGTAATGGAAGTTTTAGCCACCGCAATTAGGGAAGAAAAGGCGATCAAGGGTATCCATGTAGGGTCAGAAGAGATCAAACTTTCGCTCTTCACAGATGATATGATTGTATATCTGGAAAACACCAGGGCTTCTACTACAAAACTCTTAGAAATTATCAAGGAATACAGCAGCTTCTCAGGTTAAAAAAATCAACATTCATAAATCGGTAGCCTTTATATATACCAACAATAGCCAAGTTGAAAAAACAGTTAAGGACTCTATCCCATTCACAGTAGTGCCAAAGAAGATGAAATATTTGGGAGTTTATCAAACAAGGAACGTGAAAGATCTCTATAAAGAGAACTATGAAACTCTAAGAAAAGAAATAGCTGAAAATGTTCACAAATGGAAAAACATATCATGCTCATGGCTGGGAAGAATGAACATTGTTAAAATGTCCATACTACCCAAAGCAATATATAATTTTAACGCAATCCCTATTAAAGTTCCACTGTCATACTTTACAGATCTTAAAAAAAAAATACTTCGTTTTATATGGAATCAGAAAAAACCTCCAATAACCAAGACTTTACTCAGAAATAAAAACAAAGCAGGAGGAATCACACTACCAGACCTCAGACTATACTACAAATCGATAGTGATCAAAACAGCATGATACTGGCACAAAAACAGAGAAGTAGATGTCTGGAACAGAATAGAGAACCAAGAGATGAATCCAGCTACTTACCGTTATTTGATCTTTGACAAACCAATTAAAAACATTCAGTGAGGAAAAGATTCCCTATTTAACAAATGGTATTGGGCGAACTGGCTGGCAACCTGCAGAAGACTGAAACTGGACCGACATCTTTCACCATTAACTAAGATAGACTCTCACTGGATTAAAGATTTAAACTTAAGACATGAAAATATAAAAATACTAGAAGAGAGTGCAGGGTAAACCCTTGAAGAAATCAGTCTGAGCGAATATTTTATGAGGAGGACCCCCCAGGCAATTGAAGCAGCTTCAAAAATACACTACTGGGACCTGATCAAACTAAAAAGCTTCTGCACAGCCAAGAACACAGTAAGTAAAGCAAGCAAAAAGCCCTCAGAATGGGAGAAGATATTTGCAGGTTATGTCTCCAACAAGGTTTAATAACCAGAATCCATAGAGAACTCAAACGTATAAGCAAGAAAAGAACAAGTAATCCCATCGCAGGCTGGGCAAGGGACTTGAAGAGAAACTTCTCTGAAGAAGACAGGTGCGCGGCCTACAGACATAAGAAAAAATGCTCATCATCTTTAATCATCAGAGAAATGCAAATCAAAACTACTTTGAGATATTATCTAACTCCAGTAAGATTAGCCTATATCACAAAATCCCAAGAGCAGAGATGTTGGCGTGGATGTGGAGAAAAGAAAACACTTCTACACCTCTGGAGGGAATGCAAACTAATGTGTTTCCTTTGGAAAGGTGTTTGGAGAACATTTGGAGATCTAAAAATAGACCTGCTATTGGATCTTACAATTCCTGTACTAGGTATATACCCAGAAGACCAAAAATCACATCATAATGAAGATATTTGTACCAGAATGTTTATTGCAGCCCTATTCGCAATTGCTAAGTCATGGAAAAAGCCCAAGTGCCCATCAGTGCACGAATGGATTAATAAATTGTGGTATATGTACACCGTGGAATATTATGCAGCCTTGAAGAAAGATGGAGACTTTACCTCTTTCATGTTTACAGGGATGGAGCTGGAACATATTCTTCTTAGTAAAGTATCTCAAGAATGGAAGAAAAGGTATCCAATGTACTCAGCCGTACTATGAAACTAATTTATGGCTTTTACATGAAAGCTATAACCCAGTTACATCCTAAGAATAGGGGAAAAGGGGAAAGGGAGGGGAGGGCGTGGAGAGGGGTCAGAGGGAGGGAGATTGGTGGGATTACACCTGCGGTGCATCTTACATGGGTATATGTGAAACTTAGTAAATGTGGAATGTAAATGTCTTAGCACAATAACTAAGAAAATGCCAGGAAGGCTATGTTAACCAGTGTGATGAAAATGTGTCAACAGTCTATGAAACCAGGGTATGGTGCATTAATGTACACAGCTATGATTTAATAAAAAAAAAAAATCTAGTTTTCCCTTATTTTTAGTGGTCTTTTTCTCACTTCATGTCTGCTTTCCTCCTCTTACCTACCCTTGAAGATGAAGGACTATATATATATATATATATAGTGTATATATATATATAGTGTATATATATATATATATACAGAGAGAGACACACACATATATTGTGCATATGTATGTGTTTGTATGTATGTATATATGTGTATGATATATATATATATATATATATATATATATATATATATATATATATATATATATATATGTAGAGAGAGAGAGAGAGAGAGACCGGACTGGAGCTGGAAAGTGAATTCTTCATGTGTCTGAAAATTCTTAATTTTCCAACCCTAATTTTCCCTGTCAAACTCCAGGCTTTCTAACCATGCACAAAACTTTGATAAACTGAGGATTACAAGGATTCAGCTGGATTCAGCTGCATTCAGCTGTGAGAGTCAAAAGACTTTTAATCAGCACAGTGCCTTCCATTATTTGATCATCCCTCTTTTTCAATAAACTGGACTTGCCCTCTGCTCTATGACTCTTGAGTCCCCAGAGCTTTGCAGCTCCTGCCTTACTGGAAGCTTGGTCACTGTTTACCCTCCAGCTTCACAGAATCCCTTCCTAAGGCAGGATTACTTTGCATTGCTACGCCTAGAAACCTGAGTAGTCCAGTAGCTGCTCCAGGAGGCTCACGGGGGTGGGGGACATAGGCAGTGCAAGAAAGGAATAGAGGGTAGGTTTGAGTCGTTGCCACCGTGGACAGGAAATAAGACAAGCCCAAGTTTGGTTGCAACATATTTCCTCTACTCTGAGCATGGTATGCTGGCTGGGGCCTGACAGTGTTGGGTAAGGGCCGAAGGTCAGGGGCTGAGTGGGATGTCTACTCCATGATGAGGTGTGTTTGTTCAGGAATTCCGTTACTGAGACCAGATTCATCGGTTCATCTCTCCATTCATCCGTTACAGGGTAAGTGTGGGAATACCCCATGGCATGGCAAGGCAGCTGGGAATTGTGACACCTATGGGTGGAAGTACAAGATCAGGTCAGGATAATCCTGCTAGAATGCTGGAAAGTCACAACAGCTGGAAAGGCCCCTGTGGACATCTCTGGGTCTATCCATTTGTGTCTGGAGATGTCAGGGACCTAAGCTGGCATCCCCTAGGGTCATGGTGAGCCAGTTCCTGCTGGGTAGGCTATTGCTAGACCCAGATGGCCTCTGGGAACATGCCCAGATGTGTTCAACATCCTTGAGCACATGGGGGTGAGAAATAAGGAAAAGAAGGAGGCTTGGAGTTAGGGGAGAGGGGGATGGAGTAGGTAAGACATGTGGAGCACCCAGAGGTAATAAGAACAGCTGGACCACCCACGTGGCTCCTAGGCAATTCAGGACTTGAGTGAAGAGCATACTGGCTCTGTTTGGAGACTTCAGTCTAGTCCTTCCCCCTTGACTGAGTTTCACTTGATCCTTCACTCCTGGAAGCTGAGCCCAGGGAAATGATATTTTGATCCTGTTTCACCCCAAACACTGGCCAAGGCCCAGGCAGCTGCAAGAACTAGGGGAAAAGTAGAGACTGGTCAGAACCAGCCAAGGAAAACAGAAACTGCAAGGTCTGATTTGAACAGATGTTGGCAGCACTGGCCAATGTCATGCAGGTGGCTGGGGCAGGACAGTGTGAAGCACCTCCCCTGGATAACTACTCTGTCCTCTCCTTCAACCCAACATACCTTCAATTCAGTTTGATTCACTGACCACCTACTCTGTGTTACCATGCGTGGGACAGTGAGATGCTTAAGACATAGACTGTAGCCACTGTGGCCTAACAATATTAACATGGTATAAGAACACCAATAAATATAGCACAATATACTTTTTGAGTTCATTAAAAATGAGGTTGAGTGTGTAGCCTCTAATCTTGCCAAATTCACTTATTAGTCTTAATAAGTTTTTTATACCTTCCTTAGAAGATTTATTTACATTTTCTTCTTAATTTTTGCTTTCTAATCTTTTTTTCATTTCTTTTCTTTGCTATATTGCCTTGTCTAGGATATGCAGTAAATGTTAAATAGAAGGTTCATCCTTGCAGTGATCATCCTTTACTGTTCTTTGTCTTAGGGGAAAATCATTCAATATTTCATAATTCAGTGTGATTGTTAGCTATAGTTTTTTTTTTTTTTTTGTAGATGCCCTTTATCAATTTGAGGAAGTTCTCCTCTTACTAGTTTAAAGGGACATTTTATAGAGAAGGAGGATTAAACTTGTTCACATGATTATCTTACATCTATTGAAATCATTTTCAATTTTGCATACATGAAATTAAATAACTTTAATATACATGACATACTAGAGAAAAATATTAGAAATTTACTACCATTGAAGGAAATTGCCATATAAATTTCTATCTATCATTGATAAGCAAGCAAACAAAAATTTACAGAAGATACAAAAAAAAAATCAAGCTATACAATTAACAAGCTTAATCTAATGGTCAAATAAAGAACTCCGCACCTAACAATTAATTAATTTGCATTCTTTTGTTGCATCTATGAAAGATGTATAAAAACTATTAATATACTATTCCATAATTTGTTTTTGACACATTTTAAAGAAATAACACAGTACAGGAAATATTTTCAATATTTTAATTGTACAAAAGAAAAATTATACCCATACATTTGAAAATTTTTAAAAGTAGAAACTTTTTTGTAATTAGCACTTTTTCCAGGTTCTTTCTTCTCTAAAAAGATAATGCATCACTCAACTGATGGTGTCTCAGGTTTAATATAAGTATGGCAAATACCTTATAGTCCTAAAAAAGAATATTCTAAACATAAATTTAATCAATATACTATGTATAAATATTTGAGCAATACAGGGAAGTACTCAGAGAGGATGCTTATGTTAGAAAACCTTAAAAGACTGTGTTCATCTAATTCAAGAATTTAGGGAAAGAATAGTGAAATAAATTTAAATAGAAGGAATGAAATAAAAACATAAGAATAGAAGTCAATAAAGAAGTACATTTCGAATTGATGGGTTTATGGATCCCAGATAAAATTAAACTAAAATTAAATTTAAAATTTATATTCAGATAAACTTTAATGAAATGTATTGATAGAATAAAAAGATTCAACATGCAAATTGAAACATAACATCTGAAAACACTTAATGTTGCATAGTAAGATAAAATTGTGAACATTATAGCAACACTTAAAAACTTAGACAAAGTGAACAAATTCCTGTAAAAATATTAGTTATGCCGGGCGCGGTGGCTCACGCCTGTAATCCCAGCACTGTGGGAGGCTGAGGAGGGAGAATCGCTTGAGCTCAGGAGTTCGAGACTCTCCTGAGCGACAGTGAGACCCCGACTCGTGAAAAAAATGGAAAAGGGCGGCGCCTGTGGCTCAGTTGTTAAGGCACCGGCCCCATATACCGAGGGTGGCGGGTTCAAACCCGGCCCCGGCTGAACTGCAACCAAAACATAGCTGGGCGTTGTGGCGGGCGCCTGTAGTCCCAGCTACTCGGGAGGCTGAGGCAAGAGAATCGCTTAAACCCAGGATTTGGAGGTTGCTGTGAGCTGTGTGATGCCATGGCACTCTACCCAGGGCCATAAAGTGAGACTCTGTCTCTACAAAAAAAAAAAAGAAAAAAATGGAAAAACCCAGCCGGGCGCCATGACGAGCGCCCGTAATTCCAGCGGCTTCTGGAGGCTGAGGCAGCGGGGTGCCCGCAGCCCGAGTCTGAGGTTGTGGTGAGCTACCACGCCCACTGCACTCTGCTCAGGGGCATAGGGTGGGACCCTGTCTCAACAACAACAACAACAACAAAAAGTAAAGAAATAAAAAATAAGCAACGAAATAAAATAAAAAAGCCAAAAAAAAATAAAAAATAAAAAAAATATTAGTTACTAAACCTGAATCAGTGAGTCATTCTACACCTACTGAAAAATATAATTGGTAATTTAAAATATTTCCACAAAGGAATACAAAGCCAGGGTAGTTTCTTAGATGAGTTTCATCAAAATTTCAGAGAACAGATTATTACAATCTTTCACAATTTCTCCCAGAAAACATAAAAGATAAAATAATTCTCACTTGTTTTGGGGTAGTGATGAGAAGGACTGTAAGACCGTGGTTCTAAACCAAAAGGTTAGCACAAGAAACAAAATTTGACAGGCCAGAATCACTTGTAAAAAAAAAAAAAATGCAAAAATTCTTAAACATCACTGAACTCAGAAATCCAAGAATGATTTAACATGGCAAAATGTATATATATTTACCAGATTAGTAAATTAAATTATAAATATTGCATTTTCAATTCAATAGATGCAGAAAACACATGAGTAAAAGTTAAACCCCACTCCTTGCAGACTAGTGATATGGAGACCTTCCTCAACCTGAGAAAGTGTAACTTCAGCAAATACAATAAAATCAATATATAAAATTACACACACAAAAAAATGAGGTTGTCAAGGATCATATCTCGAGTTGAGCCAGACAGAATCATACAAGGCTTTCTTTAATTTTATTTTGCTTTTTTGAGACAGAGAAGTATGATGGCATCACAGCTCATAGCAACCTCAAACTCTTGGGCTTAAGCGATTCTCTCACCTCAGCCTCCCAACTAGTTGGGACTACAGGCACCTGCCAGAACAACTGGCTATTTTTTTTGGTTGTAGATGTTATTGTTGTTTGGCTGGCCCAGACTGGATTTGAACCCGCCAGCTCTGGTGTGTGTGGCTGCCACCCTAGCTGCTGAGTAACAGGTGCCGCCACAAATTTTTTTTATTTTTATTTTTATATTTTGAAATTGTAACCTTATGGGGTTCCAGAGCTTGACTACTATACATCTTATCCCCACTATTTATTAAGCTTCCTGACTTTGGACAAACAGAATTACTTACCCGCTCTGAGCTTCCATTAACTCCAGGCTAAAGTGGAGGCAATAATAGCACCGACATCATTTGGCTGTTGTGAGGATTAAATGACATAATCCATATACAGTACTTGGATGTGCTTAGCACAGTGGCTGGCTCAAAGTAAGCACTCAATAAATGTTAGCTATTATTATTGAAGATATACCATGGAGCACAGATAGGATTTCAACAGATGGAGATAGGAGAGAATGCAGTTTAAGCATAGAAAACAACAGGAACAACTACTTAAAGGCAGAGAAGCTCAGGGTATGAGAAAAGAACACCCACTAAACTGGATTTTAGAGTACAATTAGAAGAAAAGTGGAAGTTAAAGTTGCCAGGTTAGGTTGGTGGTAAAATGCTAAAAACTTTGGATACTAGAGTTTTTCTTTGACTTGGCTAACTGTGGAAAGCCACTGAAACTTTCTGAGTCAAAGAAAACATCAGATCTGCACTTCAGGAAGAATATTCTGATAATGAGTCAGCTGCATTGGAATAGTGACACACAAGAGGTGGATAAACTAAATGAAGAGAGGGGACAATGCTCTAGGACTGTGGGAATAGAAAGGAGACAGTGAATCTAACAAGGCATCCCAAAAGTCGAATCTATAGAATTGAAAATGATAAATTATATTAAATTTACAAAAGAGAAATGAGAAAATCAGAATCTCTAGGGAGTGGTTTAGACCTTAAAAGTTTATGTATTACCATTCTTCTTGTGAGGATGATACAATAGAAAGTATATTGCATTTTGAGTTAAACAATGCTGTTTCAAGTCCTGGGTCTGCTAATTATCTGTTGTTTGTGATCTTAAACACATTAGGCACCTGAAATTCCCAACTAGGGTCCGTATTTTCACAGGATATTCAGAAATATGTGTGGGGGATAGGGTATATGTTTTTACACAAAGATTGAGGTACTACTGCATGTAGTGCCAACCAGTTTGATGCAGCAAATAAATGTTCCTCCTACCCACCTATAGTACCCGTAGTATGCCCAGTAAAAGATATTGAACTTTGATCCTCAATTTCCTACACTAAAAAAAGATGGAGAAGAGTACTTACAGTGTTGTTGAGAGTATTAAAAGAGATAATCCTTGTAAATTATCTGGCATGCTGTCTGACACTTAGTAGGAATTTATGAATCACAATTGTATTTTACCTCAATTGACTTGACCTTAACAACATCCTTGCTAGTCTCTGCCTGAACATTTCTAGAGGGAGGCTTCTTGCTGTTCACTGAGAGAGTTTATTTACTTCAGGGAAAGCCTCGACTGTTAAAAGTTCTTCCTTCTGTTAAACTGAATTTAATTTCCCTGCAATTTGCACCCAGATGTCCTAGTCATTCTTCCTTGGGCTACCTAGAACAATCTAGTCTTTTGTTTCCATGATAGTCCTTCAGAGATCAGAAGACCAGAGACCAGATCCCTCTGTATCTTTTGTTCCCAGGTCAAACAATTCATCTACTTCTACCATTCCTTATATGGCAGGGTGTCGAGTCAAATTGACTCTGAGGTTTTGAACTATATACATTGGGGTGATGAGGTTGTCTTCATAGTTATGAGGAACGCTACAAAAGTAACAGAATAGATAAATGTGACACATTTCTTTCTAAATTATTATTTCTTTATCATTTACCCACTAAGCATTTTCAAACCTATTACCTATGTGCAGATCTTCTTGTTTTAATTGTACCGGTGGCAAGCAGGCCAGAGAAAATGAAGCTTGCCAGAGATTGTTTAGTAAGTAATGTCTGAACCAGAATTGAAGACTAGATTTATTTTTTACTCAAAGATCAGTGAGGTTTTTTTCATTTTCCACAACTTTTTGGGTTGAGGGTGATGACTGGGAAATTAGGCCACCTCTGGGCATTAGGGAAGGAGACAAGAGGAGGATGGATCCTTTTTTTTTTTTTAGGGTAGAGAAACAAGATCTCACTCTGTTTCCCAAGCAGAAGTGCACTGGTGTTATCATAGCTCACTGCAACCTTTCACTCCTGGGTTCAAGTAATTCACCTGCATTAGCCTCCCATATAGCTGGAACTAGAGGTGTATGCCATCATGCCCAGATTAATTTTATTTTTTGTAGATATGGAGTCTTGCTGTGTTGCTTAGGATTGCCTCAAACTCTTGGCCTCAAGTGATACTCCCACCTTGATCTCCCAAACTGAATTTCAGATGTGAGCCACCAGCCACCATGCCTGGCCTTAGATTGCCTTCTTGACCTGCTCCACTTGAATTTCTCCTGCAGTAAGTGAGGTATCTTTTAGATCCATTTCTCAAAACGTGATTTTGAAGCGGGAACTGTTTTTACCTGATTTCTTTGTAGAGATTGGCTTTATCCATGTATTTTCCTCTAGAAGCTGAACAGGAAGGATGTCGGTCAGTTTCACCATCAGTCTATAAAATGGAAGAAAATGGAATAACTATTATTATTCTGTCAAATAGGAGATGTAAGGAAGGCTATAGCATGTCTTGGAATAGAGCTAACTCTATAGATTTTCTGTTTTGCCCACTAGACCATTGATTTTACTTCTTGCCACTAAGTTCTAACAGAATGCCTAGCATAGAAGATTCTTGTCAAGTGGTTTTTGAGTGACGAGAAATTTATCCTTCCCATTCTGGGGTGATGACAGTTATGATATGCCCCATGTACTCCAAAGACATCATTAGATTTTCAAAAGTAAAGGAAGTAATGTGCTTTATATGGTGAAATCAAGCAATAAAATAAATATCATAACTTCAAGAACCTTGTTAGTCACCATTGTGGATAAACCAGAAAGAGTGGGCAACACTATTTTCCTTCCTTTAGCCATCTCTCTGTGACTAAGCCAACTCTTTGGAATTATTCCTGGTGAAGGTAAAATGAGCCAATTTGGGCTTTGGGAGTTAGGAGGAAAAGAATCTGTAGGGCTGGTAATATATTCACTGAGTAATAAGTTCTATATAGAAAATAGACAAACCATTGAGCCCTGAATATGGGGACTTGGATTCTAGTTCAAGCTCTGCCACTGAACAACTATATGATCTTAGAAAAGATTTATTCCTTCTCGGAGCTTCATTTTCCTCATCTGGGTCATTAGGGAATGGGGTTATTTTGTCTTGAAGAATCCTTTTGGGATCCTATGACTGTATGTGTCCAATTGTCTGATAAAGGTTTAACCAGTTGCAAAAGAGAAGAAAATAAGCCATAATGGAATGTGCTGTATTGTGATTACAGAAGTACTGTTATTAAATCTGGATAGTATTTCTCTACTGGGCAACAGGAAGCTGAGACTAAGGTGAGTTTTAAACTCCCTTTTCACTCTAAGATAGTCCGAGTCTGCAAATGGTCTCACAGAGTGTATATTACATATGACATCACAGGCTTCTTATTATCAGTTTCACCTTCCCTCCTTTCACCTTTCTTCCTTTTCTTGAACATCCTCAAAAAGAAGGCAAGGAATACTTTGGCAGCAGTATTTCATCTTGCACACACAGGCCTCATTCAATGGACTGATTTTCTCAGTCCTTTTGTAAGGATATAGCCCTGGGTTGTGCTCTCAAATGCCCACTGGTTTGTATCCCTGCTCCTTTAGACTATTTTATTCCCTGGCCTATGAGGAAGGGATGGAATACTGATAGAATCTGGATTGCTATGGGAAAAAAGGGTCCATTTTTATTGACATCTTCAGACAGCTATTTCAGATGGCTTAGTAAATTGGACAGTGTTGAGAGAATGGGAAGCAAGACCAAGAAATACTTATAGAACAAAAATTAGATCACTTGCCTGAGTTTTATCCCGTTCCCAGCCCTGTAAAAAAATGATGCCAGAAATTCAATTCCCAGATAGGACAACTCAGACAAAACTTTTTGTAAAGCCAGCATACCTCTAGTTATAATACTGCTTGTGAGATAATTAATTTTTGATGATACCATAATTTCATGATATTTTGTAGTGGTTGGTACACAAATAAATAACACACTTTGGCTAGGATGACAGCAGAGAAAAGCAGAGGCTTCAGATACTGGCTCCATGTTGACATGGTCTGTGGCTTGTCTCCAGTGCCCTTTGTTTCCCAGCTCTGGGTGGAATAGTAAAAGCAATCATAGCAACCCTAGCATATGTGTAGCACAATCTGGAGTTTCCATAGTACTCTAACATACATTACCACATTTTTCCCTTGAAGATCGGCCAGGATAGCGGCTCACACTTGGGAAGATTGTTCAACAATGATTTTTTTTTTTTATTAAATCATAGCTGTGTAAATTAATGCGATCATGGGGCACCACACACCATACACC
Source organism: Nycticebus coucang (assembly GCF_027406575.1). Classification (NCBI taxonomy): domain Eukaryota; kingdom Metazoa; phylum Chordata; class Mammalia; order Primates; family Lorisidae; genus Nycticebus; species Nycticebus coucang. The sequence goes on from NC_069804.1 coordinate 73,214,996, forward strand.
ATACACCAAACTTAAGTTTATAGACTGCTTGACACATTTTCATCACACTGGTTAACATAGCCTTCCTGGCATTTTCTTAGTTATTGTGTTAAGACATTTACTTCTACATTTACTAAGTTTCACATATACCCTTCTAAGATGCACCGCAGGTGTAATCCCACCAATCACCCATCTCTATGCCTACCTCGCCTCTCCTCCCCCTCCATCTCCCCTTTACCCATATTCTTGGTTTATTACTGGGTTATAGCTTTCATGCAAAAGCCATAAATTAGTTTCATAGTACGGCTGAGTACACTGGATACTTTTTCTTCCATTCTTGAGATACTTTACTAAGAAGAATATGTTCCAGCTCCATCCATGTAAACATGAAAGAGGTAAAGTCTCCATCTTTCTTTAAGGCTGCATAATATTCCACAGTGTACATATACCACAATTTATTAATCCATTCGTGGATTGATGGGCACTTGGGCTTTTTCCATGACTTAGCAATTGCGAATAGGGCTGCAATAAACATTCTGGTACAAATATCTTCATTATGATGTGATTTTTGGTCTTCTGGGTATATACCTAGTACAGGAATTGTAAGATCCAATAGCAGGTCTATTTTTAGATCTCCAAATGTTCTCCAAACACCTTTCCAAAGGAAACACATTAGTTTGCATTCCCTCCAGAGGTGTAGAAGTGTTTTCTTTTCTCCACATCCACGCCAACATCTCTGCTCTTGGGATTTTGTGATATAGGCTAATCTTACTGGAGTTAGATAATATCTCAAAGTAGTTTTGATTTCAATTTGTCTGATGATTAAAGATGATAAGCATTTTTTCATATGTCTGTAGGCTGCGCACCTGTCTTCTTCAGAGAAGTTTCTCTTTAAGTCCCTTGCCCAGCCTGCGATGGGATCACTTGTTCTTTTCTTGCTTATACGTTTGAGTTCTCTATGGATTCTGGTTATTAAACCTTGTTGGAGACATAACCTGCAAATATCTTCTCCCATTCTGAGGGCTTTTTGCTTGCTTTACTTACTGTGTTCTTGGCTGTGCAGAAGCTTTTTAGTTTGATCAGGTCCCAGTAGTGTATTTTTGAAGCTGCTTCAATTGCCTGGGGGGGTTCTCCTCATAAAATATTTGCCCAGACTGATTTCTTCAAGGGTTTTCCCGGCACTCTCTTCTACTATTTTTATATTTTCGTGTCTTAAGTTTAAATCTTTAATCCAGTGAGAGTCTATCTTAGTTAATGGTGAAAGATGTCGGTCCAGTTTCAGTCTTCTGCAGGTTGCCAGCTAGTTCACCCAGCACCATTTTTTAAATAGGGAATCTTTTTCTCACCTAATGTTTTTAATTGGTTTGTCAAATATTAAATAACGGTAAGTAGCTGGATTCATCTCTTGGTTCTCTATTCTGTTCCAGACATCTACTTCTCTGTTTTTGTGCCAGTACCATGCTGTTTTGATCACTATCAATTTGTAGTATAGTCTGAGGTCTGGTATCGTGATTCCTCGTGCCTTGTTTTTATTTCTGAGTAAAGTCTTGGTTATTGGAGGTTTTTTCTGATCGCATGTAAAACGAACTATTTTTTTTTTTAAGATCTGTAAAGTATGACAGTGGAACTTTAATAGGGATTGTGTTAAAATTACATATTGCTTTGGGTAGTATGGACATTTTAACAATGTTCATTCTTCCCAGCTATGAGCATGATATGTTTTCCCATTTGTTAACATTTTCAGCTATTTATGGTCTTTAGTTTCATAGTTCTCTTTATAGAGGTCTTTCACGTTCCTTGTTAGATAAACTCCCAAATATTTCATCTTCTTTGGCACTACTGTGAATGGGATAGAGTCCTTAACTGTTTTTTCAACTTGGCTATTGTTGGTATATATAAAGGCTACCGATTTATGAATGTTGATTTTTTAACCTGAGAAGCTGCTGTATTCCTTGATAATTTCTAAGAGTTTTGTAGTAGAATCCCTGGTGTTTTCCAGATATACAATCATATCATTTGTGAAGAGCGAAAGTTTGATCTCTTCTGACCCTATATGCATACCCTTGATCACCTTTTCTTCCCTATTGTGGTGGCTAAAACTTCCATTATAATGTTAAAGAGCATTGGAGACAATGGGCAGCCTTGTCTGGTTCCTGATCTGAGTGGAAATGATTCCAATTTAACTCCATTCAATATGATATTGGCTGTGGGTTTGCTGTAGATGGCATCTATCAGATTAACAAATGTCCCCTCTATACCGATTTTCTTAAGTGTTCTGATCATGAAGGGATGCTATATGTTATCAAAAGCTTTTTCTTCATCAATTGAGAGAATCATATGGTCTTTGTGTTTTAATTTGTTAATGTGCTGAATTATACTTATAGATTACGGATATTGAACCAGCCTTGAGACCCTGGGATAAAACCGACTTGGTCATGATGTATAATTTGTTTGATGTGTTGCTGGATTCTGTTTGTTAGGATCTTGTTGAATATTTTTGCATCTATATTCATTAGTGATATTGGTCTATAATTTTCTTTTCTTGTTGGGTCTTTTCCTGGTTTGGGAATCAGGGTTATGTTTGTTTCATAGAACGTGTTGGGTAGTCTTTTTTCTTTTTCTACCTTTAGGAATGGGTTGAGTAATATAGGTACTAGTTCCTGTTTAAAGGTTTGGTAGAATTCTGACCTTTAACCATCTGGTCCCAGGCTTTTCTTTTAAGGGAGGTTTTGTATGGTTGATGCTATTTCAGAACTTGATATGGGCCTGTTAAACATTTCCACTTGATTCTGGCTAAGTCTTGGTTGGTGACATGCTCCCAAGTATTGGTCAATTTCCTTCAGATTTTCATATTTCTGAGAATAAAATTTCTTGTAATATTCATTAAGGATTTTTTGAATTTCTTTTTTATATTAAATCATAGCTGTGTACATTAATATGGTTGTGGGTCACCATACACTTGAGGACTCTGTTGTTATTTCGTCTTTGTCATGTCTGATTGATGAGATTACAGATATTACTCCTTTTTTCCTGATTAGGTTGGCCAAAGTTTTATCTATTTATTGACCTTTTCAAAAAAACAAGTTTTTGATTTATTGATCTGTTGTATAATTTTTTTGTTTTAATTTCGTTTAATTCTCCTCTAATTTTTATTTCTTTTCTTCTACTGTGTTTGAGGTTGTAATGTTCTTCCTTTTCCAGTTGCTTGATATGTCCCATTAAGTTGTTAACTTCCTCTCTTTCCATTCTCTTGAGGAAGGCTTGCAGTGCTATAAATTTCCCTCTTAAAACTGCCTTTGTGGTATCTCAGATGTTCTGATAATTTGTGTCTTCATTGTCATTTTGTTCCAAAAATTTGCAAATTCCTTCTTAATCCCATCTCTGACCCAGCTATCATTCAGGGTAAGGTTATTTAACTTCCATGTTTTCGTATGAGTATGCAGATTCCTATTGTTACTGAGTGCAACTTTTATTCCATTGTGTTCCAAGAAGATGTGAGGAATTATTTTTATTCCTTTAAATTTACTGAGGTTAGACTTGTGACCTAAGATGCGATTGATTTTGAAGTATGTTCTGTTGTCTGATGAGAAGTATGTGTATTCAGTTTTGTTGGGATGAAATGTTCTGTAGATGTCTGCTAAATCCAAAAGTTGGATGGTTAGGTTTAAATCTAAAATTTCTTTGCTCAGCTTCTTATTGGAGGATCCATCCAACATTGCCAAAGGAGTGTTGAAATCTCCGACTGTTATGGAGCTGGAGGAAATCAAGTTGCTCATGCCTGTTAGAGTATCTCTTATAAATTGAGGTGCATTCTGGTTGGGTGCATAGATATTAATAATTTAAATCTCATCATATTGAGTATTACCCTTAACAAATATGAAGTGACCGTTCTTGTCCTTCCTTACTTTTGTTGGTTTAAAGCCTATTGTATCTGCAAATAAAATTGCAACACCTGCTTTTTTCTGATTACCATTGCCTGAAATATGGATGACCATCCTTTCACCTTGAGTCTATATTTGTCTTTTAAGGTAAGATGTGACTCTTGTATGCAACAAATATCTGACCTGAGTTTTTCTATCCAGTCAGCTAACCTATGCCTCTTTAGAGGACAGTTTAAGCCATTCACATCAATGGAAAATATTGATAAGTCTTGTAAAATTTTCAGTATTGAGTTTTTCAAAAGTCCTGTGGACATTTTTAATCCTTCTGCTATTGTGGAATTTGGAGTTTTATCAAAAGTTTCTGAGTGAATTTACTTTTGTGGTACAGGATTGGGCTGGTCTTTATTGAGGATAGGTCTGAGAATATCCTGAAGAGCTGGTTTGGTTATGGCAAATTTCTTCAACATATGAATGTTATTAAAGTATTTAATTTCTCCATCATAAATGAAACTCAGTTTAGCTGTATACAGGATCCAGGGTTGAAGGTTATTTTTCTTTAGGAAGTTAAAAGTCGATGACCACCCTCTTCTGGCGTTGAAAGTTTCAGCACAAAGATCTGCAGTCATTCTAATATTCTGCCCTTTGGGTTTTTTTTCTGTTTGTTTGTTTTTTTATGAAATAATAGCTGTGTACATCAATATGATCATGGGGCACCATACACTTGGTTCATAGAATATTTGACACATTTTCATCTCACTAGTTGACATAGCCCTCCTGGCATTTTCTTAGTTACTTTGCCAAGACATTTACATTCCACATTTGCCAAGCCTCACATGTACCCTTGTAAGATGCACCACAGGTGTGATCCTTTCAATCCCCCTCCCTCTACCCACCTCCCCCCTCCCTCTCCACCCTTTCCCCCTTCCCCCTGTTCTTAGGTTGTAACTTGGTTATAGCTTTCATGTGAAGGTCCTAAGTTAGTTTCATAGTAGGGGTGAATACATAAGATATATTTTCTTCCATTCTTGAGACACTTTTCTGAGAAGAATATGTTCCAGCTCCATCCATGTAAACATGAAAGAGGTAAAGTCTCCATCTTTCTTCAAGGCAGAGAATTCAAGGCTATGTTAACCATTGTGATGAAAATGTGTCAAATGGTCTATGAAGTGAGTGTATGATGCCCCATGATCATATCAATGTATACAGTTATGATTTAATAATAAAAAAAGATGGGTTCCTCTGCCTCCAATCTCTCTCTTTGCTCTTTATTATGTATTATAGGTCAGAAATTCCTTATATGCCACTTCTGGAGCTAAAAGTCTTCCAAATTCGGAGTATTTTGGATTTTAGAAATGTAACATTGTATCTTCATTGATTATTATGCAACATTCTCCTTGGGGTCTGGGACAATATCACATATCCAAACATTTCATTATTTCAAAAGTAAAAACCTATGAAGAGTAACACTAATTAGTATAAATAATCTTACATCAGGTCATATAAAGTTTTGCTGCCCGATGAGTTATTTTTTAACTTTCAAACAGTTTTGAATTTTGTAATTATGAATAAAGACTATAGATTTGTATTAGTAATTAAATATATCATAAGAAAGTAGAGTGTATCCTATACATACAAGAATATTTTATTATTAAGGAATATATCAATAGAACATGCCATATTAATAACTTAAAGGAGAAAAACTGTTTCAATTGTTTCCAAAACATAAAATTTTTGACTACATCCAACATGTATCACTGATTTCTAAAAAAGGAAATATGAGGGTTCATACCACACATATGCCTGGATTAGCCTTAATTAAGTAACACAAGAAATATTTCAATCAACTTGAATAGGACATGAATGCAACTTATCTCCATCATTATTATGAAGATAATTCTGAAAGTGTTAGCCAATACAATTAGTCAGTTAAGAGAAAAAAATAAGAGTAATAAATATTATAATATAACTTTTATTTTCTTTATGTGTATATATCTTATATGTAATTATATGTACATAATTGTATACTCCCAATGATAAATTACAAAAAATGATTGAAAGAAATAAGATAGGGCGGCACCTGTGGCTCAAGGAGTAGGGCGCCGGTCCCATATGCCGGAGGTGGCGGGTTCAAACCCAGCCCCGGCCAAAATAATCACAAAAAAAAAAAAAAAGAAAGAAAGAATTAAGATAACTCAGTTTAGATTGACAATTACTAATTTACTACACATGCCAATATCTTTCTTATATATAGTCAGATAGAAAATATAATGGAATAATATGCATAATAGGAACTAAAAAAGAAAAAAAATCTTATAAATAGACACAAAATGTGCATAACTTATAAAAAGAAAAAAGTATCAAGTGTCCTTAAAAGAAGACATAAGTAAATGAAAAGATAGTGCTATAGCCTCTCTAAAATTTCAGTATAACCTTAAGTGTGATTTACCAACAGAAGTTGTGGAGAACGTGGGAAAAATATTACTGATTTTTATTTGTGAAATAGCTAAAACAATTATGAACTAGAAGAGTAATATGATGAGAGATGTGAGCTGTAAGGGATGTATAATAGCCCTAACAAATACTAAAATATATCAATTATGAAGCTACAAAGATGAAACCAATTTGACACTGTAAAATACAGAAATAAATACACAGAATAAAATAGAAAGTCCCAAATAAACACAGATATTTTTTGAAATTTAGCATATCATAGATGTTACAGTTCTGATGTAATGATGTACATCAGTGATGTAAAGAGTATTTATTTAATCAAAGGTCTTGAAAAACTTCCATTAAAATAGCCCCCTTCATTTTTTATTTTGTTTATATGATGTATTATATTTATACATTTACATATGCTAAACCAAACATGTAATCCTGGGATAAAACCAACTTGTTCATTGTGTATAATTTTTTTGATGTGCTGTTAAATTCTGTTTACTAGGATCTTATTGAATATTTTTACATCAGTATTCATTAATGATATTCATCTATAATTTTCTTTTTTTGTTGGATCTTTTCCTGGTTTAGGGATCAGGGTGAAATTTGCTTCCTAGAATGTGTTGGGAAAGTATTCTTTCTTTTTCTGTATTTTGTAATATAGGTACTAAGAAAATAGGCTTAGGCAGGTCATTTCTTAAATTGATAGAGGCCATCTACAGCAATCCCACAGCCAATATCATATTGAATTTAACAAAACTGAAAACATTTTCACTCAGATCTGGAACTAGACAAGGGTGCCCATTGTCTCCACTGCTGTTCAACATAGTAATGGAAGTCTTAGTCATCATAATCGGGCAAGAGAAGGCAATCAAGGTTATCCAAATGGGGTCAGAGGAGATCAAACTCTCACTCTTCACAAATTATAGTATCTTATAGCTTGAAAACCCCAGGGACTCAACTACAAAACTCTTAGAAGTGATCAAGGAATACAGCCGTGTCTCAGGATACAAAATAAATACTTACAAGTCAGTAGTTTTATATATACCAGCAATAGTCAAGCTGAAAAATACATAAAGGATTCTGTTCCTTTTACAGTAGTGCCAAAGAAGACAAAATATTTTGGAATTTACCTAACAAAAATGTGAAAGATCTTTATAAAGAGAACTATGAAACCCTGAGAAAGGAAATAGCTGAAGATGTTAACAAATGGAAAAACATACCATACTCACGGCTGGGAAGAGTCAATATTGCTAAAATGTCCATAATTCCCAAAGCAATATACAAATTTAATGCAATCCCTATTAAAGCACAACTCTCATACTTTAAATATCTGGAAAAAGCATTGCATAATTTTATATGGAATAAGAGAAAACCTCAAATATCCAATATATTACTCAGAAATAGAAGCAAAGCAGGAGGATTCATGCTACCAGACTTCAGGCTATACTATAAATCTATAATGATCAAAACAGCATGTTACTGGCACAAAAACTGAGAGGTGAATGTATGGAAAAGAATAAAGGACCAAGAGGTCCAGCCACTTATCATCATTTGATCTTTGATAAGCCTATCAAAAACACAAATTGTGGGAAAGATTCCCTATTTAACAAATGGTGCTGGGTGAATTGGCTGGTGATGTGTAGAAGACTGAAACCAGACCCTCACCTTTCACCATTAACAAAAATTGATTCTCACTGGATAAAAGATTTAAACTTAAGACATGAAACTATAAAGAGTAGAAGAGAGCACAGAGTAAAACACTTGAAGAAATTGGCCTGGGAGAATATTTTATGAGGAGGACCACCTGGGCAATTGAAGAAAAACAAAAAATATATTACTGGGATCTGATCAAACTAAAAAGCTTCTGCATAGCCAAGAACACAGTTAGTAAAGGAAGAAGACAGCACTTGGAGTGGGGGGAATATATTTGCAGGTTGTGTTTCTGACAAAGGTTTGACAACTAGATTCCACAGTGAACTCAAACTAATTAATAGGAAAATAACGAATAATCCCATTTTATTGTGGTCAAGAGAGTTAAACAGAAGCTTTCTGAAGAAGACAGGCACATGGTCTACAAACACTTAAAAAAAATGCTCATCATCTTTAATCATCAGTCATAGAGTTTTTTTTTTTTTTTTTTTTTTTTGCAGTTTTTGGCCAGGGCTGGGTTTGAACCCACCACCTCTGGCATATGGGGCTGGCGCCCTACCCCTTTGAGCCACAGGTGCCGCCCAGTCATAGAGGTTTTAATCATTTGTATTTGAAATACAAATCAAAACCTCTTTGAGATATCATCTACTCCAGTAAGATTAGCCCACATCACAAAATCACAAAAATAGAGATATTGGCATGGATGTGGAGAGAAGGGAACACTTATGCACTGCTGGTGGGAATGCAAGCTAATACGTCCCTTCTGGAAAGAAGTTTGGAGAAGCCTTAGGAAACTAAAAGTATACCTGCCATTTGATCCTGTAATTCCTCTACTAGGTATATATCCAGATGACTCAAATTCATTTTACAACAAAGACATTTGCACAAGAATATTTATTGCAGCCCAATTCATAATTGCCAAGTCATGGAAGCACCCCAAGTGCCCATCAACTCATGAATAGATTAACAAAAGTGGTATATGTACACCATGGAATATTATGCAGCCATAAAAAGGTAGGAGACTTTATCCCTTTTATGTTTACGTGGATGGAGCCAGATCATATTCTTCTTAGGAAAGTATCTCAAGAATGGAATAAAAACTATCAAATGTACTGAATACTATTATGAAACCAATATAAAATCACCCCCACTTTCATACGAAAGATAAAACATAATTATAGCCCAGAAAGAAGGAAAGAAGGGGAGGGTGAGGGGTGGTGAGGGGAGTGGCCTTGTGGAGGTAGGGAATCAGTGGGACCTCACCTAATGTACATATTGCAAGAGTACCTGCCAAATATATTAAGAGTAGAGTATAAATGTATTAACACAACAATTAAATAAGTGAGGTGAAGCCTATGTTAACCAAATTGATGTAAGTATTCCAAATTGTATATAAAATCAGCACATTGTACCCCATAAATGCAGTAATGTACACATTTATGATCTAATAAAAAAGTAAAAAATAAAATAAAACAAAAATAAAATTATGTATTTGCTCAGAAAAAAGCTCCCTTCATTACTCATACAAAATAAATCCAAGATTATGACATATATAAGCATAAAAAAACTTTTAAAGAAAAAAAATACTAAATGTATTTATAATTTTGGACTGGTAAAGACTTTTCTAGGAAAAAAAATCCAAATCCCATAAATGAAATAATCAATACATTTGACCACATTAAAAATCAACTTGAAAATCTCCCTGCATATGACTAAAAACAGTCTATAAATAAAATTAAAAATACAAATTTGTGAATTAAAGAATATAAATGGTGAATAAGGAGGATATTTGCTAACATGCATACTATATAAAGGATTTTCATACTCTCAAACCATATTAAGAAGAAAATGTCAATCTATCCAACAATAACAAAAAAATGGATAGAATGTAAAAACAGAAGATTCATAACAAAGAAAATTTAAATGATCTATAAATGTTGGGAAATATTCTTTAATGTTTATAATTTAAGTATGCAAATCAAAACAAGATGATATGATTTTCACCTTTCATATTGACAAAAACAAAAGGTTAATAATATTCAACACTAGCAAAGGGATGAGGAGATAGGTACTTTTTCCTCTCTTGCCCCTGGAGATCTTTACAGGGAAAGTCATAGAGGTTTTATATGACAATGAAATCCCACATTTATCTAAAGTTTCATGGTCTACAAGTATGCTGTCATTTGATCATTATAACAACATCATATCAATACGAGAAAAATGAGACCCATAACAATTCTAATGAATGGGTTATTCATATTAGCAAGTTAATGTTAGAGTCATAATTTGAACTTATATTTTCTAACATTCAATTCAAGACTCTTTTCAGTGACCTAGGCTGAACAGTCTATTGGGTGAATATCAGAGTATTTTTCATATCCAAATTTCATCCATTAATTAGATGACAAGTATTTACTGAGGATCTACTATGTGTCAGGCACTATTCTAGGTATTGGGGATAGAACAGTGACCAAAACAAATTTGCAGCCCTGACTGAGCCTACATTTTCAGTGGAAGTAGAGATACATTAGATAAATGAATATAAATTATGTCAGTTGATGATAAATGTGTTTAAGAAAAATAAAGTGGAAAATAAAGTAAGAAGTGCAAGCAGGGGTGATTTATTTCAATATTAAGTTATAGTGAACAAATACATCACCTAGAAATTAGCATTTAAGCAAATCCAAGGATAGTAAAGTGATGAAACATAATGACTTTTGGGGAAGAGCCTGACTCTACCTGATGTGGGAGCATGTCTGGTGTGTTGTAAGATCAGTAAGAAAACCGGTAGCTGGAGAGGAGTAAATAAGAGAGAAAGAAGCAGGAGACAAGGTCAGAGAGGCAAGTGGGTGAGGAAAATAAACAGCATAGGGCCTTTGGCTTTTGCTCTGAGATAGGAGGTAATTGGTAGGCACGTAGTCTTAAGTGAACATGTATGCAGAAAGGATCACCATGTTGGTGATAGTAACTGCATAGACCCCCATAGACTGGAGGTCTATGCAGTCACCATCAACCTCCCATCCACCTCCCAACATGCCTTATTACCTCCATTCCAGCATTAGTGTGGCTCTGCCTCCTAAGAGAAGACTATCTGGCCATTTTGCTCCCATGACCCAGAGCTACCTGCCTGGTGAGACTGGAAGCAATTCACTTGGCAGGCAAAGTGGCTGAAGCAGATGGCAGCAATCTGATACCAGACAGAAGATTCCAGAGAAATGAGCTGTGAAAGAAAGGATGGCTGTTATGCTCATAAAGTGGAGTATTTATGAAGAAAAAGGTGTTAATTTCTATCACGACTTGTGTTCAGTGACCGGAGATTAAGATATTACTTGGACAAGAGAGCTGCCAGTATAAAGGAAAGAGAAAGCAAAGGTGTCCACTGCAGAGTCAGATATTTCTGCAACCGTCTTGCTTCAAGGGGAGACTGGTAGAATCCGAACAAAGAAACCCTGTGGGCTCAAGTATCAACTGGGTACTGCTGGCATATTATTTGTATATCATTTTCACTTATCCACTTAGTAAGTCTCAGGACTGATGATTATTACTTGGTCTGAAGGATGTAAAGAACTGAGCTTACTTCCTGAGTGAAAGTTGGCTTTTATTATTGCTGCTTTTGTTTCTGCTGTTAGAACTCAAAACAACCCATGAGAAATTAAGTAAACTTACAGATATTCAGTGTTTTGTTTGTTTTGTCCCCTTTTTCGGCAAAAAAACCCTTTTTTTAAATATTTATTGTTGGGGATTCATTGAGGGTACAAAGATCCAGGTTACACTAATTGCATTTGTCAAGTAAGGTCCCTCTTATAAATGTGTTCCTCCCACAAGTGGTGTGCCAAACACCATAACCCCCCTTCCTTCTCTCCACTCCCCCATTCTCCCACCCCCACCATGTACTAGGTCATCAATTGTCCTCATGTCAAAATTGAGTACATTGGATTTTTGCTTCTCCATTATTGTGATGCTTTACTAAGAAGAATGTGTTCCACCTCCATCCAAGTTAGTACAAAAGATGTATAGTCTCCATGTTTTTTAGTAGCTGAATAATATTCCATGGTATACATATGCCACAGCTTGTCAATCCATTTTTGGATTGGTGAGCATTTAGGCTATTGCCACATTTTGGCAATTGTAAGTTGAGCTGTGATAAACAGTTTAGTGCAAGTGCCCTCATGGTAAAAGGATTATGTTTTCTTTTTCTTTTTTTTTTTTTTTTTTTTTGTAGGATTATGTTTTCTTCTGGGTAGATGCCCAGTAATGTGATTGAAGGATCAAATGGGAGATCTAGTTTGAGTTCTTTGAGAATTATACAGAATTCCTTCCCAAAAGGCTGGATTAGTTTACAGTCCCAACAGCAGTATAAAAGTGATCGCTTCTCTCCACATCTATGTCACCATCTGCAGACTTTGAGACTTTGTTATGTGGGCCATTCTCACTGGGGTTAGGTGATATCTCAGGGTGGTTTTGATTTGCATTTCTCTAATAACTAGGGACAATCAGCATTTTTTCGCATGTTTGTTACCCATTCATCTGTCTTCTTAGAGAAGGTTCTATTCATCTCTCTCGCCCATGAACATAAGGGATTTGGGGCTCTTTTTATGTTGCTTAGTTTGGATTTTCTGTATATCTTAGTTATAAATCATTTGTCTGATTCATAATATGCAAACCTCTTACCTATTCTGATGACTGTTTATTTGCCTTGGTTATTGTCTCCTTAGCTGTACAGAAGCTATTCAGTTTAATTAAGTCCCATTTGTTTATTTTTGCTGCTCTTGCAATTACCATACAAATCTTCTTCATAAAGTCTTTCCCCAGGCTGATACCTTCAAATGTTTTTCTCCCACTTTCTTCAACGATCTTTATTGTTTTATGTCTTAGATTTAGATATTTATCCATCTTGAATTGATTTCAGTGAGTGGCGAAAGGTGTAGGTCCAGTTTCAATCTTTTTCATAAGGATATCCAGTTCTCCCAGCACCATTTATTGACTAGAAATTCTTTCCCCCAGTGTATGTTCTTGTTGGTTTGTCAAAGATTAGGTGGCTGTAAGATGTTAGCTTCATGTTGTGGTTTTCTGTTTGGTTCCAGGTGTCTATGTCTCTATATTTGTGCCAATACCATGCTGTTTTGATCACTATGGCCTTGTAGTACAGCCTAATGTCTGTTAGGTTGATGCCTCTGGCTTGGCTTTTATTACTAGAATTGCCTAGCTATATGGGTTTTATTCTGGTTCCATACAAAATGAAGAATTATTTTTTCCAAGACTTGAAAGTATGATGTTCGCATTTTAATGGAGATTGCACTGAATCTGTAGATTGCTTTGGAAAGTATAGACATTTTTAACAATGTTGATTCTTCCCATCCACGAGCATGGTGTGTTCTTCCATTTGTTAATATCTTCTGCTATTTCTTTTCTTAGGGTTTTGTCATTTTCATTATAGAGGTCCTTCACCTCTTTTGTTAGACATATTCCTAGGTATCTCAGTTTCTTTTCTTTTCTTTTCTTTTTTTTTTTTTTGGCCAAGACTGGGTTTGAACCCACCACCTCTGATATATGGGGCCAGCACCCTACTCCTTTGAGCCACAGGTGCTGCCCAGGTATTTCATTTTCTTTGAAGCTACTGTGAAGGGAAATGTGTCCTTCATTTGCTTCTCCTTTTGGCTGTTATTGGTGTATACAAAGGCTACTGATTTTTTGGAAATTTGTTTTGTATCCTGAGAACTTACTATATTTTTTTTTATTACATTCAGGAGTCTTGTGGTTGAGTCTTTGGGGTTCTCTAAGTATAAGATCATATCATCAGCAAAGAGGCAGAGTTTGACCTCCTCTGCCCCTATTTGGATGCCCTTTATTTCCTTCTTTGTCTAATTTTATTGGCTAGAACTTTCAGCACTGTTTAATAGTACTGGTGGTGGAGGACAATGTTGTCTGTTTCCAGTTCTAAGTGGAAAAGCTTTCAGTTTTTCTCCATTGAATACAATATTAGCTGTGTGTTTGTTGTAGATGGCTTTGATCAGTTTAAGACATGTGCCACCTATTCCTATATTTGTCAGTGTTCTAATTAGAAATGGACGATGAATTTTTATGGATTTTTTTCTGCATCTATTGAGAGGATCAAATAGTTTTTGTTTTTGCTTCTGTTGATATGATGAATTATGCTTATGGACTCACATATGCTAAACCAGACTTGCATCCCTGGAATGAAACCTACTTGATTGTGATGTATGACTTTTTAAATGAGAAGCTGTAATCTACTGGATAGGATTTTACTGAGAATTTTTGCATCTATATTCGTTAGTGAGATTGGTCTGAAGTTCTCCTTTTCAGTTGGGTCTTTTCCTGGTTTGGGTATCAGGGTGATGTTTGCTTTGTAGAATGTTGAGGAAGATTCCTTTCTTTTCAATTTTTTGAAACAGATTTTTCAGTATAGGTATAAGCTCTTCCTTGAAGGTATTATAGAATTCTGGTGTGAAGACATCTGTACCAAGGCATTATTTCATCTCAGACCACAAGGTTATAAAGGTGGATCTCAATTCCAACAAAAATGTTCATCAGTACACAAAAACATAGACATTAAACAATCTTATGGTGAATGATAGTTGGGTTCAGGAATAGTTAAAAAAGAAAATAGTTAAATTCCTTGAATATAACAATATTGAAGACACAAGTTGCCAAAACATACGGGTTAAAGCTAAAGCAGTCCAGAGAGGAAAATTTATTGCATTAGATGCCTATGTCCAAAAAAACTGAAAGAGAGCACATCAACAATCCCACAAACCATCTTATGGAATTAGAAAAAGAAGAACAATTTAATCCTAAACCAAAAAAGAAAGGAGATAATCAAAATTAAATCAGAGATTAATGAACTTGAAAATAAATAAATCATTCAGAAAATTAACAAAACAAAGTTGGTTCTTTGAAAAAAATAAACAAAACAGATTAACCTTTGGCCCAACTAACTAGAAATAAGAAAGTAAAATCTCTAGTAACCTCAGTCAAAAATGATAAAGGGGAACTAACAACAGATGCCACAGAGATACAAAAGATCATCTCTGAATTCTACAAGAAGCTCTATGCCCAGAAATTTAGCAATATGGAGGAAATGGATCAATATTTGCAATCACTCCCTCTCCCTAGACTTAACCACAAAGAAATAGATTTTCTGACTAGACCAATTTCAAGCACTGAGATCAAACCATATAATAATCTCCCAACAAAAAAATGAAAATCTCTATGGGTGGCACCTGTGGCTCAGTGTGTAGGGTGCCGGTCCCATGTACTGATGATGGTAGGTTTGAACCCAGCCCCAACCCAATGAAAACAGCAATGAAAACTGAAACAAACAAACAAACAATAAATAAATAAATAAAGGAAGAAGAAAAAGAAAAAAGAAAAACTCTTTCTTAAACAATTACTATTATGTAAAGTCCTAATACATACTTGAAATATATATAAGTGATATTTTGTTGTTGCAACCTTATTTGGTAAGTTCAAATTTATATTATTTACTGTTATAAAGTTAATCACTGAGAATAAAACTGTTTTGATTGGAAAAAAGTTAACATATGAAAATTTGATTATGTGTGGGTGCTGTCATTACAATTTTTTTAATAGCTGAAAATATATTTTTAACAAAGGTTTTCAAGCAAAGTATTTTTAAAGCTCTTCGAATACTTCTCTTCCATATCAACACAGTCTAGAAACCACAGATGTGATATAATACATTTAAAACTGGTACTCCTAATATCTTAGAGCTTTGGGGAAATACCCTCAGGGTATCTCTAAGATGAAAGGAGGGTAATGTCTTACCTCTGCTCCTCCTTGATTCAGCACTAGAAATTTTATTTGATAAATGCACTCTGTCACTGTTAATGAGAGAATAATATCCCATTACATGGAGGTGGGAAACAGGGAAGAGAGACATTCTGAAACAAGATTCCTGAGCTTAAAAGAGTTTCGAAATGACTGATTTTGTTCAATGCACTCAGTATACAAATCAAGGCATTGAGTCTCTTTTATGAGACAGGTCTGGTTGAAAATCACATAGAGCTTTAGTGGCAGGACCCAAATTACAGCAGACCTTTGCTCAAAATTCTGCAAAGGCCCCCATCTTACACAGAATAAAAGTCAAACTCCACCGGTTCGTTTGTCATTACTTCTCTGACTTCTCCTATTATTATCTCTCTGAGCTTGCCACTACAGTCATTCTTGCCTGCTTGTTGATTTTTGAACACAACATGCATGTTCCTAACTTAGCCAGAAAATCTCTTTTCTGTCTGTCCTGCTCTCTTTGCCCTCATACTCTGACAACTTCATGGCTCCCTCTTTCCACTCTTTCAAATATTTATTTATATAAAACCTATTTAATACTGCAAACTTCCTTCACCTCCAGAAATGCTGATGCCTTTTGCTATGCTCTGCCCTACATTTTGTCTTTTTCATATGAATTTATGAAATGAATTTATCATTTCCAACCTTATGATGGACTTTACTTATATTTGGGATTTACTACTTATTATCTTTTGTTTTCACTGGCATGTGAACTCCAGAAAGGCAGATTTTTTTCCATTTTGTTCATATATATATATATATATATATATATATATATATATATATAGAGAGAGAGAGAGAGAGAGAGAGAGAGAGAGAGAGAGTTGGGTATTCATTGGGGGTACACAGAACCAGGTTACACTGATTACCTTTGTAAGATAAGGATAATTGTGTGTGGCCCCCAAAAGGCATATCACACCCCTTGTCCCCTCACCTCCTCCCTCTCTCTCTCATCTCTTACCATCCCCCACCCCACAACATGTACTAGGATCTTAATTGTCCTCATATCAGAATTGAGTACATTTCTTGTTTCTCCATTCTTGTGATGCTTTACTAAGAATAATGTGTTCCATATCCATCCAGGTTAATACAAAGGATGTAAAGCCTCCATCTTTTTTAGTGGCTGAATAGTATTCCATGTTGTACATATACCTATACCACAGCTTATTAATCCATTCCTGGATTGGTGGGCATTTAGGCTGTTTCCACATTTGGCAATTGTAAATTGAGCTGTGATAAACAGTCTAGTGCAAGTGTCCCTCTGGCAAAAGGATTTTTTTTTTTCTTCTGGGTAGATTCCCAGCAATGGGATTGCAGGATCAAATGGGAGGACTAGCTTGATTTCTTTGAAGGTTCTCCATACTTCCTTTCAAAAAGGTTGTATTAGTTTGCAATTCCACCAGAAGTGTAAAAGTGTTCCCTTCTCTCCACATCCATCCAAGTATCTGCGGTTTTGAGACTTTGTGATGAAGTCCATTCTCACTGGGGTTAGATGGTATCTCAGGGTGGTTTTCATACAAATCTGTTCTATATTCTAAGCACCTAGAACAGTGCTTGGTACATAGTAGGTACTCAATAGATATATGTAGTTAAATAAAGATCTATTATCTTTGATTTGGTTGTCTCCTGAAGTCTCTCCTAGTCTATGTTCTTTTTATTCCTACTCAAAGTCTCCCTGTTCTCAAGCATTTACTTTGAATCTTGAACACTACAGAGGCACAGCTTCCACCTATACTGAAGGGCCATGGAGTATCCATGCTGATTTGAGCTTTTTTTGCTGTAGCATTCACATATGGCTTGGGTACAGGATAGTAAATAGCTAAAATAGACAGGATATTAAGTCTACTGTGATTTTTTTCTATCTACAATCAACCAGAAAAGCTCTCTTGACCAGGCAGAATTGTATTTAACTAAGTAAATTAGTAGGAATAATTGATATCCCTCATCAGAGCAACATTTCCCTATCCTCAAAACTAGCCATTAAAGATAAAACACTGTCTAATAATTCTTCAGACTCTCAGGGTGATTTTTTAGAGGAAAAAACCAAAGTTCCTCTGCAAAGTACTACTCATTACTTTATAGGGCATGTCTGGTACTGTGTTCTTCATTCCTTAATCTGAATTTAGACTATATTAGGTCTGAGAAAACAAAGTTTGTGTCTGTTTTTTGATTGTTTGTTTGTTTTCAGATTTGCTTACTTTATGATAGACAAGTAAAAGAACCAACAGACTGAGATCTTTCACTGATGGGAAAATAAAGAGGAAGTTTGACTTGGAAGATCCATACCTATCCCCCTTCCTTTATGAGAAGTAAATATTGGAATGAATATATAGAAATCTACAGGGGTAATCAGGAGAACTGAGGCATGGTAGGAATGACTGAAATCAAATCAGACTGCCTGATCATCCAGAATGTCAGCTAATGAGAAGAAGTCAAGGCAGTTAATGTCTCTAGTAATATAGGAAAGAAGTTGGGATTGGGGAACCAGATGATTGTGTTAGATCATGAGTGAGAGTATTTTATTTTGTCTTTCTTAACCATGGACAGTGGGAGAAATCCCAACAAGGACTAGAAGGCAAATGAGTCAACACTGTTCTCAGGATTTTCCAAAGCCTTAAAAATATCTACACAGCATGATCATAGGGCCAGTGTACCAATACAAGAAATGGCTGAGATAACCCTGCTGCCACTTTTGGTTTAATACTTTGGTCAGAAGCTCTATCTTATCTCCATCACACATATAAATGAAAAACTTTATAGCCTTTGTGGTGCCATACAACACGTAAACTACATTGTCTCAGTTTTGTTTGGTTTGAAGAATAACAGGACAAGAAAAAGAGATATGCATCCACACCCTTCAGGTAGAGCCTGACTACAACCCTTTTCAACTGTTGAGTCCCCTTTTTGTGGATCTGTTTGCATAGAAATCTTCATCCATAGCAATTCACAATTATGATTGTTGTCTTTTCCTCAGTGCAGATTTCCACTAATTCTCAGTAATGTCTGCTTCCTAAAACTCCTCTGTCTAGTCTCCTTTGTTCACTATTACCAGCCTCTGCTTCATATATACCATTCCTCTGACTCAGAAAGTTCCCTGAAATAACTTCCCTTTGCTAAATAGTATTCCATGATATGTACAGCACCCTTCCTGGGTCAAAGACATAACTATAGACTTTACCTAACAAATACAAAAAGTAAACCTAATTGTATATACCTTCATATTAAACTGAAATTTAAAAAAAGAAATAACTTTCCTTGGGAATGTATAGGAAGTAAATGTCTGTGTATGGAATTGGACACCTGGGAAAGGAAGATGAGGGATGATGTTTAGAAGCACCATGTAGGATGAGACAAGATGGCGGACTGAAGCCAGCTTTCAACAAAGGCTCCCGTCCAGAAGGAGAGTTAAGGGACAGGAATTTAGTAAGTATCCTGGTGGACTTGAGCCTCACCAAGAGAGAAGGCTGAAGAACGCACATCAACACCGCTGAGGCAAGTTGTGATCACAAGGATGCAAACAAAAGGTACAAAATCCACCACCAAGCGGACGGGAGTCCCCCTCCCCCATGAGACCGGCTCATGAGCCCCACAATTGAACAAGCGGGCAGAAATTAAAGGCCCTCCCACTACACTCCACGGGAGAGACCTTCTAAAAACTGGACCTACCTCCCCTACTGGGGAGCCGTGGCATTCTCCTGCCGGACATAGGGCTGAATAAAACTTTGGGAATCCTTTGCCGGCAACCCTGAATCCCCGGCACTCTCCTCCCGCCCACTGAGGTCTGGAGGCCTGTCCCCCAGGACTTCGGATCCTTGGGTGATTTCTCAAGGGGAGTGGACAGTCCCCGAGTTGCGACTGGTCAGCATTGACTCTGAGGCGCGCAAGTGAGGAGAGGGCACCGGGCTGAGGGGGAGACACAACTCGTGGCACTTCCCTGCAGTGCAGTGCACCAACCCTCCCCGGGCAACATTACGAGGCACAAGACTGAATAAGACTCTAGCTTCCCCGCTGAGAGCTGAGAACCCCTACTCTCACTCGGGGTCTGAGGGCCTATCCCCCAGGAGTTCGGCTCCTTGGGTGATTTCTCGAGGGGAGTGCACAGTGCCTGAGCTGCGTCAGGTCAGCGCTGACTCTGGGACACGTGAGCGAGGAGAGGGCACTCTGCTGAGGGGAAATCAAGCCTTGGCGGCACTTCCCTGCGGTGCAGTGGAGGAGCCCTCCCCGGTATTGCGTAAAACTGAATGAAACTCTAGCTTCCACCCCACACTCCCAATCGGGGTCTGGGGGCCCATCCCCCAAGAGTTCTGATTCTTGGGGGATCTCTTAAGGGGTGTGGACCCAGCACAAACTGCGGCCACTCAGTGCTGACTCTGGGGCGCGGGACAGAGGAGAAAAGGGTCTCCTGAGTGCCCACACCAGAGCAGCAGTTCCCTGGAGGTAGATCAACAGCCGTTTTTTCTTTAACGGCAGAATGCTCACTTCTGGATATTCTGAGGCCACACCCCCTGTCTCCCTGGGCAACCAGAGGAGGCCACCGGTGACATGGCTCACAAACCCGGGAAGCTTCCAGGGCGGGGCCGACCCAGAAAGGTGTTCAGACGCAATTCTCCAGCAGCAAAGACGTTTGAACTCAAAACAGCCCATCTTCTGTAGGCAATTTCGACAGGAACAGAGACAGAATCTCACAAAGTTCTCTGTTCTGTTCTGTTCTGTTAGCAGCATCCATCAGGGACGGGGCTAAGCCTGAGTGAACACCTCCTTCACATCACCTGCATCAAACACTCAAAGATGTCAGGCCCCATCTCCTCCTGCTAGATAGCGGCAGTCTGCGGGGGCCTGGCAGACTTCCTTGCGATTCAGGCAGGTGCAAACCCCTGGAGTGTCTGTTCACTGCAGGCAACTGGGTTAGCCATCTGCAGAGATACCAGTGACTGGGTCTGACGGAGGGGCAAAGTGGGGAAGGAGACGTCAACCTTCCCAGACTGCTCTGTTTGCTGGGTGGCTACTCCTGACTCCATGCTGCACTGGGGTGAGCTGTGTCAGAGGAGTCACCAGGCCCCTGTGATCCAGTTCCCAGAGACCTCTTGAACCCTTCAACCCGAGACAAGTGCCGATTGAGACAGTTGATTCGGACCTTTTGAACTGGGCTAATAGACTGAGGACTTTTCAGGAGGTGCCCTGGGTGTGCGATGGTAGGAAGGTTTGATTCTCCTTTTCCAACTGGGGCCAGAGGTGGGCAGGTGGGGTGACTTAATTGCTGATTTTTCCACACAGCTGAGACTTCAAGCCAGAGTAGAAGTTGCAATAGGATCGAACAGAAACCAGCTGAAAACAAGACAGAACCACTTTGCTCCACCACACCAGACAGGGCCCCAGTTTCTCAGGCCACAACACTGTACGGGCCCTCGATAAAACCCCAGGGGAAAAACCAAAGGGAGTAAACCGTGGGGCGGAATCAGCGGAAAAACTCTGGTAACATGAATAACCAGAATAGATCAACCCCCCCAAGAAAAGATACGGCAGATGTGATTGAAGATCCCATTCATAAACAACTGGCTGAGATGTCAGAAGTCGAATTCAGAATTTGGTTTGCAGACAAGATTAATAAAATGGAATTAGGAATTCGAGGAGAAATTCAAAAATTGTATCAAGAATTTAACAAATTTAAAGACAAAACCACCAAAGACTTAGACACACTGAAACAAGAACTTACAGCCCTCAAAGATATGAAAAATACAGTAGAATCCCTCAGTAACAGAATGGAGCAAGGAGAAGAAAGGAGTTCTGACATTGAAGATAAAGTCTTCAAACGCTCCCAATCTCTCAAAGAGGAAGAGAAATGGAGAGCAAAAACGGATCACTCACTCAGAGAACTCTCAGATAATTCGAAAAAAAACAACATAAGGGTTATAGGAATTTCGGAGAACGATGAAGTGGCTGCCAAGGGCACAGAGGCCCTTCTACATGAAATTATGAAAGAAAATTTTCCAGACATGCCCAGAGAATCTGAAATTCAGATAGCAGACAGCTTCAGAACCCCAGCACGATTCAACCCCAATAAGCCATCTCCCAGACATATCATAATTAGCTTCACTAAAGTTAACATGAAAGAGAAGATTCTCAAAGCAGCACGGCGAAAGAAAACTATAATGTACAAAGGTCAGAATATTAGAATAACTGCAGATCTCTCTGCTGAA
This sequence comes from Nycticebus coucang, assembly GCF_027406575.1. Taxonomy (NCBI): domain Eukaryota; kingdom Metazoa; phylum Chordata; class Mammalia; order Primates; family Lorisidae; genus Nycticebus; species Nycticebus coucang. The sequence continues at coordinate 73,236,972 of NC_069804.1, forward strand.
ACTTTTCAAGCAAGAAGAGGCTGGTCATCAACTTTTAATCTCCTAAAGCAAAAAAACTTTCAACCCAGGATCTTGTATCCAGCTAAACTGAGTTTCATCTATGATGGAGAAATTAAATACTTCAATGACATTCGTATGTTGAAAAAATTTGCCATAAGTAAACCAGTTCTTCAGGATGTTCTCAGACCTATCCTCCACAATGAACAACCAATTCCTATACCACAAAAGTAAACTCACTCAGAAACTTCGGATCAAACTCCAACTTCCACATTGGCGAAAGGATTAAAAATGTCCACTGGACCTTTGAAAAACACGATACCCAAAATTCCACCAGCCTTATCAATACTCTCCATCAATGTGACTAGCTTAAACTGTCCTCTAAAGAGGCATAGGTTAGCTGACTGGATACAAAAACTCAAGCCAGATATTTGTTGCATACAAGAGTCACATCTCAACTTAAAAGACAAATACAGACTCAGGGTGAAAGGATGGTCATCCATATTTCAGGCAAATGGTAATCAGAAAAAAGCAGGTGTTGCAATTTTATTTGCAGATACAGTAGGCTTTAAACCATCAAAAGTAAGGAAGGACAAGAATGGTCACTTCATATTTGTTAAGGGTAATACTCAATATGACGAGATCTCAATTATTAATATCTATGCACCCAACCAGAATGCACCTCAATTTATAAGAGAAACTCTAACAGACGTGAGTAACTTGATTTCCTCCAGCTCCATAATCGTTGGAGATTTCAACACTCCCTTGGCAGTGTTGGATCGATCCTCCAGAAAGAAGCTGAGCAAAGAAATCTTAGATTTAAACCTAACCATCCAATATTTAGATTTAGCAGACATCTACAGAACATTTCATCCCAACAAAACTGAATACACATACTTCTCATCAGCCCACGGAACTTACTCCAAAATTGATCACATTTTAGGTCACAAGTCTAACCTCAGTAAATTTAAAGGAATAGAAATTATTCCATGCATCTTCTCGGAACATCATGGAATAAAACTTGAATTGAGTAACAACAGGAATCTGCATACCCATACAAAAACATGGAAGTTAAATAACCATATGCTGAATGATAGCTGGGTCAGAGATGAGATTAAGAAAGAAATCACCAATTTTTTGGAACAAAACGACAATGAAGACACAAACTATCAGAACCTCTGGGACACTGCAAAGGCAGTTCTAAGAGGGAAATTTATAGCACTGCAAGCCTTCCTCAAGAGAACGGAAAGAGAGGAAGTTAACAACTTAATGAGACATCTCACGCAACTGGAAAAGGAAGAACATTCCAACCCCAAACCCAGTAGAAGAAAAGAAATAACCAAAATTAGAGCAGAATTAAATGAAATTGAAAACAAAAGAATAATACAACAGATCAATAAATCAAAAAGCTGGTTTTTTGAAAAGGTCAATAAAGTAGATAAACCTCTGGCCAACCTAATCAGGAAAAAAAGAGTAAAATCTCTAATATCATCAATCAGAAACAACAAAGACGAAATAACCACAGACTCATCAGAAATCCAAAAAATCCTTAATGAATATTACAAGAAACTTTATTCTCAGAAATATGAAAATCTGAAGGAAATAGACCGATACTTGGAAGCACGCCACCTTCCAAGACTTAACCAGAATCAAGTGGAAATGTTGAACAGACCCATATCAAGTTCAGAAATAGCATCAACTATTCAAAACCTCCCTAAAATGAAAAGCCCGGGACCAGATGGTTTCACGTCAGAATTCTACCAAACCTTTAAAGAGGAATTAGTACCTATATTACTCAACCTGTTCCAAAATGTAAAAAAAGAAGGAAGACTACCCAACACGTTCTATGAAGCAAACATCACCCTGATCCCCAAACCAGGAAAAGAACCAACAAGAAAAGAAAATTATAGACCAATATCACTAATGAATATAGATGCAAAAATATTCAACAAGATCCTAACAAACAGAATCCAGCAACACATCAAACCAATTATACATCATGACCAAGTTGGTTTTATCCCAGGGTCTCAAGGCTGGTTCAATATACGTAAATCTATAAATGTAATTCAGCACATAAACAAATTAAAAAACAAAGACCATATGATTCTCTCAATTGATGCAGAAAAAGCTTTTGATAATATCCAGCATCCCTTCATGATCAGAACACTCAAGAAAATTGGTCTAGAAGGGACTTTTCTTAAACTGATAGGGGCTATCTACAGCAAACCCACAGCCAATATCATATTGAATGGAGTTAAATTGGAATCATTTCCACTCAGATCAGGAACCAGACAAGGCTGCCCATTGTCTCCATTGCTTTTCAACATTGTAATGGAAGTTTTAGCCACCGCAATTAGGGAAGAAAAGGCGATCAAGGGTATCCATATAGGGTCAGAAGAGATCAAACTCTCGCTCTTCGCAGATGATATGATTGTGTATCTGGAAAACACTAGGGACTCTACTACAAAACTCCTAGAAGTGATCAAGGAATACAGCAGCGTCTCAGGTTACAAAATCAACATTCATAAATCGGTAGCCTTTATATACACCAACAATAGTCAAATTGAAAAAGCAGTTAAGGACTCTATCCCATTCACAGTAGTGCCAAAGAAGATGAAATATTTGGGAATTTACCTAACAAAAGACGTGAAAGATCTCTATAAAGAGAACTATGAAACTCTAAGAAAAGAAATAGCTGAAAATGTTAACAAATGGAAAAACATACCATGCTCATGGCTAGGAAGAATCAACATTATCAAAATGTCCACACTACCCAAAGCAATATATAATTTCAATGCACTCCCTATTAAAGCTCCACTGTCATATTTTAAAGATCTTGAGAAAACATTACTTTGTTTTATATGGAATCAGAAAAAACCTCGAATAGCCAAGACATTACTCAGAAATAAAGACAAAACAGGAGGAATCACACTACCAGACCTCAGACTTTACTACAAATCGATAGTGATCAAAACAGCATGGTATGGGCACAAAAACAGAGAAGTAGATATCTGGAATAGAATAGAGAACCAAGAGATGAATCCAGCTACTTACCGCTATTTGATTTTTGACAAGCCAATTAAAAACATTCAGTGGGGAAAAGATTCCCTATTTAACAAATGGTGCTGGGTGAACTGGCTGGCAACCTGCAGAAGACTGAAATTGGATCCACACCTTTCACCATTAACTAAGATAGACTCTCATTGGATTAAAGATTTAAACTTAACACATGAAACTATAAAAATACTAGAGGAGAATGCAGGGAAAACCCTTGAAGAAATTGGTCTGGGTGAGTATTTCATGAGGAGAACTCCCCGGGCAAGTGAAGCAGCTTCAAAAATACACTACTGGGACTTGATCAAACTAAAAAGCTTCTGCACAGCTAAGAACTCAGTAAGCAGAGCAAGCAGACAGCCCTCAGAATGGGAGAAGATATTTGCAGGGTATATCTCTGACAAAGGTTTAAGAACCAGAATCCACAGAGAACTCAAACGCATCAGCAAGAAATAAACAAGGGATCCCATCGCAGGCTGGGCAAGGGATTTGAAGAGAAACTTCTCTGAAGAAGACAGGCGCACGGCCTTCAGACATATCAAAAAATGCTCATCATCTTTAATCATCAGAGAAATGCAAATCAAAACTACTTTGAGATATCATCTAACTCCAATGAGACTAGCCTATATCACAAAATCTCAAGACCAGAGATGTTGGCGTGGATGCGGAGAAAAGGGAACACTTCTGCACTGCTGGTGGGAATGCAAATTAATACATTCCTTTTGGAAAGATATATGGAGAACACTCAGAGATCTAAAAATAGATCTGCCATTCAATCCTGTAATTCCTCTGCTGGGCATATACCCGGAAGACCAAAAATCACAACATAACAAAGATATTTGTACCAGAATGTTTATTGCAGCCCAATTCATAATAGCTAAGTCATGGAAAAAGCCCAAGTGCCCATCGATCCACGAATGGATTAATAAATTGTGGTATATGTATACCATGGAATACTATGCAGCCTTAAAGAAAGATGGAGACTTTACCTCTTTCGTGTTTACATGGATGGAGCTGGAACATATTCTTCTTAGTAAAGTATCCCAAGAATGGAAGAAAAAATACCCAATGTACACAGCCCTACTATGAAACTAATTTGGGACTCTCACATGAAAGCTATAACCCAGCTACAACTTAACAATAGGGGGAAATGGGAAAGGGGGGGTGGGTAGAGGGAGGGGAATTGGTGGGATCACACCTGTGGTGCATATTACAGGGGTATTTGTGAAACTTGGTAAATGTAAAATATAAATGTTTTGGCACAGTAACTGAGATAACGCCGGAAAGGCTATGTTAACCACTGTGATAAAAATTTTTATGAAGTGAGTGTATGATGCCCCATAATCATATCATTGTATACAGTTATGATTTAATAAAAAAAATAAATAAATAAATAAAGAAGCACCATGTAATAAAAGCCTCACAGCCTTAACACAGCAGGGGTCCTCAAACAGCAGCCCATGGGCCACATGAGGCGGTGTGATTGTATTTATTCTCGTTTTTTTTTTTTTTTTTGCTTCAAAATAAGATATGTGCTGTGTGCATAGGAATTTGTTCATAATTTTTTTTAAACTATAGTCTGGCCCTCCAATGGTCTGAGGGACAGTAAACTGGCTCTCTGTTTAAAAAGTTTGAGGACTCCTGCACTAGAGGGTATGCCCATGGTTGTAAAAACTGGCTTTATTTGAGATTTACGACTAATTGTTAGTTACAAGTTAGAACCTGTCCCCAACCATGGTTGCTTTTGAATGACTTCAGGGCAGAAACCCAACCTAAGTGCATAACTCAGTAATATGGGAATATTCCTTTAATGAATTACAAGTGTGTGGGGGTTGGGGGAACAGGGAATTAATTCTTGTGCATAACTAAATATTACGGTTAATAGAGAAGTATTTAAGCACAGTTTTCCGTCATTCGAATTCCTGTGTCACTGACATTTGTGACCTAATTTACTCCTCCTGGAACACTGTGGGGGAATATTATTATATATTTTCCATAAACAGAAGAATTGAGGCTCAGAAAAACTAATTGACTTGATGAGAGTAACATAACTAATAATTGGATAACCTAACTCAACCCCAGTCTTTTGACTTCAAATCTACCACTGTTCCTCCAAAAATTTTTTGTTGAAGAAGAAATAGAAAAATCAGAGTATAAGACGAGGATCTTAAAAGTAAATTTGTCAAAATCAGCTTTAATCATTGACTCACAGTAACAGCTATCATTTACTGACTTCCTGAGTTATGGCCATTTACATTCTTTATTTTTAATATTCCTATTTTTGCAAAGGATGAATTCGTGGTTCAGAAATTTTCACATACTGTGTAATTTATTTTTATGTATGTTTTATATTCTTACCAATGTATCATAGTTATACATATTTGGAGGTAAAGGTGATATTTTGATACATGTGTACAATATGCTGTTATGTTTATTAAAATTATTCATATCTACACATATTAGTAGATTGTAAACTCCTTGAGGACATGAATCCCTAGTTCTTAGTGCAGTACACATCATATAAAGTAAGTCTTCTAAATTTTTTTTTGTATGAATGCTTGTATCAGTAAAGGTTTACTAGAGAAATAGCCAGTAGGAGGTACATATAATTTATTTTAAAGAGTCGGCTTACATTTTTGTGGGGGTTGGTAGTTTCAAAATTTGTACAGCAGGCTGGCAGGCTGGAAACTCCGGCAGGAGTTGACACTGTAGTCTTGACACAGAATTTCTTCTAATGTTGGAAACTTTACTTATTGCCCTTAATGCTTTTAACTGATTGGATGTCACCCACTCACATTATTGAGGTTAATTCCCTTTGCTTAAAATCAACTGCTTGTAGATGTTAACAAAACACTTAAATTAGTGCTTCACAAAACATTTAGATTAGTGCTTTGGTAAGTGAAACACATTTGATTAAATAAATACACCTATAAAATTCACAGATTAGTGTTTGATTAAGTAAATAGATACTATACCTAGGCATATTGACAGATGAAACAAACCATCACAATGCTCAAGATCATGCAGTTAAATAACTGATAGTCCTGGGAATTTAATCTAGGTCTCTAAGATTCTAGAGCTTATCTTATTTTTTCTATATTGTAAGAATGTCTAATCTTGAAGGAATTTTACTGATCATCTAGTCAGATCCTATGATAGCATATATGGGAATAATGAGGGTGGATTTGGAGAGGAAGGGATAAATCACAGGAATTGGCCCCAAATTAAACTCAGATTCTTAGACCAGTACTAGATCTGTAATAACTGATATTTTGCATGGCCTGCTCTTAATTATTCTTTCTATGACCTAGGACTGGGTAAGACAATAGAGAGGGTATAATAGACTGAGCTGAATGTGTGCTTAGAGTGATTCAGGCCATATTTTATAAACAAATTTTGTAAAAAAGTTGCTGAGGGCTTTTGTTTCATTTTCAGTATCTTTTAAAAGGTGATCACAGGTGCTTAAATAAAACAGAGTTTTATACTTTAAATGTTTATTTTATACTTTATGTTGTTTTATACTTTAATGTTAATTTAACATAAAATGTTAAATTTTATGTTACATATATTTTTATACAATTAATTTTTTTAAGTTAATCACAGAGTGGATATACAAATTTGAAATCAGAGGAATTCTGGAAAGATGTCCAACTGGTAGCAACCCTTGGTAGAGGCTCCTGACCAGAGGGAGAAAAACTGGGTGGAATCAGACTCTATGAAGACAAAGTGGGGAGATTAGCCAGGAAAGAATTTTGTCAAGCTGTAATTCCAAGGAAGAACATTCAAGAAAACAAATTACAGTTACAAAGCCTATTGACTAGAGCATGGGAGACCCCTCTCCCAAGTGTGAGGCCTACCGCAGGCTATCTGCAAGTGAGCAGGGAACAAAAGACCTTTCATTTTCCTAACTGGAGACAGCCACTAAATACCAGGTCTCTTTCTCCAGGGAGGTCCTACTTATGAACCTAAACACCACCCAGCCAGGCATAAAATTGAACAGATATTTTCCCACACAAGTCCAAACTCCCAGTCCACCCTTCTTCCTCCCTCACATGGTGGTCTGAAGTTCTGCCCCTTGCAGAGTACAGAGTGTTTGGTCTTTTCCTGAGAGATCTAGACATAATTCAGACTGCAGTCTGGGTGGTGTTTAGGTTCATAAGTAGGACCAGCCAGAGATGGTGTTGACCCTCGGTTTGGGCTGTGTCTGGCATAACAGGGTGCATAACCCCTGGCTCTGATGGCACCCAAAGAGGGAGAGTGCTTGACCCATATGGACAGACTTTGGCAGGCAGGGTTGGGCCCCAGGGGCCTGCAAGCAGAGGCTTGCCAGGCATGGACTGAGATGTGAGGGCAAGGGCATGGTCCCCTGACTCCAATACAACCCTCATGATGAGACTTGCTGAGTGTGAACCAAGGCCTGAGGGCAAGGGTGTGGTCCCCTGTCTACACAGGATCATGGGCAGAGGCTTACAGGTTGAGGACTGAGACCTGCAGGTGGGGCGTGGTGCCCAGACTCCAACAGAGCCTGCGAACAGAGGCTTGCCAGGCAGTGGACTGAGAATGTCAGGTGGGGGCATGGTCCCCTGACTCCAACTGGTCTGGCAAGCACAGGCTTGCTGGATGTGGACTGAGAGTGGTGAGTGGGGGGCGTGGCACCTGATTCCAACTGGGCCTGTGAACAAAGAAGTGGATACCAGTGTGGACTGAGTCTGGTGAGCGAGGTTATGGATCCCTGGCTCCAATTGTGCTGTTGGAGACTCTTGAATCCCTCTCTGTTGATCACGGTTTGCACTGTATAAGACAATTTAATTGGAACTTGGGTCTGGGGATATCCACTCGGATACATTCTAAGGTTGACCTTCGAAATTCTATAGCCTAGTACTTTGGTAAGGGGTTATCTCTACTATCTGAGAACCCCAATTCAATCTCACCCTAACAGTTCTAATAACCAAACAGTGGAAAATAAACATGGTGCAGACCCAAGAGAAGAACTCTGGCAACATGAATAACCAGAAATAAGAACAAATCAGGAGGTATCACGAAAACAGAGAGGTAGATTCTTGGAACAGAATAGAGAATGAAGAGATGAACCCAGCTACTTATCATCATTTGATTTTTGACAAGCCTATCAAAAATATTCAGTTGGGTAAAGACTCCCTATTAAACAAATGGTGGTGGATGAACTGGCTGGCCACCTGTTGAACACTGAAACTGGACTACCTTTCATCATTAATGAAAACTGATTCTCATTGAATGAAAGAATTAAACTTAAGACATGGAACTATAAAAATACTAGAAGAGCATGCAGAGAAAACACTTGAAGAAATTGACCTGGAAGAATATTTTAGGAGGAAGACTCCCCTGGACAATTGAAGCAACACCAAAAATACATTACTTGGATCGGATCAAACTAAAAAGCTTTTGCATATCCAAGAGCACAGTAAGTAAAACAAACAGACAACCTTCAGAATGGGAGAAGATTTTTGCAGGTTATGCTTCCGACAATGTTCTGATAACTAGAATGAACAGAGAACTCAAACTAATCAATAAGAAAAGAACAAATACCCCATTTCTATGTGGGCAAGAGACTTGAACAGAAACTTCTCTAATGGAGACAGGTGCATGGCCTACAAACCCATGCAAAAATGCTCATCATACATTAATCATCAGAGAAATGCAAATCAAAACCATTTTGAGATATCATCTAACTCTAGTAAGATTAGCCCACATCCAAAAATCTCAAAACTACAGATGTTGGCATGGATGTGGTGAGAAGGGAACACTTCTACAGTGCTGGTGGGAATATAAGCTAATACAACCTTTTGAAAAGAAGTTTGGAGAGCACTCAAGGAACTAAAAGTAGACCTACCTTTTGATCCTACAATTCTTCTACAGTTATATACCCATATGATAAAAAATTATTTTACAACAAAGACATTTCCACCAGAATGTTTGCTGCAGTCCAATTCATAATTGCCAAGACATGGAAACAGCCCAAGTGACCATCGACTTATGAATGGATCAACAAATTGTGGTATATGTACACTATGGCATTCTATGCAGCCATAAAAAAGATGGAAATTTCACATCTTTTATGTTTACCTGGATGGACCTGGAACATATTTTTCTTAGAAAAGTATCTCAACAATGGGAAAAAAAAAGCATCCAATGTACTCGATACTACTATGAAATCAATATATAATCACTTGCACCTTCATATGAATGGTAAAACATAACTATATTCCAGAAATTAGAAGGGAAGAGGAGAGAGATGAGAGGGGAGGGGGATATGGGAGGAGGGAGAGTATTTGTGGGGATCTCACCTAATGTGCATGATGTAATGGTACATTTCAAAACTGTTAAGAAATGAGTATAATTGTTATGGATGTGTTACATTGTATATCAAAGCAGTACACTGAACTCCATAAATGCATCAATGTACAAATTTATGAATAAATAATAATAATAAAACTTGAAATCAGAAATCTAGTAATTTCATCAGGAGAATTATATATTAGGTGACTAACCTATTTAAGAAATTTTGCATACCATATGAGTTAGTAAGTTCTATAAAGCAATTGAGGCCTAGAAAAGTTAATAACTTATCCCAGATGACATAGTTAGGAAAAAGGAGAAGGAGGTATCTTGACTCCCTTCCCAAGATTATTTCAGTAGTGTCATAAAGATTAATAATGATTAATAATATTAATAACATTAATAATAATAATATTATTAATAATAATAAAATAAGCATTAGATATGGAGAGTCCCTATTGAAAGGCCTCTTCATGGGAAGACTAAAGTCATCTTTTATCATTCAATTTATTATAATTAATTATATGGTATTAGTTATAATAATTTATTATATTCATCATTATTATTTTACCATAAATCAATTTCTCAGACCTATTAAGTTACTTAGCAAGACCCTTAAAACATGGAACATAAGACGTGAAAATACATCAAGGAAGAAAAAACTCTGAATTGCAGAATGATGGAGAGGACAGGCCCGATGGCACCATGGAGGAGAGATCTGGCCAGCTGAAAATGGGGCTAATACAACATTTCAGAGTTCACAGATTGAAGACTTTTTTATTTATTTATTTTTTTTTTTTGGAGTGTGGATCACTTTATTTTCTTGGTATGTTTGGAATCAAATTATAAATTTTAAAGAGAATTGATGGCAGAGAGCAGTTGACAGTTTCAATGAAAACGCAACAGTGATTTTTACTAGAAATTAGAACCTCTACCTGCTGACACCCTCCTTCCCCTTTCATTCTGTCCTTCTTTGTCCTTGGCAATTCATGACACAAAAAGCCAGTTCAGATTGAAGGCTTTTGGCTCACTTCCTCAATGGAAAAGAAAGAACACCCATTTGATATTCGAAATACCTGGGTTCTAGTACTGATTCTGTCTCTACCAACAGTACAGCCTTTAGTAAATGCTTTTTTCATCTAGAACTTTAGTTTTCCTATCATAATGCAAAAAGAGTAGAACTAGGGCGATTCTCAACTTTTTTGGATCATGTATCACCTTGAGAATTTGTTAAAGTACTGTTAACTCACTATTTTCAAAAATGCGCTTACAGGCCAAATTTCGACTCCCATTCAAAAGAATCCATCAAGCCACTCTACAGGTTGGTAGTCTTTTTTTTTTTTCTTTTTTTTTATTATTATTTTTTTATTGTTGGGGATTCATTGAGGGTACAATAAGCCAGGTTACACTGATTGCAATTGTTAGGTAAAGTCCCTCTTGCAATCATGTCTTGCCCCCATAAAATGTAACACACATGTTTTTTTTTTTTATTAAATCATAGCTGTGTACATTGATATGATCATGGGGCATCATTCACTAGCTTTACAGACCTTTGACCAATTTTCACATATACCCTTGTAAGATGCACCACTGGTGTAATCCCACCAATCCCTTTCCCTCTACCCACCTACCTGCTCCCTCCCCTGCCTTTCCCCCTTCCCCGTATTCTTAGGTTGTAACTGGGTTATAGCTTTCATGTGAAAACCCTGAATTAGTTTCATAGTAGGGCTAGTACACTGGGTACTTTTTCTTCCATTCTTGAGATACTTTACTAAGAAGAATATGTTCCAGCTCCATCCATGTAAACATGAAAGAGGTAAAGTCTCCATCTTTCTTTAAGGCAGCATAATATTCCATGGTGTACATATACCACAATTTATTAATCCATTCATGGATCGATGGGCACCTGGGCTTTTCCCATGACTTAGAAATTATGAATTGGGCTTCAATAAACATTCTGGTACAAATACCTTTGTTATGATGTGATTTTTGGTCTTCTGGGTATATGCCCAGCAGAGGAATTATAGGATTGAATGGCAGATCTATTTTTAGATCTCTAAGTGTTCTCCATATCTCCTTCCAAAAGGAAAGTATTAATTTGCATTCCCACCAGCAGTGCTAAAGTGTTCCCTTTTCTCCACGTCCGCGCCAACATCTCTGGTCTTGGGATTTAGTGATATAGGCTAGTCTCACTGGAGTTAGATGGTGTCTCAAAGTGGTTTTGATTTGCATTTCTCTGATGACTAAAGATGATGAGCATTTTTTCATATGTCAGAAGGCCGCGCTCCTGTCTTCTTCAGAGAAGTTTCTCTTCAAATCCCTTGCCCGGCCTGCGATGGGATCCCTTGTTGTATTCTTGCTAATGCATTTGAGTTCTCTGTGGATTCTGGTTATTAAACCTTTGTCGGAGACATAACCTGCAAATATCTTCTCCTATTCTGAGGGCTGTTTGCTTGCTTTACTTACTGTTTTCTTGGCAGTGTAGAAGCTTTTTAGTTTGATCAAGTCCCAGTAGTGTATTTTTGAAGCTGCTTCAATTGCCTGGGGGGTCCTCCTCATAAAATACTTGCCCAGACCAATTTCTTCAAGGGTTTTCCCTGCACTCTCCTAGAGTATTTTTAAAGTTGCATGTCTTAAGTTTAAATCCTTGATCCAGTGAGAGTCTATCTTAGTTAATGGTGAAAAATGTGGGTCCAGTTTCAGTCTTCTACAGGTTGCCAGCCAGTTCACCCAGCACCATTTGTAAAATAGGGAATCTTTACCCCAATGAATGTTTTTAATTGGCTTGTCAAAGATTAAATAACGGTAAGTAGCTGGAATCATCTCTTGGTTCTCTATTCTGTTCCAGACATCTACTTCTCGATTTTTGTGCCAATACCATGCTGTTTTGATCACTATCGATTTGTAGTATAGTCTGAGGTCTGGTAGCGTAATTCCTCCTGCTTTGTTTTTATTTCTGAGTAATGTCTTAGCTATTCGAGTTTTTTTCTGATTTCATATAAAATGAAGTATTGTTTTTTCAAGATCTTTAAAGTATAACAGTGGAGCTTTAATAGGGATTGCATTGAAATTATATATTGCTTTGGGTAGTATGGACATTTTAACAATGTTGATTCTTCCCAGCCATGAGCATGGTGTGGTTTTCCATTTGTTAATATTTTCAGCTATTTCTTTTCTTAGAGTTTCATAGTTCTCTTTACAGAGATCTTTCACTTCTTTGTTAGATAAATTCCCAAATATTTCATCTTCTTTGGCACTACTGTGAATGGGATAGAGTCCTTAACTGTTTTTCAACTTGACTATTGTTGGTAGATATAAAACCTACCGATTTATGAATGTTGATTTTGTAACCTGAGACGCTGCTGTATTCCTTGATCACTTCTAAGAGTTTTATAGTAGAGTCCCTAGTGTTTTCCAGATATACAATCATATCATCTTCTAAGAGCGAAAGTTTGATGTCTTCTGACCCTATATGGATACCCTTGATCACCTTTTCTTCCCTAATTACAATGGCTAAAACTTCCATTACAATGTTAAAAAGCAATGGAGACACTGGGTAGCCTTGTCTGGTTCCTGATCTGAGTGGAAATGATTCCCATTTAATTACATTCAATATGATATTGGCTGTGCGTTTGCTGTAGATGGTCTGTATCAGTTTAAGAAATGTCCCTTCTATACCGATTTTCTTAAGTGTTCTGATCATGAAGGGCTGCTGGATATTATCAAAAGCTTTTTCTGCATCGATTGAGAGAATCATATGGTCTTTGTTAATTTGTTTATGTGCTGGATTACATTTATAGATTTACGTATATTGAACCAAACCTGAGACCCTGGGATAAAACCGAGTTCTTCATGATGTGTAGTTTGTTTGATGTGTTGCTGGATTCTGTTTGTTAGGATCTTGTTGAATATTTTTGCATCTATATTCATTAAAGATATCGGTCTATAATTTTCTTTTCATGTTGTGTCTTTTCCTGGTTTGGGGATTAGGGTGATGTTTGCTTCATAGAACATGTTGGGTAGTTTTCCTTCTTTTTCCACCTTTTGGAACAGGTTGAGTTACATAGGTACTAATTCCCCTTTAAAGGTTTGGTAGAATTTAGACGTGAAACCATCTGGTCCTGGGCTTTTCTTTTTAGGGAGGTTTTGTATGGTTGATGCTATTTCAGAACTTGATATGGGCCTGTTCAACATTTCCACTTGATTCTGGCTAAGTCTTGGAAGGTGAAGTGCTTCCAAGTATTGGTCAATTTCCTTCAGATTTTCATATTTCTGAGAATAAAGTTTCTTGTAATATTCATTAAGGATTTTTTGGATTTCTGACAAGTCTGTTGTTATTTCGTCTTTGTTGTTTCTGCTTGATGATATTAGAGATTTTACTCTTTTTTTCTGATTAGGTTGGCCAGAGGTTTATCTATTTTATCGACCTTTTCAAAAAATCAGCTTTTTGATTTATTGATCCGTTGTATTATTCTTTTGTTTTCAATTTCATTTAATTCTGCTCTAATTTTGGTTACTTCTTTTCTTCTACTGGCTTTGAGGTTGGAATTTTCTTCCTTTTCCAGTTACTTGAGATGTCCCATTAAGTTGTTAACTTCCTCTCTTCCTGTTCTCTTGAGGAAGGCTTGCAGTGCTATTAATTTCCCTCTTAGAACTGCCTTTGCGGTGTCCCTGAGGTTGTGATAGTTTGTGTCTTCATTGTTGCTTTGTTCCAAAAAATTTACGATTTCTTTCTTAATCTCATCTCTGACCCAGCTATCATTCAGCATAAGGTTATTTAACTTCCATGTTTTTGTATGATTATTATGCAGATTCCTGTTGTTACTCAGCTCATGTTTTATTGCATGGTGGTCTGAGAAGATGCATGGAATAAATTCTATTCCTTTAAATTTACTGAGATTAGACTTGTGACCTAAGATGTGATTGATTTTGGAGTAAGTTCCATGGGCTGATGAGAAATATGTGTATTCAGTTTTGTTGGGATGAAATGTTCTGTAGATGTCTGCTAAAACCCAATGTTGGATGGTTATGTTTAAATCTAAGATTTCTTTGCTCAGCTTTTTGTTGGAGGATTGATCCAACACTGCCAAAGGAGTGTTGAAATCTCCGACTATTATGGAGCTGGAGGAAATCAAGATGCTCATGTCTGTTAGAGTTTCTCTTATAAATTGGGGTGCATTCTGGTGGGGTGCATAGAAATTAATAATTGATATCTCATCATATTGAGTACTATCCTTAACAAACATGAAGTGATCATTCTTGTCCTTCCTTACTTTTGTTGGTTTAAAGCCTATGGTATCTGCAAATAAAGTTGCAACACCTGCTTTTTTCTGATTACCATTTGCCTGAAATATGGATGATGACCATCCTTTCACCCTGAGTCTGTATTTGTCTTTTAAGTTAAGATGTGACTCTTGTATGCAACAAATATCTGGCCTGAGTTTTTGTATCCAGTCAGCTAACCTATGCCTCTTTAGAGGACAGTTTAAACCATTCACATTAATGGAGAATATTGATAAGTCTGGTGAAGTTTGTGGTATCAAGTTTTTCAAAAGTCCAGTGGACATTTTTAATCCTTTCGCCAGTGTGGAAATTGGAGTTTGATCTGAAGTTTCTGAGTGAGTTTACTTTTGTGGTATAGGATTGGGTTGGTCATTATGGAGGATAGGTCTGAGAATATCCTGAAGAGCTGGTTTGGTTATGGCAAATTTCTTCAACATATGAATGTCATTAAAGTATTTAATTTCTCCATCACAAATGAAACTCAGTTTAGCTGGATACAAGATCCGGGGTTGAAAGTTATTTTGCTTTAGGAGATTAAAAGTCCATGACCACCCTCTTCTGACTTGAAAAGTTTCAGCAGAGAGATATGCAGTCATTCTAATGTTCTTCCCTTTGAAGGTAATAGTTTTCTTTCACCTGGCAGCTTTGAGAATTTTCTCCTTCATTTTAACTTTAGAGAAGTTAATTATGATATACCTGGGGGATGTCTTATTGGGGTTGAGTAGTGCTGGGGTTCTGAAGCTGTCCGCTGTCTGAATTTCAGAATCTCTAGGCATGTCTGGAAAATTCTCTTTCATAATTTCATGCAGAAGGGCCTCTGCGCCCAGTGAGGCCAGTTAATCTGTTTCTGGAACTCAATGATTCAGATATTCACCTTCTTCGAATTATCCCAGAGCTCTCGGAGAGTATGATCCATTTTTGCTCTCCATTTCTATTCCTCTTTGAGAGTTTGGGAGCATTCAAAGGCTTTCTTTTCTTTCTTTTTTTTTTTTTTGTAGAGACAGAGTCTCACTTTATGGCCCTCGGTAGAGTGCCTCTTTATGGCCTCACACAGCTCACAACAACCTCCAACTCCTGGGCTTCTGCGATTCTTTTGCCTCAGCCTCCCGAGTAGCTGGGACTACAGGTGCCCGCCACAATGCCCGGCTAACAAAGGCTTTATTTTCAATGTCAGAAATCCTTTCTTCTGCTTGTTCCATTCTGTTGCTGAGGTATTCTACTGTATTTTTCATATCTTTGAGGGCTGTAAATTCTTGCTTCAGTGTGTCTAAGTCTTTGGTGGTTTTGTCTTTAAATTTGTTAAATTCTTGTGACAACTTTTAAATTTCTCCTCAAATTCCTAATTCTACTTTGTTAATCTTGTCTGCAATCCAAATTCTGAATTTGATTTCTGACATCTCAGCCAGTTGGTTATGAATGGGATCTTCAATTACATCTACCATATCTTTATGGGGGGTTTGATCTATTCTGGTTATTCATGTTACCAGAGTTTTTCCGCTGATTCTGCCCCATGTTTGTTTTACTCCCTTTGATTTTTTTCCCCTGGGGCTTTGTCAAGTGCCTGTACAGTGTTGTGGCCTGAGAAACTGGGCCCCTGTCTGATGTGGTGGGGCTAAGTGGTTCTGTCTTGTTTTCAGCTGGTTTCTGTTCCACCCTAGTGAAACAGATACTCTGGATTGAAGTCTCAGCTTTTGTTTGTATCCTTGTGGTCGTAGCTCGCCTCAGGAGAGTTGACATGCTTTCTTCAACCGTCGCTCTTAATTCAGCTCAAATCCACCAGGTTACTTGCTGAATTTTTGTCCTTTCACTCTCCTACTGGATGGGAGCCTCTGTGGAAAGCTGCCTTCAATCAGCCATCTTGTCTCCTCCTCCCCCAAGTTGATAGTCTTTACACCAACTGACACTCAGGTTGACAGTCTTTACACCAACTGACTCTCTGTGCCTTAAGTCTCAGCCTGAGAGTGATTACGCGTGAGTATTCTGGTTCAGGGAAACTAGAGACCCTGTGTATGGGAGTAAACCATACTGAGAATCGGGCTTATTGCTTACTCATTTGGAAACTTGGCTTGTCTTCCAGACTTGCTTGTAGCTACACCTTTAATTCAACCAAGTCATCTTCTTTAGAATGGAACAATGGCAACAAGTTCCTTGCATAATTCTAGCCAAACAAAAATAGAAGCTAATAAGTTAATGGTACCTGGAGTTGTCCCCTTTCCACAGGTATGACTCAGTCCTTACAGTGACTGTTTGTTTTCCCTTCTGTCTGTTGGACCCAGATAGGAAAACAGAAGTGTTTTACAGGGAACTGGTAGAGGTGGGTGGGAAAGAAATAAGCTCAGTTCACTGGCTAGCAGTAACTCACATGATTTATCTTGGGCTGTGGTAGGTGGGAAGAAATTAATAGGAGCATGGACTCAACAGGTCAGTGCAAAAGAAAGCATAAATAGAAGTCCAGAGTATCTTGATTGATGATGGTTTCAGACCTGTTCTATAGCTTTCAATAGCTATTTTCACCTTTCTTGAGTTCCATTTCCACATTAAGGCAATCAGTCTCAACTGTGCTATTGGGCAAAGGTTCACCTCCTTCCTGGCCTCAGTGACTGTTTCTGTATGCTCAGAAAATTTTGGACTAGCTGATCACCAAGGATCCCTTCAGCTTTGGCAGTATATGATTTCAGAATTCTTTGAGTTCTTCTCTGCCTTCTTTATTCTACTTTGAGATTCAGGAATAATATTAGTCCTTCATAGACACAGAAATATAGCCAGGTATACAGTGGGTGTCAATAAATTCTTCTTGAATGAGTAAAATAAAAATAATAGCAGCTAATACTTACTGAGCACTTATTATGGGCCAGGCTGGAGCTCGTTGAGATACCTGGAGAGTAAAGACCTTTGTCTGATTCATTTTTTATGAGCATGAGGTTATCATCAAGGTCATAAAGCACAAAATTAATAGATCTTGGACTCAAACATAGGATGTCTGGATCAATAATCCATGCTTTTAAATAGCTATACTTGATTACCGTTCACAAAATTCTGCTACTCATCAAGTGCACTATAAATATTTGCAGAATTAAGCAGATTTGCATTATTGAGTAAGTTAAGGCATCATATTCTCTGAGTATATTAAGATCTCATTAGATAAGGCAATGGTTTTATATCACTGAAGCCTCAAGGGTAGAAAGATGAGTTTAACTCATAATTTCAGAGTACACTATCTTTGTGAGTCTTGGTGAAGTACTTACCTCTTTGAACTTCCAATTTCTTATTTATCAAGAGGGGTAACTGAAACTTCAAGGCTTGTGGTACACATTAGTGAAGTGGCTTAAGTGAAAGCCTCCAGCACTTGGCATGACAGATCAGGAGCCTAATGCAGAATTGTGAGTTTTGGTTTTCTTATTTGAGCATTAGTTATACAAGGCTATGAGAAAATAGGAGTCCACCTTTGTAAATGGGGGAGTGGAAAAGTGTATGGGGTGACACAAAAAAGCTAAAGAAACAAGGGTTGTGGTCCAGGGATGGATGGAGAAAGGAAAAAAGAGTATTGGGTCCAAGTATTGTACCCACTGTGTTCCTCAGACTCAGAAACTAGCCTTCAGCATCTCCAACAACACAATAATTCTACCAGTTCTTCTCAAAATATTTTTGTTTCATGTAATATCAGTTGTCAAAATTATACAAAAAGTCCCCTCTTAATTTGAAATATCTGTGTTGGCATCATACAAAGCCAAAGACACTGTAAGTTTCTAGCTGGGAGGAATCACAAGAGGCCAAAGATCTTTCATTTGGATAGGGAAGGTTCAGTGTTAGATTATATTTTGCTTACCGTTATAGTGTCTTACACACAGTACCAAATAATTATTTATTGAATAAATTGAATTGTTACTTATTTTTAACAGAAGAGGCATCTTCCCAAAGGAAAAAATTACCTTTTTTTCAAATGTTTTGGCTGGTATTACATAGTACAGCCACCAGCTTTGCCCTCTTGATGACAGCGAAAGAAAGCAGACAGATTGGCAAAGGACAAACAGACACATGAGCAAGCATTGAGCACATACACATGAAAATCCATCTTCAAGCTGAGAAATAATTGCCTCTATCTTTTGCACTTAATCCAAATTCCTGGTAGCATTTTCTATAAGTCTTCTTTCACAGAGAAGTGGAAACGGATTTAGTGAAAATCCAGCCATTTATTCACAAGCTCACAAAGAACTTTTGACTTCATTGTGTAGAGCAAAAGAGATTATTGTTCAAGGTCTCAGAATCACAGACTAAGCTGGGACTTGAACTTTTGGCTTCAGGATCAGTGCAGTGGAATAACACTGATCGTTGATAGGTATATCACTGACTTGGGGAATATGTAATTCACACTCACAAATTAAGAAAGAAGCATGAAGACTTAGATTTGCTATTACTTTACTAATCAGTTTTGTCACATTTACCATATACGAGTGTTATTTACAATATCCTATAAAAACAGAGTTCTTCATTTCTCTAGAACGGAAACGTCTAGTAGAACTTTTTGTGTGTTTAATATCTGCACTATCTAATATGTAGCCACTAGCCACATTTACACTGTGGTTAATGCTACTGAGGAACTACATTTTAAATTGTATTTAATTTTGAATCATTTAAATTTAAATAGTCACATGTGAACAGTGCCTACCATATTGAGCCACACAGCTATAAAATGAGAATGAGGATCCTTGTCATGCCTTCTTTCTATGACTGATAAGGATGGAGGAGGCAGAGGTGGCCAACATGTAAAGAATATTTTGTAACATTTTGTGAAAATTTGTAATGAGTATTTTATAAAATAAAGGTCTATTTATCTACAATTTCCCATTTTCCCTATGCATGGTAACATTTTGGGACACTCTGTAGAATGATGGAAAGAGCTTCAGAGTCAGTTAGTTTTGAGTTCAAATCTTGCTCTATTACTTGATAGCTTCAATAACTCTCTGCCTTTAAGTCCCTTTATAACTTGGAAACATAGCTTTCTCATCTGTAATATGTGGAGAGTAGTTTCTAATCTTACAGCGTTTTGAAGCTAAATCATATGAGTTTGTCCAGCATAAGACTTGGCACGAAATTATTGGGTAGGGTCTATGGATTCATTTTTTTCTCTCATTTTATCAAAGGCCATAAATGAGCCAGGGCAGGGAGTACTAGTAGGTGGCCACAGGATAAACACTTCTCATGGAACCTAAAGGACATATGGTGACAGGTAGGGTGGAGATGGATGGTTAAAGGGAGAGACCTAGCCAACAAGGTATGATTTCAGGCAGGCTAGAGCTTCCTCTAGCCTTGTAGTAAAGGGAAGCCAAGGGTTAAGGAAAGTGAAGAATATGGAGTTAGGAGTCCAGAGATCTGAGTAATAAATCCTATTCTATCAGCCTCTGACCTTCTTTAAGCCTTAACATTATCATTTATAAAATGGGGTGGTAGTGTGTGGTGGTAATTGGGGGAATGCAGATAGTAAAATATAAAATCTCTAATGTTCTTCTGGCCTTTCAGGTAACCCAGTCTATTATATCCATAAGACTATCAATTTCTGTGAATCTTGACACCCATCCCTACCATCTGGCCCCAGAGTAGGTCTTAAGAGCCTTAGCTCCTTCCCTCACCATCAGATTATTCTCTTCAACCTTCATAGGACTCAGTTATTTAGTCTAGTCTTCAGAAAACCCTTCCTCCTTTTTATTCCTGTTCAAGTTCTCCTTAGTCTGTTGGATCTCCCTTAAAAGTCACCTCCATCATAAAGCTTGTCCTGATCCATTAGATAAAATTGACAGCTTCTTTTCATTTTTGACAGTCTCTCTCTCTCTTTTTTTTAAAGGAATACAATGGGGCATGGTCGGTGCACAGAATTTAGAATTTGACAAACCAGAATTTTAAGTAAATTACTTCGTTTCCCAGGTTCTCAATTTCTCGATGGTAAAACACGGGTGATAACTTTTATGAGGATTATATGACAGAATAAATGTGTTAATTAGCAGATGAATTTTTTTCTACTTTTCTTAGAGCTCCAGGGAGCAGTTATTTGTCCGCTGTGTTTTAGAATCAGATATTGACCTGTCTGTCTCCCACTCCAGATTGTGAACTCCTGGAGGTTTAAAACTGTATCTTAGTTGTTTCAGCCCCAAGGGTGCTGCCTGACACAGAGAAGATTCAAACTCAGCCTGCAACAGCATATTTCATAGAAAGGGCTGCTTTGGAAAGATGGATTTCTAAAGAGTTGAGGCAACATCTTTAAACTAAACATTTGCGTATTTATTTCTCTGGTTTTTGTGATTCAACCAAGAGCACAGAGATTAAGTTGAACTTTCTCATGGCCCATAGCCTTTCTTAAGGTCATGAAGTCATGGCAGCCAGTGTTGAGGAGATGCTGACTTGAGAGGGTTTTGTCTTTTAGAAAAAGTTCCAAGTAAACTTGCTGTAGTTGCTGGAAACTTGGCCTTTAGAAGCTTCCAGAGGTTCTGACTCTATTTCTCTATTTTATTTAAGTCTCATTGTGTCTCACTCTAGCTCTTGTTATTAGGTATACTAATTTCTTAACTTCTATGAACTTCTGGAAGACAGTTTTTCCTCTTTAGTTCTCTACTCCCACTTCCTCTCCCCCACCACAACATTCAGGTCTAGAATACCTCAAGTAAAGTATGAAAGGGTACTGTGTAGGCTATTTTTTTTTAACAAGTGATTCTACCTCATTCTAACAGGGAACTAACACAGAAATACATAAAGAAAATGTTAATTATTTCCTCCAAGTCTCTCATCATCTCATTTAGGAAGTAACTGATGATATAAATTTAGCATAATTCCTTTCACCTATCTTTACCCATGTTCCTATAAATTTATTTAATAAATATACACATGCACATATTTTTACATCATCATCTCATTTCACTCTCAGACAGTAAAAAGAAACTTGTTTTGTTCACTTACCATTAAAAAGGTTATGGATTTTTCTCTAGGCCAATAACCATTGGGAAAACACCAAAAGACTCAACTACATGAAAACAAAAGTCTTCTGGGTGGGAAAAAAGTTATATGACAAGGGAACTGACCTTTTATATCATATGAGTTTATTCATTATCTTTTGACTGGTTTTGTTATCTTCTGTAAGAGAAAATATTTGCTTCATCTTGGAGTGAAGGAAGACACTCTCAGACAAGACAGAAAACCCAGATGGCAACAGAGAAAAAAACAGACATGAATTGAGTATGTTTAAGACAAAAAGTTGAGGCTTTTAAAGGAGCTCTCTCTAGGCAAAAAAAAAGGGTTAAATGTGGAAGCTTGGTGATGAAGGCCAGTATCCAGTGTAAGAAACAGAAGTATTAGCTAGGCATTCAAATACTTACAGGGAGGGTAGTTTGACTTGAAACTGAGGGTTTGTACCTACAACTAGAAAGAAATAAAAGAGAGCCTGTGTGGGAGACAGTATCTATAGTGACTCATTGTATAAATGCAAGTAAAGGGCTGGAGAAATGATCCTCCTCAGAAAAAACAAAATCTTCATCTAATTGACTAAAACATTGATAGTGGAGGGAGAAGAGGGGAGGAATGCAGACAATCAAATGATTCTGAAGCCACAAACTGTTCACCAAGATTGAATTTAAGGTGGAAGTTCTCTGAGGGCTTTTTCTAACTGTGGTCAGAAGATTTATAATCCTAGGTACTTCATTAAATCCATCAAAGCCTTCCAATACATTTCTCATCTCAGTCACCTGTACAGATGCCCTTAATTGAGGTAATTTTTGTGATCACTATGGCAGTATGAGCAGGAGTTATTGCACCCTTATGGTGAGATTGTGCTCTGAGTTCCTGGCACTTGATAGCTGTGATACCTTGGGCAAGCCACTTTCTATATCTAAGCTTCAGTTTCCTCATTTGAAAAAAAAAATAGGTTAATACAGGTTAATACTGACATCAAAGGTTTTCAGGAAGAAGAAATCAGATAACAGATGTATGTGAAAGGGCTTCAGGGAATTTAAAGGTCAAGAAAAATATAGTCTATTATTATGATTCTAGCTTAGGCAGATAAATAACCTGAAGTAAGGTAATCATGCCAAAGAGTAACTTTCCCCTACTCTTGGCATCTTCAGACTATTTTGAATAAGAGAGGAGAGGCTATGTTTATGAAGCTAGATGGGCTCAGAAAAGATCTTTAAGCTACTAGTATTGCTGCTCCTAATCCAAGTAACCTATGGCAAGGATGGCATATAGTTTGATGAAACATAATGAGGGGATGTCCAGTATTTATTTAGTATCATCAAAAAATTATTAATTTGGGTCAAAAAGCCATCCAGAAAGTGTTATGTTATCATCACTGAAACTGAGAAAAAGGCCAACCCTTAGAACTTTAGAAAGTTCTAAAGAGATGTCAGATGTTTTGGAAAGAGCTCTGAGTGGCAGAGAGACTACCAAGCCCATGTAGAACAAGGCCACATGGGGTGGTGCCTGTGGCTCAAAGGAGTAATGCGCTGGCCCCATATACCGGAGATGGTTGGTTCAAACCCAGCCCCAGCCAAAAACTTCAAAGAAAGAAAAAAAAAAAAAAAAAAAAAAACAAGTCCACATGAAAATTCAATCTCAGAACTGGCTAAGGGTATGGAGTGAGTGGCTTAGTTTGGGGTACAAGAAAGAGATTATTAATTCTACTTCTGTATGGACTCTGAAACCAGAAATCCTAGGTAGTAATACTGGTTCTTCTGCTTACTATTTTTAAGATGTGGGGCATATTATATAATCTCTGTGTGTATCAATAATACTACTTGTATCATAGGATTCATTTGAGGATAAAATGAGTTAATATTTATAAAGTGCCTGAATAGTATCTAGTGTATAGTAAGTGTTACACATGTGCTGTTTACATGTAATTATTAAAAAAATAATTTTCCTAGAAGGGCATTTAAGGTTTTCTTCTTAATGAGGCCCCAAATATATCTTTCCAGTCTCACCCATTGCTTTATCTTAAAGTTACATTTTCCAAGAATGGAATAGGTGCAGCATTTCCCAAACACACTAGATGGCCCTTGATTGGTTCTGTGTCTTAGGCTTGGCCTGGAATGCCTTTCCTATCATGTTCATTCATAAAATTATTTTTCTCTTATAAAAAGGAAAAAAAAAAAACATTTGCGGCTTCACCTCCTTCAGAAAGCATTTCCTGATTACTTCCACATGCTTCCCCACCCCCTTGAAGTAACTGGACTTTGTATACATTTCTGTTGTGATGGCTCACATATTTTATTTTATTTTATTTTACTTTATTCTATTTTATTTTATTTTATTTATCTTATTTACTTTTTTCTTAATCAGGCATAGGTAAAGTTTGATCTCATTACCCCTGGTATGCTCGGCTGGTGTGCTAATCACTGATAAATGGCAACCAATTACACATCTACACATTTTTGGTTATTTTAATTATTTGTCTATAGGAATGTCTGCCACAATTGAACCATGAGATATTGAATGATGAACTCAAATATTATGCAAGAATTTCTTCCCAACCCTGACCCCATAACTTGGCACACAGTAGGAACTGCAAGAATGTTGGTTGATAACATTTGAATGAAAAGTAATTTTAATAACTACTGACTTTGTGCCATTTTTGCAACAAGTTAATTAACAGACATTACCATTATCACCATTTTATGGCTAAGGAACCTGAGGATGGGAGAAGTTGAAAGTGAATTAAGTTCTCACCCAGTTAAAGCGTAAGAGACCTGGAACTTAATCCCAGGCTTTCTTATTCCAAACACAGTACTCTTCCCATGGTAACACTTTTGTTGTCTGCTTTTATTATTAATAATTATGATTAACATTTATTGAGCAATTACTATGTTCTAGGCATCGAGCTAAGTCTATAATACAGATTAAGTCATTTGATCCTCTCAACAATTCTATAAAGCTTACCCCCTTATGATTTCCATAAACAGATGAGAAACTTCAGGCATAGCTAGATAAATCAGTTTGTCCAGACTCATACAGAATTTGAACCCAATGTAACTTCATAGAATGAGGTTGTAGCTATAACTCTCTACAGAGTCTCAAGTTATGTTTACAGAAGTTACTTACTCAAGATTCTACTATTAAATGCATTTTTGAATCTAGGCCCTGGTGCCTCTAAAATTTTTCAGTGGGCCAAACAGGAATAACTCCATTTGAAGTGAATACATCTGTGGAGTTGAGAGCTCAGCTACTCAACTTAATATGTGGGGATGTGGCTCCTCATAGTGGGGATTTTTGAAGGGGTATGTGAGAGGAGAAGTAGGCTGAAGTTCATGCTTTGTCTCCTGTCCTCAGGGATTAGCAATGAGCACATGTTACCTACTCCGAAGAGAAATGAGAAGCAGAAAAAAAGGACAATAAAATAGGGGAAAAATCAATTACTGAAATGGGGCCCCATCCATGCAAGCTTCCAGTAAGTCAATACTTTCATTATGCTTGCCCAGCAATAATATACTTAGTCAAGTATTTATTTAACAGGAAAGTATGACAGAGTTCCTCATCTTCATTTTATTTATTTTCTGCTGTCACTGGAAGTTGACCAACATTGAGTCAGCAATGATAAATAAAATATATTGTCTGATCTCCCAGATTTATGAGCAAGGATGCACCAATCACAATTATCTCTGTCTATCTACCAATAATGCATAAACACACAAAGGGAGCAAGGCAAAGAGCAGAATTTAGGAGCTTCCTGGTTGAGAGAATCCTTGCTAAACAGGTGAAGAGATGTGTTTGATAAAAACATGCGGTGAAGTACATGAACCAAAGTCAGCCAAGCCCAGTGGTTCAAGGGGTATCACTAAGTCATTAAAAATACTACCATGATACCAGGTCTCCAGATTTCCACCTTATGAATTGATCGATCTTATTAAAGAATAGGAGAATGGGTTGAAAGAATCAAACTACAGAGCATTGTAATCTTGGGTCCCTTAGCAATCTAGAGAGATAAGTTATGTGCTTCCTGGCCTGAGAGGATGGGAAATGTAGGAAAGCTCTTCAGGGTGCTTAATTTACAGACTTGACCTAGTCATGGCAAAAATCAAGCTAGAAACCGGGATATTTGATTCCAACCCAGGGTTTCTGCCACTCCCCCTTACCTAATTCTATTCACTATTTCTATAATTGAGGGCAGAGAGAAATTAGATATTTCATAAGGTGCATAGCTCTGCTGTGACAGAAAAAATGGGAGGTGGCTCTTAGCACTAGAGTTTCCAAATAGACCAGAGGTAGAGAAAGCCAGTGAATTTGCAATCAGAGGCTCCAGGTTTCAGTCCAACCTTGCCATTACTTAGGAGACATTGGGAAAACTCCAGTAATTTTCTGAGTCTTAGTTTTTCCATCTTTAAAATGAAGGAACTAAAACCTGTTAATAGCAGAAGAATTGTGCAGATTGCCTGAGGTGTGGAGAAGTTCTGGAGAGATAGTAGGGATGGAGGATCACAGAACCTCACCTGCATCTTTCTCCCAATGTTCATCAGCAGCTGTAGGCGTTTTTTTTTTTTTTTTTTTGTTAAATCATAGCTGTGTACATCAATATGATCATGGGGAACCATACACTTGTTTCATAGAATATTTGACACATTTTCATCTCATTAGTTGACATAACCCTCCTGGCATTTTCTTAGTTACTTTGCCAAGACATTTACATTCCACATTTGCCAAGGCTCACATGTACTCTTGTAAGATGCACAACAGGTGTGATGCTTTCAATCCCCCTCCCTCTACCCACCTCCCCCCGCCTCCCCACAATTTCCCCCTTCCCCCTATTCTTAGGTTGTAACTTGGTTATAGCTTTCATCTGAAGGTCCTAAGTTAGTTTCATAGTAGGGATGAGTACATTGGATATTTTTTCTTCCATTCTTGAGACACTTTACTGAGAAGAATACATTCCAGCTCCATCCATGTAAACATGAAAGAGGGTGTTGAAAAAGATGGCGGACTGAAGCCAGCTTTCAACAGAGGCTCCCGTCCAGAAGGAGAGTTAAGGGACAGGAATTTAGTAAGTATCCTGGTGGACTTGAGCCTCACCAAGAGAGAAGGTTGAAGAACGCACATCAACACCGCTGAGGCAAGCTGTGATCACAAGGACGCAAACAAAAGGTACAAAATCCACAACCAAGCGGACAGGAGTCCCCCTCCCCCATGAGACCGGCTCATGAGCCCCACAATTGAACAAGCGGGCAGAAATTAAAGGCCCTCCCACTACACTCCAGGGAGAGACCTTCTAAAAACTGGACCTACCTCCCCTACTGGGGTGCCGTGGTGTTCTCCTGCCGGGCATAAAACTGAATAAAACTTTGGGAATCCTTTGCCGGCAACCCTGAATCCCCGGCGCTCCCCTCCCGCCCACTGAGATCTAGAGGCCTGTCCCCCAGGAATTCGGATCCTTGGGTGATTTCTCAAGGGGAGTGGACAGTCCCCAAGTTGCGACTGGTCAGCATTGACTCTGAGGTGCGCAAGTGAGGAGAGGGCACCGGGCTGAAGGGGAGTCACGCCTTGGTGGCACTTCCCTGCGGTGCAGTGCAGCAACCCTCCCCGGGCAACATTACGGGGCACAAGACTGAATAAGACTCTAGCTTCTCCGCTGAGAGCTGAGAGCCCCTACTCTCACTCGGGGTCTGAGGGCCTATCCCCCAGGAGTTCAGATCCTCGGGTGATTTCTCAAGGGGAGTGCACAGTGCCTGAGCTGCGTCAGGTCAGCGCTGACTCTGGGACACGTGAGTGAGGAGAGGGCACTCTGCTGAGGGGAAATCAAGCCTTGGCGGCACTTTCCTGCGGTGCAGTGCAGGAGCCCTCCCCGGGCCGTAGTGTTGTGTAAAACTGAATGAAACTCTAGCTTCCCCCCCCAACTCCCAATCGGGGTCTGGGGGCCCATCCCCCAAGAGGTCTGATTCTTGGGGGTTCTCTTGAGGGGTGTGGACCCAGGACAAACTGCGGCCACTCAGTGCTGACTCTGGGGCGCGGGACAGAGGAGAAAAGGGTCGCCTGAGTGCCCACACCAGAGCAGCAGTTCCCTGGAGGTAGATCAACACCCGTTTTTTCTTTAACGGCAGAATGCTCACTTCTGGATTTTCTGAGGCCACACCCCCTGTCTCCCTGGGCAACCAGAGGAGGCCACCGGTGAGCGGGGGATTTCCTGACACGGCTCACAAACCCGGGAAGCTTCCAGGGCGGGGCTGACCCAGAGAGGTGTTCGGACGCAAATCTCCAGCAGCAAAGACGTTTGAACTCAAAACAGCCCATCTTCTGTAGGCAATTTCGACAGGAACAGAGACAGAACCCCACAAAGTTGTCTGTTCTGTTCTGTTCTGTTCTGTTAGCAGCATCCATCAGGGACGGGGCTAAGCCTGAGTGAACACCTCCTTCCCATCACCTGTATCAAACACTCAAAGATGTCAGGCCCCATCTCCTCCTGCTAGATAGCGGCAGTCTGCGGGGGCCTGGCAGACTTCCTTGTGATTCAGGCAGGTGCAAACCCCTGGAGTGTCTGTTCACTGCAGGCAACTGGGTTAGCCATCTGCAGAGATACCAGTGACTGGGTCCGACGGAGGGGCAAAGTGGGGAAGGAAACATCAACCTTCCTAGACTGCTCTGTTTGCTGGGTGGCTCCTCCTGACTCCACGCTGCACTGGAGTGAGCCGTGTCAGAGGAGTCACCAGGCCCCTGTGATCCAGTTCCCAGAGACCTCTTGAATTCTCCCACCCGAGACAAGTGCCGATTGAGACAGCTGATTTGGACCTTTTGAACTGGGCTAATAGACTGAGGACTTTTCAGGCGGTGCCCTGGGTGTGCGATTGTAGGAAGGTTTGATTCTCCTTTTCCAACTGGGGCCAGAGGTGGGCAGGCGGGGTGACTTAATTGCTGATTTTTCCACACAGCTGAGACTTCAAGCCAGAGTAGAAGTTGCAATAGGATCGAACAGGAACCAGCTGAAAGCAAGACAGAACCACTTTGCTCCACCACACCAGACAGGGCCCCAGTTTCTCAGGCCACAACACTGTACGGGCCCTCGATAAAACCCCAGGGGAAAAACCAAAGGGAGTAAAATAACCATGGGGCAGAATCAGCGGAAAACTCTGGTAACATGAATAACCAGAATAGACCAACCCCCCCAAGAAAAGATACGGCAGATGTGATTGAAGATCCAATTCATAAACAACTGGCTGAGATGTCAGAAATTGAATTCAGAATTTGGATTGCAGACAAGATTAATAAAATGGAATTGGGAATTCGAGGAGAAATTCAAAAATTGTCTCAAGAATTTAACGAATTTAAGACAAAACCACCAAAGACTTAGACACACTGAAGCAAGAACTTACAGCCCTCAAAGATATGAAAAATACAGTAGAATCCCTCAGTAACAGAATGGAGCAAGCAGAAGAAAGGATTTCTGACATTGAAGATAAAGTCTACGAACACTCCCAATCTCTCAAAGAGGAAGAGAAATGGAGAGCAAAAATGGATCACTCACTCAGAGAACTCTCAGATAATTCGAAAAAAAGCAACATAAGGATTATAGGAATTTTTGAGAACGATGAAGTCGCCTCCGAGGGCACAGAGGCCCTTCTGCATGAAATTATGAAAGAAAATTTTCCAGACATGCCTAGAGAATCTGAAATTCAGATAGCAGACAGCTTTAGAACCCCAGCACGATTCAACCCCAATAAGTCATCCCCCAGACATATCATAATTAGCTTCACTAAAGTTAACATGAAAGAGAAGATTCTCAAAGCAGCCCGGCGAAAGAAAACTATAACGTACAAAGGTAAGAATATTAGAATAACTGCAGATCACTCTGCTGAAACTTTTCAAGCCAGAAGAGGCTGGCCGTCAACTTTTAATCTCCTAAAGCAAAAAAACTTTCAACCCAGGATCTTGTATCCAGCTAAACTGAGTTTCATCTATGATGGAGAAATTAAATACTTTTTCAATGACATAAATATGTTGAAAAAATTTGCCATAAGTAAACCAGCTCTTCAGGATATTCTCAGACCTATCCTCCACAATGACCAACCCAATCCTATACCACAAAAGTAAACTCACTCAGAAACTTCGGATGAAACTCCAACTTCCACACTGGCGAAAGGATTAAAAATGTCCACTGGACCTTTGAAAAACTCGATACCCAAAATTCCACCAGACTTATCAATACTCTCCATCAATGTGAATGGCTTAAACTGTCCTCTAAAGAGACATAGGTTAGCCGACTGGATACAAAACTCAAGCAAGATATTTGTTGCATACAAGAGTCACATCTGAACTTAAAATACAAATACTGACTCAGGGTGAAAGGATGGTCATCCATATTTCAGGCAAATGGTAATCAGAAAAAACAGGTGTTGTAATTTTATTTGCAGATACAGTAGGCTTTAAAACATCAAAAGTAAGGAAGGACAAGAATGGTCACTTCATACTTGTTAAGGGTAATACTCAATATGATGAGATCTCAATTATTAATATCTATGCACCCAACCAGAATGCACCTCAATTTATAAGAGAAACTCTAACAGACATGAGTAATTTGATTTCCTCCAGCTCCATAATCGTCGGAGATTTCAACACTCCCTTGGCAGTGTTGGATCGATCCTCCAGAAAGAAGCTGAGCAAAGAAATCTTAGATTTAAACCTAACCATCCAATATTTAGATTTAGCAGACATCTACAGAACATTTCATCCCAACAAAACTGAATACACATACTTCTCATCAGCCCACGGAACTTACTCCAAAATTGATCACATTTTAGGTCACAAGTCTAACCTCAGTAAATTTAAAGGAATAGAAATTATTCCATGCATCTTCTCGGACCATCATGGAATAAAACTTGAATTGAGTAACAACAGGAATCTGCATACCCATACAAAAACATTGAAGTTAAATAACCTTATGCTGAATGATAGCTGGGTCAGAGATGAGATTAAGAAAGAAATCGCCAATTTTTTGGAACAAAACGACAATGAAGACACAAACTATCAGAACCTCTGGGACACTGCAAAGGCAGTTCTAAGAGGGAAATTTATAGCACTGCAAGCCTTCCTCAAGAGAACGGAAAGAGAGGAAGTTAACAACTTAATGGGACATCTCACGCAACTGGAAAAGGAAGAACATTCCAACCCCAAACCCAGTAGAAGAAAAGAAATAACCAAAATTAGAGCAAAATTAAATGAAATTGAAAACAAAAGAATAATACAACAGATCAATAAATCAAAAAGCTGGTTTTTTGAAAAGGTCAATAAAATAGATAAACCTCTGGCCAACCTAATCAGGAAAAAAAGAGTAAAATCTCTAATATCATCAATCAGAAACAACAAAGTTGAAATAACCACAGACTCATCAGAAATCCAAAAAATCCTTAATAAGTATTACAAGAAACTTTATTCTCAGAAATATGAAAATCTGAAGTAAATAGACCGATACGTGGAAGCACGTCACCTTCCAAGACTTAACCAGAATCAAGTGGAAATTTTGAACAGACCCATATCAAGTTCAGAAATAGCATCAACTATACAAAACCTCCCTAAAAAGAAAAGCCCGGGACCAGATGGTTTCACGTCAGAATTCTACCAAACCTTTAAAGAGGAATTAGTACCTATATTACTCAACCTGTTCCAAAATGTAGAAAAAGAAGGAAAACTACACAACATGTCCTATGAAGCAAACATCACCATGATCCCCAACCATGAAAAGACACAACAAAAAAAGAAAATTATAGACGAATATCACTAATGAATATAGATGCAAAAATATTCAACAAGATCCTAATAAACAGAATCCAGCAACACATCAAACCAATTATACATCATGACCAAGTTGGTTTTATCCCAGGGTCTCAAGGCTGGTTCAATATACGTAAATCTATAAATGTAATTCAGCACATAAACAAATTAAACAACAAAGACCATATGATTCTCTCAATTGATGCAGAAAAAGCTTTTGATAATATCCAGCATCCCTTCATGATCAGAACACTCAAGAAAATAGGTCTAGAAGGGACTTTTCTTAAACTGATGGAGGCTATCTACAGCAAACCCACAGCCAATATCATATTGAATGGAGTTAAATTGGAATCATTTCCACTCAAATCAGGAACCAGACAAGGCTGCCCATTGTCTCCATTGCTTTTCAACATTGTAATGGAAGTTTTAGACACGGCAATTAGGGAAGAAAAGGCGATCAAGGGTATCCATATAGGGTCAGAAGAAATCAAACTCTCGCTCTTCGCAGATGATATGATTGTGTATCTGGAAAACACTAGGGACGCTACTACAAAACTCCTAGAAGTGATCAAGGAATACAGCAGCGTCTCAGGTTACAAAATCAACATTCATAAATCGGTAGCCTTTATATACACCAACAACAGTCAAATTGAAAAAGCAGTTAAGGACTCTATCCCATTCACAGTAGTGCCAAAGAAGATGAAATATTTGGGAATTTACCTAACAAAAGCCGTGAAAGATCTCTATAAAGAGAACTATGAAACTCTAAGAAAAGAAATAACTGAAAATGTTAAGAAATGGAAAAACATACCATGCTCATGGCTGGGAAGAATCAACATTCTCAAAATATCCATACTACCCAAAGCAATATATAACTTCAACGCACTCCCTATTAAAGCTCCACTGTCATATTTTATAGATCTTGAAAAAACATTACTTCGTTTTATATGGAATCAGAAAAAACCTCGAATAGCCAAGACATTACTCAGAAATAAAAACAAAACAGGAGGAATCACACTACCAGACCTCAGACTTTACTACAAATCGATAGTGATCAAAACAGCATGGTATTGGCACAAAAACAGAGAAGTAGATATCTGGAACAGAATAGAGAACCAAGAGATGAATCCAGCTACTTACTGCTATTTGATTTCTGACAAGCCAATTAAAAACATTCAGTGGGGAAAAGATTCCCTATTTAACAAATGGTGCTGGGTGAACTGGCTGGCAACCTGCAGAAGACTGAAATTGGACCCACACCTTTCACCATTAACTAAGATAGACTCTCATTGGATTAAAGATTTAAACTTAAAACATGAAACTATAAAAATACTAGAGGAGAATGCAAGGAGAACCCTTGAAGAAATTGGTCTGGGTGAGTATTTCACGAGGAGAACCCCCCGGGCAATTGAAGCAGCTTCAAAAATACACTACTGGGACTTGATCAAACTAAAAAGCTTCTGCACAGCTAAGAACTCAGTAAGCAGAGCAAGCAGACAGCCCTCAGAATGGGAGAAGATATTTGCAGGGTATATCTCTGACAAAGGTTTAAGAACCAGAATCCAAAGAGAACTCAAACGCATCAGCATGAAAAAAACAAGGGATCCCATCGCAGGCTGGGCAAGGGATTTGAAGAGAAACTTCTCTGAAGAAGACAGGCGCAAGGCCTTCAGACATATGAAAAAATGCTCATCATCTTTAATCATCAGAGAAATGCAAATCAAAACTACTTTGAGATATCATCTAACTCCAAGGAGACTAGCCTATATCACAAAATCTCAAGACCAGAGATGTTGGCGTGGATGCGGAGAAAAGGGAACACTTCTGCACTGCTGGTGGGAATGTAAATTAATACATTCCTTTTGGAAAGATATATGGAGAACACTCAGAGATCTAAAAATAGATCTGCCATTCAATCCTGTAATTCCTCTGCTGGGCATATACCCAGAAGACCAAAAATCACAACATAACAAAGATATTTGTACCAGAATGTTTATTGCAGCCCAATTCATAATAGCTAAGTCATGGAAAAAGCCCAAGTGCCCATCGATCCACGAATGGATTAATAAATTGTGGTATATGTATACCATGGAATACTATGCAGCCTTAAAGAAAGATGGAGACTTCACCTCTTTCATGTTTACATGGATGGAGCTGGAACATATTCTTCTTAGTAAAGTATTCCAAGAATGGAAGAAAAAATACCCAATGTACACAGCCCTACTATGAATCTAATTTGGGACTCTCACATGAAAGCTATAACCCAGCTACAACTTAACAATAGGGGGAAGTGGGAAGGGGGGGTGGGTAGAGGGAGGGGGATCGGTGGGATCACACCTGTGGTGCATCTTACAGGGGTATTTGCGAAACTTTGTAAATGTAGAATGTAAATGTTTTGGCACAGTAACTGAGATAACGCCAGAAAGGCTATGTTAACCACTGTGATAAAAATGTGTCAAATGGTTTCTGAAGCGAGTGTATGAAGCCCCATGATTATATCAATGTATACAGTTATGATTTAATAAAAATAAATAAATAAACATTAAAGAGGTAAAGTCTCCATCTTTCTTCAAGGCTGCATAGTATTCCATGGTGTACATATACCACATTTGTTAATCCATTCGTGGATCGATGGTCACATGGTTTTTTCCATGACTTAGCAATTATGAATAGGGCTGCAATAAAGATTCTGGTACAAATATCTTTGTTATGATGTGGTTTTTTACTTCTGGGTATATGCCCAGCAGAGGAATTACAGGATTGAATGGCAGATCTATTTTTAGATCTCTAAGTGTTCTCCATATATCTTTCCAAAAGGAATGTATTAGTTTGCATTCCCACCAGCAGTGCAAATGTGTTCCCTTTTCTCCACATCCACGCCAACTTCTCTGGTCTTGAGATTTTGTGATATAGGCTAGTCTCACTGGAATTAGATGATATCTCAAAGTAGTTTTGATGTGCATTTCTCTGATGATTAAAGATGATGAGCATTTTTTCATATGTCTGTAGGCCGCTAGCCTGTCTTCCTCGGAGAAGTTTCTTTTCAATTTTCTTGCCGAGCCTGTGATGGTATCCCTTGTTCTTTTCTTGCTAATGCGTTTGAGTTCTCTGTGGATTCTGGTTATTAAACCTTTGTCAGAGACATAACCAGCAAATATCTTCTCCATTCTGAAGGCTGTTTGCTTTCTTTACTTACTGTGTTCTTGGCTGTGCAGAAGCTTTTTAGTTTGCTCAAGTCCCAAAAGTGTATTTTTGAAGCTGCTTCAATCGCCCGGGGGGTCCTTCTCATAAAAAACTCACCCAATCCAATATCTTCAAGGGTTTTCCCTGCACTCTCTTCTAATAGTTTTATAGTTTCATGTCTTAAGTTTAGGTCTTTAATACAGTAAGAGTCTATCTTGGTTAGTGGTGAAAGGTGTGGATCCAGTTTCAGTCTTCTACAGGTTGCCAGCCAGTTCACCCAACACCATTTGTTAAATAGGGAATTTTTTCCCCACTGGATGTTTTTAATTGGCTTTTCAAAGGTTAAATAACAGTAAGTAGCTGGGTTCATCTCTTGGTTCACTATTCTGTTCCAGACATCTACTTCTCTGTTTTTGTGCCAATACCATGCTGTTTTGATCACTATCGATTTGTAGTATAGTCTGAGGTTTGGTAGCGTAATTCCTCCTGCTTTGTTTTTATTTTTGAGTAATGTCTTGGCTATTCGAGGTTTTTTCTGATTCTATATAAAACGAAGTATTGTTTTTTCAAGATCTTTAAAGTATGACAGTGGAACTTTAATAGGGATTGCGTTGAAGATATATATTGCTTTGGGTAGTATGGACATTTTAACAATGTTGAATCTTCCCAGCCATGAGCATGGTATGTTTTTCCATTTATCAACATTCTCGGTAAGGAGGAGACAAGATGGCTGACTGAAGCCAGCTTTCCACAGAGGCTCCCTTTCAGAAAGAGAGTTAAAGGACAAAAATTCAGCAAGTAATCTGGTGGATTTGAGCTGCACTAAGAGAGAAGGTTGTAGAATGCACGTCAACCCTGCTGAGGCGAGCTGCGACCACAAGGATACAAACAAAAGGTACAAAAT
This sequence comes from Nycticebus coucang, assembly GCF_027406575.1. NCBI lineage: Eukaryota > Metazoa > Chordata > Mammalia > Primates > Lorisidae > Nycticebus > Nycticebus coucang. The sequence continues at coordinate 73,272,433 of NC_069804.1, forward strand.
CCATCACCAAGTGGACGTCAGTCCCCTCCCCCATGAGAATGGCTCAGAGTGCCCCACAAACAACCGGGCAGAGTTCAAAGGTCCTCCCACTCCACTCCACAGGAAAGACCCTCTAAAAACTGGACCTACCTCCCCTACTGGGGTGCCATGGCGTCCTCCTGCCAGGCATAAAACTGGATAAACTGTATATCGTCTCTACCTGGAATTCTGAGCTCCCAGCGCTCTCCTTCACTCACACTGGGGTCTGGGGGCCAGTCCCGGTCGGTCGGCGGAGAGGGGACTGCACCAGAGTGGCAGTTCCCTGAGGCACAGTGCGACAGCCATCTTTTGGTAATAATACGGCCAGGCATAAAACTGTGTAAAGCAGTGTGTGTTCTCTGCCCACAACCCCAGGCTTCCAGCGCTCCCCACGCTCCCCTCTGCTCTTGCTCCAAGGTCTGGAGGCCTGTCCCCCAGGGGTCCAGACTCTTGGGCCATTGCTCGAGGTGTGTAGACAGTGCTGGGCTGCAGCCTGTCGGTGCAGACTCTGGAGTATGGAGCGGAGAGAGGACGATTGGCTGGAGGGGAGCTACACCGGAGCAATGGTTGCCTGACCCATAAGGCAGCAGCCCTCTTTTGCTAGCAATACGGCTCACTACAGAATATTCTGAAGCCACACCCCCTGTCTCCCTGGGCAACCAGAGACTCTGAGTTTGCCTAAGGCAACATAAACTTGCAAACCAGCGAAACTCCCAGGGCGGGGCTGACCCAGAGGTCCGCTTTACTAAACCTAAGACTCACCTGGCCCTCAGGGGATCGTCAGCCTATAGACAATACAAGAGCAAAGACAAGCTGATTTGTAACTCAATTCAGCTTCTCTTCTGCAGGGGAAACGCAGAGTTGTTCTGTTCTGTTCTGTCAGTAACATTAATCAGGGGTGAGACTGGACCTGAGTGAAAACCCCTCAACCTTCATCTAGTGCCCGAGGTTGTCAGGCCTCACCTCCTCCTGCTGGAGACAGGCAGAGCGCAGCCGCCTGGCAGACTTCCTTGTGATTCAGGCAGGTACAAACTCCTGGAGTACCGATTCACTATAGGAAACTGGGTCAGCCAACTGCAGGGCTATCAGTGACAGGGTGTGAAGTGGTGCAAGGTGGGGAAGGAGGCAGCAACCATCCCAGACTGATTTATAGGCTGGGTGGCTTCTCCTGACTCCACGCTGCACTGGAGCAAGCCACACCAGAGTAGTCACCAGACCCCTGTGATCTAGTTCCCAGAGACCTCTTAAACTCTCTCACCCGAGACAGGTGCCCAGAGACCTCTTAAACTCTCTCACCTGATACAGGTGCAGACTGAGACAATTGATTTGGACATTTTTGAACTGAACCAATCACCTGAGGACAAATCAGGTGGTGCCCTAGGTGCACGGTGGTAGGAAGGTTTGATTTTTCTTTTCCAATTGTTTGCCGGTGGGGGGTGGCGTGACTTAATTGCTCATATTTCTCCACAGCTGAGACTTCAATCCAAAGTATCTGTTACACTAGGGTGGAACAGAAACCACCTGAAAACAAGGCAGAACCATATAGCCCCACCACACCAGATAGGGCCCCAGTTTCTCAGGCCACAACACTGTACGGGCCCTCGACAAAGCCCCAGGGGAAAACATCAGAGGGAGTAAAACAACCATGGGGCAGAATCAGCAGAAAAACTCTGGTAACAGGAATAACCAGAATAGATCAACCCCCCCAAGTAAAGATATGGCAGATGCAATTGAAGATCCCATTCATAAACAACTGGCTGAGATGTCAGAAATCGAATTCAGAATTTGGACTGCAGACAAGATTAACAAAGTGGAATTAGGAATTCGAGGAGGAATTCAAAAGTTGTCTCAAGAATTTAACGAATTTAAAGACAAAACCACCAAAGACTTAGAAACACTGAAGCAAGAATTTGAGGCCCTCAAGGATATGAAAAATACGGTAGAATCCTTCAGTAACAGAATGGAGCAAGCAGAAGAAAGGATTTCTGACATCGAAGATAAAGCCTTTGAAAGCTCCCAAACTCTCAAAGAGGAAGAGAAATGGAGAGCAAAAACAGATCACTCACTCAGAGAGCTCTGGGATAATTCAAAGAAGGTGAATATCCGAAACACAGGAGTTCCAGAAACAGATGAAGTGGCCTCGCTGGGCACAGAGGCCCTTCTGCATGAAATTATGAAAGAGAATTTTCCAGACATGTCTAGAGATTCTGAAATTCAGATAGCAGACAGCTTCAGAACCCCAGAACGACTCAACCCCAATAAGACATCCCCAAGGCACATCATAATTAACTTCACTAAAGTTAATATGAAGGAGAAAAATCCTCAAAGTTGCCAGGAGAAAGAAAACCATTACCTTCAAAGGCAAGAATATTAGAATGACTGCAGATCTCTCTGCTGAAACTTTTCAAGTCAGAAGAGGGTGGTCACTGACTTTTAATCTCCTAAAGCAAAATAACTTTCAACGCTGGATCTTGTATCCAGCTAAACTGAGTTTCACTTATGATGCAGAAATTAAATACATTAATGACATTCATATGTTGAAGAAATTTGCCATAACCAAACCAGCTCTTCAGGATATTCTCAGACCTATCCTCCATAATGACCAACCTAATCCTATATACCACAAAAGTAAACTCAAACTTCGGATCAAACTCCAATTTCCACACTGGCGAAAGGATTAAAAATGACCAATGGACTTTTGAAAAACTCGATACTCAAAACTTCACCAGACTTATCAATATTCTCCATTAATGTGAACGGCTTAAACTGTCCTCTAAAGAGGCATAGGTTATCTGACTGGATACAAAAACTCAGGCCAGATATCTGTTGCATACAAGAGTCACATCTTAACCTAAAATACAAATACAGACTCAGGGTAAAAGGATGGTCGTCCATATTTCAGGCAAATGGTAATCAGAAAAAAGCAGGTGTTGCAATTTTATTTGCAGATACAATAGGCTTTAAACCAACAAAAGTAAGGAAGGACAAGAATGGTCACTTCATATTGGTTAAAAGTAATACTCACTATGATGAGATCTCAATTATTAATATCTATGCACCCAACCAGAATGCACCTCAATTTATAAGAGAAACTCTAACAGACATGAGCAACTTGATTTCCTCCAGCTCCATAATCGTTGGAGATTTCAACACTCCTTTGGCAGTGTTGGATTGATCCTCCACCAAGAAGCTGAGCAAAGAAATCTTAGATTAAAACCTAACCATCCAACATTTGGATTTAGCAGACATCTAGAGAACATTTCATCCCAACAAAACTGAATACACATACTTCTCATGAGCCCATGGAACTTAGTCCAAAATCGATCACATCTAAGGTCACAAGTATAACCTCAGTAAATTTAAAGGAATAGAAATTATTCCATGCATTTTCTTGGACCACCATGGAATAAAACTTGAGCTGAGTAACAACAGAAATCTGCATACTTATACAAAAACATGGAAGTTAAATGACCTTATGCTGAATGATAGCTGGGTCAGAGATAAGATTAAGAAAGAAATCGCCAGGAGGGGGGACAAGATGGTGGACTGAAGCCAGCTTTCAACAAAGGCTCCTGTCCAGAAGGAGAGTTAAGGGACAGGAATTTAGTAAGTATCCTGGTGGACTTGAGCATCACCAAGAGAGAAGGCTGAAGAACGCACATCAACACCGCTGAGGCAAGTTGTGATCACAAGGACGAAAATAAAAGCTGAGACTTCAAGCCAGAGTAGAAGTTGCAATAGGATCGAACAGAAACCAGCTGAAAACAAGACAGAACCACTTTGCTCCACCACACCAGATAGGGCCCCAGTTCCTCAGGCCACAACACTGTACGAGCCCTCGATAAAACCCCAGGGGAAAAACCAAAGGGAGTAAACCATGGGGCGGAATCAGCGGAAAAACTCTGGTAACATGAATAACCAGAATAGATCAACCCCCCCAAGAAAAGATACAGCAGATGTGATTGAAGATCCCATTCATAAACAACTGGCTGAGATGTCAGAAGTCGAATTCAGAATTTGGTTTGCAGACAAGATTAATAAAATGGAATTAGGAATTCGAGGAGAAATTCAAAAATTGTCTCAAGAATTTAATGAATTTAAAGACAAAACCACCAAAGACTTAGACACACTGAAACAAGAACTTACAGCCCTCAAGGATATGAAAAATATAGTAGAATCCCTCAGTAACAGAATGGAGCAAGCAGAAGAAAGGATTTTTGACATTGAAGATAAAGTCTTCGAACGCTCCCAATCTCTCAAAGAGGAAGAGAAATGGAGAGCAAAAACGGATCACTCACTCAGAGAACTCTCAGATAATTCGAAAAAAAAAAAACATAAGGGTTATAGGAATTTCGGAGAACGATGAAGTGGCTGCCAAGGGCACAGAGGCCCTTCTACATGAAATTATGAAAGAAAATTTTCCAGACATGCCTAGAGAATCTGAAATTCAGATAGCAGACAGCTTCAGAACCCCAACACGATTCAACCCCAATAAGCCATCTCCCAGACATATCATAATTAGTTTCACTAAAGTTAACATGAAAGAGAAGATTCTCAAAGCAGCCCGGCGAAAGAAAACTATAACGTACAAAGGTAAGAATATTAGAATAACTGCAGATCTCTCTGCTGAAACTTTTCAAGCAAGAAGAGGCTGGTCGTCAACTTTTAATCTCCTAAAGCAAAAAAACTTTCAACCCAGGATCTTGTATCCAGCTAAACTGAGTTTCATCTATGATGGAGAAATTAAATACTTCAATGACATTCATATGTTGAAAAAATTTGCCATAAGTAAACCAGCTCTTCAGGATGTTCTCAGACCTATCCTCCACAATGACAAACCCAATCCTATACCACAAAAGTAAACTCACTCAGAAACTTCGGATCAAACTCCAACTTCCACACTGGCGAAAGGAGTAAAAATGTCCACTGGACCTTTGAAAAACTCGATACCCAAAATTCCACCAGACTTATCAATACTCTCCATCAATGTGAATGGCTTAAACTGTCCACTAAAGAGGCATAGGTTAGCTGACTGGATACAAAAACTCAAGCCAGATATTTGTTGCATACAAGAGTCACATCTCAACTTAAAAGACAAATACAGACTCAGGGAGAAAGGATGGTCATCCATATTTCAGGCAAATGGTAATCAGAAAAAAGCAGGTGTTGCAATTTTATTTGCAGATACAGTAGGCTTTAAACCATCAAAAGTAAGGAAGGACAAGAATGGTCACTTCATATTTGTTAAGGGTAATACTCAATATGATGAGATCTCAATTATTAATATCTATGCACCCAACCAGAATGCACCTCAAATTATAAGAGAAACTCTAACAGACATGAGTAACTTGATTTCCTCCAGCTCCATAATCGTCGGAGATTTCAACACTCCCTTGGCAGTGTTGGATCGATCCTCCAGAAAGAAGCTGAGCAAAGAATTCTTAGATTTAAACCTAACCATCCAATATTTAGATTTAGCAGACATCTACAGAACATTTCATCCCAACAAAACTGAATAGACATACTTCTCATCAGCCCACGGAACTTACTCCAAAATTGATCACATTTTAGGTCACAAGTCTAACCTCAGTAAATTTAAAGGAATAGAAATTATTCCATGCATCTTCTCGGACCATCATGGAATAAAACTTGAATTGAGTAACAACAGGAATCTGCATACCCATACAAAAACATGGAAGTTAAATAACCTTATGCTGAATGATAGCTGGGTCAGAGATGAGATTAAGAAAGAAATCGCCAATTTTTTGGAACAAAACGACAATGAAGACACAAACTATCAGAACCTCTGGGACACTGCAAAGGCAGTTCTAAGAGGGAAATTTATAGCACTGCAAGCCTTCCTCAAGAGAACGGAAAGAGAGGAAGTTAACAACTTAATGGGACATCTCACGCAACTGGAAAAGGAAGAACATTCCAACCCCAAACCCAGTAGAAGAAAAGAAATAACCAAAATTAGAGCAAAATTAAATGAAATTGAAAACAAAAGAATAATACAACAGATCAATAAATCAAAAAGCCGGTTTTTTGAAAAGGTCAATAAAATAGATAAACCTCTGGCCAACCTAATCAGGAAAAAAAGAATAAAATCTCTAATATCATCAATCAGAAACAACAAAGACGATATAACCACAGACTCATCAGAAATCCAAAAAATCCTTAATGAATATTACAAGAAACTTTATTCTCAGAAATATGAAAATCTGAAGGAAATAGACCGATACTTGGAAGCACGCCACCTTCCAAGACTTAACCAGAATCAAGTGGAAATGTTGAACAGACCCATATCAAGTTCAGAAATAGCATCAACTATACAAAACCTCCCTAAAAAGAAAAGCCCGGGACCAGATGGTTTCACGTCAGAATTCTACCAAACCTTTAAAGAGGAATTAGTACCTATATTACTGAACCTGTTCCAAAATGTAGAAAAAGAAGGAAGACTACCCAACACGTTCTATGAAGCAAACATCACCCTGATCCCCAAACCAGGAAAAGACCCAACAAGAAAAGAAAATTATAGACCAATATCACTAATGAATATAGATGCAAAAATATTCAACAAGATCCTAACAAACAGAATCCAGCAACACATCAAACAAATTATACATCATGACCAAGTTGGTTTTATCCCAGGGTCTCAAGGCTGGTTCAATATACGTAAATCTATAAATGTAATTCAGCACATAAACAAATTAAAAAACAAAGACCATATGATTCTCTCAATTGATGCAGAAAAAGCTTTTGATAATATCCAGCATCCCTTCATGATCAGAACACTCAAGAAAATTGGTCTAGAAGGGACTTTTCTTAAACTGATAGAGGCTATCTACAGCAAACCCACAGCCAATATCATATTGAATGGAGTTAAATTGGAATCATTTCCACTCAAATCAGGAACCAGAGAAGGCTGCCCATTGTCTCCATTGCTTTTCAACATTGTACTGGAAATTTTAGCCACCGCAATTAGGGAAGAAAAGGCGATCAAGGGTATCCATATAGGGTCAGAAGAAATCAAACTCTCGCTCTTAGCAGATGATATGATTGTGTATCTGGAAAACACTAGGGACTCTACTACAAAACTCCTAGAAGTGATCAAGGAATACAGCAGCGTCTCAGGTTACAAAATCAACATTCATAAATCGGTAGCCTTTATATACACCAACAACAGTCAAGTTGAAAAAGCAGTTAAGGACTCTATCCCATTCACAGTAGTGCCAAAGAAGATGAAATATTTGGGAATTTACCTAACAAAAGCCGTGAAAGGTATCTATAAAGAGAACTATGAAACTCTAAGAAAAGAAATAGCTGAAAATGTTAACAAATGGAAAAACATACCATGCTCATGGCTAGGAAGAATCAACATTATCAAAATGTGCATACTACCCAAAGCAATATATAATTTCAATGCACTCCCTATTAAAGCTCCACTGTCATATTTTAAAGATCTTGAAAAAACATTACTTTGTTTTATATGGAATCAGAAAAAACCTCGAATAGCCAAGACATTACTCAGAAATAAAAACAAAACAGGAGGAATCACACTACCAAACCTCAGACTTTACTACAAATCGATAGTGATCAAAACAGCATGGTATTGGCACAAAAACAGAGAAGTAGATATCTGGAACAGAATAGAGAGCCAAGAGATGAATCCAGCTTCTTACTGCTATTTGATTTTTGACAAGCCAATTAAAAACATTCAGTGGGGAAAAGATTCCCTATTTAACAAATGGTGCTGGGTGAACTGGCTGGCAACCTGCAGAAGACTGAAATTGGACCCACACCTTTCACCATTAACTAAGATAGACTCTCATTGGATTAAAGATTTAAACTTAAGACATGAAACTATAAAAATACTAGAGGAGAATGCAGGGAAAACCCTTGAAGAAATTGGTCTGGGTGAGTATTTCATGAGGAGAACCCCCCGGGCAATTGAAGCAGCTTCAAAAATACACTACTGGGACTTGATCAAACTAAAAAGCTTCTGCACAGCCAAGAACACAGTAAGCAGAGCAAGCAGACAGCCCTCAGAATGGGAGAAGATATTTGCAGGGTATATCTCTGACAAAGGTTTAAGAACCAGAATCCACAGAGAACTCAAACGCATCAGCAAGAAATAAACAAGGGATCCCATCGCAGGCTGGGCAAGGGATTTGAAAAGAAACTTCTCTGAAGAAGACAGGCGCACGGCCTTCAGACATATCAAAAAATGCTCATCATCTTTAATCATCAGAGAAATGCAAATCAAAACTACTTTGAGATATCATCTAACTTCAATGAGTCTAGCCTATATCACAAAATCTCAAGACCAGAGATGTTGGCGTGGATGCGGAGAAAAGGGAACACTTCTGCACTGCTGGTGGGAATGCAAAGTATTACGTTCCTTTTGGAAAGATATATGGAGAACACTCAGAGAAGTAAAAATAGATCTGCCATTCAATCCTGTAATTCCTCTGCTGGGCATATACCCAGAAGACCAAAAATCACAACATAACAAAGATATTTGTACCAGAATGTTTATTGCAGCCCAATTCATGATAGCTAAGTCATGGAAAAAGCCCAAGTGCCCATCGATCCACAAATGGATTAATAAATTGTGGTGTATATATACCATGGAATACTATGCAGCCTTAAAGAAAGATGGAGACTTCACCTCTTTCATGTTTACATGGATGGAGCTGGAACATATTCTTCTTAGTAAAGTATCCCAAGAATGGAAGAAAAAATACCCAATGTACACAGCCCTACTATGAAACTAATTTGGGACTCTCACATGAAATCTATAACCCAGCTACAACTTAACAATAGGGGGAAGTGCGAAAGGGGGGGGTGGGTAGAGGGAGGGGAATCGGTGGGATCACACCTGTGGTGCATATTACAGGGGTATTTGCGAAACTTGGTAAATGTAGAATGTAAATGTTTTGGCACAGTAACTGAGATAACGCCGGAAAGGCTATGTTAACCACTGTGATAAAAATGTGTCAAATGGTTTATGAAGTGAGTGTATGATGCCCCATAATCATATCATTGTATACAGTTATGATTTAATAAAAAAAAAAAGAAAGAAATCGCCAATTTTTTGGAACAAAGCAACAGTGAAGAAATGAAGTATCAGAACCTCTGGGACACCGCAAAGGCAGTTCTAAGAGGTAAATTTCTAGCACTGCAAGCCTTCCTCAAGAGAACGGAAAGAGAGGAAGTTAACAACTTAATGGGACAACTCAAACAACTGGAAAAGGAAGAATATTCCAACCCTAAACCCAGTAGAAGAAAAGAAATAACCAAAATTAGAGAAGAATTAAATGAAATTGAAAACAAAAGAATAATACACAAGATCAATAAATCAAAAAGCTGATTTTTCGAAAAGGTCAATGAAATAGATAAACCTTTGGCCAACCTAAGCAGGAAAAAAAGAGTAAAATCTCTAATCTCATCAATCATAACAACAAAGATGAAATAACAACAGACTCCTCAGTAATCCAAAAAATCCTTAATGAATATTACAAGAAAATTTATCCTGAGAAATATGACAATCTGAAGGAAATTGACCGATACTTGGAAGCACGTCCCCTTCCAAGATTTAGCCAGAATCAAGTGGAAATGTTGAAAAGGCCCATATCAAGTTCGGAAATAGCATCAACCATATAAAACCTCCCTAAAAAGAAAAGATAACGCCGGAAAGGCTATGTTAACCACTGTGATAAAAATGTGTCAAATGGCTTATGAAGTGAGTGTATGATGCCCCATATTCATATCATTGTATACAGTTATTATTTAATAAAAAAAAATATGAAAAATAATGAGACTATTAAAAAAAAAAAAAATAAAAGCCCAGGACCAGATGGTTTCACGTCTGAATTCTACCAAACCTTGCTGGTGGGACTGCAAACTAGTACAACCTTTCTGGAAGGAAGTATGGAGAAATCTCAAAGCACTCAAGCTAGACCTCCCATTTGATCCTGCAATCCCATTACTGGGCATCTACCCAGAAGGAAAGAAATCCTTTTATCATAAGGACACTTGTACTAGACTGTTTATTGCAGCTCAATTTACAAACGCCAAAATGTGGAAACAGCCTCAATGCCCACCAACCCAGGAATGGATTAACAAGCTGTGGTATATGTATACCATGGAATACTATTCAGCCATTAAAAAAAATGGAGACTTTACATCCTTCATATTAACCTGGATGGACGTGGAAGACATTATTCTTAGTAAAGCATCACAAGAATGGAGAAGCATGAATCCTATGTACTCAATTTTGATATGAGGACAATTAATGACAATTATGGTTATGGGGGGGAAACAGAAAGAGGGAAGGAGGGAGGTGGGTGGGGCCTTGGTGTGTGTCACACTTTATGGGGGCAAGACATGATTGCAAGAGGGATTTTACCTAACAATTGCAATCAGTGTAACCTGGCTTATTGTACCCTTAACGAATCCCCAACAATAAAAAAAAAAGAGGAATTAGTACCTATATTACTTAACTTGTTCCAAAAGGTAGAAAAAGAAGGAAAACTACCCAACAGGGAAAGACCCAACAAAAAAAGAAAATTATAGACCGATATCACTAATGAATATAGATGCAAAAATATTCAACAAGATCCTAACAAACAGAATCCAGCAACACATCTAACAAATTATACATCATGACCAATTCAGTTTTATCCCCGGATCTCAAGGCTGGGTCAATATACGTAAATCTATAAATGTAATCCAGCACATAAACAAATTAAAAAAAAAGACCATATGATTCTCTCAATCAATTCAGAAAAAGCTTTTGATAATATCCAGCATCCCTTCATGATCAGAACACTTAAGAAAATAGGTATAGAAAGGACATTTCTTAAACTGATAGAGACCATCTACAGCAAACCCACAGCCAATATCATATTGAATGGAGTTAAATTGGAATCATTTCCACTCAGATCAGGAACCAGACAAGGCTGCCCATTGTCTCCATTGCTTTTTAACATTGTAATGGAAGTTTTAGCCACAGCAATTAGGGAAGAAAAGGCGATCAAGGGCATCCATATAGGGTCAGAAGAGATCAAACTTTCACTCTTCGCGGATGATATGATTGTATATCTGGAAAACTCTAGGGACTCTACTACAAAACTCTTAGAAGTGATCAAGGAATACAGCAGCGTCTCAGGTTACAAAATCAACATTCATAAATCGGTAGCCTATATATATACCAACAACAGTCAAGTTGAAAAAGCAGTTAAGGACTCTATCCCATTCACAGTAGTGCCAAAGAAGATGAAATATTTGGGAATTTATCTAACAAAGGACGTGAATGATCTCTATAAAGAGAACTATGATACTCTAAGAAAAGAAATAGCTGAAAATATTAACAAATGGAAATACATACCATGTTCATGGCTGGGAAGAATCAACATAGTTAAAATGTCTATACTACCCAAAGCAATATATAATTTCAATGCAATCCCTATTAAAGCTCCACTGTCATACTTTAAAGATATGGAAAAAACAATACTTCATTTTATATGGAATCAGAAAAAACCTTGAATAGCCAAGAAATTACTCAGAAATAAAAACAAAGCAGGCAATTGAAGCAGCTTCTAAAATACACTGCTGGGACTTGATCAAACTAAAAAGCTTCTGCACAGCCAAGAACACAGTAAGTAAAGCAAGTAAACAGCCCTTAGAATGGGAGAAGATATTTGCAGGTTATGTCTCTGACAAAGGTTTAATAACCAGAATCCACAGAGAACTCAAACGCATTAGCAAGAATAGAACAAGGGATCCTATCACAGGCTGGGCAAGGGATTTGAAGAAGAAACTTCTCTGAAGAAGACAGGCGTGTGGCCTTCAGACATATGAAAAAATGCTCATCATCTTTAATCATCAGAGAAATGCAAATCAAAACTACTTTGAGATACCATCTAACTCCACTGAGACTAGCCTATATCACAAAATCCCAAGACCAGAGATGTTGGCGTGGATGTGGAGAAAAGGGAACACTTTTGCACTGCTGGTGGGAATGCAAATTAATAAATTCCTTTTGGAAAGAGATATGGAGAACACTTAGAGATCTAAAAATAGATCTGCCATTCAGTCCTGTAATTCCTCTTCTGGGCATAGATCCAGAAGACCAAAAATCACGTCATAACAAAGATATTTGTACCAGAATGTTTATTGCAGCCCAATTCATAATTGCTAAGTCATGGAAGAAGCCCAGGTGCCCATCGATCCACGAATGGATCAATAAATTGTGGTATATGTACACCATGGAATATTATGCAGCCTTGAAGAAAGACGGAGACTTTACCTCTTTCATGTTTACATGGATGGAGCTGGAACATATCCTTCTTAGTAAAGTATCTCAAGAATGGAAGAGAAAGTACCCAATGTACACAGCCCTACTATGAGACTAATTTAGGGTTTTCACATGAAAGCTATAACCCAGTTACAACCTAAGAATAGGGGAAGGGGGAAAAGGAGGTGAGGGAGGGGAGAGGTGGGTAGAGGGAAGGGGATTGGTGGGATTACACCAGCGGTGCATCTTACAAGGGTATATGAGAAACTTTGTAAACAGTCTGTGAAGCTAGTGAATGATGCCCCATGATCATATCAATGTACACAGCTATGATTTAGTAATAAAAAAGAAAATCTTGGCTATCTCTTTTCTTAGAGTTTCATAGTTCCCTTTATATAGATCTTTCACATCCTTTGTTAGATAAACTCCCAAATATTTCATCTTCTTTGGAATTACTGTGAATGGGATAGAGTCCTTAATTCTTTTTTCAGCTTTACTATTGTTGGTATATATAAAGGATACCGATTTATGAACGTTGATTTTGTAACATGAGACATTGCTGTATTCCTTGGTCACTTCTAAGAGTTTTGTAGTAGAGTCTCTAGTGATTTCCAGATATACAATCATATCATCTGCGAAGAGTGAAAGTTTAAACTCTTCTGACCCTATGTGGATGCCCTTGATCGCCTTTTATTCCCTAATTGTGGTGGCTAAATCTTCCATTACAATGTTAAAAAACAATGGAGTCAATGGGCAGCCTTGTCTGGTTCCTGATCTAAGTGGAAATGATTCCAATTTAACTCCGTTCAATATGATAGTGGCTGTCGGTTTGCTGTAGATGCCCTCTATCAGTTTAAGAAAAGTCCCTTCTATACCAATTTTCTTAAGTGTTCTGATCATGAAGGGATGTTGAATGTTATCAAAAGCTTTTTCTGCATCGATTGAGACGATCATATGATTTTTTTTTTTACTTTGTTTATGTGCTGAATAACATTTATAGATTTACGTATATTGAACCAGCCTTGAGACCCTGGGATAAAGCCAACTTGATCATGATGTATGATTTGTTTGATATGTTGCTGGATTCTGTTTGTTAGGATCTTTGTGAATATTTTGTGTATATATTCATTAGTGATATTGGTCTATAATTTTCTTTTCTTGTTGGGTCTTTTCCTGGTTTGGGGATCAGGGTGATGTTTGCTTCATAGAATGTGTTGAGGAGTCTTCCTTCTTTTTCTACATTTTGGAACAGTTTGAGTAATATAGGTTCTAATTCCTCCTAAAAGGTTTTGTAGAATTCTGATGTGAAACCATCTGGTCCCGGACTTTTCTTTTTGGGGAAGTTTTGTAAGGTTGATGTTATTTCCGAACTTGAAATGGGCCTGTTCAACATTTCCACTTGATTCTTGTTAAGTCTTGGAAGGTGACGAGCTTCCAAGTGTCCGTCCATTTCCTTCAGATTTTCATATTTCTAATAGTAAAGTTTCTTGTAATATTCATTAAGGATTTTTTGGATTGCTGAGGAATCTGTTGTTATTTTGTCTTTGTCATTTCTGATTGATGAGATTAGAGATTTTACTGTTTTTTTCCTGATTAGTTTGGCCAACAGTTTATCTATTTTGTTGACCTTTTCAAAAAACCAGCTTTTTGATTTATTGATCTTTTGTATTGTTCTTTTTTTTCAATTTCATTTAGTTCTGCTCTGATTTTGGTTATTTCTTTTCTTCTACAGGGATTGGGGTGGAATGTTCTTCCTTTTCCAGTTGCTTGAGATGTCCCATTAAGTGGCTAACTTCCTCTCTTTCCATTCTCCAGAGGAAGGCTTGCAGTGCTATATATTTCACTCTTAGAACTGCCTGTGCGGTGTCCCAGAGGTTCTGGTAGTTCATGTCCACATTGTCTTTTTGTTCCAAATATTTGTCAATTTCCTTCTTGATCTCATCTCTGACCCAGCTATCGTTCAGCATGAGGTTATTTAACTTCCATGTTTTTGTATGAGTATGTAGATTCCTGTTGTTACTCAGCTGAAGTTTTATTCCATGATGGTCTGAGAAGATGCATGGAATAACTTCTATTCCTTTAAATTTACTGAGGTTAGATTTGTGACCTAAGATGTGATCAATTTTGGAGTAGGTTCTGTGGGCTGATGAGAAGTATGTGTATTCAGTTTTGTTAGGATGAAATGTTCTGTAGATGTCTGCTAGATCTAAATGCTGGATGGTTAGATTTAAATCTAAAATTTCTTTACTCAGCTTTTTATTGGAGGATCGATCCCTCACTGCCAAAGGAGTGCTAAAATCTCCGACTATTATGGAGCTGGAGGAAATCAAGTTGCTCATGTCTGTTAGAGTTTCTCTTATGAATTGAGGTGCATTCTGGTTGGGTGCATAGATATTAATAATTGAAATCTCATCATATTGAGTATTACCCTTAACAAATATGAAGTGACCATTCTTGTCCTTCCTTACTTTTGTTGGTTTAAAGCCTATTGTGTCTGCAAATAAAATTGCAACTCCTGCTTTTTTTTCTGGTTACCATTTGCCTGAAATATGGATGACCATCCTTTCACCCTGTGTCTGTATTTGTCTTTTAAGTTAAGATGTGACTCTTGTAAGCAACAGATATCTGGTCTGAGTTTTTGTATCCAGTCAGCTAACCTATGCCTCTTTAGAGGACAGTTTAAGCCATTCACATTCATGCAGATTATTGATAAGTTTGGTGAAATTTTGGGTATCTAGTTTTTCAAAAGTCCAGTGGACATTTTTAATCTTTTCGCCATTGTAGAGGTTGGAGTTTGATCAGGAGTTTCTGAGTGAGTTTACGTTTGTAGTAGAGGATTGGGTTGGTCATTACGGAGGATAGGTCTGAGAATATCCTGAAGAGCTGGTTTGGTTGTGGCAAATTTCTTCAACATATGAATGTCGTTAAAGTATTTAATTTCTCCATCACAGATGAAACTCAGTTTAGCTGGGTACAAGATCCGGGATTGAAAGTTATTTTGCTTTAGGAGATTAAAAGTCAATGACCACCCTCTTCTGGCTTGAAAAATTTCAGCAGAGAGATCTGTAGTCATTCTAATGTTCTTACCTTTGTAGGTAATGGCTTTCTTTCACCTGATAACCTTGAGAATTTTCTCCTTCATGTTGACTTTTGTGAAGCTAATTATGTTATGTCTGGGGGATGACTTATTGGGGTTGAATCGTGCTGGAGTTCTGAAACTGTCTGCTCTCTGAATTTCAGAATCTCTAGGCATGTCTGGAAAATTCTCTTTCATAATTTCATGCAGAAGGGCCTCTGTGCCCATCGATGCCACTTCATCGTTTTCTGGAACTCCTATTATTCATATATTTGCCTTCTTTGAATTATCCCAGAGCTCTCTAAGAAAAAGATCCAGATTTGCTCTCCATTTCTCTTCCTCTTTGAGAGTTTGGGAGCATTCGAAGGCTTTATATTCAATGTCAGAAATCCTTTCTTCTGCTTGGTCTATTCTGTTGCTGAGGGATTCTACTGTATTTTTCATATCTTTAAGGGCTGCAAATTCTTGCTTCAGTGTGTCTAAGTCTTTGGTGGTTTTGTCTTTAAATTCGTTAAATTCTTGAGACAACTTTTATATTTCTCCTCGGAGTCCTTATTCCATTTTATCAATCATGTATGCAATCCAATTTCTGAATTCGGTTTCTGAGATGTCTGCCAGTTGTTTAAGAATGGGATCTTCAATTACATCTGCCATTTCTTTCTTTGGGGGGGCGGTGATCTATTCTGGTTATTCATGTTACCGGAGATTTTCCGCTGATTCCGCCCCATGGTTGTTTTACTCCCTTTGATTTGTCCCCTAGGGTTTTGTTGAGGGCCCGTTCAGTGTTGTAGCCTGGGGGACTGGGGCCCTGTCTGGTTTGGTGGGGCTGAGTGGTTCTGACTTATTGTCAGCTTGCTTCTGTTTGACTTCAGTGAAGCACTTACTCTGGGTTAAAGTCTCAGTTCTCTGAGTCGGCCCTACTTTGGATGTTTCTGGGGTCTGTGAGTCACCACAGGCAAATACTATACTCAGGGGTGGCCTCCTCTGGTTGCCTAGAGAGCCAGGAGTATGACTTCAGCCTCTTCAGGGAACTGCTGCTCTGATGTTGTTCACCCCCAGCCTCACTTCTGTGTCCCAGAGTCACGACCGACCAGTCGCAGTTCGGCCACTGTCCAGGCTCCGACAAATCCCTCAAGAATCTGGACTCCCAGGGGACAGGCCTCCAGATCCCAGAGTGAGGGTTCGGTGGGTTGCTGGGACCTCAGAGCCACCAGCAGCAAGCTCACTCAGTTCCTCCCAATCTTTGGCTCCACCGCACTGCTGCAGCCCAAGCCTCCAGGCTTCAGGGTGAGGGCGGTGTGGGTTGAGCGGCTGGAGCCCAGAGCCGCCATGCAGTGAACAGACTCAGCTCCACCCAGTTCCTTTCCCAGCCACACGGCATGCACTTAGGTCTCCAGACCACAGAGCGAGGGCATGGGGGAGCACCGGGAGTTCAGAGCCAGCAGGGGCTCCAAGCCGCAGGGAGCCCCATAGACAATGAGCAAATTCAGTTCCTCCCAGTCTCTCACCCAGTTGTTCCGCCTCAACTCAAGCCTTCAGGCTTCAGCATTGGGGTGAGGTGGGAGGATCAGCTGGAGCCCAGAACCACCGGGCAGCGAACAGACTCAGCTCCACCCAGTTCCCTGCCTGGCCACACTGCAGGTGCTCAGTTCTCCAGAGCACAGAGCGAGGGCGGGGATAGTGCCAGGAGCCCAGAGCCAGCAGGGGCTCCAAGCCACAGGGAGCCCAGTAGGCAGTGAGCAAATTCAGTTCCTCTCAGTCTCTCACCCTGTTGTACCACCGCAGCTCAAGCCTTCAGGCTTCAGAGTGGGGGCGGGTTGGAGGGAGCGGCTGGAGCCTATAACCGCCAGGTGAACAGACTCGGCTCTACCCTTTTCCCTGCCCAGCCACACGGCAGGCGCTCAGGTCTCCGGACCAAAGAGCGAGGGTGGGGCAAGTGCCAGGAGCCCAGAGCCAGCAAGGGCTCAAAGCTGCAGGGAGCCCAGTCAGCAGTGAGCAAATTCAGTTTCTCCCAGTCTCTCGCCCAGTTGTACCACTGCAGCTCAAGCCTTCAGGCTTCAGAGTGGGGGTGGGGTGGGGGGAGCAGCTGGAGCCCAGAACACCCAGGCAGCGAACAGACTCGGCTCCACCCAGTTCCCTGCCCGGCCACACAGCAGGCACTCAGGTCTCCGGACCACAGAGTGAGGGCAGGGGAGCTCCTGGAGCCCAGAGCCAGCAGGGGCTCCGAGCCACAGGGAGCCTGGTTGACAGCGAGCAAACTCAGTTTCTCCCAGTCTCTCACCCGGTTGTACTGTCGCAGCACAAACCTTCAGGCTTCAGAGTGGGGGCGGGGTGGAGGGAGCGCCTGGAGCCCAGAACTGCCGGGCAGCGAAAAACAGACTCAGTTCCACCCGGCTACCTGCCCGGTCACACGGCAGGCGCTCAGGTGTCCAGACCACAGTGCAAGGGCGGGGGGAGCGGCAGGAGCTCAGAGCAGCAGGGAGCTCAGAGCAGCTGGTAGCGAGTTCGACTCAGTTATATGCCTGGTTGTATTGTTGCCCAAGGAGGGCTGCTGCACCTCACCTCGGGGAAGCGCCACCCTGGTGAGGGTCTCCCTCTGCTGACTGTCCTCACCTCTCTCCCATGCCCCAGAATCAGCGCTGACCAGCTGCAGCTTGGGGACTTTCCTCTCCCCTTTAGGAGTCACCCAAGAATCTGAACTCCTGGGGGACAGGCTTTCAGACCTCAGAGAGAGTGGAGGGAAGTGCTGGGTGCTCAGATTTGCTGGCAAAGGATATTTACAGATTTATACAGTTTTATGCCTGGCAGGAGAATGCCTAGGCATCCTAGTAAGGGAGGTAGGTCGAGTTTGTAGTAGGTCTCTCCCATGAAGTGTAGTGGGATGGCCTTTGATTTCTGCCCTTTTGTTTGTGGGGCCCTTAAGCCGATCAGGTCGGGGAGGGGGGACTCCCGTCCGCTTGGTGATGGGTTTTGTACCTTTTGTTTGCTTCCTTGTGGTCGCAGCTCTCCTCAGCAGGGTTGATGTGCATTCTTCAACTTTCTCGCTTGGTGTTGCTCGAATCCATCAGGTTACTTGCTAAATTTTCATCCCCTAACTCTCCTTCAGGACGGGACCCTCTGTGGAAAGCTGGCTTCAGTCTGCCATCTTCCCATCATCTCCCAGCTGTAGGCTTTTTGTTTGCCTTTAAATGGTTTTCATTTTGTGTCCAAAAGAATTCCATGACAATTTACTCTGCATAGAATGTCATATTAGATGTTATAAGGCATGGAGAGATAGGCCTTGACCACAGCAAAAGACATCTAGATAAATAGCCAACTAACAAAAGAAAAAGCAAGTGATTGATGACTAGAGTTGCAAGCACTGAGATAAGGGCCAATGAGGATGGGGATTTGTTTCCAAAGCAACTTGTGAGTGGGCCCCACTGTTTAAGTCCTCTCAATTTGTGCTGCCATCCTTTAGCACTCCTCTCCTCTCATTATCTACCTTGTATATAATCAGAAGGCACATCAACTCCAAATTCTTCTCCTTCACATCCCAGGGTCTTCCCATTCTGGTGCCAATTACTTTTTCTCTCCCTAGTCCCCAGAATCAACCTCCCTTTACAGAGCTCATTTCTCCCATAATCTCTCTCATTACCAACACCATCCTCACTTTCATCTTTGCCTCGTATACTTGTATTATGTATTTATTTATTTATTTATTTACTTCCTATGATAACCATACTTTCTCATCCTTTGGGTATCAGTTACAATTACACCTACTATTTCTCATTATCTTTCTTTTCTGAGTTCCTAAAATCTGAACCATATACTTTTGGTCTAAAATATTAAAGGCTAAAGTTATTCCAGGATGTTTGTTCTGTCTTCTTAATTTTAACCCCAGATTCTTGAAGGCAGGAATCAAGTCTCCCTTATTTCATATACTATGGCTAATTTTTGTCTCAAAACAAATGACTTGTACTCTGATAGTAGCTGGGGTGCAATTCCAAGGTAGGCCCTTTCACTGCCAACATATTAACATTTGTGGAATGTTAAAATAATTTCATCAGTTTATGGTATGAGTTTTTCAATCTACTTTTAACAATAGAACCTTTAACACAAATAAAATCAACAGGGGTTCATACTATAGAAATTAGATAAAGTAGATCTGTTGTAGGCAAATCATTTCTATGTAAATTCCTAGGCTATCTCTTTAGAATACCTTAGGATCTATGAGGCACAGTTTTACAACTGTCTCAAAAGACCAAAAAGCTAGAATATGTTAAAATTAAAATACATGACTGATGACTTTACTGTCAAATGTCACAACTCAGAGATGCAAATTTCATAACTCAGAGACCCAGGAAATGGGGGTACATGGGGCAATGACTTATGAACCATGTTCATAGTTTGCTTCATAATTATGGAATAAGAGTCATAATATCCACCCAGAGAGAGAAAGAATGAAAGCTCCCAAGACTTCAAGTCTAGGTAGGGATTCTCTTCTCCCTACAGAAGGTGAGGGTCCAAGGACTGGCCATTAGCTACTTGCCATTACTAAGGAAGTTTAAGCCTTTACACTGTAAAGGGTAACAAATTTCCTTGTCTGAGAAGCTGCTTTTCTCAAGGTTCACTTCTCACTGTTCAAAACGATTTCCAATAATCATCTTATCGTTTTTTCTCTGTGTATGGCATTCAAAGAGAAATTTTCTCTATAAGAATCCAGTGCTTTTAAAGAAAATTTGAACTAATATCTCAGTACCTATATAAGACACCACTTTGGCCCTTTTAGGGAACTCACACAAGGCCAACATCTATTTGGATGTCAGGATATGCTGCACTTTTTCTAAAAGGTTCTTAGCTTGTCACACATCTCACTTCCACAAAACAATATCTGAAGCATCTTTGGGATGACTTATGCTCTCTACTCTGAGAATCCAAACAGGTATCAAAGGATGTGCCTGTGCTATAAGTCTAGCTCCCATGGGTTCTGAGTTTTAACAATAATGACTAGCTAATTATCACTCTTTTAAGAGTTTTGCCTCTACTGACACATTTCATACAACTGTGTGAGATAGATACTATTTTATCCCCATTTTAAATGATATTGAGGCACAGGAAGGTTAAGGAATTTGCCTAAATTCAAACAGCTAGACAGTCACAGGGATAGGATTCATACATAGACATTCTCAATCCAGATTCTGAGTTTTTATACATTGCACTCTCATGTCAGCTTCTCACAAATGAAGAACTTGAGGCCTTGAGATGCACAGCATATTCTTCATATTAGGGAGGTATTTCTTTTCCCACCAAGTAACAGTCTTAAACTCCTCCTTGGCTCTCTTCTACTTTCCAGGGTCTGAACCAATAGGAGGTGTCAGAAGCTGGAAAGCACAATTGTCTGGGAGCCCAGTGGTTTAAATTCGAAATCTTTCTTTGTTCTTAAGTATCTTTTCGACCCTGGGGAGGAAGATTTATAATCTGGGGATATCAGTTTTTCAACATCAATATGATGAATTGAAAGACTTCATCTTATATGTTTTGCAGTCCAAGTCAGAGTACCAATTCTTTGCAAAGTTTTGTTTTACTTTAAAAAGCTCATCTGCATTTTTTTTTTGTATTTCACTCTGTAACAAACATATCTTCATTTTAATATAATTCTTCCAAGTCTTCTAGTACAGTAAACTCTCCAGAAGATAGTGCCCCTAATAGTCCATGTACCTACAGTGCACTGACGAGGACCCCTGAGAAATACTCACTCCACTTTCAAAAGCCACTGATGTAAAAGATGTCCCAAAGACCCTGTGTGATCTGACATTTTTCAGTCTGAAAGTACCTTTCTTCAATGAAACAAAGCAAGCGTCATTCTGGTTACTGCTTAACTAGGTAAATATGGCTTTTGGTAAAAGAAAAGAGAAAGAGGATAAAAGAGGAAATGGGCTGGGGATGTATTCTTTGACCTTCCTAATGCTCTTTACTCATCTTTTTAAGAAAATGAATCAGGGAAAATTTAAGGAGTGGCTTAGCACATGATCAGTTCCCATTCCACTACAAACAATTTGTATGACCTTTAACTGATCTGTTGCTTCTAATATCATCTCCCCCAACTACCTCACTGAATGGATAGGACAAAGAAAGTAAGTGGAAAGTAACTGGACTAGAACCATGACACATATCCTATTGATTCTAGAGTCATACCAGTCACATTAAGCTCCCGGCTTAATTTCTAAAATGGGAAAAGTCATCACTTTATCCTATAATGCTGATCTAATGAGACAAGGGACATGAAAGTTATTTGGATTAATCTCTTCTTTCAATTAGAGAAGTGAAGGGGACAGTGCTATGGAGCTGGCAAACTAAAGAAGGGATGTGGTGTCTGATGAGTGGTAGAGGCTTAAAATAGAGTAAAGCAAGGAGAAGGTCTTATAAAGGAGAGGTGGGGAATCCCATGAACAGACTTCCTCTTACTTCTGCCTGGTTTGAGCCAATGGGTTTGCTTAGAATTAAGTGAAAATCTTGCCTATTTATTTATTATTTATTTATTTATTATTGAATTATAGCTGTGTACATTAATGCAGTCATGGGGTACAATGTGCTGGTTTTATATACAATTTGAAATATTCTCATCAAACTGGTTAACATAGCTTTCATGGCATTTTCTTAGTTATTGTGTTAAGACATTTATCTTCTACATTTAGTAAGTTTCACATGTACCCTTGTAAGATGCACCATAGGTGTGGTCCCACCAAAAATTTGTATAGTGTTTACTTTATGACAAACATTGCTACAAGTGTGAAAATTAACTCCATCAACCTTCATGACAACTTTATAAGGATTGTTACAGTATCATCTCCATTTTACAGATGAGGGAATGGAGGTGCAGAGACGTAAAGCAACTTATTCAGGGTCACAGAGATTTTAAATAGCAGAGAATAAATTTGAACCCAGGTAATCTGTCTTGAAAGTCTATGTTCCTAACTCCAAAAAGCATCTAGTCAGGTGAAATTGGTTGTGTGCAGGATGGTGTCATGAAAAGTCCCATATTCTAGTAAAATTTTGCCACTAAACTGAGTTTTGTAATCATAAGTTAGTCATTATGCCTCTCTTTATCTGTATAAAAATATTTCCCTTTGTCTGCCCACTCTGGTGCTCCAAAATTCCAAATTTTCTATCTTCATTCCATAGGCATTTTCTAAAGCAATAGCTTTAGTTTTCTTCCCTTGACTGAACTCAGAGCCCAAACTGACTTATCATCTCCAGGGAACAATACTCTTTCAGCCTCAAGAGAATTCCCCTGGAACACATGATCTTTTGCTTTTCGAGCCTCAAGATATCTGGACAAATGTAGAGCTTCAGGAAAGTTCACTTTGCTTTTGCTCATTTAGATTTAATAAGATAATTACTGTCTGCTATTTAAATATTATTGGGGTACTAAAAACATTAATAATTATTTTCCTTCCATTCTGTTTGTTTACTGTCTATTTGGGAACAGAGTGTGATTAATCTGGCAGTATCAAACAATTTTTTTACATGTATTATAAATGTTAATTTTGAGAGGGAGCTCAAGAAACCACCATATTTGCTTATATGACTCATGGACACATCATTTAGCCTTGGAAATCCTGGGCAATCAACCATTTAGGAGGCAGTCCCCTTGATCACTTAAGCCTCAGTTTCTGTCAAACTGTAAGCACACCGTGTGCACAGAGGCAGCAAATGGCAGTCATCAAAACATTGGAGAGTTTGGTTACAGTCCCACTCCATCACTTACTATATGCTCTTTGGTGACTTTGCTCACCTTTCTGACCTTCATTGACTTCATAAGCAAAACAGAGATATGATATCTGCCTTGCAGTGTGGTTATAGGAATGAAATGAGATTTGGGATTCCAAAGAGTTGATAATCTAGCACGGAGGAAGGATTTCAGTAATGATAACAGAGCTATGACAGTGCTAACTCATTTTTCATGGAGTGAAGAGGTATTAAGCATGTAGAAATTTTTACAGTTGCTTTCTAGGGACATTATCCCCACTTATGTAATATAAGTAGTGATTCTAATAGACTGGAAAGAGCGAGAGAGGTGAAGTGAGTAGGAACTGCTTTGACAAGCTGATGTCTGAAATTTTATTATTACGTGTATTTCCTTTCGTGTAAGGTAACATTGTAAGCTGGAAGACTCGGAACCACATCTGGGCTGCAGGAATATTTTATTCAGCTTACTGAGTGTTTTAAATGAATTTCAAAATTGAGAGGTTCACATAGATATCATTATTTTCAGACTCTATAGAAACAATTAGATGATCTGGTAACCTTTACCTCTCATTCTGCATAAAGCAATGACTGTAACTGAGTAGGTATTAGATAAGCCATATGTTCACCAGCTTGCCATAGTCTTTTTTCACTCATGAAACAGAAAAAAGGAGAAGCTCTGTAAGTTGACCACCCAAGGGACTGTAACCAGCTGGTCAACATAAGAAACTAGGCCAATAGTACCAATACACACATGTGGTGCATGTCTGTCTGGTCTATAAAAATTAGGTCAACTTAAGTAGGTGGTCAATGTAGGAAGGAGGTCAACTATGAAAGTTCTATTGTATATATTCTTTTATCCAGCTTGTTATCATCACTAAACTTATTTGCCTGGACTCTATCATCATTTGAATTTGCATCCCATGTTTAAAATATTGTGCCAAATTACCAGACCAGAAAAATGCTAGCATCTCTTGACACCTGTGAGGAAAATACAAGAGCTTTTATCAATCATTATCAACTCAGTATTAATGAGTTTCTGAGAGCTCTTCCTATGGACAGCATATTATGAGGGGTGGGGGTAGAGGAAGAAAATAGATGGTATGAGGAGAGCCAGAAAAAAGATTAAAAGAGGAGACAGTGAAAGATGGCCTTCATAATTTTGTAATTCATGGCCTATTGTGTCATTCATTAGAAGACCAGCCAGAAGGTCTTAAATGATATGCTCTGCAGTATAAGGAAGTGGGAGTAATGGCTAGAGAAGCAGGCCTTGAAGAAGGTAGGGGGATGGTAAAGATAAAATCACTTAAACCTGAGTGGATTTGTTATGTTTTAGATAATGTTTAGTTGACAAAAGTAGTAACAATTTCTTTGTTTTTAAATGTTAACTGCCTATTCAGAAATAGGGTACAAAATCAGGCTGTGGGTGTGTAAGGCATTTTTCTTTTCACTACATCTTATTTCTTCTTTGCTAAATCTTTCACTACTGAAGATTGAGATTGACACCTTCTTTCTTTCTGACCCCTTATTTTCTTAGTCATAAATTTAGGCTTGTGTACAAAGTCAGAGATTCTTAAATTATGATTTTATATGTGGGGTCCAGAGGCAAAGGAATCCCATGATGTGTTATTTAC
This sequence comes from Nycticebus coucang, assembly GCF_027406575.1. Classification (NCBI taxonomy): domain Eukaryota; kingdom Metazoa; phylum Chordata; class Mammalia; order Primates; family Lorisidae; genus Nycticebus; species Nycticebus coucang. The sequence goes on from NC_069804.1 coordinate 73,297,190, forward strand.
ACCTATGTGCATCATTTTTCAGACAGGGTCCATATCTTTAATCAGTTTCAAAGGGGGTCCTGACTCCTTAAAATGTATTAAATGATTCATTCACTGACTCATTCCACATTTAGTAAACATTTATATTCTTCATTATTCACTCAAAACCAACTAAGTACCTACTGTATACAGGGCACTTAGAACAGGGAATATATCAATGGAGAAATAAGAAAATAATACTTGGTGCTTGCATTTCAGTGAGGAAGAGAGAAAAACAAGAATAGGTAAAATGCATGATATGTTAGATAGTGGTAAGTACTAAGCAGGGAGAAAGATAAAGGGCATATTGGTAAATGTAATTTTAGACAGGATGCCCAAGGAGGATCAGGAGTAAGAGTAAGCTAAGGGAATGAGTGAGTAAGCTAAGGGAATGAGTAAGCTAAAGGAAGAGCAAGTGGCAAGTATAAAGGTCAAAGTCTATCTGGTTTGTTCAAGAAATAACGGAGAAGCCAGAGGGACTTAAGTGAGTGAACAAGGCAAAGAGTAATGGGAAATAAGGCCAAAAAGGTGATGGGGAGATTATGTAAGGAGTTCTCAGTGCCATTGTCACTGATGCTCTTTAAACCTCCCTTGGCTTCCAGCATCCACTTCTGATGCCTCTTCAAGCTGCCTTAGCTCTCTCCCACATTGGCCCTGATTCAGTCACTATTTTCTTGAGGTCATTATAGTTGCTATTGCTATCTTGCTCTCCTGAGCTCTTCTTATCCACCCTGATTCTCTCAGAAATTCCTACAAAAGCCATGCCCACACCTTATTGTTAGTGCAGGTCACGGTCCTTTCTCAACAAGAAGTAATAGTCATGAATTCATAATTGATTCTAATAGGAAGAACACCTAACTCTCTCCTAAGGTCCAATTGAACTCCTCTGATATACTAGGCATGGTGGTAAATGATCACATTTAGCTTTCATCATAACCCCTTTTGTGGCTCAAGGAGTAGGGCGCCAGTCCCATATGCCAGAGGTGGCAGGTTCAAACCTAGCCCCAGCCAAAAACCACAAAAAAAATGAGATGAGAAAACTAAGGCCCAGAGAGTGGGAAGGGGCTGACCTAACATCACACTGTACTCAATGTCAAGGTGATGCATGTCATTGATGCTGTAGGCCACATCAGCAGGAATGGACTTCACTCTCCTACCAGCATCAATTCCCATATTCAGTAAGCAGCTCAGGAAGATGGCTCTCAAACATGAGGGGTAGAGTCAGGGGAAATTTCTTAGACTGTACTTCAAAAACCAGAAGGCAGTCAGCCCCTTTAGAGGCAAACATTTCTAGAATTGAATCCCACTTATAGCCCTGTGAACTTGAGAAAATCACTCTTACGTCTTCATTTTTCTCTCTATGAAGTATGATAATAACTTATTTGTATAGGGGACATGGAAAGAGTGGCCAGTGGGCTATGAAGTTTAAGTAAGATAAATGCATATGAAATCCTTTAATACCTTCTCTGGCGCACATTTTCAGCATTCATGGAATGACACTTTTTTTACCCATCAACCTTTGATTGGCCAAACTTCGTTTCTGCTGGGGCTTGATATTTTCATGAACATTATCAACTTTTTGCTCAGTCTTTCCAACTTGCACACAAACAGCAGGAGTGATGAGCCCCACTCCAACCTTCCACATTGCCACATATTATCTCTTACATCATGAAACTTTGGCAGTTGGACACAGCTGACAGAGATTCCACACTATCTTCTTTTATCAACGTAGCCTTCCTTGTTTCTAAATATAGGCCCTTTTAAGAGCTCCTGCAAGACTTGTCAAGCACCTTCCTACCTGACTTATCCTTTTCACTGGCAAGGTGTGAATTTGGATTAGTGATGACAGTGATGATCATATCAGTTCTTTATATTTATGTATGCTTATGTGAATAAACACTTTTCATACTATATTTCTTAATAGGCCTAGAATGGGCAGGGAGCAACATTTCTGTTTTGGAGATAAGGTACCTGAGACTTAGGTGAAGCTTATTCCTCTTCTTTTCTTCCTCACCATCACAAGTGTACATGTATCTACACAGAGCTCTGGAAAGAGATAAATATAAGCCTAAGGAGTTTGGATAGCCTTTAATACCACCATAACCCCCATCGCCTTCCAAAAACTCAATATATTTGTCTAGGAAAATGCATCTTAAAGATAAATCTCTTAGCTTCACTTCTTGCATCCCCTAAGTCTCTATTGTAAGGATATTCTGGAAACATCATCATCATTGTTAGGAAAGAGTTGGTAAGACCCAAGGCTTAGCCCTTTTTCCTCTCCTTCCCTGTACCTGGTAGTCTAACACTATACACTTGTTACCAAAAGAGAAGCAGCTTCTAAGTAAACTCAGAACACCAGGTTCAGAGGAGCTCAGACAAGCATCTTTAGGCTTGATTTGTAATTTCCAGGTCAATGGGGAAGCATTGATTATGAGCAGAGTATTATGAAGGCCCTAGGAGGATAAACAGCTCACTCTGGACAAACAAATATTTCTGGGGATCAAGGCAATAATAAATGTAATTGCCATGAAACTGCCTATTTGCATTTGACACCAAGATGCCAGTTATACTAGGGTTCAGGCACTGGTGGGTATGCAATTGTGGGAAAGCAGCTTCATTGGAGATGAGGGCTGCAGGTTAGACTTGAATGGTGGTACAAGGCATTTAATGCCTAGTTTTACATGGTAGAGAGATTGCGACTAGGAAAATAACACATTCTTGAACCCTCTCCCCTTTATATACTTCATGCCCCTTCCCACCCTCAACTGAAATTCCATTATTAGAATTTAACATATGGCTAAATTGGTCAGACATCATGTGAAAGACTGTGTCAAACTCTGTTCCACACTTTAATGGAGACATAGAAAACTGGCATCTTGTACAGGAGGGAGTGAGCAGGCTGAAGAGTGAGAACCCTAAGACATATGAGGAAAAGTTGAAGGATATGAGGTTGTGTGGCTGGAGTGAGAGATGACTAATGGAGATATGCCATCTGGAATGTTTCCAAGGGCCTTCCCATAGGGTAAAGAGAACAGCTGGGGTCTAGGGAACCCCAGGAGATAGATAAAAGACCTGTTTATGGACTCTACAGGAAACTAAAGTTCAGCTCAACCCAAAGAAAATTTATTTCTCATAGCACTTCATAGATAGAATATCTTCCTTATCACTGTAAGTGTCTGAGTAGGGTATTAGAATATGCCTTTTCAGGTATCCAGAAACCCTGATATTCTGTTAGCTGTGATCATACAGCTGCTAAGAGATGAATCCAAGACTTGAAACCACTGAATCCAGATGCCTAATATTGCACTTTTGATCTCAGATCCTTGCTGATGACACAGTCAAAAAGTAGAGACACAGCCTATGGAATATTGCATTCCTATTATCCCAAATCTCATTCTTTCAACTCAGAAAGATTTGCTACCATTGTCTCCACCATCCTATTGGTGCCCCAGGGCTCCTAGAAATATTCAGAGGAAGAAGCAAAAACAGGCTCGATTTTCATAGGATTTCTTTTGGACCTTCTGCCCACTTTCTCTTCACCCTTTCTGATTGACTTTCAATATTAGTCAATACATAGCATGTGCATCTGTGAGTTGTGGTATGGGGGTGGGAGGCTGTAATTCCCCTGGTACAAGCTGACTTGAAAGTGAGCTGAGCATTTACACTACTTCTCAGAGGTTTTGCCACATGTGCATCCATTGCTTAACAAGCTTCAGTTTCCACTCATTTTACACAACATTTAATTTTCCTGCTTTTGAAAGGAAAGAAAAATAGGAGGAGGTGGATAAAAAGAGAAAGCAACCTAGAAAGGAGTGAAGACGAGGGATTGTGGGGCACTAAAACCACTGAGATGTAATCGGCAAACAGTGACACTGCATATTTACAGGCTTTGGTTGCCATGGAGATGGTTATGTAACTCCAACTGGTGGTGAAATTTCATACTGCTTGTGGTGGTAAGCCATATTTCGGTCACTTAGGGCTACATTTAAAGAGAACAAATAGAGTAGCTGAGGGGCCTTTTGTCTTGCCAGCTACAAACCTGCACTAAGCTTCAGCCCTGCAAGCCAGTCATTTTCCAGTTTTCTATGTGTAACAAAATGTTACCAATTATTCTCTGAGTAGAGCTAGGCACTTACTCCTCTCTTTGGCCCAGAATGGCTACCCACGAGGCTTAAATAAAAAATAAAAAATAAATAAACAAAAAGGCCCCTTTGGGGGATGGAAAGCCTATGTGGAAAATTTCAGCTTGGAAAGCTTGATTTTTGAGAAAGTTATGAGTTGAGGAGAGGGCATCTATTCACCAGCACAGAGTCCAAAGAATAGGTATGCTCTCTATGTTCAATCTCTCTCTCTCTTCCCCTGCTATCCATCTTTCACACACATATACACACCCACACACTTACACTCACATGCATTCACATGCACTGTCAGTCTCAGCCTCATCTTTTCATCTAAATCTCTCATTCACATGCATGTTCATGTAGATTCATATTCACACATGCACAAAAACATACATATTTGCACTCAGAATTCACTCACAAAAATATACATTTGTTTGAATATATATATTCATTCATTCATTCATAAATGTGCCTTGGCTTATTCATACAAGTTTACTCCTACATTGTGAACTACATATACATTCTTACACATTTACCTAATTGGCTGAACCATACGAAACTGCCAATGTTAAAGTTTTGTGAACCTATAAAAATGGCAACTTCATATATTACAACCTATATATTTACATCCATATATATATGCACACTATCACCCATATTCACTCTCTTACACACATGCAGATTCTCACAAACCCATATTTTTATTTCCTTCTTCATATTCTCTCTCATGTGTTTATAAACATGTGAGCTCTTACACAAAAACCCACACACATTTATTTTTCACCTGTTAATTTTCTCACATATGTTCTCACAGTTCTCAGCAATCCTTTCTCTATTTTCTCATTCCTAATCTTTCATACTCAGTTACAAACACCTACATGCTGAAAGTCTTCCATTTATCCACAGTATATCACCCACTCATTCATATACACTCTTTCCAGAGGCACCCTGGACAAAGAAGGCTATGGGAAAGGAGACAGGAATGTGACTATAATTCCTATTAGACAGAAGTACTAAAGGACAGAGATGGAAGAGTGGCCTAAGTTTTACACATATACTAAGTAGAGAGTGAAATATCGATGTTTTGGTGCCAAATTCAGTGCTATTGCTCCTGCACCATCTGCCTATCAAGGAGAGAGTAATTTCAAGTGAAAACACTGTGTATGAGCGAAAGAGAAAATAGATCTTTGATTCTTAAGATCCATGTAGAAAGTCAAGACTAGACTTTAGATCAGTGGTTCTCAACCTTCCTAATGCCCCGACCCTTTAATACAGTTCCTCATGTTCTGGTGACCCCCAAGCATAACATTATTTTCATTACTACTTCATAACCATAATTGTGCTACTGTTATGAATTGTAATGTAAACATCTGACATGCAGGATGTATTTTCATTGGTGGTGACCCACAGATTGAGAACCCCTGCTGTAGATGATGCCTTGTGGTTCCTCTAGATTCCATTCACAACTTAGTAAATAGTCTCTCTATTAAACCCTCCTTGAATTCTGCTAATTTGCACGTGCCGTTTCTTCGTGGGACCAAAGTACAAAGGAAATATTTGGAAATCCGGTCTGTTACTATTCCTCTGAATTATAGAAGATGAACCTAGCTTGATTTTCTTGTATTGGCCAAGGTGCCTTAGAATGCTCGGTTGTTGCTATTCTGGGAGCCCTCTCACAGTGGCTCTTCAGCAGTAATCAAAATGTTTGTCTGAGGATCTTTCAAAGCCACAAACACAATTTAAGGGGAAAGAGCCCCACACATTGTGGAAGTGTATTCTTTATATTATTTCAACTTGCTTTCTATGTTATATCCCCCATGAACGGGGGCTAGAGCCCAGGTCCCAAATTTCAGGAAGTCATATATTTTCCACACTAGCTCTGGAAAGGGTATAGGAAAAAAATCATTTGATGACATCTCACAGTGCTGTTTGAAGGGTTCAAACATGGGACAGGGAGCAAAGACAACAGAAAGCCTTCCTGCTCCAACAGCCAACATTTTTATCCAAGTTGCCTGAGCCTGCCCACAATTTTAATTGATGTGTCTCTTCTAGTGGAAGAAAGGCAGAAATACACTCAGAGAAGGACAGAGAATCACTTGTCAAAGTTTGCACAGCAAGTTAGAGCTGGAATCAGATGAGGACTCAGGAACCCTTGGTTCTTGCCATTGGCTATACCATTTCCAGTTAGAAATCATGACCCTCAACTTCCCTCCCTAATTAAATTTTCTAATTTCAGATAATATGAGGGTACAAATTATGATGTTACATTGTTCGCACTTCTTAGGTAAAGTTCAAGTGGTAGTTGAGCTCTTCACTCAGGAGGCTGTGCTGTATATTTTTCCATTGTGACCATTAGATAAGAGCTCACCAATATCTTCCCCTCCTCTCCTTTCCTCTCTCATTATTATCCTTAGAGTTAGAGGTTGTGGAAAGGAGAAAACTTTCTCAATCTCACTTACTACCTGGCAATGCATCAATGTTCCTGGATCACTTTGTTCTGTGAAAGACTGAGAAGAGATACTTCATTGCCATTATCCTGAGTCTTTTTCCTCTTTCCTATTCTCAGGCACCACATTTACCCATTATTGACTATAAAAGCGTCATATTTAGGAGGAACCTCAACACTATCTAGATTAGTAATTTTCAAATTGTTTTTACCCAAGGTGCTTCAGAACTACCATAGAGTTGTAAATATAAGTCTAAGCAAATAGGGCTCCACAGTAGCATCCCTTCCCTTTAACTGCTACTGTTCCTTGCTGTTCCTTCTATCCTCAAGCCACAAAAGCAGATCTGCATTTTTTTTTTTCAAAATCACACAATAAATCAGTCAGTAGCAGATTTCAGTCAGGCTGTGCCTAATAAAGATTCTTTCCACTTGTCCCCAACTCAGCTATCATTTGACTTTGACCTTACAGTTTTCCCTGCCAGTAGCCTTGAAGTGCATGAGGGCAGGAAACAACACGTTATTTCCTAGGGACCTAAAATATGTGATTGTGAAAGGGGAGCTACTACTGGAGTGTTTGCAAGGAGAGGCCCCTCCTGGCAAGCTGTTTGAAATGGCTACGGCTGTATTGTTCAAGGCCACCACCTCTGGCCTGGCAACTTTTCCCTCTGCATCCAAAATCCTCAGTCCACCAAGGAGCTTTCCATCCAATCAAATATACTTTGAACTTGGAACACAAGCTTTGGCCATGCAAATTACTATAGGATGATAGGTAAAGAGTGGGTATTGACTGTCCTCGAGCCCATAGAAGGATTTTGGATATTGCAATAGTAAAGTGGTTAGTAGTACCTGTGTTTGGGGAAAAGTACATCTGAATGATTCTTACAGATCATGTTCTACCATGAGAGAATTGTAAAATGTGGTTCTCAGGCCTCTTATTGGACAAAAAGGTAAGAGGAAAGTAATATATCAGTGGGAATCCTGCTTTATCATCTAAATTGCCCTTGCCACCTCCCAATGGGGTGTAATGACCATGTCCAATTTCTCTTTCTCTGTATTCCTAATATTCAGGAGGGAAGACTCTGAGATAGTGAAACATAATTTACCTCTGAAGTATGCTTGTATGCAGTGAGTTCAGAACATTCTCAACTATCATAGGTGATTCCCCTAAATCCTCATTGGGAACTTGGATATCAACACATAACCCCCCAAAAATAAACAGAGTAGAGCGAGGAAAAATTTTGGTGGATATGATCTGAAACCACCAGAGCTAAGATAGTAAGTTCACAGTTCCATCCATTCCCTGCTTATTTTACCTTGGTGCACTACTGCTGAGCACATAAAAACCCAAGGTTGTACCTAGATGTTTGGAGAACACTTAGAGATCCAAAAATAGATCTGCCATTCAATCCTATAATTCCTCTACTAGGTATATACCCAGAAGACCAAAAATCACATTATAACAAAGATATTTGTACCAGAATGTTTATTGCAGCCCAATTCATAATTGCTAAGTCATGGAAAAAACCCAAGTGCCCATCGATCCACGAATGGATTAACAAATTGTGGTATATGTACACCATGGAATAGTATTCAGCCTTAAAGAAAGATGGAGACTTTACCTCTTTCATGTTTACATGGATGGAGCTGGAACATATTCTTCTTAGCAAAGTATCTCAAGAATGGAAGAAAAAGTATCCAATGTACTCAGCCCTACTATAAAACTAATTTATGGCTTTCATATGAAAGCTATAACCCAATTATAACCTAAGAATATGGGGAAGGGGGAGAGGGAGGGGAGAGAGGGGGGAGGATGGGCAGAGGGAGGGTGACTGTTGGGATTACACCTGCGGTGCATCTTTCAAGGGTACATGTGAAACTTAGTAAATGTAGAATATAAATGTCTTAACACAATAACTAAGAAAATGCCAGGAAGGGTATGTTAACCAGTGTGATGAAAATGTGTCAAAAGGTCTATAAAACCAGTGTATGGTGCCCCATGATCGCATTAATATACACAACTATGATTTAATAAAAAAAGAATAAAGAAAAACCCCAAGGCTGTCTATAAACTTCTGCCTGATACCTTAAATATGGATTCTACTTCTAGAAGTAAAAAAATGATGTGAAGTCAAGCAGATACACTACTCTTTGTATGATAGGCTCATTTCATGGGATATGAGAGGAAATTTTGAATTGAGCTGGTGGATACAATTGTGAAGTGGAAGCAGTAAATCTAGCCTGGAAAAGGGAATACAGAGAAATGGGTAATGAGGAAGTTGTTACACAAAGAGGAAGTTTTTGACAAGTTCACCAAATAATTAAATTAAACTTACGATAGGTACTAACACATACAGATGATGCAACACAAATTGCTATGTACTGGGAAAGTAAGGAAGGAGAACATTGGGGAAGCATGGAGGGAATTTCAGCTGATTGATAAAATGATTGGAACAAATTTCCTATAAACATGGCAATCTTGGACTTTGTGGGGATGGTTAGGTGTGAGTAGAAGGTGTTTATGGTCTTCAAAGCAGTGAAAGATTGTGATAGAATCTAGATGGTGGTGTACAGATTTTCATTATAAAACTTTTTAAATTTATTTGAATGAATAGAAAATATCTTAAAATATAGGAGAAAAAAGTTGATAACAGGAGAATAAAAGAGTGTTGAAAGCCTATCAGTGTATAAGAAAAGGACGACACTGGGCTCAAGGTAGAATTCCTTCACCAGCCCCACAAGTCCCAGGTGCCTCATGATGCCCAGCCTGCTGTAGGCATTTAGAAAAGGAGATTTATTATTATGTTCATTTCATGAGACAGGCAGGAGTCATGAGTCTTGGTAGGAAAACAAGACCAAAAGATTTGCTTCGAGTGATAGTCCTATAACTTGAAAGATTTATTGCTGAACTGATTATGTAATGTAGCTTCGAAAGAGCACATTTTAGGATAAAGATTTGAAGCCCTCAGGCAGGCTGGGACAGTTGGGAGAAAGCTTTAATCATATATCCTTAGTGCATTTTCATCAATATGTTTTATCAATTACTATTAAATTTTTCCCATTTTCAGCTTGTCTTTAGCTAAATAAGTGGTTCTCAACCTATGGGTCACAACCCCTTTTTAACAATGAAAATACATCCTGAATATCAGATATTTACATTATGATTCATAACAGTAGCAGAATTATAGTTATGAAGTAGCAACGAAAATAATTTTATGGTTGGGGGTGACCACAACATGAGGAACTATAATAAAGGATCACAGCATTAGGAAAGTTGAGAACAACTGCTTTAATGTATTAATAGACCATCTAAGAACTACCTGCCTCTTAAATCTAGCTTCAGACTATGAAACAGTAAGGCAGTAGGGCATGGTAAAGGGCACTAATTTGGAATTGGAAGACTTGGGTTCTGCCAGTGACTCTCTGTGATCTTAGGCAAGTCTCTTCCCTTCTCTTCACATTAGTGTCTGTCTACTTTGGGTAAACTGATGAGGTGGGGGAGCAAGAGTTAGATCTAAGAAACACTAAGGGCCCTTCAAGATCTGAGATCTTAGGAATCTTTATAACTGTACCTTCAATGCCTAGGTATTTGGTTCCTCACAACTTCCAAAGCTCAAAAAATGACCTAAATAGATAAATTCTCTAGGTGAGCACTCCTTTGTTTATCACTTCCCTCTTGGTCATGTACATTTTTTCTTGGCCTAGCACAGTAGTTTTCCATTCTGGCAGTCCATTTGAATCACAGAAGATACATTAAAAATGCCAATACTAGGGCCTTACCTTCAGAGATGATGACTTAAAAGCTCCCCTGATGATTTCAATTTGTAACCAAGATAGGGAACCGTTGACTTAGATAAACTCTCTGGCAGACTTGATATAAATTTCTCTAATTTCCTCAATTTTGATTTTTTTGTCTCATTTTCTATTTTCTTCAAATTTGTTTAGTAGTCCCTTAACCACTCACAAACTGTACACTTCTCATGCATTTTATACTTGTGGACTTAATATTTTAACACTGGTCAGCTATTGAAACTAAGTTTTATAATCTTCCAAACCAGGTTAAGATTTATTTTTAAGACTTATATCTAGGCAGTTAGGTAATTGAGGTTAAATTGGCTTGTGTACTTAACCTTTGAACAGCATGGGGGCTAAGTTAAAAACATATAACTTTTGATGTCCCCAAAACTGACCCACTAATATCCTACTGCTGACTGGAAATGTTACAGATAACATAAACATGTTATATGTATGTTATATGTATTATATTCTATATGAACAATCATTCAAATTTCATGGAAAATTTATTTTATGAGAAAAACTGTGTATGTATTTCATTTTTTTTTTTTGCACCAAATAAAACTCATACTAACATTACAGTGAATCTGGACAGTATTTAGTCTGAGGCAATAAGAAAGATAGGACATCAATTTGAAAATACCCTCTATCAGAGCAACATATGTCGAACTAAAATTAAAGAAAGAACAAACATCAAATTTATGGTGAAGCTTGATTGAAATTATTTATGCTTTATGAAAAGTTTATGAGGACAACGTCCCCAGAAATCTGAAGTTTACAAATGAGATAACTCATTTTAAGAAAGGATGAGATAATGGGAAGATGAGGCCTATAGTGACAAACTATTCACATCCATTTTTGAGACAAAAGTTCATCATGTTTGTGCTCTAATTTAAGAGGACCGTCAATTAACAGCACAAATAATAGCCAACACCATCAACAACTTAATTGGTTGAGCTTACTTAATTCTGTCTAAAAAAATAAAGTTGAACAAACTTTCCCCATGATGGGCACTCAAACCATTGAACAAAATGGGTGTGAACTACGTGGCTTCACGTACAGGTGGATTTTTGTTCAATAATAGTTACATCAATTTTTGAGTCAATAAGCATAATAGACATTAGCCTGTAGTTTTATTTTCTTGTGATATCCTTATCTGATTTTGGTATCAGTGTAATCATGAGTAGAATGACTGAAAAAGTGACCCTTCTTTTTCTATATTTTTAAAAACATGCAAAGATTAATAGAATTCAGAAATGAAGCCGTCTGGGCCATAATTTTTTGTTGGCAAATTTTTGATTACTGATTTGATCTTTTCACATGTATAGATCTATTCAGACTGCCTATAACTTTTTGAGTTAGTTGATAGGAAGCAAATTTTATAATTTGAGGAAATTTTCCATTTCATCTAAATTACCTAATTTGTTGGCAGACAGTTATAGTATTTCTTGATAATTCTTTTGTAGTTTTTTGAGATGGATAATAATGTACCTCATTCATTTCTGGTTCTAGCAGTTTGACTCTCCTAGCTTTATTTTTCTTGATCAAATTAACTAAAGGTTTGTTATAAATTTGTTTTTAAATAAATATTTACACAACTTTATTTCTATTTCGTTGATCTTTCCAAGGAACCTTTTTTTTTTCTTTTTGGTTTAATTGTTTTTCTTTGTTGCTTTCTAATAACTATTTAATTAATTTCTACTTTAATCATTGTTATTTCCTTAAGTTTGATTGCTTTAGGTTTAGCTTGCTCTTCTTTTTACCACTGTCTTAAGTTGGAAGTTTAAGTTATTGATTTTAAATCTGTCTTCCTTTTTAATACATGCTTGTACATCTATAAATTTCTTTTTAAGCACAGTTGTAGCTATATACTATAAGTTTGGATATGCAGTACCTTCCTTTTAATCTATCTCAGTATTTCTGTTTTTATTTTCCTTTTGATTTATTCTTTAACCCATTGAGTGTTTGTGAGTGTGTTGTTTAATTTTCATTATTTTATAAATTTCTCTAATCCTTTTCAATTAAAAATCAATTCTATTCTATTTTGACCAGAGAACATATTTGGTGTTATTTTATGCTTTTAAATGTATTAAAGGTAGTTTTATGGCTCATCATATTCTCTATCCTGGAGAATATTCCCTGTGCACTTGGGAAGATGTATATTTCTACTGTTGGGTGGCGTTTGCCAGATTTATCTGTTAGGTCTAGTTAATTTGTAGTTGTTCTAATCTATTTCCTGGTTGACCTTCTGTCCACTTGTTTTATCAATCATTGAAAGTGAGGCATTGAAATCTCCAACTATTATTGTTAGAGTGCCTTTTCTTTCCTTTATTTCTGTCAGTTTTTTCTTCATGTATTATATTTTGGTGCTCTCCTCTTCAGTGAGTATACATTTACATTTGTCACACCTTCGTGATGAGCTGAAACTTTTATTATACTATGTCCTTCTTTATCTCCAGTAACTTTTTTGCATTAAAGTCTGTTTTGTCTGATATTAGTATAATCATTCTAGTTTTCCAGTAGTTGCCATGTACATGATATGGATTTTTCTGGCCTTTTAATTTCAGTCTATTTATATGTCTTTGAATCTAAAGTATGTCTCTTGAACAGAATATATAGTTGGACCTTCATTTTTATACAGTCTGAAAACCTTTGCTTTTTGTTTGGATTTTTCAGTACATTCAAATTTATTGCTAATATATTTGGAATTATGTCTGATTTTAATTTTTATTTTCTACATGTTTCATGGTTTTATTTTTTAACCCTTTGTTCTCCTTGTATTGCTTTCTTTCACATGGAATGAATATTGCCCAATGTAGCATTTTAATTTCACTAATGGTTATCACTGTTTTTTCAAGTTTATTTTTAGTGGTTGCTCTAGAGTTTACCATATAGTCTTCATTTATTCATATTTTTTCTCCTGGAGCTTCTGTTATCTGTGGTCAATCATGATCCATAAATAGGTGAATATAGTCCAATAAGATATCTTAAGAGAGAGATAAACCATATTTACACAACTTTATTACAATATATTGTTATAAGTTTTTACATTTTACTAGTTATTACTGATCATTTTTACTGTGCCTAATTTATAAATTAAACTTTATCTTAGGCAAGTATGCATAGGATTTGAATTACCAACTATGATCACTTGTCAGCCTTAGGTCTCTTATGAGGCAGATCTGCTAGAAACAAATTATTTGAGATTTTGTTTCTCTGGTACAGTCTTTATTTGCCTTATTTTAAGGGTAGCTGGATATAGGATATTTGTTTGAATTCATTTTTTTTCTTTGAACACTTTAAATATGTTATGTCATTGTCTTCATGAGAAGTCAGTTTTTAATCTTATTGAGGTTGCTTTGTAAGTGACATGTCATGTTCCACTTGCTGCTTTCAAGAATTTATCCCCCCTGTGTTCTTTGTGGGTCTCTTCCAATATATTTTACTTAGAGTTCATTGAACTTCCTGGATGAGTACTTCATAGTTTTTCACTAATTTCTTTTGAAGGGAGTGGGAGCGGGCAAAATGGCCAACTGGAAGCAGTCTCCAACAGAAGCTCCTGTCCAGAGGGAAGGATAATGTCCAGAAAGTACCCAATTAAGCTGAAGACTGGGAGCTGAGCCAAGTGAGAAGTGAGATAACTGCAGGCAACCTCTGCTTAGGCAAGCTGTGACTCCAAGAAAGAAATCTTCAGGTAGAAAACTCATCCAAAAGGAAAAGTGTCCAACCACTCCCCCAAGAAAGCTGTTTTTTTTTTTCTTTACCATTTCTCTCTTCATTTGCTCCTGTCGGTTTTCTACAGGTAAGTAGTTATCTGAAGACCTCTTGTCTCACCCCATGGGTGAGAGCTGTAGGAAGTGGGGACTACTTCCTCCAGAGGGACCCTTTGGTGACTCTGAACACTCTTGCCAGGCAGAAAAATTGAACTAACATTTTTCCCTGCCATTCTGAGCTTCCAGTCCACCCTTCCCCCCTCATCTGATTAACCAGAACCCTAACACCTGCTGAGACTGAGGGAGGAGGCTCATGAGCAGTGTCCTCCACTCCCAGTCTGCTGGACCAAGCACCCTATCCCCCACCTGGCCAGAGTCAGCTGGAACCCTGCATCCTGTGCCCTGCCATCATGCATTCCCTGCCTCCATGCCACTCTGCGTGTCCTGAGCCCTGCCCCAGGTACCCTTTCTGCTTTGATGCCACTCCCCCACATGACCAGAGTCTGCTGGAGCCACAGGCCGTGTTCTGCACTTAGTGCCCTCCCTGCCTTCACGCTACGCCCAGGCCAGAGAATGCTGTAGCCACGTGCTGGACCCGCCCTGCCTCCAAAGTAGGCCCCTGCCCAAGCCAGGAGTCATGAGCCGAGTGGTGCTCTCCTTGCTGAAGTCACTGGGCACTGGATACTGCCAGAGTTGCGTGCATCATCCCACACCATGCTACTGGATCTGTGTGCACCATGCTCCTGGAGCTGCTCCTACAGCTAGAATTCCATGGCTTTGGTAGTGACAGAGGAGCTGTTTAGGGTTACTTCCCACAAAGATCCAGCAAAAATAGAGTGATCCTGCAGGGGTCTAATCTTGGAGCGACACCTCCCCAGCTCTGTGCACTGCCAGAGGAAACTAAAACTCACCATATAGGGATACTGGTGCTTCAGAGCAGCATGGGCAAGGCATGGTGGCTGCAGGAGAAAAGCAATTGCTGTCCTGGTATCCCCAGAATTAGACTGATCCCAAGTGGAACACTCACTAGTGGCTATTGAACACCCGAGGCAGACAGGCCTCAGCTCCCCCTGCTAGCTGTTAGCAGAGGGCAGTGGCCTGACCACAGGGGCATTGACCTTCCTTTGACTGACAGGCACTAAGCCCTGGCACTTCTGCTTATTGGAGGGAGCAGGACTGCAGCTCTGTGGGGTCACCAGTGACTGGGAGTGAAAAAGGAGCAAAATGGAGAAAGAGACTTAGCCACTTGGTCCAACTGTGCTACTGGGCAGGACTTTATGACTCCATAGAGCACTGGAGCAAGCTAAATATGAGAAGCCAACAGACCTCTGCCATCTAGCTGCTGGAGACCTCTGAATTCTCCCACGTGAGAGTTTGTACTGACTGTGTCAATTGGTTTGGAACCCTTAACCTGAGACAATCACTAAAGGACCCTGTCAGGTGGTACCCTGGTTGTGTGGTAATTGGAAGGGTAGATTTTCCTCTTCCAGTTGTTTCATGGGGGATGGGCTGTCTTAGTTGCTTGTATTTCTGAACAGCTAAGACATCACCAGTCTTTCCACCAGGATCAGAAAAAAACAAAAACAAAAACAGCTGAATACAAGGCAGCCACCTAACCCCACCATTCAGTGAAAAACAATCATGAGGTGGAATCAGAGGAAAAACTCTGGCAACATGAACAATCAGAGTAGATCAACTCCCCCAAGAAATGATAAAGCAGACACAGCACAAGATCCCATTCATAAACAAATGGCTGAGATTTCAGAAATTGAGTTCAGAGTTTGGATAGTAAATAAAATCAACAGAATGGAGGAAATGATGGAATTAGAATTCAATGCAGTAATTAAAAAGATGTGTCAAGAATTCAACGAATTTAAAGACAAAATGATCAAGATTTGACCCATTGAAGCAAGATTTTGCAGCCTTCAAAGATCTAAAAATTACAATAGAATCCCTAAGTAACAGAATGGAGCAGGCAGAAGAAAGGATCTCTGAAATTGAAGACAAAGCTTTTGAACACTCCCAAATGCTCAAAGAGGAAAAAAACTGGAGAACAAAAACATATCATTCTCTCAGCAAGCTCTGGGATAATTCGAAGAGATCTAATATTATCCTTATGGGAATACCTGAAAGTGATGAGGTTGCTGTGAAGGATACAGATGCTTTGCTTCATGATAGCAGACAGTTTTAGAAAACCAGCACAACTCAACCCAAATAAAAATTCTCACACACACATTATAATTAACTTCACTAAAGTTAATATGAAGGAGTGTGGAAGGCTGACACCACAGCATCTATTTTGTAGGCCAAGTGCTATTTCTGGTACTAACAGACTTAAGTTTCTATTTCCCTGCAAATGACAGGCCTAAGTTTCTATTTCCCTGCAAACGCCAGGCCTCTTCTCATAAATCACGTGAGCAAAACTTGGAAGCTTGCCGTTGGGAACTTAACTCCACCATGGCCAGGTTGCTTGGATACCTGGTGACGCAAACTTCTTCTTTCACCTACCCTTATATACCCTGGAAGAACTTTGCAATAAACGAGACTTGATCAGACTCCTGTCTTTTCTCCATTCTTCGCACCCCTTGCCCGTTCCCATTCTCACCCCCTCCTCTAGGTATCCCTGTTGACTGACCCGCAGGCTGGGTCATGTGGCCTCCGACCAGGGATCTGGATACGAGGTAAAATGGTGAAGAAGCTACTGGAGGCAGCCGGCTGGCTCAGAGAAACATCGGGACCTGGCCACGGAGTAGCCTGCTGCACTGGAACAAGGATCACGGTGAGTAGTAGCGATCATGGGGCAAGAAGTTAGTCAGCATGAGTTATTTGTGGAACAGTTAAGAGATGCACTCAAGACGCGAGGAGTAAAGGTCAAAATTAAACAGCTATTTCAATTTTTTGACTTCTTAAAAGAAGTCTGTCCTTGGTTTCCTCAAGAAGGAACCATAGACGAGAAAAGATGGAAAAGAGTAGGTGATGCTTTAAATGATTTTTATCAGATATTTGGACCTGAAAAAATACCAGTCAATGCTTTCTCGTACTGGAATCTCATTAATGATATTATTAGCTATCACAGTGTTTGTCCCGTGGTTGCAGATGTCATAAAAAAGGGAGAAGAACTGTTACATCACCACAAAGAAAAAGATATTAAATCCCAAGATCCTTCCCAGGATTTTGGGGCTGCTGAAGGCACTCCTCATAGCTGTCAGCTTAATGAGCAAGAAGATCTTATCTCACTAGAGAGTGATGAGGAACCCAACAGAGAGGAACAAAAGACTCCTACTGTTTGGCAGAAAATTAAGCCAGAGAACAAACCAAGAATAAAACAGCTCAAGGTCAAGGTCCTGGAGCCAAAACGTAGGCTCTACCAAGACTTGAAAGTTTTAAAAATAGACTCTGATGATAAGCTTTCAGATGAGGAATGGAATGAGCTAGAGGAGGAGGCGGCCAAGTATCATAATCCAGATCGGCCCCCACTTGGAAAATGGCCGCCCCTATACAGCGCAGCGTCCTCCGTGCCGTCCGTGGCCATGGCTGCTATAGACCCAAAAAGGGATCTAGAGAACAAAATTGCACATTTACAAGAACAAATAAAACTCGAGAGGGAACATCAGGAGCTAATCAGTGAATTAGAGAGGCTTAAAACAGGCAAATTGGACTGTAAGGAGCAGAGGCCTCGAGAACAAGAATCTGCTGGCCCCATATCCCAATCTTCCATTAGAGGTGTAGTTATGAGGAGGCCCCCTGTTAACCAGGAGAGAACAGAGGCATTTCCAGTCACAGAGACCACAGACAATCAGGGTCAGGCATGGAGACATCACAGTGGATTTGATTTTCAGATGATTAAGGAGTTAAAAATGGCAGTGGCCCAATATGGAGCCACCGCTCCCTATACACTAGCTATATTAGAATCGGAAGCAGAGAAATGGCTCGCTCCTGGTGACTGGTATATTCTAGCCAGAGCTGCCTTATCCGGGGGAGATTACTTATTATGGAAATCTGAATATGCTAAATTTTGCAAAGACACTGCCAAAAGAAATGCTCAGGCTGGAAATGGCTGAACTTATGATATGCTTCTTGGCGAGGGGCATTTTGCTAGTACAAACGCTCAAATGCAATATGATCCAGGTCTGTACGCACAAATCCAAGCCGCGGGAACCAGGGCTTGGAGAAAACTCCCAGTGAAAGGAGATTTTAGCTCTTCCCTCAGTGCAGTGAAGCAGGGCCCTGATGAGCCGTTTTCAGAGTTTGTCCACAGACTTTTGACAACTGTAGGCAGGATTTTTGGTAGCACAGAAGCTGGAATGGACTTTGTTAAACAATTGGCTTATGAAAATGCCAATGCGGCATGCCAGGAAGCTATTCGACCATACAAAAAGAAGACAGATTTGTCTGGATATATTCGCCTTTGCTCTGACATTGGCACCACATATCAGCAAGGTCTAGCAATGGCTGCCGCCTTACAGGGCTATACTATCAAAGATTTCTTAGCTCAGAACACTAAGGGCGATGTTTTAACTGTGGGGAACCAGGGCACTTTGCTAAAGACTGCAAAAAGGAAAAATCTTCAACTCCTAAAAAACCACCCCCTGGCTTATGCCCTAAATGCCGCAAGGGCTGTCACTGGGCTAATGAATGCAGATCTAAAATAGACAATCAAGGAAATCCCCTCCCCTCTCAGCAGGGAAACGGGGAGAGGGGCCAGCCACAGGCCCCGAAACCCAAACAAGTTTATGGGGCAGTCAGCTTTGTTCCAGCCAACAGCAATCCGTTTCAGACCTCTGCAGAGCCACCCCAGGAAGCACAGGATTGGACCTCTGTTCCACCTCCCACACAGTATTAACCCCTGAAATGGGAGTGCAAATTTTACCCACAGGTGTGTTTGGTCCTCTATCCCCAAACACCTTTGGGCTAATTATTGGATGCAGCAGTAGTGCCGTCCAAGGACTCCAAATTTTCCCAGGTGTAATTGACAATGATTATGAGGGGGAAGTTAAATTAATGGCTGCTTCCCCCTGAAATATTTCCACCATATCCCATGGCCAAAGAATAGCTCAGTTATTACTATTACCCTTTTTGTCAACTAATAATAAGATTAAAATAAAGCACTGAGGTGTGGGAGGCTTTGGCTCCTCTGACGTTTACTGGGCTCAACCTATCTCACCCCAGAAACCAATGCTTACTCTTAGCCTAGATGGCAAGGAATTTCATGGCCTTGTGGACAGTGGAGCTGATGTCACTATAATTAACAAAGAACTATGGCCCAGCCAGTGGCCCCTTTCCCCAACCTTAACTCATTTAACAGGAATCGGTCAAAGCCAAAACCCTGAAAAAAGCACCAATATACTCACTTGGAAAGATAAAGATGGCAATCAGGGACCCATACAGCCGTTTGTCATACCTGGCCTCCCTGTCAACCTTTGGGGACGAGATCTCTTGTCCCAAATGAGACTCATAATGTGTAGCCCTAATGATGTAGTGACAGCACAAATGCTTGCCCAGGGTTTTCGACCAGGAAAAGGATTAGGAAAAGAGGAATCAGGCATTCCCAGCCCTTTACAAATTACTGGAAAAACAGACAAAAAAGGGCTAGGAAATTTATCTTAAGGGCTATAGACATTCCTGCATGCCATGCAGATAGGATCACTTGGAAAAGTGACGAGCCTGTATGGGTTGATCAATGGCCCCACTCAAAAGAAAAATTAGAAGCCGCTTAGCAGTTAGTGCAAGAACAACTAAAAGCTGGACATATAGAGGAAAGCAACTCCCCATGGAACACTCCAATCTTTGTCATAAAAAAGAAATCAGGGCGATGGAGACTATTACAAGATTTAAGAGCTGTAAACTCCACTACGGTCTTCATGGGGGCATTGCAACCAGGATTACCCACTCCTGTGGCCATCCCTCTTGGTTACTACAAAATTATCATTGATCTTAAAGACTGTTTTTTCACTATACCACTCCATCCATTAGATCAAAAAAGATTTGCATACAGTCTCCCCTCTATCAACTTCAAGGAACCTATGAAAAGATTCCAATGGAAAGTTTTTACCACAGGGCATGGCCAACAGCCCCACCTTATGCCAAAAATTTGTTGCCGCAGCTATTCAGGAAACTAGGCTTCGCTGGAACTCCATGTATATCATTCATTATATGGATGATATTCTTATTGCTGGACAGAATGCTCAGCAGGTTTTACTATGTTACAGTGATTTATCATCCTCCCTCACAAACCAGGGACTTCAAATAGCTCTGGAAAAAGTTCAGCTAAAAGATCCCTACCTTTACCTTGGTTTCCACCTAACTGGACCAAAAATTACTAATACTCAAACTGCCGTCAGATTGGACAAATTAGAAACACTAAATGATTTTCAAAAGCTCTTAGGGGATATAAACTGGCTTAGACCTTACTTAAAACTAACCACAGGGGATTTAAAACCTTTATTTGCTATTTTACAAGGCGATAGCAACCCCAATTCTCCTAGAACATTAACAGAAGAAGGCCGTCAGGCTTTAGTATTAGTACAACAAGCTATTCATTCACAATTTGTTACAACCATAGATTACACTCAGCCCCTGAGCTACATCATTTGTAAAACTTCTCTTACACCCACAGCAGTATTTTGGCAAACTGCCCCAATAATGTGGATCCACTTACCTGCTTCTCCCATGAAAGCTATTTATCCCTATTATCAGGCTGTCATGGATACCATCATTATGGGAAGGGAAAATAGTAAAAAATACTTTGGTAAAGAACCAGATATCATTATACAGCCTTATTCTCAGGCACAAATTAATTGGTTATTTCAAACTACAGAACATTGACCTATTGCTTGTGCTTCTGATTCAGGTAAACTTGACAATCATTAGCCACCCAATAAATTATTACAATTTATTAGTACACATGACTTTTTATTTCCCACAAGAACCTCCAATTCCCCATTGCCCAATGCCTTATTATTTTTCACAAATGGCTCCTCTTCTGGTCATGCAGCTTATGCCTTTAATACAGAGATTGTACAATTTCAGGTAAAATCAAATTCTGCACAAACTGTAGAACTTCAAGCAGTTATCGCAGTTTTCTCCGCATTCCCCAATCAAGCTTTAAATATTTATACTGATAGTGCTTATTTATCTCATTCAGTTCCCTTATTAGAGACAGCAGCGCAAATCAAACATGTATCAGATACTGCTACCTTTTTCTTGCAACTTCAAAATCTTATACACCAAAGGACCCTCCCCTTTTTCATTGGACACCTTAGAAATCATTCCAATTTACCTGGAGAGCAGACGAAGCCACTCACTTAGTCTGTACTGCCCAAACCACCACAGAGCCTGATGGGATCGCATTAGCCTCCGCTGCTCACCAATTACATCATCTAAACGCTCACACCCTTAGAATCATGTTTCAAATTACCTGGGAACAAGCCCGCCACATCGTAAAGCAATGCTCTCCTTGTGTAATTCTACTCCCTACTCCCCATCTAGGAGTAAATCCTCCAGGTCTCATACCCAATGCCATCTGGCAAATGGATGTTACTCACCTACCTGAATTTGGAAAACTCAAGTATGTTCATGTAACCATAGATACCTTCAGTGGATTTATTTATGCCACTGGCCAGTCAGGGGAGGCCGGCAAACATGTCATTGCCCATGTACTAGCCACCATGGCTGTACTAGCCACCCCTAAACAAACGAAAACTGATAATGGTCCAGGATACACAGGACATGCATTTAACCCCTTCTGTAAACACCTCGATATCAAACACGTCACTGGTATACCATTTAACCCACAAGGGCAAGACATAGTAGAACGTACCCACCTATCTCTTAAAAACACTCTAGAAAAAATAAAGAAGGGGGAATGGTACCCTGTCAAGGGATCCCCAAGAAATCTCTTATCCCATTCATTACTCATTTAAAATTTTTTCACACTGGACCAAGACAGCCGGTCTGCAGCAGACCACTTCTGGCACCCAGATACTAGATGGGATTTTGCCACTGCCCTATGGAAAGATCCATTAGATAATAAATGGCATGGCCCCGATACGATTTTAATTCGGGGTAGAGGTGCCGTATGCATATATTCACAGAAGATGGAAGCAGCACGATGGTTACCTGAACGACTGGTCAAATAAGTAGATAACATCATCACCTCTAAATCCAGGGAGCAAGAGACCCCCTGAGAAGGCTTTCTTTCCTTTTCTTTGCAGGTAACTATGAGCACCTGGATGTGGCTACTGCTGGGAATCTCTCTCCTGATACGAAAAAATGAAGGTGGTTTCGGTAATCCCCATGAGGCTCAAGCACTCTTACAAAAATTAAGTGGTACTCCTTGCTAGTGTCGTGATGGCACCTGGAATGGTGAGACAACCCCTCTCCTAAATGTAGATTGTGGTGATAAAACAGCATACTTAGTAATGAGACAAAATGTTCATGGAGCACAGGCATGGGTCTGTAGCAAAAAGGCTAAAATTATCCCCACCTTTAATAAAAGCCTGGACCATGCCCTTGTATAGAATTTCATCCATCTGTACATAATACCTGTTATAAGCAGGTTCAACTATGTACTGGTACAGATAATAATACCTATTTTACAGCAATCTTGACCAGACATTTTTCGGGGACATTTGGAGGCGAGTGGGACACAGTCCCTCAGGTCCGGGGGACCTCAAATAAATATGCCCAATCTGGCTGTCCCAATACAGTAGGAAAAACAATTTGCTGGAATAAGACTCCACCTGTGCACGTCTCTGATGGAGGTGGACCCCAAGATCAGGTGAGACAGAATATAGTCCAAAAGCAACTGGAAAACATTGTAAACCACATGTCTCCTAAATTTAATTATCATCCAATAGCTTTACCCAAAAATAGGGATGCGAATCCAGACCCCCAAACCCTGAAAATGTTAGACATCACACATAGGTTACTTAATCAATCCAACCCTTCTTTGGCTCAAAATTGCTGGTTATGCCTTCATTTAGGACTATCTATGCCTATTTCTATCAATATTAATTCCATTGAATTATCATCTAATAACTGCATGCCCATTATGCCTTTACCAGTACAACCTATCTTTTCTGAAGCACCCTGTATTGTCTCCCCTTATAGAGACGACAGTTATGCTATTGATATTGGCATACTCTCTTTGACCAATTTCACTGACATCATCAATATTACTTATTCCCCGTGTGCTCCCAATGATATGGTATTTGTTTGTGGCAATAACTTGGCATATACCATTCTGCCTACTAATTGGACAGGATTATGTACTATTGCCCTTTTGCTAACTGATATAGATATAGTCAATGGAAATGAATCTTTACCTATACCATCCTTCGATTATATATCTGGCTGTTCTAGAGGGGTTATCCAATTTCTCCCTCTCTTGGCCACTCTGGGAATCACTGCTGGCATGGCCACTGGTACAGCCGATATGGTCATTGCTGTACATAAATATACTGAACTATCTCAACTTATGGCAGAAGATATACAAGCCCTATCAGGCACAGTTAAAGATCTTCAAGTTCAATTAAATTCCTTAGCTGAAGTAGTACTACAGAATAGAAGAGGTTTAGATCTTCTAACGGCTAACCAAGGAGGCATCTGCTTAGCATTACAGGAAAAATGCTGCTTTTATGAAAATAAATCAGGAATTGTTCGAGACAAAATAAAAATTGACAAGATAATCTAGAGGAAAGAAAAAGAAAAATTATGGACAACCCGTTTTTGTGCGGGCTAAACGGCTTTTGGCCTTATCTCCTTCCATTTTTAGGGCCCCTCCTTGGCTTACTAATATTACTGTTGCTAGGACCTTTTCTTTTTAACAAAGTCATGGCCTTTATAAAACAACAAATTGATGCTATTAAAATGCAGCCCCTCCAGGTTCATTATCACAGACTTGCTATGGAAGATGTATGCATAAGGATAACTACTTAGGGGACTGGCTAGTCAAGGATGGGTAACAAGGATGCTCATCCCAGACTTTGCTTATCCTACCAACCTAAGACAGGAGCCCAGTCAGATAGCTACCATGTATCCCATGATGGGTAAGGAGGATCAGCTGAGATGGTAAGGTGGTCCCAACCTAAGACAGACCCAATCACCCCGCCCTCTCAGTCGAGAGCTGGAAAAACTTTAAAATTAAAATGTACATTTAAAAATACTATTAAAAAAGGGGGACCTGTGGAAGGCTGACACCACAGCATCTACATTGTAGGCCAAGTGCTATTTCTGGTACTAACAGACTTAAGTTTCTATTTCCCTGCAAACGCCAGGCCTCTTCTCGTAAATCACATGAGTGAAACTTGGAAGCTTGCCCTTGGGAACTTATCTCCACCATGGCCAGGTTGCTTGGATACCTGATGACGCAAACTTCCTCTTTCACCTACCCTTATATACCCTGGAAGAACTTTGCAATAAACAAGACTTGATCAGACTCCTGTCTTGTCTCCATTCTTCACGCCCCTTGCTCCTTCCCATTCTCACCCCCTCCTCAGGTATCCCTGTCGACTGACCCACGGGCCGGGTCAAAGGAGAAAATACTGCAAGCTGTAAGATGTAAGAAAGCAATAACATACGAGGGGAAGAACATTAGAATGACTGCAGATCTCTCTGCTGAAATCTTTCAAGTCAGGAGAGGGTGGTTATCAACCTTTAATCTCCTTAAACAAAATAAATTTCAACACAGGTTCTTGTATACGGCTAAACTGAGTTTCATCTATGATGAAGAAATTACATACTTTAATGACAGTCACATGTTGAAGAAATTTTCCATAACTAAACCAGCTCTTCAGAATATTCTCAGACCCATCCTCTGTAATGAGCAGCAAAATCCTCCACCACCAAAGTAAACTCACTCAGAAATATTTGATCAAATTCCAACTTCCACAATGACAAAAGGATTAAAAATGTCCACTTGACTTTCAAAAAATTCAATACTCAAAACTCTATCTGGTTTATCATTACTCTCAATTAATGTGAATGGCTTAAATTGCCTTCTAAAGAGACACGGGTTGGCTGCTGGATACCAAAACTGAGGCCAGATTTCTGTTGCATTCAAGAATCAAACCTTAACTTAAAAGATAAACGTAGACTCAGGTTGAAGGGATGGTCATCTATAATTCAGGCAAATAGAAATCAGAAGAAACCTTTATACGCAGATACAATTGGCTTTAATCCAACCAATGTAAGGAAAGATACTGAGGGTCACTTCATATTTGTTAAGGGCAACAACTCAACTTGATGAGATTTCAATTACCAACATTTATGCACCCAACCAGAATGCCCCTCAATTTATAAGAGAAACTCTAACAGACATGAGCAACTTGATTTCTTCTAGGACCATAAATGTTCGAGATTTTAACACTCCTTTGTCAGTGTTGGATAGATCCTCGAAAAAAGAAGCTAAGCAAAGAAATTTTAGACTTAAACTAACCATTCAACATTTGCATCTAGCAGACATCTACAGAACATTTCATCCTAACAAAACTGAATACACATTCTTCTCTTCAGCCCATGGATCATCCTCCAAAATTGATCAATTCTTAGGTCACAAGTCTAACCTTAGCAAATTTAAAAGAATAGAAATCATTCCTTGTATTTTCTCAGACCATCACAGAATAAAAGTTGAACTCAGTAACAACAGGAATCTCCACACGCATACAAAAACATGGAAACTAAATAATCTCATGCTGAATGATAGCTGGGTCATAGACAAGATTAAGAAGAAAATTACCAAATTTTTGGAACAAAACAATAATGAAGAAATGAAACTATCAGAACCTCTGGGATATCAAAAAGGCAGTCCAAAGAGGAAAATTTATAGCATTGCAAGCCTTCCTCAAGAGAATGGAAAGAGAAGTCAATAACTTGATGGGATATCTCAAGCAACTGGAAAAGGAACAACTTTCCAACCCTAAACCCAGCAGAAGAAAAGAAATGACTAAAATTAGAGCAGAACTAAACAAAATTGAAAAGAAAAGAATCAGGGGGGCGGAGACAAGATGACAAATTGAAGCCAGCTTTCCACAGAGGCTCCCGTCCTGAAGGAGAGATAAGGGACAGAAATTTAGCAAGTAACCTGATGGATTCAAGCACCACCAAGCGAGAAAGTTGAAGAACGCACATCAACCCTGCTGAGGAGAGCTACGACCACAAGGATGCAAACAAAAGGTACAAAACCCACCACCAAGCAGACGGGATACCCCCTCCCCAACCTGATTGGCTTAAGAACCCCACAAACAAATGGGCAGAAATCAAAGGCCCTCCCACTACACTTCATGGGAGAAACCTACTAAAATATGGACCTACCTCCCTTACTAGGGCGCCAGGCACACTAGTATGGGAGGTAGGTCCAGACATAAAACTGTATAAAACAGTAAATATCCTTTGCCGGCAACTCAGAGCAACTGCCAGACATAAAACTGTATAAAACAGTAAATATCCTTTGCTGGCAACTCTGAGTTCCAAGAACTTCCCTCCACTCTCTCTGAGGTCTGAAAGCCTGTCCCCCAGGAGTTCGGATTCTTGGGTGACTTCTAGAGGGGAGAGGACAGTCCCCGAGCTGCGGCTGGTCAGTGCTGATTCTGGGGCACAAGAGAGAGGTGAGGACAGTCAGCGGAGGGCGACTCTCACCAGAGCGGCGCTTCCCTGAGCCGTGGTGCAGCAGCCCTCCTTGGGCAACGATACAACTAGGCATAAAACTGAGTGGAACTGTGTGACCTCACTACTGGAGGATCTGGGCTCCCGGCTCTGGGCTCCTGGTGCTCCCCCCACCCTCGCTCTGTGGTCTGGAGACCTGAGCACCTGCCATGTGGATGGGCAAGGAACTGGGTCGAACTGAGTCTGTTCGCTACCGGCTGCTCTGGGCTCCAGCTGCTCCCCACACTCCGCCCTCACTCTGAAGCCTGATGGCTCGAGCTGCAGCACTGCGGCCTGGCAAGAGACTGGGAGGGAGCTGAGTGTGCTCGCTGCCAATGGCTCTGGGCTCCTGGTGCTCCCCCTGCCCTCGCCCTGTGGTCTGGAGCCTGAGCACCTACCATGTGGCTGGGCAAGGAACTGGGTCAAACTGAGTCTGTTCACTGCCAGCATCTCTGGGCTCCAGCTGCTCCCCCCACCCCGCCCTCACTCTGAAGCCTGAAGGCTTGAGATGTGGAGCTGTGGCCAGGTGAGAGACTCTGGGCTCTGGGCTCCTGGCCCTCCCCCCACTCTCGCTCTGTGATCTGGAGACCTGAGCACCTGCCAAGCGGCCAGGCAATGAACTAAGTGGAATGGAGTGTGTTCACTGCCGGCGGCCCTGGGCTCACACCACTCCCCCCAGCCCGCCCTCACTCTGAAACCTGGAGGCTTGGGATGCAGCGGTGCAGTGGAGCTAAAGATTGGGAGGAACTGAGTGTGCACACTGCTGGCGGCTCTGGGCTCCCGGCGACCCACCCCACCCTCACTCTAGAATCTGGAGGCCTGTCCCACGGGAGTCCAGATTCCTGGAGAATTTGTTGGGGCATGGACAGTGCCCGAACTGTGGCTTGTCGGTCCTGACTCTGGGACACAAGAGTGAGGCCAGGGGAGAACCACATCAGAGTGGCAGTTCCCTGAGGTGGCTGAAGCCACAACCCCTGCCACCCTGGGCAGCTAGAGGCCACTCCTGAGTATAGAATTTGCCTCAGGTGACTCACAGACCCAGGAAACTTACAGGGCAGGGCTGACTCAGAGAACTGAGACTTCAACCCAGAGCAAGTGCTTCACTGGGGTCAAACAGAAGCCAGCTGAAAATAAGTCAGAACCACTTAGCCCCACCACACCAGACAGGGCCCCAGTCACTCAGGCCACAACACTGAAAGGGCCCTCAACTAAACCCCAGGGGAAAAATCAAAGGGAGTAAAACAACCATGGGCCGGAATCAGCGGAAAAACTCTGGGAACATGAATAACCAGAATAGATCAACCCCCCCCAAGGAAAGATATGGCAGATGTAATTGAAGATCCCATTCATAAAAACTGGCAGACATGTCAGAAATCAAATTCAGAATTTGGTATGCAGACAAGATTGATAAAATGGAATTAGGAATCCGAGGAGAAATTCAAAAGTTGTCTAAAGAATTTAACGAATTTAAAGACAAAACCACCAAAGACTTAGACACACTGAAGCAAGAATTTGCAGCCTTTAAAGATATGAAAAATACAGTAGAATCCCTCAGCAACAGAATGGACCAAGCAGAAGAAAGGATTTCTGACATCGAAGATAAAGCCTTTGAATGCTCCCAAATTCTCAAAAAGGAAGAGAAATAGAGAGCAAAAATGGATCACTCTCTTAGAGAGCTCTGGGATAATTTGAAGAAGGTCAATATACGAATAATAGGAGTTCCAGAAAAAGATGAAGTGGCATCAATGGGCACAGAGGCCCTTCTGCATGAAATTATAAAAGAGAATTTTCCAGACATGCCTAGAGACTCTGAAATTCAGATAGCAGACACTTTCAGAACTCCAGCACGATTCAACCCGAATAAGTCATCCCCCAGACATATCATAATTAGCTTCACTAAAGTTAACATGACGGAGAAAATACTCAAGGTTATCAGGTGAAAGAAAGCCATTACCTACAAAGGTAAGACCATTAGAATGACTGCAGATCTCTCTGCTGAAACTTTGCAAGCCAGAAGAGGGTGGTCATTGACTTTTAATCTCCTAAAGCAAAATAACTTTCAACCCCGGATCTTGTACCCAGCTAAACTGAGTTTCATCTATGATGGAGAAATTAAATACTTTAATGACATTCATATGTTGAAGAAATTTGCCACAACCAAACCAGCTCTTCAGGATATTCTCAGACCTATCCTCCGTAATGACCAACCCAATCCTCTACTACAAACGTAAACTCACTCAGAAACTCCTGATCAAACGCCAACTTCTACAATGGCGAAAAGATTAAAAATGTCCACTGGACTTTTGAAAAACTCGATATCCAAAATTTCACCAAACTTATCAAGAGTCTCCACCAATGTGAATGGCTTAAACTGTCCTCTAAAGAAACATAAGTTAGCTGACTGGATACAAAAATTCAGACCAGATATATGTTGCTTACAGGAGTCACATCTTAACTTAAAAGACAAATACAGACTCAGGGGGAAAGGATAGTCATCCATATTTCATGCAAATGGTAATCAGAAAAAAGCAGGTGTTGGAATTTTATTTGCAGACACAATAGGCTTTAAACCAACAAAAGTAAGGAAGGACAAGAATGGTCACTTCATATTTGTTAAGGGTAATACTCAATATAATGAGATTTCAATTATGAATATCTATGCACCAAACCAGAATGCACCTCAATTTAAAAGAGAAACTCTAACAGACATGAGCAACTTGATTTCCTCCATCTCCATAGTAGTCAGAGATTTTAACACTCCTTTGGCAGTGAGGGATCGATCCTCCAACAAAAAGCTGAGTAAAGAAATTTTAGATTTAAATCTAACCACCTAGCATTTAGATTTAGCAGATATCTACAGAACATTTCATCCTAACAAAACTGAATATACATACTTCTCATCAGCCCATGGAACTTACTCCAAAATCGATCACATCTGGGGTCACAAGTCTATCCTCAGTAAATTTGAAGGAATAGAAGTTATTCCGTGCATCTTCTCGGACCATCATGGAATAAAACGTGAGCTGAGTAACAACAGGAATCTGCATAATCATACAAAAACATGGAAGTTAATTAACCTCATGCTGAATGATAGCTGGGTCAGAGATGAGAACAAGAAGGAAATTGCCAAATTTTTGGAACAAACGACAATGAAGACATGAACTGTCAGAACCTCTGGGACACCACAAAGGCAGTTCTAAGAGGGAAACTTATAGCACTGCAAGCCTTCCTCAGGAGAACAGAAAGAGAGGAAGTTAGCAACTTAATGGGACCTTTCAAGCAACTGGAAAAGGAAGAAGACTGCAACCCCAAACCCAGTAGAAGAAAAGAAATAACCAAAATCAGAGCAGAATTAAATGAAATTGAAAACAAAAGAATAATACAACAGATCAATAAATCAAAAAGCTTTTTTGAAAATGTCAACAAAATAGATAAACCATTGGCCAATCCAATCAGGATAAAATGAGTAAAATCTCTAATCTCATAAATCAGAAATGACAAAGACGAAATAACAACAGACTCCTCAGAAATCCAAAAATCCTTAATGAATATTACAAGAAACTTTACTATCAGAAATATGAAAATCTGAAGGAAATGGACGGATACTTGGAAGCTTGTCACCTTCCAAGACTTAACCAGAATAAAGTGGAAATGTTGAACAGGCCAATATCAAGTTCGGAAATAACATCAACCATACAAAACCTCCTCAAAAAGAAAAGCCCGGGATCAGATGGTTTCACATCAGGATTCTACCAAACCTTTAAAGAGGAATTAGTACCTATACTACTCAACCTGTTCCAAAAGGTAGAAAATGAAGGAAGACTACCCAAAACATTTTATGAACCAAACATCACCCTGATCCCCAAATCAGTAAAAGACCCAACAAGAAAAGAAAACTACAGACCGATATCACTAATCAATATAGATGCAAAAATATTCAACAAGATCCTAACAAACAGAATCCAGGAAAACATCAAACAAATTACACATCATGATCAAGTTGGCTTTATCCCAGGGTCTCAAGGCTGGTTCAATATACATAAATCCATAAATGTAATTCAGCACATAAACAAAGCGAAAAACAAAGACCATATGATTCTCTCAATCGATGCAGAAAAAGCTTTTGATAACATCCAACATCCCTTCATGATCAGAACACTTAAGATAATTGGTATAGAAGGGACATTTCTTAAACTGATAGAGGCCATCTACAGCAAACCCACAGCCAATATCATATTGAACTGATTTAAATTGGAATCATTTCCACTTAGATCAGGAACCAGACAAGGCTGCCCATTGTCTCCATTGTTTTTAACATTTTTTTTTTTTTTTTTTTTTTTTTTGTAGAGACAGAGTCTCACTGTACTGCCCTCGGGTAGAGTGCCGTGGCGTCACACGGCTCACAGCAACCTCTTAACTCTTGGGCTTACGCGATTCTCTTGCCTCAGCCCCCCCAGCAGCTGGGACTACAGGCGCCCGCCACAACGCCCGGCTATTTTTTTGTTGCAGTTTGGCCGGGGCTGGGTTTGAACCCGCCACCCTCGGCATATGGGGCCGGCACCCTACTCACTGAGCCACAGGTGCCGCCCTGTTTTTAACATTGTAATGGAAGTTTTAGCCACCACAATTAGGGAAGAAAAGGCGATCAAGGGTATCCACATAGGGTCAGGAGAGATCAAACTTTCGCTCTTCGCAGATGATATGATTGTATATCTGGAAAACACTAGGGACTCTACTACAAAACTCTTAGAAGTGATCAAGGAATACAGGAACATTCATAAATCGGTAGACTTTATATATACCAACAATAGTCAAGCTGAAAAAACAATTAAGGACTCTATCCCATTCACAGTAATTCCAAAGAAGATGAAATATTTGGGAGTTTATCTAACAAAGGATGTGAAAGACCTATATAAAGATAACTATGAAACTCTAAGAAAAGAGATAGCCGAGAATGTTAATAAATGGAAAAACACCATGCTCATGGCTGGGAAGATCAACATTGTTAAAATGTCCATACTACTCAAAGCAATATATAACTTCAACGCAATCCCTATTAAAGTACCACTGTCATACTTTAAAGATCTTGAAAGAACAATACTTCGTTTCATATGGAATCAGAAAAAACCTCGAATAGCCAAGACATTACTCAAAAGTAAAAACAAAGCAGGAGGAATTACTCTACCAGACCTCAGACTATACTACAAATCGATAGTGATCAAAAGAGCATGGTATTGGTATAAAAACAGAGAAGTAGATGCCTGAAACAGAATAGAATGAATCCAGCTACTTACCGTTATTTAATCTTTGACAAGCCAATTAAAAACATTCAATGGGGAAAAGATCCCCTATTTAACAAATAGTGTTGGGTGAACTGGCTGACAACCTGTAGAAGACTGAAACTGGACCCACACCTCTCACCATTAACCAAGATAGACTCTCACTGGATTAAAGATTTAAACCAAAGACATGAAACTATAAAAATACTAGAAGAGAGTGCAGGGAAAACCCTTGAAGAAATTGGGTTGTGCGAGTTTTTTATGAGAAGGACCCCCTGAGCAACTGAAGGAGCTTCAAAAATACACTATTGGGACTTTGTCAAACTAAAAAGCTTCTGCACAGCCAAGAACACAGTAAGTAAAGCAAGCAAACAGCCCTCACAATTGGAGAAGATGTTTGCAGGTTGTCTCTAACAAAGGTTTAATAACCAGAATCCACAGAGAACTCAAACGCATTAGCAAGAATAGAACAAAGGATACCATTGCAGGCTGGGCAAGGGACTTGAAGAGAAACTTCTCTGAACAAGATAGGCATGCGGCCTTCAAACATATGAAAAAATGCTCATCATCTTTAATCATCAGAGAAATGCAAATCAAAACTACTTTGAGATATCATCTAAGTCCAGTGAGACTAGCCTATATCACAAAATCCCAAGACCAGAGATGTTGGCACGGATGTGGAGAAAAGGGAATACTTTTGCACTGCTGGTGGGAATGCAAATTAATACATTCCTTTTGGAAAGATATATGGAGAACACTCAGAGATCTAAAAATAGATCTGCCATTCAATCCTGTAATTTCTCTGCTGGGCATATACCCAGAAGACCAAAAACCACATCATAACAGAGATATTTGTACCAGAATCTTTATTGCAGCCCTATTCATAATTGCTAAGTCATGGAAAAAGCCCAAGTGCCCATCAATCCACGAATGGATTAATAAATTGTGGTATATGTGCACCATGGAATACTATGCAGCCTTGAAGAAAGATGGAGACTTTACCTCTTTCATGTTTACATGGATAGATCTGGAACATATTCTTCTCAGTAAAGTATCTTGAGAATGGAAGAAAAAAATATCTAATGTACTCACCCCTACTATGAAACTAATTTAGGACCTTCACATGAAAACTATAACCCAGTTACAACCTAAGTATAGGTGGAAGGGGGAAGGGTGGGGAGGGAGGGGGAGGGGGTAGAGGGAGGGTCATTGAAAGGATCACACCTGTGGTGCATCTTACAAGGGTATATGTGAGGCTTGATAAATGTGGAATGTAAATATCTTAGCAAAGTAACTATGAAAATGCCAGGAGGGCTATGTCAACTAATATGATAAAAATGTGTCAAATGGTCTATGAACCAAGTGTATGGTGCCCCATGATCATATTGATGTACACAGCTATGATTCAGTAAAGATAAAAATAAAAAAAATCATACAACAGATTAACCAATCAAAGAGTTTTTCTTTTCTTTTTTTTTTGAAAAGGTCAATATAATAGATAATCCTTTGGCTAACCTAACCAGAAGTAGAAGAATAAAATCCCTAATTTCATCAGTCAGAAATGATAAAGGCCAAATAATAACAGACTACTCAGAAATTCATAAAATCCTTAATGAATACTACGTAAAACTCTACACTCAGAAGCATGAAAATCTGAATGAAATAGATCAATACTTGTAAACATGCCACCATCCTAGACTTAGCCAGAATGAAGTGGAAATGTTGAACAGGCCTATAAAAAGTTCTGAAATAGCATCAACTGTAAGAAATCTCCCCAGAAGGAAAAGCCCAGGACCAGATGGATTAACATCAGAATTCTACCAAACCTTTAAAGCAGAACTAGTACCTATATTAGTTAATGTT
Source organism: Nycticebus coucang (assembly GCF_027406575.1). NCBI lineage: Eukaryota > Metazoa > Chordata > Mammalia > Primates > Lorisidae > Nycticebus > Nycticebus coucang. The sequence goes on from NC_069804.1 coordinate 73,331,064, forward strand.
TTCCAAAACATAGAAAAAGAAGGAATACTTCCCAATACATTTTCTGAAGCAAGTATCATCCTGACACCCAAACCAGGAAAAGACCCAACAAGAAAAGGAAAACTATAGACCAATATTTCTAATGAATATTGATGCAAAAATGTTCAATAAGATCTTAGCAAACAGAACAGAACAACACATCAAAGAAATTATACACCACGACAAGGTGGATTTCATCCCAGGGTCCCAAGGATGATTAAATATACATAAATCCATAAATATAATACATCACATAAAAAAGCTAAAAAACAAAGACCATATGATTCTCTCAACTGATGCAGAAAAAGCTTTTGACAATATCCAGCATCCTTTCTTGATCAGTACGCTTAAGAAAACAGGTATAGAAGGAAAATTTCTTAAACTGATAGAGGCTATCTACAGCAAAACTCGCAGCCAATATCATAGTGAATGGAGTAAAATTGAAACATTTCCACTCAGATCAGGAACCAGGCAAGGATGCCCACTGTCTCCACTGCTTTTCAACATTGTAATGGAAATCCTGCAATCAGGCAAGAGAAGACAATCAAGGGGATCCAAATCAGACCAGAGAAGATCAAACTGTCACTCTTCACAGACGATATGATTATATATATGGAAAATTCCAGGGAATCAACTACAAAACTCGTAGAAGTGATCAAGGAATATAGTAACATCTCAGGATACAAAATTAAACTCATAAATCTGTAGCCTTTATATACACCAACAATAGTCAAGGGAAAAAAACAATCAAGGACTTTATTCCCTTTACAATAGTCCCAAAGAAGATAAAATATCTGGGAGTGTATCTAACTAAGAATGTGAAAGGTCTCTATAAAGAGAACTATGAAACTCCGAGAAAAGAAATACCTGAAGATGTTAACAAATGGAGCAATATACCATGCTCATGCCTGGGAAGAATCAACATTGTTAAAATGTCTATACTACCTAAAGCAATCTACAGATTTAAAACAATCCCTATTAAAGCACCTCTGTCATATTTTAAAGACCTGGAAAAATTAGTACTTTGTTTTATATGGACATAGAAAAAAACTCAAATAGCCAAGACATTACTCAGAAATAAAAACAAATTGGGAGGAATCATGCTTCCAGACTTCAGACTATACTATAAATCAATAGTGATCAAAACAGCGTGGTACTGGCACAGAAATAGAGAGGTAGATGTATGGAACAGAATTGAAGACCAAGAAGTGAACCCAGACACTTATCGTCATTTGATTTTTGATAAGTCTATTAAAAATATAAATTGGGGGAATGATTCCTTATTCAGTAAATGGTGCTGGATGAATTGGCCAGCAACTTGTAGAAGATTGAAACAGGACCCCCACCTTTCTCCTCTAACAAAAATTGACTTTTACTGGTTAAAGGACTTAAACTTAAGATATGAAACTGTAAAAATTCTTAGAGAGAGTGCAGGAGAAATGCTTGAAAAAATTGGCCTGGGAGAATACTTTATGAGGAGGACACCCCAGACAATTGAAACAACATCAAAAATACATTACTGGGATCTGATCAAATTAAAAAGCTTCTGCACTGCCAAGAACATAGTAAGTAAAGCAAATAGACAGCACTCGGAATGGGAAAGCATTTTTGCAAGTTATACTTCTGACAAATGTCTAATAACTAGAATCCACTGAGAACTCAAACTTATTACTAAGCAAAAAACAAGTGATCTCATTTCATTGTGGGCAAGAGACATGAACAGAAGCTTCTCTGAAGAAGACAGGTGCATGGCCTATAGACACATGGCCTATAGACACATGAAAAAATGCTCATCATCTTTAATCATCAGAGAAATGCAAAGGAAAGCCACTTTGAGATACCATCTAACTCCAGTATGAGTAGCCAACATCACAAAATACCAAAACTACAGATGTTGGCGTGGATGTGGAGAAAAGGGAACACTTCTGCACTGCTGGTGGGAATGCAAGCTAGTACGTTCCTTTTGGAAGGAAGTTTGGAGAACACTCAGGGATCTAAATGTAGACCTGCCCTTTGATCCCGCAATTTCTCTTCTAGGTGTATATCCCCAGGACCAAAAATCATTTGGCAATAAAGATATTTGCACAGATTGTTCATTGCAACTCAATTCATAATTGCCAAGTCATCGAAGAAGCCCAAGTGCCCATCGACCCATGAATGGATTAATATATTGTGGTATATGTATACCATGGAATACAATGCAGCATTAAAAAATATGGAGACATATCCCATTTATTTTTACATGGATGAAACTGCAAAATATTCTTCTTAGTAAAATATCTCAGAAAAGGAAAAAAAATATCCAATGTACTAAGTACTACTGTGAAACCAATTTATAATCACTTACACTTGCATATGAAAAATGAAACACAACTATAGCCTAGGATGAAGTAAGGAAGGGGAAGGAGGGGGAGGGGAGAGGGTTGGAGGGATAGTAGGAGATAGTAGGGGGACCACACCTATGGAGCATATTGCAAGTACAAGTTGTATCTATCATGTGTAGAACGCAAATGTCCTAATGCTGTAATTGGGTAAATGAGGTGAAGGCTATGTTGATTAGTATGATGTAAGCACTCCAATTTGTACAAATAATCAACACATTGAAAATGGCATAAATGTATTTATGATCTATGTGCAAAAAATTTAATAAAAAATAAAAATTATTTCTTTTGAATAATTTAGCTATTATTTCTTCAAATATTTTTTTTCTTCTACATTCCTCTTTTTCTGGTGCATCCATTATATATATGTTGATACTCTAAAATTGCCCCATATACTTCTGAGGCTTTGTTCAGTTTTTCTTATTTTTATCTCTGCTTTTTTTTATGGTTTATGTAATCTCTATTTATCTATATTCAACTTTGCTAATTCTTCTCCCTAGATGAATTTATTGTTTATTCCATCTGTTAAATATTTACTTCAGTTCTTATAATTTTCAACACCACAATTTCCATAGGATTCTTTATTGATATTTTCTATTTGATATGTCATTGTAATTTGACTTTCTTTTACTTCTTTGATCATGCTTTCCTTTGGTCCTGTGAACATATTTTTAATAATTACCTTTAATTCTTTTTATGGTTGAGTCCAACATCCGAGTGATCTCCCATGCAGTTTCTATGACCTACTTTTTCCTCTGGTAGGAAAAAGTAGGTTTCTTTTTTCTTTTCATTCTTTGTATTTTTTTGGTTGAGAACTAGACATTTCAGATATTATATTATAAAAACTATGGATATTCCTCCCCTACTCTGGGAGTGGTTATTGTTATTTACTGATTTATTTGCTTAGTGAATGGCTAGATTATTTTAGTGGCACCACAGTGTTAAGTCTTTGATATTGTTTCTCAGGTCAGCACAGCTTTGGGGCATGTCAAAATCACCCCTGGATGATGATATTTCTGGTACGGTGCTCTTTCACTCTTACCCTGACCACCATCAGGTGTTATGTGCCACTAAGTATTGGCTTATTTCTCTATTATTTACAACAATTCCCTGGAATGCAATTTTTTCCTACAAATTAATCACATCTTATTGGGAATGTTTTGACAGAATAGTTTTGATAATGGTATGCAATATTTGTTTTAACCCCCAGGAGGACCATGCCAAGCTGTTTGTTTCTAGGTTCTGTACTACATACTAGCCAGTCTACATTCTAGGCTCTATCGTTAGTAGTTATATGAATATCCTTCTAATTGTTTTTTTACTACAACCTCTACTGTTCTTGAGAGAGACCTCAGGTTTAAAGTTATTCAATCTTTATTGCAAATGATGTAATTTCTTTTGAGAAGAGATTAAAAAATATTTTTTTGAGACAGAGTCTCACTTTGTCACCCTTGGTAGAGTGCTGTGGCATCAAAGCTCACAGAAACCTCCAAATCTTGGGCTTAGGCAAGTCTCTTGTGTCAGCCTTCTGAGAAGCTGGGACTACAGGTGCCCACCACAACACCTGGCTACGTTTTTGTTGCAGTTTGGCCAGGACTGAGTTTGAACTTGCCACCCTCATTATGTGGGGCCATTGCCCTACTCACTGAGCCACAGGTGCCACCAAAGATTAAGAAATATGTTACAGACTTTTCTCTCCACCAGGAAAAATCTCTCAGCCAGAGCTCTGAAATTGAGGGTGGGAGTATTGCAAGATTCCCACTAGTAATACTCTTATTCTAGAAGCTTAGCACTTAGTGGAATTGTAATGAGAAGTCAGCAGCCTATGGTGATTGAGCCTGTTTTTTTTTCCTTGTGTGGAACCACTACATCATGACCTTTGGTTCAGAGTCAGAGAGAGAGGAAGCCCTATCTTTTTTGGCTATATTGGCTATATTGTTCAGTACTGGAGTTACTATTTTACGGAGTTGGGATGAAGGAGGAAGTAAGAACTCTTGTTCAAAACACCGCAGAATCCTTCCTTTCTCACCACATTTTGATATATTTTTTTCATAGATGTTTCTTTCTTTCTTTTTTTTTTTTTTGAGACAGAATCTCACTTTTTTGCCCTCAGTAGAGTGCTGTGGCATGACAGCTCACTGCAACCTCCAACTCCTGGGGCTTAGGTGATTCTACTGCCTCAGCCTCCCAAGTAGCTGGGACTACAGGCACTCGCCACAACGCCCAGCTACTTTTTGATGCAGTTTGGCCAGGGTCGGATTCAATTCTGCCACCCTCTGTATATGGGGCTGGCGCCCTAACCACTGAACGACAGGTGCTATCCCTCATTCCTCTATTCTTGCAATAATACTGAGAGCTTAGGTGTGCCAGACTCTGTGATAAATGATGGCTGATGGATATTGTTAAGGAGTAAATGATTATATCTCTCCTAAATATAGTTGAAACCCTAATCCTGGAGTTGGAGATGGAGATGGAGCCATTGAGAGGCAATTAGATGAGGTCATGAAAGTGGGTCCCTTATGATGGCAATAGTGCCTTTTATACAGGAGCTTCTCCCTCTGTCTCTCTTTTCTCCTCTCTCTTCAAGTACACACAAAGAAGGCATAATGTAAACATACAATAATATGGTATCCACTTAGCCGGGCGTTGTGGCGGGCGCCTGTAATCCCAGCTACTCGGGAGGCTGAGGCAAGAGAATCGCCTAAGCCTAGGAGTTGGAGGTTGTTGTGAGCTGTGTGACGCCACGGCACTCTACCAAGGGTGATAAAGTGAGACTCTGTCTCTACAAAAAAATATATATATATATGGTATCCACTTATAGGCCAAGAGATGATGCTCTCAATAAAACCTACCTTGCAAACATTTTGATCTTGAACTTTCAAGTCTCCAAAACTATGAGAAATATATTCTGCTGGTTAATCCACAGCCTTTCACATTTTATTATGACAGCCAAAGCAGGTGAATGCTGATGAGTAAACACAATATGGTTGCTGTCTTTGGCAACATTTTAGAGGAGAGTAATATTAATTAACTAACCACAGAAAAATATATAAAATCGCCCATGTCAAGAGCGACATAAAAGCACAGCACTATAAGAGCATATAAAACTGCATTGACCTAATCAAGAAGATCAAGAAAGAAACAATAAATTCTACAGGAAAACATAAAACGTTTCTGTTGAGAGTGGTGTATTCCAGGCCTTAGCAACAGAATTTCCTATCCTAAGACTAATAATGGGACAACCACTAAGGCTATTTTAACATACAGATGACATGACCTTTGTGTTATGCAAAGATCATGCTGGTAGCAGTGTGGAAAATGATTTGGATGGGGACTCTGAGAAAAGCATACTATTTTTATACACTCTTACACAGACCATTTATGACACCAGATATGTGGGAATTTTCCCACAGTGGCCAATTGTCTGATTCTCCATGGACACCAGCTGTGTGCCCTACAGTTCAATTAAATTCCAACAGTATCCACCTGTACCTAGCATCGGATCCCACAAGTTAAGAGCTCATATAAGATTGCCCCCCTTTTCAGACACCAGTCATAAGTCTGAGTCTCCTGAACTTTTGAACAACTGAGCATAAATCAGGGGTTCTCATAGCTTCCCCTTCGCGTATGATAAATTTCTAGACCAACTCAGAACTCAGGGTAACACTTACATTTACTGGCTTAGTATAAAGGATATTATAAAGAATACAGATAGGGCAGCACCTGTGGCTCAAAAGGTAGGGTGCCAGCCCCATATACTGGAGGTGGTGGGTTCAAACACAGCCCCTCCCCACAACACAAAAAGAATACACATGAAGTCGGATGAAAAGACATAATAAACCAGGTTCACAAGAGTCCAGAGAGCAGAAGTTTCTTTCGTTGTGCACTAGGCATATGTCATCCTTCTGGCATACGGGGGGAGGGAGGGGGAAGGAGGGGGATTAATGGGATTACACCTGCGGTGCATCTTACAAGGGTATATGTGAATCCTAGTAAATGTGGAATGTAAAGGTCTTAGCAAAATAACTAAGAAAATGCTACAAAAGCTATGTTAACTAATGTAATGAAAATGTGTCAAACGATCTATGAACCAAGTGTATGGTGCCCCACGATCATACTAATGTACACAGCTATGGTTTAATAAAAATAAAAAAAAAATAAAAAAAAAACAGAATCTCATCCAATCTTATTGTTCAAGAGTTTTCGTAGAGCTTAATCTCTACCAATGCCAGTTCCCAAAGACTGGTGGGGAGGGTTGAAAGTTCTAACCCTCTAATCATTTGTTTTTCTCTGGTGACTGGATTTATCCTGAATCTAACTACCACTTCATCCTACATCAGCTCATGAGCATAAACCCATGTGTGGTCAAAAGGGGCTTATTATAAATAACAAAGGGTACTTCTATTACTCAGGATTCCTATGCATTTAGGAGCTCTGTGCCAGGAATCAGGGACAAAGACCAAATATATTTATAATTATACCTCAGGGTACACAACAGAAACAAGAAGATGAGAAAAGTGATGGCAATAGCCTGGGCCAGGAGAGTATTGGTGGAGGTGAAAAGCTGAGGATACAGTAGTAAGAGAAAAAGAGAAGTGGAGAGATTTTATTCATATACAGGAAGATATACATGAAAGGACTTATTCATGGATTGAAAAGAAGAGTGTCATGGAATGTGAGAGATAACAATGATAAGTCAGAGGTTTTATTTTTAGCATTCAGAGAAATGGCAAACATTAGATGAGGATCAAGTTTGAAAAAAAGATGGCATAAGTTTAGTTTATAACAATCTATTATTCAAAAGTTTATGGCACAGCTCCCTGTAAATCCAGTGGAGACCTACAGTCTGAATCTTTTTAGCCCACAAAATCATCCCCCTCCTGGTGCCCATATGTAGTGAGGGATACTGAGGAGTTCTGGGAGAGATCTTCGGATGAGAGGAGCTCAAAGATGTCAGACAATGTTGGAATGTCTGCTGAGAAATCACAGGCATAAGGACTCTGGGACCACAGTGGGCCTGGGGCAGGGTCTGGGGAAGCCCCTGAGAATGAGCCTGTGCTTGGACCTTAAAACGGGCCTCAGAATGGGCCTGAGTTTGGGCATTGGCTTGGGCCTTGGCATGGGCCTGCCATTGGGCCTAGGGCAGCAGGGATGACTTCCTGGGTGTTGTACCCTAGGCACCCCCATGCCTGGTGGAGGCTGCAATCGGTGGTGGCTTCTGCTGCTGGGAAGATTCCTGGGGGGGGGGCATACAGAAGAGAACTTGGGAAACCTGGGCCATTTGGGGACATGAGGTGGCTGCTGCCCGGGGCATGGGCCCTAGGGCTGGTGGGTGCAGCCCAGGCTCCTCAGGTTCCCTGTCCATAACCTCCTCAGACTCCCTGTTCATGACCTCTGCAGCTCTGTTTGGGCCTGCGGTTCTTGAACCACACTCTGGGAATCATTAGGATCTTCCATGTTGCTCCTGCTGTGTCCAGAACATGACATAGAAGAGATTTGTTTAGTAGTATCTTTATGTACTATTTTTTAAAAAAATTCTAATTTGTTCATTTCTATATATTGAGACCTTATCCATAGAATCCTTATTTTGTAGCTCTTTACTCAATTAAATTCTCTCTATATAGCAACAGAGGTCATGTTACAGCAAAGGAGATCATTATTTTCTTTTTTAAAATTTCAGAGTGATATGAGAGAACAAATGATTAGGATATGTACCTTGCAATTGTCTGGCAAAGTCCAAGTTATAGTTGAGTCTTCCGCCTAGAGGATGTGCTGGATATCCTTAAATTGTGCTCATTATATGAGAGCTTACCAACCCCTCTCCCTCTTCCCTTCTCTTGTAACTCTCTTCCCTCTCTCTGCATTTGAAATTAATTGTGTGTTTTTTTCCAGTGGGCATTTATGACTTTTTCTATTGCTTTCATATTAGTATTGAGTAAAATGTTTACTTGTTTTTCTGTCCTTGTGACACTTTACTAAGGAGAATATTATTCAAATCATCTAGGTTAAGGAAAGATGTAAAATTTCTGTCTTTTTATGGCTAAATAATACTCCATAGTATGCACATAGCACAGTTTATTAATCCATTTGTGTTGAAGGACACTAGGGTTGATTCAGCATCTTGGCTATTGTGAACTGACCTGTGATAAACATTCTAGTGCAAATGTCCTTATGGTAAAATAATGTTTTTTGTTTTTGTTTTTTTTTTTCCTTCTGGGTAGACACCTAATAATGAGATAGCAGGATCAAATGGAAGGTCTACTTTCAGCTCTTTGAGACTTCTCCAGACTTCTTTCCATACAGGATATATTAATTTGCAATACCACCAACACTGTAAAAATGTTCCCATCTTTCCACATCCACACCAACATATACAACTTTGGGACTTTGTCATGTGATATATTGTTATTGGGGTTAGGTGATATCTCAAGGTGTTTTTGATTCATATTTCTCTAATTATTAGAGATTATGACCATTTTTCATGTGTTTGTTGGCCATTCATCTGTCTTCTTCAGAGAAGGTTATGTTCATATCTCTTGCCCATTTATATATGGTATTGTTTGTTCTTTTCCTGTTGATTAGTTTAAACTCTGTGTAGGTTCTAGTTATCAGCCCTTTGTCATATTTGTACCATACAAAGATCTCTCATTCTGAAGGCTACCTTCTCCTTTAGTTGTGCCCTTTTCTGTGCAGAATCTTTTTATATTGGTATGTCCCATTTATTTATTTTCTAGTGTTGCTGAAAATGCCATAACGGTCTTCTTCATAAAATATTTTCTCATGCCTGCAGGGAGAATGAGGACCGAAGACCCCATTCTTAGCAAGGGAAAACATCTCAAGGAAAAGGGAAAAATAAATAAATTAGCTGAGAAAGACAGAATAAAGCAAAGTCAGCTAGTTTATCCTTAAACCAGCCACTGCTAAATTTCTTATTGGAGCAGTTTCCTGGAAGTCTGGCCTATAGGGGATACAGCTTGCAAACACCCTTGCTGGCTCTTTGAACACTCTGAAGGAATAGTGCCCACAGAAGAAGCTATGTTCAAGGCCTGGCAAGAAAAATAAACTAGGCTGTCTTCTGCCCAGTCAACAGCCAAAGCAAATACTCATTACAGAGATTTGTATTTGGCCAGATCAGAGATCAACATAACAGCCTGAGCCCTGAAATATGATCCAGAGAGATCATATCCCTTATTATACACAAAAAGCCTCTGTGGTAGAGATCAGAGGAAAATTCCTCTGTCCCACTGACTCTTTAGAGGGGATTGATGCTGGTGGAAATTTACTCCACAGAGAACTAATGGAGATTAACCCTCCCCTAGAAATCTGTGTGTGTGACCACAGATCTCTGTGTGTGTGACACAGACAGATTCCCCTAGGAATCTTTGTCTGTCCTCACACTAGGCTCAGGTTTTGGATTTCTTGCTTTATTTATTTAATTAAATCACAGCTGTGTACATTAATGCGATTATGGGGCACCATACACTGGTTCTATAGACCGTTTGACACATTTTCATCACATTGGTTAACATGGCCTTCCTGGCATTTTCTTAGTTATTGTGTTAAGATATTTACATTCTACATTTAATAAGTTTCACATATAGCCTTGTAAGATGCACCACAGGTGTAATCCTACCAATTGCCCTCTGCCCTTCCTCCCCTCCCTTTCTCCCTTCCCCCTATTCTTGGGTTATAACTGGGTTATAGCTTTCATGTGAAAGCTATAAATTAGTGTCATAGTAGGGCTGAGTACATGGGATATTTTTTTCGTCCATTCTTGAGATATTTTACTAAGAAGAATATGTTCCAGCTCCATCCATGTAAACATGAAAGAGGTAAAGTCTCCATCTTTCTTTAAGGCTGCATAATATTCCATGGTGTACATTTACCACAATTTATTAATCCATTCGTGGATCGATGGGCACTTGGGCTTTTTCCATGACTTAGCAATTATGAATTGGGCTGCAATAAACATTCTGGTACAAATATCTTTGTTATAAGGTGATTTTTGGTCTTCCAGGTATATGCCAAGTAGAGGAATTATAGAATTGAATGGCAGGTTTATTTTTAGAACTCTAAGTGTTCTCCAAACATCCTTCCAAAAGGAATGTATTAATTTGCATTCCCACCAGCAGTGTAGAAGTGTTCCCTTTTCTCCACATCCACGCCAACATCTCTGCTCTTGGGATTTTGTGATATAGGCTAATCTTATTGGAGTTAGATGATATCTAAAAGTAGTTTTGATTTGCATTTCTCTGATGATTAAAGATGATGAGCATTTTTTCATATGTCTTTAGGCCGCGTGCCTGTCTTCTTCAGAGAAGTTTCTCTTCAAGTACCTTGCCCAGCCTGCGATGGGATCACTTGTTCTTTTCTTGCTTATACATTTGAGTTCTCTATGGATTCTGGTTATTAAACCTTTGTCAGAGACATAACCTGCAAATATCTTCTCCTATTCTGAGGGCTGTTTGCTTGCTTTACTTACTGTGTTCTTGCCTGTGTAGAAGCTTTTTAGTTTGATAAAGTCCCAGTAGTGTATTTTTGAAGCTGCTTCAATTGCCTTGGGGGTCCTCCTCATAAAATACTCGCCCAGACCGATTTCTTCAAGGGTTTTCCCTGAACTCTCTTCTAGTATTTTTATAGTTTCATGTGTTAAGTTTAAATCTTTAATCCAGTGAGAGTCTACCTTAGTTAATGGTGAAAGGTGTGGGTCCAGTTTCAGTCTTCTACAGGTTGCCAGCCAGTTCACCCAACAACATTTGTTAAATAGGGAATCTTTTCCCCACTGGATGTTTTTAATTGACTTGTCAAAATGTTTCAGATTTCTTTTCTCTTTTCTTTTTTTTTTTTTTTTTTTTTGTGTGTGTGTGTGTGTTTCAGATTTCTTAAGGCTCCTTAGGCCCTTAATGTTAATGATTATAGAAACAATAGGAGCTGACAGGCTTGCTCAGAGAAACTGCTGATGTCTGTGTTCCCTTCCTCAGCTTGCATGCTGGAACTAATGAGCAAATAGCTTTGAAAAAAGCTGAATGGAACAAACACTGGGCCACTGCTCTGAACCCCACAAGCTAGCAGTGATTGACTGTACTCTTACCTTTGAAAATTCTATTCTACATGTCTTATGTCTTTGTCTCTCACCATTTCTAACTTTACTTTTCTTCAGTAAAGTTACCACCACTAGTTCAACAGGTCTTAAAGGACCCTGTCCCCAGGACAAGACCCCAGGAAGGCCAATATCATCAAGAGCTTTTCCCACACTTTCTTGTAGTGTTTTATTGTTTTGTGTCTTAAATTTAAATCTTTAACCAGCAAGAGTCAACTTTTGTAAGGGGTGAGAAGTTCAGATTCACTTTCAGTCCTATACTGTGGCTATCCAGTTCTCATAGCATCATTTATTAAATAGGGATTTCCCTCCGCCAGGGTATGCTTTTGTTTGGTCTATTAAAGATGATATATGTGTCTGTTTTTATCTCTGGGTTGTTTATTCTATTCAATAGATGTAAATATCTATTTTTGTGCTTGTACCATGCTGTTTTGATCACTATAGACTTGTAGTATAAGCTTAAGTCTGGTAACATGATGCCTTCAGGTTTGATTTTATTTCTAAAAACCGTATTGGCTCTTCAGGTCTTTTTCGGCTTCCATATGAAATAATGCACTATTTTTTCAAATTTGTCGAAGTATGACATTGGTGCTCTGATGGGGATTGCATTAAAATCTGTAGATTGCTTTAAGAATGCTGATTCTTCCCAGTCATGAGCATGGTATTTTTTTCCCATTTGTTAGCATCTTTTCCTATTTCTTTTCTCATGGTTCCCTGTAGGTCTCTGTAGGGATCCTTCATACTCTTTGCTAAGTATATTACCAGGTATTTAACTTTCTTTGAAGCTACTGTGAATAGTTTTATGTCTCTGATTTTGTTCTTAGCTTGACTGCTATTATCCTATATGAAGGTTACTGATTGGTGGACACTGATTTTATACCCTGAAACATTATTCTATTTCTTACTTGTTTCCAGGAGCATTGTGCTGAATCCCTAGGATTTTCTAAGTATAAGATATTATGATTATCAACTACAGAGAGTTTGACCTCATTTGCAACATTTGAATATCCTTGATGTCCTTCTTTCTTTCTTTCTTTCTTTCTTTCTTTCTTTCTTTCTTTCTTTCTTTCTTTCTTTCTTTCTTTCTTTCTTTCTTTCTTTCTTTCTTTCTTTCTTTCTTTTCTATCTTTCTTAGATATCCTTGATATCTTTCTTTCTCTTGCCTGGGTGCACTGGCTAGGTTTTCATTTTGTTTGAGAAATCTAATGATTCACCACTTTATCTACTCCTTCACCCAGTTGTCAGTCAGCATAAGGTTAGTTTAGTTTCCATGACTTTATGTGAGGATAGGTATTTTTGTTGGAGTTGAGTTCTACTTTTATTTCACAGTGATTCAAAAAGATACAAGATATAATTTCTATACTTTTTAATTTATTGAGATTTGATTTGAGTCCTAATTTATGATCCATTTTGGAGAATGAACCATATACTAATGAGAGAAACATATACTCAACTTATTGGGGTGGAGTCTTCTGTATATGTCTGTTTAGCCCATTTGTTCTAAAGTCTTCTATTGCTTCTTTGTTTAGTTTTTGTTTGGAGGATCTGTCTAGTTCTGTCAGTGGGGTGTTCAAGTCCCTAGTTACTATAGTGTTGCAGGATATCATACTGTTCAGCATGATAGTACTGAACAGTATGAACAGTATGACCCTACTGTTCAGTTACAGTCCATTTTATACATCTGGAAGAATTTAAGTTGGGTACATAGAATTTAAATGTCTTCTTATTGTATTGTGCCTTTGACCAGTATATGGTATCCATATTTATCTTTCTTTACTTTTATTGGCTTGAAGCCCAAGGAATCTGTCAAGAAGATGGTAATTCTTGCATTTTTCTAATTTCCATTTGTGTGTGGTAAGGTTTTTCAATCCTTCACCCTGACTCTTGTTTATCATTGGAGGTTAGATATGTTTCTTGAAGACATCATATACTTGGATGAACGTATAGTATATCTTAGATCAAACAAAGACTTTGTATTGTGTCTTTTTTATTGAGTCAGCCAGCCTGTGCCTTTTCAGTTGGTGAATTCAAGCCATTCAAATTTACTGAGAAAATTGATAAGTACGTTGGTGTCCTGTTCATCTTGTTTTTTTGAAGGTCTGTTGCTTAGTTTTATCATTTGTACCATTTATTTATTTATTTTATTATTTTTTTTTTTGTCCCTGAGTGTCTTTGCTTCACTTGTGGTCCATTGTGATGGTCAGATTACTTCCTGCAGAGCTGATATTCTTGTGGTGAATTTCCTCAATGTATGATTTGATTTAAAATATTTGTTTTCTCCATTGAATATGAAACTTCATTTAGCAGAATACACAATCCTGGGATGAAAATGGTTTTATTTCAGAAAGTTAAAGGCAGTTGACCACTCTTTTTGGTTAAAAAATTTTCTGTTGAAAAGTTTACTAGTACCCTGATGTTTTTTGCCTGATAGGTAAGAAGTTGCTTAAGATTGGCTGCTTGAATAATTTTCATTTTTTACTTTGGCCAGGTTAATTATAGTATTTATAGGAGATCCTATTTTGAATTAAACTGTCTTGGGGTTCTGAAACTATCCAATATCTGAATTTCTGGACCTGTCGTAATGGATGGGGAATTCTTCACCATGATGTCTTAAAGTAGAGCTTCCATGCTTTTAGGAATCTTTTTTTCTCCTTCAGGAATCCTCATGATTTATATGTTTGTGTATTTCATATAGTTCCTTATCTCGCTAAGAAATAGTTCTGATTTTGTTCTTTTATTTTTCTGCCTTTTTGAATGTTTGGGTTAGTTCAAAAGTCTTGCCTTTGTTTTCTTTTCTCTAAATTTCTTCCACTTTTTTAAATTTATGGTTCATACAGGGTACAAAAATTAGTTTATACTAATTGCATTAATTAGGTAAGTCCCTCTAATAATTGTGTCCAGTTCCCAAGAAGTGTGCCATACACCACAAATCCCATCACCCTCCTTCCTCCTCTCTCCCTGCTGTCTCATTCCCCTGCCCCCCAACTTGAACTGATTTGAGTTTTTATCTTATGAGGGTATGTGTTACATTGTCTACTGACTTCATGTTATAATTGAACACATTGATTTTTTGCTTCTCCATTCTTGTGATACTTCCGAACACAAACCAGGTAATAGAAAAGATTTAAAGTTTCTGTCTTTTTTTACTGTTTAGGATTCATTGAGGGTACAGAGAAATATTATGTTACATTGATTGGATTTGTTAGGTATAGTCCCTCTTATAATTGCGTCCACCTCTAAGAAATATGCAATACACCACAATGTCCATCTCCCTTGCTCCTCTCCTTTCCCCACTCCCTTATTCTCCTGCTCTCCACCATGAATTGTTTCAAATATTTCTCTGATAAGGGTGGGTATTAGATTGCCTACTGGCTTCATATTAGAATTGAGTACATTGGATTCTTGCTTCTCCATTCTTGTGTTACTTTACTAAAATTAACGTGTTCTAACACAAACCAGGTTAATACAAAAGATGTAAAATCTCCATCTTTTTAATGACTGAATAGTATTCCATGGCATACTTATACCACAACTTGTTAATCTATTCCTGTTTTGGTGAGCATTTAGGTTGTTTCCACATTTTGGCAATTGTAAATTTAGCTGCAATAAACAGTCTAGTGCAAATGTCCTTATGATAAAATGATTCTTTTTTCTTCTAGGTAGATGCATAGTAGTGGGATTGAAGTATCAAATGGGAGGTCTATTTTGAGTTCTTTCAGGATTCTACGTACTTCCTTCCAAAAAGGTTATATTAGTTTGCAGTCCATCAGCAGAATAAAAGAGTTCTCTTCTCTCAACATACATGCCAGAATCTGCAGCTTTGTGACTTTGTGACATGGGCTATTATCACTGGGATTAAGTTATATCTCAGAGTAGTATTGATTTGCATTTCTCTGATGATCAGGGACAACGAGCATTTTTTCAAATGTTTGTTAGGTATTCACCTGTCTTCATCAGAGAAGGTCCTATTTGTATCTCTTGCCCAGTAGCAGATGGGATTGTTTGCTCATATTTTCTTGGTTGATTTGAGCTCACTGTAGATTCTAGTTATCAATCCTTAGTCAGATTGATACCCTGAAAAAATCTTTTCTCATTCTGAAGGTTGTCCTTTTTGCTTTACCTATTGTGTCTTTAGCTGTGCAGAAAATTTTCAGCTTAATTCAGTCCCTTTTGTTATTTTTTTGTTGGAATGTGATAGCCACTGAAGTCTTAGTTGTAAAATCTTTCTCCAGTCCAAAATACTCCAGGGTTTTCCTCACACTTCTTTCTAATATTTTTACCATTTCTTGTCTTATATTTAAGTATTTTATACATCTTGATTCAATTTTTGTAAGTGGTAAAAGGAATGGGTCAAGTTTCAGTTTTTACTTGTTTTTATCCAGTTCTCCCAGCACCATTTGTGAACAGGGATCCTTTTCATAACTACATGCTTTTGTTTGGTGTATCAAAGATCAGATGGAAAGAATAAACTAGTTTCATCTCTTGGTTTTATATTCTTCTCCATTAGTCTATGTTTTTATTTATGCACCAATATCATGCTGTTTTAAATACTGTGAACTTTTAAGATAGCCTAAGTTCTGGTAGGGTGATGCCTCCAGCTTTGTTTTCATTACTAAGAATAGCCATAGCTATACAAGATTTTTTTTCTGGTTTCATACAAAACGAAGTACTATTTTCCCCACTTCTTCAAAATATGATGTTGGTACGATTAAATTGAATCTGTAGATTGCTTTGGGTAGAATATATTTTTTACCAATGTTGATTCTTGCCATGAAAAGCACAGTATATTCTTTCACTTGTTACTGTCTTCTGAAATTTCTTTTCTTAGGGTTCCGTAACTCTTTGTTAAGATCCTTCACCTCTATTGTTAGGTAGATTCCTATTTTTTTTTTTTTTCATTTTCTTTGAAGCTCCTGTGAAGGGAATTGTTTCCTTGATCTCCTTATACAATTGGCTGATACTGGCATATACAAAGGCTAGTGATTTGTGGATATTATTTTTTTTATCCTGAGATGTTGCTCTATTTCTTGATCACTGGCAGGAGTTTTACAGTTTAGTCTCTAGGGTTTTATATGTATAAGATTATTTTTATTTTTTTTATTAAATCATAGCTGTGTACATCAATATTATCATGGGGCACCATACGCTTGGTTCATAGACCATTTGACACATTTTCATCACATTATTTGACATAGCCCTCCCGGCATTTTCTTAGTTACTTTGCTAAGATATTTACATTCCACATTTACCAAGCCTCAGATTATATCATCAGCAAAGAGCAAGAGTTTGACCTCCTTTGCCCCATTTGGATGCCCTTTATATCTTTATCTTGTCTGATTGCATTGGCTACAACTTCCAGTATAAAGTTGAATAACAGTATTGATAGTGGACATAACTGTATGCCTCCAGTTCTAGGTGGAAAAGCTTTCAGTTTTAATTCATTCAGTATGATTTTAGCTGTGGGTTTGTCCTAGGTGGCTTGAATCAGCATAAGAAATTTGCCACCTATTCCTATACCCTTAAGTGTTCTTGTTAGAAAAGAATGCTGGATTTTGTTAAATGCTTTTCCTGCATCTATTGAGAGGATCCTATGGTATTCACTTTTGCTTGTATTAATATGGTGTACTACATTTTTTGATTTGTGCATGTTAAACCACCCTGGAATCCCTTGGATGAAGCCTGCTTGATAATGATGTATAAGTTCTTTAATGTGTATCTATAATCTATTAGTTAAGATTTTATTGACTATTTTGCCAGTAATATTCACTAGTGAAATTGGTCTGTAGCTATCCTTTTTAGTTGGGTTCTTTCCTCATTTTGGAGTCAAGGTGATATTTGCTTCATAGAAAATGTAGGAGAAGTTTCCCACCTTCTCAATGTTTTGGAATAGGTTCTGCAGTATAGGTACAAACTCATCCTTGAACATGTGTTAGAATTCTGATGTGAAGCCATCTGGTCCTGGTCTTTTTATTTTTGGAGGCTTTTATATTGTTTCTGCAATCTCAGTGCTTGATACTGGTCTGTTCAAGAGATGCACAGCTTCCTGGTTAGGTCTAGAGAGATAGTGGGATTCCCAGTATGGGTCCATTTGATCCACATTGTCAAATTTCTGGGCTTAGAGTTGTTGCTAGTAATCATAAATAATCTCATGTATTTCTGTGGTATCAGTTGTTATTTCCCCATTTTGTTTCTGATTGAGATTATTAAAGATTTTACTTTTCACTTTCTGGTTAATCTAGCCAAAGGTTTATCAATTTTATTCATCTTCTCAAATAATGAACTTTTTATTTCATTAATTTTCTGAATGATTCTTTTATTTTAAATTTAATTTATTTTTGATTTAATTTTGGTTCTTTCTTTTCTTCTTCTGTTTTTGTTATTTGATTGCTATTCCTTTTCCATTCCCTTAAGATGACTCATTAGATTGTTTATCTATTCTCTTTCTATTTTTTGGATGTAGGCATCAAATACCATAAAGTTCCCTCTTAGGACTGCTTTTGCAGCGTTCCACTGGTTTGAGTAGCTTATGTCTTCATTGTTATCATGCTGAAAAAAATTGATAATTCCATCCCTTATCTCTTCCTTGACCAAAGTGTCATTCAGCATAAGGTTTAGTTTCCATTCCTTTATGTGGCAAGGAAAACTTTTGGTGGAGTTGAGTTTCACCTTTATTGTCTTGTGATCTGAGAAGATACAAGGTATAAATTCAATGCTATTGATTTTTTTTTTTGAGGTTTCATTTGTATCCTAGGATATAATCCTTTTTTTTTTTAAATACCAGACATGTTTATTTTATTTTATTTTTGTGTGTGTTGCTCTTCTTTATTATTAAATCATAGCTGTGTACATTAATGTGATCATGGGGTACCATACACTGGTTCTATAGACCGTTTGACACATTTTCATCACATTGGTTAACATAGCCTTCCTGGCATTTTCTTAGTTATTGTGTTAAGACATTTACATTCTACATTTACTAAGTTTCACATATACCCTTTTAAGATGCACTGCAGGTGTAATCCCCAACACACCCTCCCTCCGCCCACCTCCCCTATCCCTCCCCTCCCTTTTCCCCTTCCCCCAATTCTTAGGTTATACCTGGGTTATAGCGTTCATGTGAAAGCCATAAATTAGTTTCATAGTAGGGCTGAGTACATCGGATACTTTTTTCATCCATTCTTGAGATATTTTACTAAGAAGAATATGTTCCAGCTCCATCCATGTAAACATGAAAGAGGTAAAGTCTCCATCTTTCTTTAAGGCTGCATAATATTCCATAGTGTACATATACCACAATTTATTAATCTATTCATGGATCAATGGGCATTTGGGCTTTTTCCGTGACTTAGCAATTATGAATTGGGCTGCAATAAACATTCTGGTACAAATATCTTTGTTATGATGTGATTTTTGGTCTTCTGGGTATATGCCTAGTAGAGGAATTATAGGATTGAATGGCAGATCTATTTTTGGATCTCTAAGTGTTCTCCAAACATCTTTCCAAAAGGAATGTGTTAATTTGCATTCCCACAAGCAGTGTAGAAGTGTTCCCTTTTCTCCACATCCACGCCAATATCTCTGCTCTTGGGATTTTGTGATATGGGCTAATCTTACTGGCCTTAGATGATATCTCAAAGTAGTTTTGATTTGCATTTATATGATGATTAAAGTAGTTTGATTTGTATGTAGGCCATGTGCCTGTCTTCTTCAGAGAAGTTTCTCTTCAAGTCCCTTGCCCAGCCTGTGATGAGATCACTTGTTCTTTTCTTGCTTATACGTTTGAGTTCTCTGTGGATTCTGGTTATCAAACCTTTGTCAGAGACATAACCTGCAAATATCTTCTCCTATTCTGAGGGTTGTTTGCTTGCTTTACTTACTGTGTTCTTTGCTGTGCAGAAGCTTTTTAGTTTGATCAGGTCCCAGTAGTGTATTTTTGAAGCTGCTTCAATTGCCCAGGGGATCCTCCTCATAAAATACTCACCCAGATAATCTATTTTGAAGAACGTTCCATGGGCTTTGAAAAGAACATGTATTCTTTACTTTGGGGATGGATTGTTTTGTACATGACTATTATGCATAATAGTCCTAGGGTCATTTTTAAGCCCCTTGTATCTTTGTTTCATTTCTGTTTAGAGGATCTGTCCAGCTGTGTAAAAGGAATATTAAGGTCCCCTGCTAATATGGTGTTACAGGATATCGTATTGCTCAGACTAATTAAGATCTGTTACATAAATCTGGGAGCATTTAAGTTTGGTGCATAAATATTTAGAATTGAAATGTTCCCTTCTTTTATTGTTCTCTTGACCAATATAAAGTTTCAATCTTTTTTTCCTTTAGTTGCTTTAAATCCACTTGTGTCTGAAAATAATATTGTAACACTTCCTTTCTTCTGATTTTCATTTGCCTAAAAATATGACTTTCCATCCCTTAACCCTGAGTCTTATTTTGTCTTTTAAGACTAGGTATGTTTTCTCCAGATAGCATATGGATGGCTTGTGCTTTTTTATCCAATCAGCAGGCCTATGCCTCTTCAGTGGGGGATTCAAGCTATTAACAACATTTATTTAGAGAATTAATAATTGTTATGAAGTTCCAGTCATCTTATTTTGTGAAAGTCCATTGTTTGGCTTTATTTTTTGCAACATTGCAAAAGCTTGGTTTATTTTATTTTATTTTTATTTAGTTATTTTCTTTTTTATTATTACTTATTATTACTTTTTAGACAGAGTCTCATTTTGTTGCCCTCAGGAGAGTGCTGTGGCATCACAACTCACAGCAACCTCCAGCTCTTGGGCTTAAGCAATTCTTTTGCCTCATCCTCCTTAGTAGCTGGGACTATAGGGGCCCGCCACAATGTCCAGCTATTTATTTTTTATTGTTGTTATTGCAGTTTGGCCAGGGCCAGGTTCAAACCCACCACCCTTAGTATATAGGGCTGGCACAGGAGTTGCCCTATTTTCTGACTGTTTATTTTGCTGGTGGTCCATTGTTATGTTCATGTGGAGAATAGGTCTAAGTATTTCCTGTAGAGCTGGTCTTGTTGTGGAAACTTCCTCAAGGTTTGCATATCAGTAAAAAATTATATTTCTTCACCCATTTTAAAACTTAGCTTTGTAGGATATAGAATTCTGGGCTAAGAGGGGGAAGATGGCCGACTTGAGCCAGCCTCTGACAGAAGCTCCTGTATAGAGGGAAGGATAATGTCCAGGAAGTACCCAATTAAGCTGATGACTGGGAGCCAAGCGGAGAGAGAAGAGTTATAACTGCAGGTCACCTCTGCTGAGGCAAGCTGTGACTCCAAGAAAGCAAACTTCAGGTAAAAGATTCATACCAAAGGAAAAGTGTCTGTCCCCTCACCCAAGAAAGTTGTGTCTTACATTTTTTCTTTTTTTTTTTTAATTTTTTTTTCTAGAGACAGAGTCTCACTTTATGGCCTTCGGTAGAGTGCCGTGGCCTCACACAGCTCACAGCAACCTCCAACTCCTGGGCTTAAGCGATTTTCTTGCCTCAGCCTCCCGAGTAGCTGGGACTACAGGCCCCTGCCACAATGTCCAGCTAGTGTCTTACTTTTTTTTTTTCTCTTCGTTTGCTCCCATAGGTTTTCTACAGGTGAGCAGTGAGCTGAGGACCTCTTGTTTCACTCCAAGGGTGAGAGCTATAAGAAGTGTGGTCTACTTCCCAAGTGGGACCCTGTTGTGACCCTGAGCACTCTCTTTCCAGGCAGAAAAATTGAACTAATGTTTTTCCTGTCATTCTGAACTTCCAGTCTACCCTTCCCCCCTTGCCTGAAGAACCAGAAGCCTAACCCCTGCAGTGACTGTGAGAGGAGGCTCATGAGCAACGCCCCTGCCCTGCCGGATGAAGGGCCCCACCCCACCCACAAGAGCCTTGACTCCCACCCTGATAGAGCCAAAGGTCCCACACTCCACCCATGGAGCTCTGCCCTGCAAGAGCCACTGTGCTGCACCCTGGCCAGAGAAATGAGCTGAACTGTCTCCTTACTGAAGTCACTGGGCATCAAGCACTTCCAGAAACATGTGCAGCATCCACTGCCCTGCTGCTGGATTTGTGTGCCCTACACTCCTGGAGCTGCTCCTATAGCCAGAACTCCCTGGCTTTGGCAGTCACCTTGGAACTGCGTAGGGTCACTTCCCACAAAGATCCAGCAACAATATAGCGATCCTGCCATGGTCTAATCATGGAGAGACACCTCCCCAACACTGAGGACTACCAAAGGAAACAAGAACTCCAACTATAGAGATACCTGGTGCTGTAGAGTGGCAGGGGCAAAGTTGCAGTGGCTGAGGGAGAAAAGCATTTGCTGACTTGTTACCCTCAGGATTAGACTAAGTCCATGTGGAACGCTAGCCAGTGGCTATTGAGTAACTGAGGCAGGCAAGCCTCAGTTCCCCTAGCTGGCTGGTGGAAGAGGGTAGTAGGTTGGCCATGTGGGCTTTGACCTTCCTTTGACTCTGAGAGGTGCAAAGCCCTGGCACATGTGCTTATTGGAGGGAGCAGGACTTCAGTCCTGTGGGGTCACAAGTGACTGGGCATGAAAGAGGAGCAAAGTGGAAAAAGAGACACATCCCCATGGTCTCACTCTGCTATTGGCTGGGTCTTTCTGATGCCACAGAGCTCAAGAGCAAGCCAAATTTGAGCAGCCAGTAGACCTTCACCACCTAGTTACTTGAGACCTTACAAACTCTCCCACTTGAGAGTTTGTACTGACTGGGTCAATTGGTTTGGAACTCCTAACCAGGGCCAATCACCTAAGGACCTTCTTGGGTGGTACCCTCATTGTGCGGTAATGGGAAGGGTTGATTTTCCTCTTCCAGTTTTTGTCCATAGGGGTTCGAATGTCTTAGTTGCTTGTATTTCTCCACAGCTAGGACTTCACTAGAGTCACTGATCCAATAGGATCAGACAAGAACCAGCTGAATACAAGACAGATCCACCTAACCCTACCACATCAAGCAGGTTTCCTCAGCCTCAGACTGTAATAGTGTACGGGTCCTTTGCAAAGCGATAGGGGGAAAAGCTGCAGTCATCAATCCCAGATCCTTGACAAAGGGCTGGTTAAACACAATTCCAGGAACTCCCAATCCAATTTCAACTAACCTGCCCATCTAGTCAATGGTGAAAAACACTCATGAGGTGGAATCAGTGGAAAAACTCCCCCAAGAAACAATATGGCAGACACAGCACAAGATCTCATCCATGAACAAATGGCTGAGATGTCAGAAATCGAGGTCAGAATTTGGATAACAAATAAGAAAAAAACAAGGGAGGTAAAGATGGAATTAGAATTTCAAGGAGTAATTCAAAAAATATCTCAAGAATTCAATGAATTCAAAGACAAAATCACCAAAGATCTTGACACATTGAAGCAAGAACTTGGAGCCCTCAAAGATATAAGAAATACAGTAGAATCCCTCAGTAATATAATGGAGCAGGCAGAAGAAAGGATATCTGACATTGAAGACAAAGCTTTAGAATGCTCCCAAATGCTCAAAGAGGGAAAAAAAGTGGAGAACAAAAATGGATCATTGTGGGTGGTGCCTGTGGCTCCATGGGTAGGGCGCCAGTCCCACATGCCAAGGGTGGCGGGTTCGAACCCAGTCCCAGCCAAACTGCAATAAAAAAAAAATGTTTTAAAAAAAATGGATCATTCTTTCAGAGAGCTCTGGGATAATTCAAAGAGATCTAATATTTGCCTAAAGTGATGAGGTTTCTGCAAAGGATACAGATATGAAATAAACAAAGAGAATTTTCCAGACATGACAAGAGATTCTGAAATTCAGATAGCAGACAGTTTCAGAGCACTGGCAAAATCAACCCAAATAAAATTTCTCATAGACACATTAAAATTAGCTTTGCCAAGTTTAAAATAAAGGAGAAAATTCTGCAAGCATCCAGACATAAGAAAGCCATAACCCACAACGGGAAGAACATTAGAATGACTACAGATCTCTGTGCTAAAACCTTTCAAGCTAGAAGAGGGTGATCATTGACCTTTAATCTCCTTAAACAAAATAACTTTCAACCCAGGATCCTGTATCCAGATAAACTGAGTTTCAACTATGATGGAGAAATTAAATACTTTAATGACATTCACATGTTGAAGAAATTTTCCATAACTAATCCAGCTCTCCAGGATATTCTCAGACCTATGCTCCATAATGAACAGCACAATCTTCCAACACCAAAGTAAACTCACTCAGAAATGTTTGATCAAATTCCAACATCCACAGTGGTGAAAGGATTAAAAATGACCATTGCACTTTCCAAAAACTCAATACCCAAAATACTATCTGGTTTATCAATACTCTCAATTAATGTGAATGGCTTAAATTGCCCTCTAAGGAGGACAGGTTGGCTCACTGGATACAAAAACATAGGCCAGACATCTGCTGCATTCAAGAATCAAACCTTACATTAAAAGATAAACATAGACTCAGGGCGAAGGGATGGTCATCTGTAATTCAGGCAAATGTAAATCAGAAAATATTAGGTGTTGAAATTTTATTCACATATACAATTGGTTTTAAACCAATAAAAGTAAGGATGGATAAGGATGATCGCTTTTTATTTGTTAAGGGCAACACTTAACATGATAATATTTAAATTATTAACATGTATACACCCAAGAAGAATGTGCCTCAATTTATAAGAGAGACTCTAAAAGAATGAACAACTCTATTCACTCCAGCACCACAATTGTTGGAGATTTTAATACTCCTATGTCAGTGTTGGATAGATCCTCCAAAAAGAAGCTAAGAAAAGAAATTTTAGACTTAAACTTAACCATTCACATTTAAATGTAACAGATATCTAAAGAACATTTCATCTTAACAAAATTGAATAGATATTCTTCTCATCAGCCCATGGATCATCCTCCAAAATTGATCACACCTTAGGTCTCAGGTCTAACCTCAGCAAATTTAAAAGAATAGAAATTATTTCTTGTATTTTCTTGGACCATCATGAAATAAAAGTTGAACTCAGTATAAACATGAATCTGCATGCACATACAAAAACATGTAAACTAAATAACCTCATGCTAAATGATAGCTGGTTCTAGATGAGATTAAGAAGGAAATTACCAAATTTTTGGAACAAAACTGTAATAAAGACACAAACTATCAGAACCTCTGGGATACTACAAAGGCAGTCCTAAGAGGAAAATTTATAGCACTGAAAGCCTCCCTCAAAATAACGGAAAGAGATAAACTCAACAATAGTCAAGCGGAAAAAACAATCAAGGACTCTATTCCCTTTAAAATAGTGCCAAACAAGATGAAATATTTGGTAGTGTATCTAACTAAGGACGTGAAAGATCTCTATAAAGAGAACTATGAAACAGAGAAAGGAAATAGCTGAAGATGTTAACATATGGAAAAACATACCATGCTCATGGCTGAGAAGAATCATCATTGTTAAAATGTCTATACTACCTAAAGCAATCTACAGATTTAATGAGATCCCTACTAAAGCACCTCTGTCATACTTTAAAGACTTGGAAAAATTAGTACTTCATTTTATCTGTAAACAGAAAAAACCTCAAATAGCCTAAACATTACTCAGAAATAAAAACAAATTGGGAGGAATCATGCTTCCAGACTTCAGACTATACTATAAATCAATAGTGATCAAAATAACATGGTACTGGCACAAAAATAGAGAGGTAGATGTATGGAACAGAATTGAAGACCAAGAAGTGAACTCAGACACTTATCGTCATTTGTTTTTTGATAAGCCTATTAAAAATATAAATTGGGGGAAGATGCCCTATTCAAAAAATGGTGCTGGGTAAATTGGCTGGCGACCTGTAGAAGACTGAAACTGGACCCAAACCTTTCTCCTCTAACAAAAATTGACTCTAGGGGGCGGCTCCTGTGGCTCAGTGAGTAGGGCGCCAGCCCCATATGCCGAGGGTGGTGGGTTCAAACCCAGCCCCAGCCAAACTGCAAAAAAAAATTGATTCTCACTGGTTAAATGACTTAGAGTTAGGACATGAAGCTATAAAAATTCTTAGAGAGAGTGGAGGGTAAATGCTTGAAAAAAATGTCCCGGGGGAATACTTTATGAGGAGGACACTTCGGGGAATTGAAGCAATATCAAAAATACATTACTGGGACCTGATCAAATTAAAAAGCTCCTGAACTGCCAAGAACACAGTAAGTAAAGCAAGTAGACAGCCCTCAGAATGGGAGAGGATCTTTGCAAGTTATATTTATGACAAAGATATAATTACCAGAATCCACAGAGAACTCAAAGTTATTACTAGGAGAAAAACAAGTGGTCCCATTTTATTGTGGGCAAGAGACATGAACAGAAGCTTCTCTAAAGAAGATAGGCACATGGTCTACAGACACATGAAAAAATGCTCATCATCTTAAATCATCAGAGAAATGCAAAGGAAAACCACTTTGAGATACCATCTAACTCCTGTAAGAGTAGCCAACATCACAAAATCCCAAAACTACAGATGTTGGTGTGGATGTGGAGAAAAGGGAACACTGCACTTCTGCACTGCTGGTGGGAATGCAAGCTAGTATACTCCTTTTGGAAAGAAGTTTGGAGAATACTCAGGGACCTACATGTAGACCTGCCATTTGATCCTGCAATTCCTTTTTCTAGGTGTACATCCCAAGAACCAAAAATCATTTGGCAATAAAGATATTTGCACAGATTGTTCATTGCAACTCAATTCATAATTGCCAAGTCATCGAAGAAGCCCAAGTGCCCATCGACCCATGAATGGATTAATATATTGTGGTATATGTATACCATGGAATACAATGCAGCATTAAAAAATATGGAGACATATTCCATTTATTTTTACATGGATGGAACTGCAAAATATTCTTCTTAGTAAAATATCTCAGAAAAGGAAAAAAAATATCCAATGTACTCAGTACTACTGTGAAACCAATTTATAATCACTCACATTGCATATGAAAAATGAAAGAAAAATATAGCCTAGAATGAGGGATTGAAGGGGAAGGAGAGTGGAAGTGAGGGGGATGGGTCTATAGAGGGAGGGTTAGTAGGGGGACCACACCTATGGAACATATTGCAAGTACAAGTTGGATCTATCAGGTTCAGAACACAGATGTCTTAAACCTGTAATTGGGTAAATGAGGTGAAGGCTGTTTTGATTAGTAGAATGTAAGCACTCCAATTTGTACAAATAATCAACACATTGAATCTCATAATGGGATGAATGTATTCATGATCTATGTACAAATGCCTTAATAAAAATATTTAAAAAGTAAATGAGGTAATGCCTAGAAAAAATAAAGAAAAAAAAAAGAATTCTGGGGAGAGAGACAAGATGGCAGACTGAAGCCAGCTTTCAACAGAGGCTCCCGTCCAGAAGGAGAGTTAAGGGACAGGAATTTAGTAAGTATCCTGGTGGACTTGAGCCTCACCAAGAGAGAAGGTTGAAGAACGCACATCAACACCGCTGAGGCAAGCTGTGATCAAAAGGACGCAAACAAAAGGTACAAAATCCACCACCAATCGGACGGGAGTCCCCCTCCCCCATGGGACCGGCTCAAGAGCCCCACAATTAAACAAGCGGGCAGAAATTAAAGGCCCTCCCACTACACTCCACGGGAGAGACCTTCTAAAAACTGGACCTACCCCCCGTACTGGGGTGCCGTGGCATTCTCCTGCCAGGCATAAAACAGAATAAAACTTTGGGAATCCTTCGCCGGCAACCCTCCCGGCGCTCCCCTCCCGCCCACTGAGGTCTGGAGGCCTGTCCCCCAGGAGTTCAGATCCTTGGGTGATTTCTCAAGGGGAGTGGACAGTCCCCGAGTTGCGACTGGTCAGCATTGACTCTGAGACGCGTGAGTGAGGAGAGGACACCGGGCGGAGGGGGAGTCACGCCTCGCGGCACTTCCCTGCGGTACAGTGCAGCAACCCTCCCCTGGCACAAGACTGAATAAGACTCTAGCTTCCCCGCTGAGAGCTGAGAGCCCCTACTCTCACTTGGGGTCTGAGGGTCTATCCCCCAGGAGTTCGGATCCTTGGGTGATTTCTCAAGGGGAGTGCACAGTGCCTGAGCTGCGTCAGGTCAGCGCCGACTCTGGGACACGTGAGCGAGGAGAGGGCACTCTGCTGAGGGGAAATCAAGCCTTGGCGGCACTTCCCTGCGGTGCAGTGAAGGAGCCCTCCCCGGGCCGTATTGTTGCCTAAAACTGAATGAAACTCTAGCTTCCGCCCCCCCACTCCCATTTGGGGTCTGGGGGCCTATCCCCCAAGAGTTCTGATTCTTGGGGGATCTCTTGAGGGGTGTGGACCCAGCACAAACTGCGGCCGCTCAGTGCTGACTCTGGGGCGCGAGACAGAAGAGAAAAGGGTCGCCTGAGTGCCCACACCAGAGCAGCAGTTCCCTGGAGGTAGATCAACAGCCGTTTTTTCTTTAACGGCAGAACGCTCACTTCTGGATATTCTGAGGCCACACCCCTTGTCTCCCTGGGCAACCAGAGGAGGACACCGGTGAGCGGGGGATTTACTGACACTGCTCACAAACCCGGGAAGCTTCCAGGGCGGGGCCGACCCAGAGAGGTGATCGGACTCAAACCTCCAACACCAAAGACGTTTGAACTCAAACCAGCTCGTCTTCTGTAGGCGATTTCGACAGGAACAGAGACAGAACCCAGCAAAGTTGTCTGTTCTGTTCTGCTCTGTTCTGTTCTGTTCTGTTCTGTTCGCAGCATCCATCAGGGACGGGGCTAAGCCTGAGTGAACACCTCCCTCCCATCACCTGCATCAAACACTCATAGATGTCAGGCCTCATCTCCTCCTGCTAGATAGCGGCAGTCTGCGGGGGCCTGGCAGACTTCCTTGCGATTCAGGCAGGTGCAAACCCTTGGAGGGTCTGTTCAATGCAGGCAACTGGGTTAGCCATCTGCAGAGATACCAGTGACTGGGTCCAACGGAGGGGCAAAGGGGGAAGGAGACGTCAACCTTCCTAGACTGCTCTGTTTGCTGGGTGGCTCCTCCTGACTCCACGCTGCACTGGGATGAGCCGTGTCAGAGGAGTCACCAGGCCCCTGTGATCCAGTTCCCAGAGACCTCTTGAACCCTTCCACCCGAGACAAGTGCCGATTGAGACAGCTGATTCGGACCTTCTGAAATGGGCTAATAGACTGAGGACATTTCAGGCGGTGCCCTGGGTGTATGGTTGTAGGAAGGTTGATTCTCCTTTTCCAACTGGGGCCAGAGGTGGGCAGGCAGGGTTACTTAATTGCTGATTTTTCCACACAGCAGAGACTTCAAGCCAGAGTAGAAGTTGCAATAGGATCGAACAGAAACCAGCTGAAAATAAGACAGAACCACTTTGCTCCACCACACCAGACAGGGCCCCAGTTTCTCAGGCCACAACACTTTACGGGCCCTCGATAAAAATCCAGGGGAAAAACCAAAGGGAGTAAAATAACCATGGGCGGAATCAATGGAAAAACTCTGGTAACATGAATAACCAGAATAGATCAAACCCCCAAGAAAAGATATGGCAGATGTGATTGAAGATCCCATTCATAAACAACTGGCTGAGATGTCAGAAATCGAATTCAGAATTTGGATTGCAGACAAGATTAATAAAATAGAATTAAGAATCCGAGGAGAAATTCAAAAATCATCTCAAGAATTTAACAAATTTAAAGACAAAACCACCAAAGACTTAGACACACTGAAGCAAGAACTTACAGCCCTCAAAGATATGAAAAATACAGTAGAATCCCTCAGTAACAGAATGGAGCAAGCAGAAGAAAGGATTTCTGACATTGAAGATAAAGTCTTCGAACGCTCCCAATCTCTCAAAGAGGAAGAGAAATGGAGAGCAAAAACGAATCACTCACTCAGAGAACTCTCAGATAATTCGAAAAAAAAGCAACATAAGGATTATAGGAATTTCTGAGAACGATGATGAGGCCTCCAAGGGCACAGAGGCCCTTCTGCATGAAATTATGAAAGAAAATTTTCCAGACATGCCTAGAGAATCTGAAATTCAGATAGCAGACAGCTTCAGAACCCGAGCACGATTCAACCCCAATAAGTCATCCCCCAGACATATCATAATTAGCTTCACTAAAGTTAACATGAAAGAGAAGATTCTCAAAGCAGCCCGGTGAAAGAAAACTATAACGTACAAAGGTAAGAATATTAGAATAACTGCAGATCTCTCTGCTGAAACTTTTCAAGCAAGAAGAGGCTGGTCGTCAACTTTTAATCTCCTAAAGCAAAAAAACTTTCAACCCAGGATCTTGTATCCAGCTAAACTGAGTTTCATCTATGATGGAGAAATTAAATACTTCAATGACATTCATATGTTGAAAAAATTTGCCATAAGTAAACCAGCTCTTCAGGATATTCTCAGACCTATCCTCCACAATGACCAACCCAATCCTATACCACAAAAGTAAACTCACTCAGAAACTTTGTATCAAACTCCAACTTCCACACTGGCGAAAGGATTAAAAATGTCCACTGCACCTTTGAAAAACTCGATACCCAAAATTCCACCAGACTTATCAATACTCTCCATCAATGTGAATGGTTTAAACTGTCCTCTAAAGAGGCATAGGTTAGCTGACCTGATACAAAAACTCAAGCCAGATATTTGTTGCATACAAGAGTCACATCTCAACTTAAAAGACAAATACAGACTCAGGGTGAAAGGATGGTCATCCATATTTCAGGCAAATGGTAATCAGAAAAAAGCAGGTGTTGCAATTTTATTTGCAGATACAGTAGGCTTTAAACAATCAAAAGTAAGGAAGGACAAGAATGGTCACTTCAAATTTGTTAAGGGTAATACTCAATATGATGAGATCTCAATTATTAATATCTATGCACCCAACCAGAATGCACCTCAATTTATAAGAGAAACTCTAACAGACATGAGAACTTGATTTCCTCCAGCTCCATAATCGTTGGAGATTTCAACACTCCCTTGGCAGTGTTGGATCGATCCTCCAGAAAGAAGCTGAGCAAAGAAATCTTAGATTTAAACCTAACCATCCAATATTTAGATTTAGCAGACATCTACAGAACATTTCATCCCAACAAAACTGAATACACATACTTCTCATCAGCCCACGGAACTTACTCCAAATTTGACCCCATTTTAGGTCACAAGTCTAACCTCAGTAAATTTAAAGGAATGGAAATTATTCCATGCATCTTCTCGGACCATCATGGAATAAAACTTGAATTGAGTAACAACAGGAATCTGCATACCCATACAAAAACAAGGAAGTTAAATAACCTTATGCTGAATGATAGCTGGGTCAGAGATGAGATTAAGAAAGAAATTGTCAATTTTTTGGAACAAAACGACAATGAAGACACAAACTATCAGAACTTCTGGGACACCGCAAAGGCAGTTCTAAGAGGGAAATTTATAGCACTGCAAGCCTTCCTCAAGAGAACGGAAAGAGAGGAAGTTAACAACTTAATGGGACATCTCACGCAACTGGAAAAGGAAGAACATTCCAACCCCAAACCCAGTAGAAGAAAAGAAATAACCAAAATTAGAGCAGAATTAAATGAAATTGAAAACAAAAGAATAATACAACAGATCAATAAATCAAAAAGCTGGTTTTTTGAAAAGTTCAATAAAATAGATAAACCTCTGGCCAACCTAATCAGGAAAAAAAGAGTAAAATCTCTAATATCATCAATCAGAAACAACAAAGACGAAATAACCACAGACTCATCAGAAATCCAAAAAAACCTTAATGAATACTACAAGAAACTTTATTCTCAGAAATATGAAAATCTGAAGGAAATAGACCGATACTTGGAAGCACGCCACCTTCCAAGACTTAATCAGAATCAAGTGGAAATGTTGAACAGACCCATATCAAGTTCAGAAATAGCATCCACTATACAAAACCTCCCTAAAAAGAAAAGCCCGGGACCAGATGGTTTCACGTCAGAATTCTACCAAACCTTTAAAGAGGAATTAGTACCTATATTACTCAACCTGTTCCAAAAGGTAGAAAAAGAAGGAAGACTACCCAACACGTTCTATGAAGCAAACATCACCCTGATCCCCAAACCAGGAAAAGACCCAACAAGAAAAGAAAATTATAGACCAATATCACTAATGAATATAGATGCAAAAATATTCAACAAGATCCTAACAAACAGAATCCAGCAACACATCAAACAAATTATACATCATGACCAAGTTGGTTTTATCCCAGGGTCTCAAGGCTGGTTCAATATACGTAAATCTATAAATGTAATTCAGCACATAAACAAATTAAAAAACAAAGACCATATGATTCTCTCAATTGAAAGCTTTTGATAATATCCAGCATCCCTTCATGATCAGAACACTCAAGAAAATTGGTCTAGAAGGGACTTTTCTTAAACTGATAGAGGCTATCTACAGCAAACCCACAGCCAATATCATATTGAATGGAGTTAAATTGGAATCATTTAAACACAGATCGGGAACCAGACAAGGCTGCCCATTGTCTCCATTGCTTTTCAACATTGTAATGGAAGTTTTAGCCGCCGCAATTAGGGAAAAAAAGGCGATCAAGGGTATCCATATAGGGTCAGAAGATATCAAACTTTCGCTCTTCGCAGATGATATGATTGTGTATCTGGAAAACACTAGGGACTCTACTACAAAACTCCTAGAAGTGATCAAGGAATTCAGCAGCGTCTCAGGTTACAAAATCAACATTCATAAATCGGTAGTGTTTATATACACCAACAACAGTCAAATTGAAAAAGCAGTTAAGGACTTTATCCCGTTCACAGAGGTACCAAAGAAGATGAAATATTTGGGAATTTACCTAACAAAAGACGTGAAAGATCTCTATAAAGAGAACTATGAAACTCTAAGAAAAGAAATAGCTGAAAATGTTAAGAAATGGAAAAACATACCATGTTCATGGCTGGGAAGAATCAACATTATCAAAATGTCCATACTACCCAAAGCAATATATAATTTCAACGCACTCCCTATTAAAGCTCCACTGTCATATTTTAAAGATCTTGAAAAAACATTACTTCGTTTTATATGGAATCAGAAAAAACCTCGAATAGCCAAGACATTACTCAGAAATAAAAACAAAACAGGAGGAATCACATTACCAGACCTCAGACTTTACTACAAATCGATAGTGATCAAAACAGCATGGTATTGGCACAAAAACAGAGAAGTAGATATCTGGAACAGAATAGAGAACCAAGAGATGAATCCAGCTACTTACCGCTATTTGATTTTTGACAAGCCAATTAAAAACATTCAGTGGGGAAAAGATTCCCTATTTAACAAATGGTGCTGGGTGAACTGGCTGGCAACCTGCAGAAGACTGAAATTGGACCCACACCTTTCACCATTAACTAAGATAGACTCTCATTGGATTAAAGATTTAAACTTAACACATGAAACTATAAAAATACTAGAGGAGAATGCAGGGAAAACCCTTGAAGAAATTGGTCTGGGTGAGTATTTCATGAGGAGAACCCCCCGGGCAATTGAAGCAGCTTCAAGAATACACTACTGGGACTTGATCAAACTAAAAAGCTTCTGCACAGCTAAGAACACAGTAAGCAGAGCAAGCAGACAGCCCTCAGAATGGGAGAAGATATTTGCAGGGTATAACTCTGACAAAGGTTTAATAACCAGAATCCACAGAGAACTCAAACGCATCAGCAAGAAAAAAACAAGGGATCCCATCGCAGGCTGGGCAAGGGATTTGAAGAGAAACTTCTCTGAAGAAGACAGGCGCACGGCCTTCAGACATATCAAAAAATGCTCATCATCTTTAATCATCAGAGAAATGCAAATCAAAACTACTTTGAGATATCATCTAACTCCAATGAGACTAGCCTATATCACAAAATCTCAAGACCAGAGATGTTGGCGTGGATGCGGAGAAAAGGGAACACTTCTGCACTGCTGGTGGGAATGCAAATTAATACATTCCTTTTGGAAAGATATATGTAAAACACTCAGAGATCTAAAAATAGATCTGCCATTCAATCCTGTAAGTCCTCTGCTGGGCATATACCCAGAAGACCAAAAATCACAACATAACAAAGATATTTGTACCAGAATGTTTATTGCAGCCCAATTCATAATAGCTAAGTCATGGAAAAAGCCCAAGTGCCCATCGATCCACGAATGGATTAATAAATTGTGGTATATGTATACCATGGAATACTATGCAGCCTTAAAGAAAGATGGAGACTTTACCTCTTTCATGTTTACATGGATGGAGCTGGAACATATTCTTCTTAGTAAAGTATCTCAAGAATGGAAGAAAAAGTACCCAATGTACACAGCCCTACTATGAAACTAATTTGGGACTCTCACATGAAAGCTATAACCCAGCTACAACTTAACAATAGGGGGAAGTGGGAAAGGGAGGGGGGTGGGTAGAGGGAGGGGGATCGGTGGGATCACACCTGTGGTGCATATTACAGGGGTATTTGCGAAACTTGTTAAAGGTAGAATGTAAATGTTTTGGCACAGTAACTGAGATAACGCCAGAAAGGCTATGTT
The DNA here is from genome assembly GCF_027406575.1 of Nycticebus coucang. Classification (NCBI taxonomy): domain Eukaryota; kingdom Metazoa; phylum Chordata; class Mammalia; order Primates; family Lorisidae; genus Nycticebus; species Nycticebus coucang. The sequence goes on from NC_069804.1 coordinate 73,365,109, forward strand.
AACCACTGTGATAAAAATGTGTCGAATGGTTTATGAAGCGAGTGTATGATACCCCATGATCATATCAATGTATACAGTTATGATTTAATAAAAAAAAAAGAAAAAAAATAATAATTCTGGGCTGAAAATTGTTCTGTTTCATTAGATTAAAGACAGATGACCATTCTGTTCTGGCTTCAAAAGTTTCATTTGAGACGTTCCCTGTCAGCCTGATGGATTTGCCCATGTAGGTCAGTTGGCACTTACTCCTGGATTCTTGCAGAATATTTTCTTTTACTTGACTTTGGAAAGGTTAATAAAGTGTCTTGAAGAACCTCTCTTTGAGTTGAGACATCCTGAGGTTCAATATCCTTCCGATTGGAGTGTGTCAGAATCTTTGGTGATACTCAGGAAATTTTTATTTATGATATCCTCTAGTAGGTTTTCCATTCTGCCTGGGAGTTCTTCCTCCCATTCTGAGATATGTATAATTCATATGTTTGAACAGTTCATAAAGTTCCATAATTTTCTCAGTGAATGTTCTGATTTTTCTTGCTCTCTCTTTTTTCTGTATCTTCAAGTGCCTATATTAGCTGAAGAGCTTTATACTCTACCCCTAAGGTTTTTTTTGTTCAGAATAACATAATTTGTTATTGATACTTTCTATTGCATTTTAAAGTTCCCTGACGGAGTTCTTCAATTCCTTAAGCTCCGCGATATTGTTTCTATGTTATTTATATCATTCATCTCTTATTTGATAGTGTTTTGCGTTTCCTTTTCATTATTCTCCACTATCTCAGCAATTTCCTTCATTATTTTTACCTCCCATATTTTAAATTCCCTCTCAGTCATTTCTAACATTTCTCTTTAGGTGGAATCTTCTACAGTAGCTACCTCATAATCCCTTGAGGGTGTTGCTCTGTTCTGGTTTTTCATGGTGCCAGAATTTTTTTATTGTTTCTTATTCATGAGTGTTTTCTTTTTGGCTGTTTACCTGCCCTACCTTTTACTTTCACTTCCTCCTCCTCTTTAAATTACTGTGCCTCTGACCTAAGATGTCAAAGTGTCCTTTTGCTATAGGACCAAAATGAAGAGAAGAGTGAGGAACAAGAAAAGGTAAAAGATAAAAAAAAAAGAAACAAAAGAGAAAGGAGGGAGTAAATGGGAAAATTGACAAAAAAGAATAGAATAACAAAAGGAGAGAGATGGGAGTAATATTGGTATGCAGTAGTGTACTTAAACCCACAACTACAAATCCCCACCTCTGGGGTCTGGCTTGGGTGTGTCCCTTGACGTCAGGATCTCTTTGCCAGCCTGAGCAGATACAAGACCCCATCTCCACCAAATATGGAAGAAAACCAAAAATAGTATAAATCAAATTATAAAGAAAAAAGGAACAAAAGACTTCAAGGGATAAAAATTGGGGAGAAAAAATAATAGCAGGGGAGAGAAAACTAGCAGAAATTGAACCCTTATTATTAAAGAGGAAAAAAATAAAGATTATAATTACAGGCGGAAAAAGAAGAGAAAAAGTGAAACAAAATCTTAGGGGGGAAACGTTGAAAAATATAATTTTAAATGTAAGAAAAAATATTTATATATCTTGCTGTGTATTTCCTGGACAACAGATAATCTGCAGTATGAGATGCCAAATCAGAACACTAATTCAGTGGTATAATATGGATACTGGAAGCCTCTGTCTTGCTGACAAGACCTGGGCCATCTTTCTGACTTCTTTGCCCTCAATCCCTGCAGGGTTGGGAACCTGAAGCTCTCCTTAGCCTGCTTCATAGACACTCCATAACCTTTTCAAACTATGTATTTTGGCCATGGAGAGGCTTTTCCCGGAAACCTTTTGTCGCACAAATCTCCCCAGGAGTGGTTGCTGAGCTTATGAGGCACACTAGTACAGTCCTCGCACTAGGGCCTGAGGGCAGATCCTGCAAGGCAGCTTCCCCACAATGGCTGTGCTTGGTCTGAAGCTGAACTATGTATGCTCTGTTCTACCCAGTGACTCAGTCCTGGATCCTGGGAACAGTTCAACATCACTGTCTTGGTTGCCCAAGCTCTCCAAAGGTAACTCAACCAAGGGCCCAGGTCAAAATATAAACTTGCAGGTGAGGCCTTGCTGCTGCCACTGCACTGGCCAGCCTCTTCTGGCACACAAGTTCTCTCCCTGGTGCTACTTCTCCACTGCTTCTGTCCTCTTCTTGGGGTCCTGAAGTCTCCAACTGCCTCTATGTGACAGAGAAGGGATGTTTCTGCATTGAGCCCACCAGCCATATGTGCCTGAAATCTTTCTCCGCAATCTTACTGTGCATGGCTGCAAAAAAAGCTGCCTCTAGTCCAACTTCTTGCTCTGCCTAGCTCTTTGATTTCTGAAATTTTTTCTTCTCTATGTTTTTCTCTATTGCTAACACTCTCTATTGCATTCTGGAACTATCTAAAAGTCTCTTTAATTTGTTTAAGCTTTTCTATAGCCTTCCTAATTATGTCGATATCCATGTTGTCTTTGTGATTAGTTTAATTGTTTTCTTGAGACATTTTTGAACTTCTTTGTGGATGTCTTTTTCAATTTTCTACTCAATACCATTCATCTTATTTGCCATCCATGTTCTGAATTCAATTTCTGTCATTTAATCAATTTCTCTGTGGATGGTATTTTTAGGTGTATCTCCATTTTAATCTCTTGGGGGAATTTATTTGTTCTTATTTTTCATCAGCAGGATTCTTCTGCTGATAGGTCCCCAAGTTTGTTTTCAATTTATTATACTTTTTAAGCTAGAATATTACATTGTCCTTAAACTTTTGTTAAGAGATATTCTAATCGGGTTTCTTAGGTAGCTCTCAGGAGATGATTTGGGCCCAATAGGTGGAGCTTGGGAGGGCAGCCATTCAATTGGCTCTGGGGAATTTAGATGTAGAGTGTGGTGGGCCAGTAGTGAAACTAGCTGTCCCAATTTACAAAGCTGTCCCAACCCTTTTCAGAACTTGTCCTTTGAAAGTGGACTTTTGAAATGAGATCCAAAGGCCCCAGGATATGGTGGTTGGCACTTCCTTTCCCTACTGACTAGTCAAATGAGTGCTACTTATACCTGTGGCCCTTCCCACATATAGCCTCCCAAAATTTGCTTTCATGGTTTCAGTGTTTGAGGGTCCTTTAAAACTGGCCTTGCTTTCTCCAAGCTGGGTGGCATGAGGCTGACAACAGGACCTCCAGGTGATGCTCCTAGGCTGGGGGAAGCTCACAGATAGTGAACCTAATTGTTCTATTCACAGTGCCAGCCCTGCACACCAATAAATGGTAAAAGCTGTGGTTTTTCCCATAGCTCCACCCTACAACAGATTCAAAATTATATGATAGCTTTTGTCCATGGTTGTAGGAGGGGAAATCCGAGATTTTTCCATGTACTTCTCAATGGTTCTCAAAGTGAAGTCACCTAAGGCCAGGCACTCCCCTCTCTAAGTTGGCAGGTGCAGCACTATGGTGAACTTCCAGGAGAGGAATGAAGGGCACATATGCCACACCAAGCCTCTCCACAGTGTAGAGTAAGCTTCCCCTGAGCAAGATGAAGACTTGGATGAAATCCTGCATCACCAGTGTTAGTGCACTTGAGCCATAGAGTCCTTCCACTGTATGTACCAATACACTCTCATTTCACCATGCCACACAATGCCGAGACTACTCAGATTTCCCACCAGATATGTGGGAAAGGCAAGGCTTGTCTCTATTTCCTCCCATGGCTGGCTATAGATCCAGCCTGTTGACAATAACAGAAAGGAAGACCATGGCCTCTGCAGTCATTGCTTCTGTGGTGGCAATAAGGACTGAGTAGGGTCGAAAGCTCCTATGTCTTTCTTGTGCCTATGGGTACAGCATCAATTCCAGGTTGTCTGAGCTGGGCTAGCACTCTGAGTAATCCACATAGGGAAGCAGACCTCTGCAGGAGGAAATCTTTCAAGCAACCAAAGAAAGTAGCAGATTTGACTATGTCCACAAGTCCTCTAGAGCCATAATTGTTCACTCTTCTGCCAGGAAGAAGGGGCAGCTAGAGGAAGATACAACTCTGTGCAGGAAAACTGGGTCTTTAATTCCTCAAATGGCATTCTTCCATGAGGTGAGAGATCTTGTGTCTCACTGTTTGTGGAGAGCCCCTGTGAGGGAAAAGGGGGCCTCCTTACTCTTCTATTTGGCCCTGAGCTATCCACAACTGTTCTGCTCTGTAACTGTCCTCAGTTACCTACCTTCCTCCTTCTCCTCTTTGTTCTCTCTGTTTGTGGGATTGGTAAACACCTTAATTTTCTTCTCCTTGTCATCAGTCTCCAAATTTTGTACTACTGTGAAATTCACTTCAGTCCAATTTTCTCTATCTGAATGGAAGCTTCTGACAAAAGCTGCCTCTATTCAGCCATCTTGCCCCTCTCCTTTACCACACAGGTCTTATTATTTCCTGGGCAGAATAATTTTTGAAGTGGAAACGTAGATCCTCAACAGTCACATCTGTAGTTGTACCCTAGCTGATAGATGATGAAACCAAGTACTTGAAACAGAATTTTGTTCAATAAATATCTGTTGGTCTCTGTTGAATGTAAGGCTCTGTGATGAGTTACTTGAGGTAGCTCATCCTACTCATTCCTGGTGAGGTTCACAGTCCAAGATGGAGACCATTACTTTTAAAATCAATCATATCCATTGTGTTCTGGCCTAAGAGTCTAAAGACCTAAGTTACAGTACCTGTTCAGCTGTTAACTATATTGGGAAACCTTTAGGTAGTCCCTATTTTACATTGATTATGTGGCTGACCACTGGCTGTTAACAGAGGTCTATCAAGCAATCCATTGGCAGTTTGATCATTTCAGAGAAAAGAGCAATGAAACATTTGTTTATATAACTTTTACCAATGTAAATTTTTGTTGCAAGTCTCATAAAAATTTTATGAAGGGAATAAAATTTCACAAGTTTCATAAAAGTAGTAATAGATAGGTTGCATTTCATCTTTAAAATATTTTCACATCATCCAAGTGTTATTATTTTTCCCAGTTATCTATTGCTGTATAATAGACTACCCTAACACTTAGTGGTTTAAGGCAAAACCCACTATATTTTATCTTACAATTTTCTGCATCAGGAATTTGAGAAGGGCTCAGGTGGGCTAGAGTCATTTGATGTTATTCAGATGACATCTGGCCTAGTATAAATGTGACAAAATGACTTCATTTACATACCTGAAGCATTAGTTGAAATATCCACAAAGCTGAGCCCAAATAGGACACTCTTTCTATGATGTCTTAAAACCTGTCCATATGATCCCTCCATCAAAAGAGTTACACTTCTTATATGGTGCTGTCAATTAAATTGCATCTCCCTAAACGATATGTTGAAGTCCGAATCTCAGGAACCTCAAAATGTGACCTATTTGGAAAAAGTCATTGAAAATGTAATTAGTAAAGATAACATCATACTGTAGTAGGGTGGGCTCTATTCTAATATGATGATGACCTTTTTCACAACACCAGAAGCTAACAGAAAGTAAATAAGCATATTCTTACCCAAAAAACTTCAGAGAGAAAACATAAGGTCCTATCAACACATCAGTTTGGGATTTCTATCCTCTAGAATTGTGAGAGAATAAATTTCTGTTTTATTAAAGCCAACCATTTTATAGTACTTCATTATGATAGCCCTAGTAAAATATACACCTAGCAGTTCAGAGTTCCAAGACCAAATGATCCAATACACAGTAAATAGAATATATGAGTCTCATAAGGACTGTGACTGCATACTGATCCAGTCACTTCTAACATAGTCCATTGGTCATAATACCTACAGAACCTACCCCAAGATTCAAAGAGAGAGGACATAGACCCATGGAAGAAATATGAAATATGAAATAATTGTATATGTCTTTAATCTACCATGTTATTTGTTAAATTTCCATCTTTACTATTATCTTTGTGTTTCATAATGTCCATAATTCACAAAAATATCTATTCCATCAGACAAGTGGGAGCCTAATGGTGCAATCCAAAAACAGCAGAATTTGGGTGGCGCCTGTGGCTCAGTGAGTAGGGTGCCGACCCCATATGCCGAGGGTGGCGGGTTCAAACCCACCCCTGGCTGAACTGCAACAAAAAAATAGCCGGGCGTTGTGGCGGGCGCCTGTAGTCCCAGCTGCTCAGGAGGCTGAGGCAGGAGAATCGCGGAAGCCCAAGAGTTGGAGGTTGCTGTGAGCTGTGTGACGCCACGGCACTCTACCTGAGGGCGGTACAGTGAGACTCTGTCTCTACAAAAAAAAAAAAAAAAGAAAAAGACAAAAACAGCAGAATTTTATTTTTCCCTCTGCCCAATTTAACCTATTCTGTCAGGGTATTTTTTGTTATTGTTGTTTTTTGTTTGTTAGTTTGTTTTTTCCCTGGTATTGGAAAAAATTTTGAACAAGCTCCATTGTTTATCTGCTCATTCTTAGTAAAAAGCCTCGTTCAATTCTGGTTGAAAGAATAGTTTTATTTAATTATTAATATGCTCTTTCCAGTATAATAATAAAAAAAATCTGACTTCATTCAAAATTGACATTCTTCCTTCAGTCAGCTCTTGTCTGCTTTAGACTGGCTACTTAGAGTAATAAAAAAGAGACACAATTATCATTAGACTATCTTCACTTTTACCAAAGTTGGAGTGAGTGTATAGGGAAAAGAAATTTAAAGAAGAATGCTCTGTGGGCTTGTGCAGGTTGCGAATCTACCAACTTGTCCCACCATTTATGACCACCCTGATTTTGGGAAATAAAGGCCCATCTTGATTCCAACAGACATTTTGTGTGTGTGTGTGTGTGTGTGTGTGAATTCTCTCTTTTCTGGGGAAATATTTAAGGTTAACTCTAAAAATGCACCTTCTAACCTTCATCACATCAGATATCTAGGAATGTTTTTCTTCTTTACTTTAAGCATAGTGAGAAGGTCTTCAAGGAGACCATATAGATAGCCTTAACCTTTGCCTCCTGGCATTTGAAAGACACAGTAGACAGTTGAAAGGCTGGGTCAAATAGTCTATGATGTTACCTTGGCATTTATAGCTCACTGATTAGGGCACCAGCCACATGCACTGAGGCTGGTGGGTTTGAACCTGGACCAGGCCTGCTAAGGAACAATGACAACAACAAAAAATTGCCAGGTACTTTGGCAGGTGCCTGTAGTCCCAGCTACTTGGGATGTTGAGGCAAAAGAATCACTTAAGCCCAAGAGTTTGAGGTTTCTGTGAGCTGTGTTGCCACAGCAGTCTATCGAGGGTGACATAGTGAGATTCTGTCTCAAAAAACAAAAATTCTATGATGGCAGAGTAGAGGAATGGTATGGTAAGAAATTGTTATTACACCAGCCAGTAGTCAGAGTCAAGCTATTCAAACTTTGAGACAATCAGGGAAATTTGAATGCCATAGGGTCATTTTATAATATTCAGGAAATATTATTCATTTTTATTGTGGTAGTGATATTTTAGTTGTTTTGTGAAGCTTTTGCTTTTAGAGATGCATACTGAAGAATTTATCAATTCAAACGAATTATAAAATAAACAAACACATACATAAATAAGTGATTAATGGAACAAATGTGGAATTTATGATAGAAATGTCAGACTGAGAAATTTTTTTAAATGATTTTTCCTAAGATAGATTTTGCTAGAAAGTGAAGAGAAGAAAGAGGATGAAGATGCCATCACTGAGTGAGAAGAGTTTGAAAATTATAGGCAAGCCACATGCTCCTCCACATGAGAAGCCCAGGAAAATGTCTATGACAGAAAAAGCTTAGCACAGACACGGTCAGAGTAAATCAATAACAGATTGATGGACTGATCAACTCTTTGAGTAAGACCTTTCTTGCTTTCTCTCCACTCTGCCACCAGAGGAAAAATGAATCAATGTCTCAAAAGTAGTGCATTAAAATGCAAAAGTTTCATGGTAAGCGGAATAATTGTCCTTCAAAGATGTCTACACTCTAGTCTCTGGAGCCCAAAAATATGTTTTACATAGCAAAGCGATATTAAGGTCTCAGATGGAATTAAAGCTGTTAAACAGTTGGCATTGAGATGGAGAGATTATCCTGGATTGTCTCAGTGGGTCCAGTATAATTATAAGGCTTCTTATAACAGGAAGAAAGAGACAGAATGGAGAAAACAAAAAAGATGGCAAATTTAGGAGAATTTGGAATGATTTTGTTGGCTTTGAAAGTGGTGAACTGAGTCCAGGGAAGCAGGCAGCCCCTATGAGCTGGAAAGGGTAATTTAATGGGCTCTCTCGTTAGAAGTTACAGAAAAGAACTCAGCCCTGCTAACATACTAATTTTAGTCTGGTAAGACCCATTTCAGAATTACATCCTCTAGAACTGTGATAATTTGTGTTGTTTTAAGCTACCAAAAGGGTGATACTTTGTTATAGTAATAATAGGAAAGTAATACAAGCACTAATTTAAATAGTCATAATTTTTCCAATTCAGTATAATGTCATGAAGACAAATAATAATAAAGTAAACATAAATATGAAATGGAAAAAATGTATTGGTTGGGACAAATGAATTTTCATGTGTATTAATATCACTCAAGCAGTAAAAGTAAAGTGTGACCAGAAAATAATACAAGTATCTCAAAATTGAATATTATTGAACCGGTAATGCAGTCACTCTTATGTCACAGGATGTTGCTATAAAACATTGTCAAGTGATGGTATGAAGCCACACACAAAAAAATCTTTTGCATAATTTTCAAATAAGCATGATAATTCCTCTATTAAACCAATTTTGTTTTAAAACCAAAGCAAAACAATACTTAGAAGTACAATTTTTTTTTGTAAATTAGAGAACAAATTAAAAGTAAATTAGCACTATTCAAAACTGAAATTCACATACCAATGATAGGTGATACTATTACCAAAGAAATTGTATAACCAACTGCAGTGTTAATATGTATCAAACATTAGCCCCAAATAGGAAACAGAAAGTTATTGGCAAAATCTTTTCTAAATCACAGGTCATTGTTGGACAATGGTATGTGATATTGAAGACCATTTACTGACATCTGAATCTTCCAGCATTATTTTGCTTATAGTCAGACAAATATAATAATGTGCAAATAATTTTTAGCATATGATTGTTTATACACATGTGGATATACATACATTTATAAAATAAATATATATGTATATCTAATTTTATTATATTTAATGGAGAAGTGAAATGTTACTTTTTCCTCTTTGTGTAACTTAAAAACATAAGAAACAAGAGCTTTTTCTTCAATTTTATTGTTGCACATTTTGTTTGATTTTGTTTTTGTTTGTTTGCTTTTAATGAGCTACAGTACAGACTAAAAGTTGTTGACATTATTATCTATAGCCAACCAACATTTTGCAGCAAGTTATAGAATTGCTACACAAATGAGAAAGGTTATCTTGGATGTCACTATATATACTACTTTATTCAAAAAGAATAAAGAAGCTAAGCCCCCCGAATTAACTCAACTTCAAATGACATGGGGACATAGTGAAAATTATAAATGTTATCAAATTATGACCACATACTTCTTTTCAATATGTTATGTGAAGAAATGTACAGAAATTAGGAGATTCATTTTTTTCACATTGAAGTATATTGTTTGCTGAATGGAAAGGTGCTTGCATAAATTTTTGAAATAAAAGATAAAATTAAAAACATGACACTGATAATGGCAATTTTAATTATCTCAAGTGAATTTCTTAGCTGGTATAGCTTAGGAATATATTCAGTATTTTAAACAAGCTAACTCTACCACTTAAGTGCCAAAATATGACAACTTTTATGGTAAGGATGGGATATTAAGGTATCTTCAGAATGCTAAACTGGTGTGTAAATAGCTCCATCACCAAGAAATTTACTTCTACATATTTCCTTACAACTTTCCATACTTATTAGAGAAAGAAGATGGATAAATTGTTTTCAAAAAAGAAAGAATTACTATGTTCAACTTTATCACCCATATTAAAACATTCATCTTTCATCTCATCAACAATGAAATCTCTAACTAAATTTTTGGGTTATGTTCCATAAAATATTCAGGAATGTAGCATAATATTTAGAAATAAACATACCCTACATCAAGCACACAAAGTGAACTCAGTTTGAGTTTAAAATGACTTGCTATTCTTCCAGAGGCTTAAAGGACCTGGGCCCCCAGGACACACGCAGAGTTGGCTTGCCTAAAATTAAAAATTCCACAAGCCCATTCTCTGAAGCTGTGCACCCTGTGAAGCCTGAGATCGAAGGGCATGCCGCCCTTCCTCAGAGATACGGGCGAGAGGGTTGATGTATATTAACAACATATTGTCAGAGGTCTGTAGGTACTCTGCCCTGAGGAAAAGACACAGTCATTATTTCATACTGAGTAAACTGAGTGAACACTTGAAGATATTCTTCCATTAACTGTATTCCCCTGTGGCTACTTTCTTCTTTATGATTTTGTTTAGACACCTGTCCAGAGCTTAGTCAGTGTCTAGAAGAAGATGTTTACTGCAAAAGTGATTGTGTTGATGTGGTAACAGGATATTTCCTTTCAAGTTGATTTCTGATAGGTAAATTGAGGTAATGGTGAAACTAACAGATAATAGATTAAATGTGTACGTGACTAGAAAGGTATAAAATCAAACCCCTAAATAAAGAACTTCGCTACACACCATCCTATCTCATGTAGTCTGTTTCTTGACTTAATAATTACAGGAGTGAGTTTACACCCACGGCAAAGCTGTTGTTCGTTCGTGTCTCCAGTCATGCAACATATTGGCATAGTCTGCAGTATCAGGGGATCACAAAGGAGCAGAAAGACTTTCTGGACGCTGGGCTGGAGGATGTCCACCTCTGCCAGGATGCCTCAGGGAGATCTTCACTGAAGCTATTTGAGGTAAGCTTGAGAACCCGGTAACTGGGATGGAGCAATTGCCATGCAGAGTACATGGGACGTCTCCAGCATAGCAAAAAACATGGGAGGAAATAATATGAGTCTTCAGCTCTTTTCCTCTTTGGAGGACCAATGTACTGCCATTTAAAAAACTCTGATTTCTACCACTAAAATTCCCGTAAAAACCAGTAACCTGAGGCAACTTTTCCATGTGGTTGTTAAGCATTGCTACTGGTTCACGCCTGACAGGAAAGTCCAGCTTAATTTGAAAGTCTGGAAGAAAGTGGGTCAGGCTCTGCATCATGCCCACCAAAAAGGCAATTTTATAAGCAGGGAAATATGGGCAACATATCAACTGGTTCATATCGTGTTGGAACCATTTCCGACATGTTCTGAGTAAACCTCTAAGACTGAGGATATTGGCGCTGATGAGTTGCCACCCCCACCTCCTTTGCCAGAGCTGGGTCAGTGAGACCAGCGAGAGCAGGCTGTTGAAAGTCTCAGAGAATCGGAACATGAATATGATATGCCACTTTCACATTCTGAACCCGAGCTTAATAAGCCTACAAAGACATATGTGGGTGATTTAATTAGTTTAGAGAATGATGAGGTGAGTTATCCGGAAGTAGTGGAAGTGGCTGATGAATCAACTCAAAAAGAGTCTGAGTTTGAACATCTTAAAAAAGTTATGGCTGAAATTTTTCAAACAATGAATCAAAGAATTGCCTTCTTAGAAAAGAAGGGAGCTGAAATACTCTCCTGTAGAGTAAGCTCTAAAGCAGGTTCTCGTAAAGATGTGCTTCCACCTTACAAGCCTCTAATTCCTTCTGCACCAGCAGGTCCTATGGTCTGGAGGGAAGGCCCCTTACATCATAATGCTCCACCAGGAATCTATCCTGTGTGGCCTAATCCCCCAGATACTCGCTTCACTGCACGGTATCACTTTCCTTTAGATGTTTCTGAATTGGCTGTATCTAATGAGAACTCAGTTCAAATTTCAAAATTGGGTAATAATGAAGAGTCTATTATACAAGCATGTCCTGTTTTCAGGGAAATTTGAGAGAATGGTCAATCAGGAGCTGCTCAACATGCTCCTATATAAGTAAAATTTTTAAGAGCAATGAAAGATGCTGTTTAGGCTTATGGACCTACTTCTCCTTTTGTGATTGGCATTTTGAATTCATAATGTGCAAATCATATTTTTATTTCTGCTGACTGGGAAACTTAGCTCGTACTATCTTGAGCCCGGGTCAATTTTTACAATTCAAGGCTTGGTGGCTGGAAGAGGCAACTTTGCAAAACCGAGCTCCGGGAACTTCAGTTAACTCTTTAATGGGTACTAGCCCTGCAGCTGACATTCACCAACAGCTGCAATTAACACAAGACTTATTAATGCAGGTTAAAGATGTTTGTATTAGAGCTTGGCAAAGACTAGAGGAAAAAGATAAGGTTAAACAGTTTTTTACAAGAATCATGCAAGCAAACAATGAACCATATTCTGAATTTGTAGCTAGACTTCAGACATCTATTGAAAGGTCTGTTCCTGGAGAACAGGCCAGACAGATGCTTTTATTACAATTAGCATTCAAGAATGCCAATTCAGATTGTAAGTTGGCCCTGACACCTGTCAAAAATCAGGACAAAGTTTCCATTGAACAATATCTCTGCACTTGTAGGGATACTGGCTCTGCAACATTTCAGGCAAAGCTTAATGCTGCTGCCTTGGCGGAGGCACTTAATGGGCTAAAAAGAAAGCAAAATTTTTTAATTGTGGAAAAATGGGGTATCTGCGTTCTGAATGTTACAAAGCTAAAACTGAAAGTGCTCTGGCTACTGTAATTCAGGATATCAAGCAGCAAGCACCTGGCCTATGCCGCCACTGCGGAAAAGGCAAACATTGGACTAATCAATGTAGATCTGTTAAGGATAAAGACAGCAAACTCCTGCTGCCCAGGGTAGAATTTGCTCCAGCTCAGGATCCAAAAAAAGGCTGCAGGGCCCACCTCTGGGCCCAATAATAAACAATACAAGCACTCAAAGTCAGCTTCCAGTGGACAACGGGGTAACACATGCACAGGTGAATCAGAGCAACTAATTGAAATAGAGCCTGTGAAATTACATGTTCAGGATCTCTTTCATGCAACTCAAGGAAGTACAGCTTGAGACATACCAATATTATCTAAGGAAGAACCCTTAGCTTGACAAAAGCCTAGAAAACTTCAAACTGGAATTTATGGCCCTATTCCACCAGACTCTGTGGGGCTTATTATAGGTAGAAGCAGTTTAACAATGGAAGGTTTAAACATACATCCTGGAGTTATTGATTCTGATTTTCAAGGGGAAATTATGCTTATGGCTTCTTCTACCCAGAATATAAAATAAAAAGCTGGTCAAAGAATTGCACAAATTTTAATACTGCCTTATCATAAAGGACAGGCCGCTCCCATAAAGAGGGAAGGTGTCTTTGGAAGCACTGGAAAACAGGTTTTTTGGCATACTTTCCTTAATGACTCCAGACCTCAGTGTACAGTACCTTTTGCTGATAAAACGGCAATTACTGGACTAGTAGATTCAGGAGCTGATGTTTTGATAATTGCTTCTTTCATGTGGCCTAGGGGATGGCCAAAAAAGAAAATTGAGGCTACATTTATTGGTATGGGAACCTTAACTGATGCTGAACAAAGTGTTAATACTTTAGACTGTTCTGGCCCTGAGGGTCAGAAAGCTCAACTGTGCCCCTATGTGGCTCCTATTGTGTTATAATATGGGGAAGAGATCTTTTACAACAGTGGGGAGTCATGATTACTATTCAAAATATTTCCAAACCAGCCAAGACTATAATGATGAATATGGGTTATAATCCCATTGACCCCTCTCCTACTTTAAAACCTGAAATTGTAAGAATGGGAAATGACAAAACTGGACTAGGCTTGCCTGCTCTTCATGAGGGTTTTATATAGAGACTCCGTTCAGCACTTCGCCCTGCCGTTAAAATGGTTAACAGATAAACCAATATGGGTTGAACAGTGGCTGCTCCCTTATGAAAAATTAGAAGCACTTAATAATATAGTTCAGGAACAGTTAAAAGCAAGCCATATTTCACACAGTAACAGCTGCTGGAATAGCCCAGTATTCTTAATAAAAAAAAAAATCTGGAAAATGGAGAATGGTGACTGATTTAAGACGAATTAATGCAGTTATTTCTCCAATGGGAACCCTACAATCAGGTACACCTAACCCGTCTCTAATTCCTAAAACTTATTCTATTATCATAATTGATTTAAAGAACTGTTTCTTTACCATTCCTCTTCACCCTGAGGATGCTGAGAAATTTGCTTTTAGTATTCCTGCTTTGAAAACCTGCAAGACACTTCCATTCGAGGGTCCTTCCTCAAGGCATGTTGAATAGCCCCACCTTGTATCAACTGTTTGTAAATCAGCCTTTAGGAGTAGTAAGAACACTTTTCCCGAAGGGGATGTGCTTACATTATATGGATAACATCTTAATAGCACACCCTGACAAGGAAAAGCTACAACAGATGTTTAAAGCTGTAAAAGAAAATGGCCAGCAATTTGAGCTTGTAATTTCTGAGGACAAAACACAGTATACAAATCCTTGGGAGTATTTAGGATATAAAATAACTAGGCAAAAAATAATTCCACAAAAAGTAACTATTAGAAGAGATACTTTAAAAACTCTGCATAATTTTTAAAAACTATTAGGAGATATAAATTGGATTAGACCTAGTTTGGGAATTCCCATGTATGCTCTAAAAAAATTGTTTGCAACTTTAGAAGGGCCAGCCATTTAAAAAGCCCTAGAGTATTAATTGCTGAGGCAGAAAAAGAATTACAGCAGATAGAACAGCATATCCAGCAATCTCAAATAGATAGAATTGATGAAGTTGGTCATTTTTATTTATATGTGTTTCCTTCCAGTCATTCTCCTATTGGACTGTTAACACAGGAAAGTAATTTCATAGAATGGCGTTTTCTACCTAATAAGACAGTTAAGAAAATGGATATGTATATGTATATATATATATATATATATATATATATATATATAAAATGGCCACAAAATTTTTAAAAAGACGTCAAAGATTTAGACAATTAATTGGTAAAGACCCTGAAAAAATATTTGTGCCTGTTACAAATTCTCAAATTAATAATTTATTTATCTTAAACACTGAATGGCAAATTTCTCTTTCTGATTACTTAGGACTTACAGACAATCATTATACTACAGATAAAAGAATTCAATTTCTTAAAAGAACTAATTGGATATTACCAAAAAAATATTAAAGAACATCCTTTAGATAATGTTCTCACTTTTTATACTGATGCTAACAAGAAAGGAATTGCAGGATATGTAGGAGAAGAAATACAAAAGGTCGAACAGTCTCCTTATCAATCTGTCCTGAAAGCTGAGTTGTTTGCTATAGTAATGCTATTAAGTGATTATCCAGATAAAGAGATAAATATAATTAGTGATTCAATATTTAATACAATTATACTAAAAATATTGAGAGTGTTACTTTAACTGAAAATAATTCAGAATTAAATTTATTGTTTCAAAAACTACAAAATTTAGTAAGAGCCCGAGTAAAAGGTATTTATATTACACATATTAGAGCCAATACAGGATTACCTGGACCTTTATCAGAAGGTAATCATATGGTAGATCAATTAATAGGGTCAGTACTTACTACCCAACAAGAACATAATGTTCATCATTCTAAGGTAAGATCATTAAAACAGAGACATGGCATCAATTGGCACTCTGCCAGAGCCATAGTCCTATCTTGCCCCACTTGCCAACCTTTAGTAGCACCTTTTTATCCAAGGGAGCTAATCCTAGAGGATTGATATCTAATCAACTATGGCAAATGGATGCGACTCGATTTCCAGAATTTGGAAAAACAAAATATATACATCATACTGTGATACTTATTCTCATTTTTCATGGGCAGCAGCATTATCATCTGAAAAAGCAGATGCTGTCATTACACATCTGTTAGAATGCTTTACTATTGTGGGTAAACCTGAAACTATAAAAACAGATAATGGATCAACATATATTTCAAATAAATGCAAAGAATTTTTTAATCTCCATCAAATAAATCATCTAACAGGTATTCCTCAGAATAGCCAGGGTCAGGCTATAATTGAAACACAAAATAGAACATTAAAAGTTATGCTGATGAAACAGAAAGTGGAGGGACAGTATACCTCCCCAAGAAACAGATTATCTTCAGCTCTATTTACTTGAAATTTTTTAAATTTGAATAATGAAAATGAAACTCCAGCATCTAAGCACTGGAGTGTGGTCACACCACGATCTATTGACCAACCAGTTTATTACAAGGACAACCTAAATAATCAGTGGATCCACACCACTGTGGTAAAATGGGGAAGGGGATTTTCTTATATTTCCACAGGAGACCGTAACTTTTGGGTTCCAGATAAAAATATTAAACTCAGAAGTGTTACCCATGAAGAAACAATGGCAGAGAAACCTGATGAAATTTTGAGTGAACAAATTAGCCCCAAGATTCCAGTGCCTAACCTTGACACACAAGGACAGGAAGTGCAAAAAGATGACATCAGTGCACCCAGAAATGGTGACTAGGCAACAAATGCAGAAACTAGGGAAAGCCACTGTGACAAGCCTACACAAACAAAAGCGTAAGTTAACACTTGTGAATATTTTTTAGCAATGTTTGTTTTCCTTATGTCAACTGTATAAGGAAAGGAATTTTATTATTGGACTTATGTCCCTAATCCGCTGCTGCTGTGAGGGGTTAGTTGGACAGAACCCACAGTCCCCATATTTACAAATGAATCTGTCTGGCTCCCAGGACCATATGATACCCAAGCACTATTTAAACCTGAAGAGGAGGGAATGAAGCTTGGTAATTATACTTCTGGGGTCACTGGCCCTCCTATTTGCTTTGGTCAACAATATCAGTATTTAAATATGACTGTAAAGTACTGGCTAACTCATTATGACTGGCCAGCTTCTGGGAATGACATCAAACGTGAGATGTTTATGCTAAGTGCTAATTCCATCTTTCGTTTTATCCCAGGTTTTACTCCTACAGATGTGGAAGCTCCTTCTTGTAAAGAGCACAGTTTTACATGACAAAGGGAATGGGTACATTGGACTTGATGTAAAAGAGGTCAAACTTTTTTCTTTACTAATACCTCTAAAGGTCCTATAATGGACTGGAGTCCAAAGGCAACTTTATTTGACAGTAATAATTAACATTGAGTTGCCAAGAGATGAGATTACCTATTCTATAAATAAAAATAAAATTAATATTAATATGATAACACCTACTTGTTGGACAGATGTTGAGTTTGCACCCCCCGCACCTGGAATTTATGGCTTTCCTAAACAAAATCATTTGTGGAAAGTACCAGCACCCCTAAAACCTATGAAGGGTTGGACTGGTGGATTGTTTTATCATCAAACCAGCACACCCCATACTTATGGTGTGGAATTTACTGTCCATGATGAAAGATACATTCAAGGTTGTGTTCAATTACCCTTTGTGTGGCTTAAGGGCAACATAAAGTGGAATGAAAAAAACAAGAGAATTGTTTTGTCCTGTGTGTCGACTATTTACTTTTATTAATAGTTTTCTAAGTTTTGATCCTCAAAAGGAACAGCTATATTTGTTGAGAGCCAGAACAGGTGTGTGAATGCCAGTGAACTTAACTAGGCCATGGCAAGAATCTCCTGCCCTGACAGTCCTTCAACTTCTGGCTGATGGTGTCCTGAAAAGAACCAAGAGATTTATTGGACTTTTGATTGCTGCCATTCTAGTAATTATTGCAGTGACAGCTTCTGCTGCCACCTCTGGGGTGGCTTTAACTCAAGGAATTAGAACCCATAATTTTGTGGCTGATTGGCATAAAGACTCTGAACAATTATGGACTGCTCAAAAACAAATTGACACTGAATTATATAATAAAATTGTCGATTTAGAACAAGCTGTTGTTATGTTGGGGGATGAGTTAGTTAGCTTTAAGAAACAAATGAAGTTAAAATGTGATTGGAATGTAACTACTTTTTGTATAACCTCTGTTAAATATAATAATATAATGAGAGTAATTTCCTTGGGAGAATGTTAAAAAGCATTTGTTAAACTATGATAACTTGACTAAGGAAATTGTTAATTTACAACATGAGGTATATTCAAATTTTGAAAATAAGTTACAAAAAATAGATGGAGATCAGATTTTACAAGGCATAGCTGATGGAATTAAACAAATGAATCCTATTCCAAAAATACAGGGACTTATAGGAAGTTCAGTAGGATCATTAGCAATATTTTTATTTTTTAAAAGAAAATACTATTTATTTGTTCATAATAAAAAGGAATTGCCAAAATGTTAAAAAAATATAACAAATTATAAAACAGTATGTTTGAATAATTCATACACAATGTATGATAGACACTTAAAGACTAAGTGAAAAATTCCTAGATAATTCAAAACACTTTGTCTGAAACTTTAAAAGTATTTGCAAATGTCTATAAATTTGAGATTGTTTGGTACCTATGACATACCTTTATGTAATCATTTATCTGTCCTTTTTCTTGACCTGGAACAATGCCCTCAAATTGATCAGATTTATATGATCCCTAAATTTAACAGTGAATCTTTCCAGTTCCGCATTTTGTAAGAGATTTGATAGTATAGGATTGTTGTCATTTATTAAACAAATGAACAAAATATTTTGTTTGTATACTCTCATATAAACAAATGGAAATATTAGTCATATCTCCTCCATTGATTTTTGTTGATAATCAATGTGGACATTGATCACATTGGATTTGAGAAAAAAAGAAAAATCCAAACATCTTACCAATTGTGAAAACATCAATGTGTGTAAAGTATGCAAATATATAAATATTTATCTACAAGGATAGTTATGCCTATATTTCATAGCCGTCTTTTATACATTCATTTAACAGAGAGGTTGGGCTGTGAAGCTAGTGAAGGATGCCCCACAAATATATAAATGTACACAGCTATGATTTAATAAAAAAAAATAAATAAAAAACAATATTTTTAATTATAGGATTCATTTTATATTTAATTTGTAAGAAAACGAAGCATGCCCAAAGTGAAAATGAACATGATGTGCAGGTGTTTGCTTTAATAATGACAGATAGGAATAATAGCCATCAAAAAACAGAAAGGAAATGTAGGATAATATTTGGAAATAAGCATATCCTAAATCAAGCACACAAATTGAACTCAGTGTGAGTTTAAAATGACTTGCTATTCTTCCAGAGGCTTAAGGGAACTGGGCCCTCCTGGGAAACACACAGAGTTGGCTTGCCTGAAGTTAAAAATTCCACAGGCCCATTCTCTGAAGCTGTGCACCCCATGAAGCCTGAGATCAAAGGGCATGCCACCCTTCCTCAGAGATACGGGCCAGAGGGTTGACATACGTTAACAACATATTGTCAGAGGTCTGTAGGTGCTCTGCCCTGAGGGAAAGACACAGTCGTTATTTCATACTGAGTAAACTGAGTGAACACTTGAAGATATTCTTCCATTAACTCTGTTCCCCTGTGGCTACTTTCTTCTTTATGATTTTCTCTAGACACCTGTCCAGAGCTTAGTCAGTGTCTAGAAGAAGATGTTTACTGCAAAAGCAATTGTGTTGATGTGGTAACAGGATATATCCTTTCAAGTTGATTACAGATAGGTAAATTGAGGTAATGGTGAAACTAATAGATAATACATTAAGTGTGTACATGACTAGAAAGGTATAAAATCAAACCCCTAAATAAAGAACTTTGCTTCACGACATCTTATCTCATGTAGTGTGTTTCTTGACTTAATAATTACAGGAGCAAGTTTACACCCACAGCAAAGCTGCTGTTCATTCACGTCTCCAGTCACACAACACAGGAATGTCCAAAGTAATTGCTGAAGTATAAATAAAACTATATCCTTCATCAAGCCATATATATATATGAAATATATATTTTGGTTTAAGGGTATAAACTATTCTGCCTTTCTCACTGATGTTAAATAATTATTCTTTATTTTTAAGTTGCATTCTATTTTAACTTAATAAATTTTAATCAGTCTTTTAAAAGTGACCTCTAGTATACCAAAATGCACATCAGCATGCTCTAAATTTGATATACACTAGACTACCTGATTGCTAACATTCTTTTTATTTTTCTAACAAATATTCTAACTGTACTAGGTAAAGTCAGTTGTAAGCACTAGAAGGAATGCTAAAATATATTAAAAAATCTTCTGTGCCCATTCAGAATGTCAATCAAAAGAATAAGACAGGCTAACTTGCAATCGTGCACATTATTATGACATAAAAGGGAATTTTTCATATAAACTAACAATGTACCTTTGATAGTTCAAAAATATAACTTGAGGTAGGGAAGTTGACTGATTGTATTACAGTAGGCAATCCTTCAATATCTTTTTCACATCATGGATTCATAGAAAATATAGTATCTGGATAAACAGTGAGCTAAAGAGAAAACATTGGTTGAAGTCAGAAGCAACAGGAACAGAGGGATTTGTTTTTCAAAGGGTTCTCCAAGCTTCCCCAAGGTCTAAGTCTCCTTAGCTACGCAGGGTAATAAGCAATATCTTAGTAGAACTGAAACCCATTTATGGAATACCTGTTAGGAAGCTCTGGTATGGGGATTAAGGATTTGATTTCTAGAACAAGAAAGACCTGAGTTCAAGGTAGGTGGCTCTTTGCCTTTATTCTAAGAATATTCAAGAAGAGATTTTGCAGTTCAAGAAGAGAAGTAATAACATCTGATTTGTGTTTAAGAACAAAAAACTTGGACATAGTGTGAAAGATAAATTAATTTATAAATTACTTAATTTCTCTAACCTTCAGTTTTCTTATCAATAAAATGGGATAATAATTTTAGTACTTCATAGGCTTTAAGGAGGTAATGCATGTATTTATTAATTTATGTAACAAATAAATATTAAGAGACAAAAGACTAATGTAGGCATTAGTAATATAGTAGCAAGAAAGCAGACATTATCTCTGGCTTAATGGCTCTTAAAGTTATCAAGAAAGATAAATATTAAACAAGTAATTAGAAGGGCACTGAGTATGAAAAAAGTGAAGATTGAGTCCACTTTATTTGGTATGTGTTGAGGACAGAAGGAAAATCAAACTTCCTGAATAGGTAATATATTTACTTATCCTCAGAATTCATAAGCTATTTGATTATTAGAAATCTGTATTTTTTCCAGTAGCACAATCTTAAAAACCTCGGGTTTTACCCTAAGAATAATAGAGAACAACTTTTGAAGTCATTCAAAAGTTTTTTAACAGGAGGTAAAGTAAAATCTGAGTTATGTTTAAGAACAATAATAATCACGTGGACATAGTATGGATAATGAATTAGAGGACCTGTTGCAGTAATGTAAGTGGTGGAGACTGAGATAATGAAGGCTTTGACCAGGTAAAGCAGTGGCATCCTGGGATAAATAGAAGATAGATTTGAGGAAGATGGTAAGAATTATGATGCTGATGATGAAGAAAATGAGGAGGACGATATTGTTCTCAAGTGCCATAATGTCTGGAAAATAATATTCACAATAGTTTCCTAACTTTACATTCAAATGTATATGACCTTCGGTAGCTTCATTCATCAAATTTTTCACAACACTCCATGGAATTATCTTTATTTCCCCAAAGTCTAACCTCTCTGATAGACTTTTGGCTCTATTAAGACATGGTGCATCACAATAATCAAGATCTCTATGTCCAAGATATAATAATTAAGAGATTTTCACGGAGTAGATATTGTTGGGACCAAGGCCGTCTGAATTTTGAGCAATAGGTTTAGGTGATTCTAATATAGTACTACTTCACAGTTTTTTTTTTTTAATATATAATCAAAACAGTATAAAAAATAAACAACCATAACACCACAATCCAAACCAAAAGTTTGAAAATGAATGATAACTTTAATTGATGTAATCTTCCCCTACCTCATACCCTATTTCCATTTAGATGTAATCTTAATTCTGAATTTATGTTTATCATTTTCTTGATTGTTAAAAGTGTTATATCATCCTTGTATATAAGCTTTAATAACATATTTTGTACTTTATTAATATATAATTTGCACACCATGCAATACACTCATTTAAAATGTACAGTGAAAAATTCAATGGTTTTTAGTGTATTCGCTGAGTTATGAAACCATTCCTCAATCTAATATTAGAGTATTTTAATCCCTCCTCTAAAAGGTATGTATGTGTATTTGTGTGTGTATACACACACAAGCAGTCACTGTCCATTTCCTAAACCCTTTAGGGCCAACCCCAGACCAGCACAATATAAATGGAATCATAAAACATGAAAAAAATTTTCACTACCTTCCTTTAATTAAGACTATTTATTTATTCATATTGTTTAGTATTTATTGAGGGTACAAAGAATTAGGTTACATTGATTGCATTTGTTAGGTAAAGTCCCTCTTATAATGTATCCTGCTCCCAGGAGGTACTATACACCATGACCCCCATCCCTCACACACCTCCCCTCTCCTTGCTCCCTCATTCCCCTACCCCACACCTTATATTAAATCATATACTTTTTTTTTTTTTTTTTTTTGTAGAGACAGTGTCTCCCTTTATGGCCCTCAGTAGAGTGCCATGGCATCTCATAGCTCAGAGCAACCTCCAACTCCTGGGCTTAAACGATTCTCTTGCCTCAGCCTCCCGAGTAGCTGGGACTACAGGCGCCCGCCACAATGCCCAGCAATTTTTTGGTTGCAGTTCAGCCGGGGCTGGGTTTGAACCCACTGCCCTCGGTACATGGGGCCGGGGCCTTACCGACTGAGCCACAGGCACCGCCCCACATACTACCTTTTTATTATACGTTACTGTGAGGGTACAAAAATTCAAATTACAATATTTGAATTTGTTCGATAGAAACCTTCCTGTAGCTATGTACTGCACCAAAAAGATGTGCCATTAACTTCTACATTGTGTCTATTCAGTGGGAGAACCACAAATTATCCCCCATCCCCCCATCTTGAATTGAAATGAGAGTTTTTCTACTATATGGGCATCTTTTTTGTAGCTTAAAGCATTCCATGTTAAGAATACTGCAGTTTGTTAACATTCCTGAATTGATAGGCATTTACATTGTTTCCACATCTTGTCAATTGTTAATTGAGTTATAATAAATAATCTAGTGTGTATTTCCCTATGATAAAATATTTTTTTTGTTCTTGGTAGATGTCTACTAGTGGGATTGCTGGGTCAAATGAAGATGTAATTTGAGTGCTTTGAATATTCTCCATATTTCTTTGCAAAGAGGCTGTATTCATTTTCATTCCCACCAGCAGTGTAAAAATGTTCCCCTCTCTCCACATCTGTGTCAGCATCTGCAACTTTAGGATTTTTTGATGAGGGCAAATCTTACTGTGTTTAGGTGATATCTCAGTATAGTTTTGATTTGCATTTCTCTGATGATTGGGAACAATGAGCATTTTCTCATATGTTTATTAGCCATTCTTGAGTCTTCATCAGAGAAGGTTTTGTTCCTGTACCTTGCTCAGTGATATATGGGATTTTTAGCTCTTTTTTTGTTGATTAATTTGAGTTCTCTCTAGATCTTCCTTATCAAGCCTTTGTCAGATTCTTAATACACAAATATATTTTCCCATTCTGAAGGTTGCCGATTTGCTTTCATTGTTGTGTTCTTAGCAGTGGAGAAACTTTTCAGTTTAATTAATTACTATTTGCTAATTGTTGTAGCAATTGTCACAGAATTCTTCTTCATAAAATCTTTCCCCAGGCCAACATCCTCAAGAGTTTTTTGTCACACTTTATTCTAAGACTTTTACTATTTTATGTCTTAGATTTAAATATTTTATCCATTTTGAGTCAATTTTTGTAAGTGGTGAAACGTGCGGGTCAAGTTTCAGTCTTTTACGTGTTGTTATTCAGATGTCCCAGCACCATTTATTCAATAGGGATCCTTTTCCCCAGTGTATGCTTTGGCTGGGTTTATCAAAGATCAGATGGCTATAAGGTCCTGGTTTCATCTCTCGATTTTCTATTCAGTTTCATTTGACTATGTCTCTATTTTTGTGCCAATACCACACTGTTGTGATCACTGTGGACTTGTAATATAGCCTGAAGTCTGACAGGGTGATGCTTCCAGCTTTATTTTTATTAATAAGAAATGCCTTGACCATACTTTTTTTTCTTGTTCCGTACAAATCAAAGAACTATTTTTTCCAGTTATTCAAAGTGTGATTTTTATATTTTTAATGGGGATTACATTGAATGAGTAGATTGCTTTGGGAAGTATAGACATTTTAACAACGTTGACTCTTCTCAGTCAGGGGCATTGTATGTTCTTCCATTTGTTAATGTCTTCTGCTATTTCTTTTCTGAAGGTTTCATAATTCTCATTGCAGAGATCCTTCAGTTCTTTTGTTAGGTATATTCATAAGTATTTCATTTTCTATGACGCTACTGTGAAAGGAATTGTGTCTGTGATGAATTTCTCAATTTGGCTGTTATTAGCATATACAAAGTCTATTGACTTGTGGACATTGATTTCATACCCTAAGACATTATTATATTTCTTGATTACTTCCAGGAGTTTTGTGGTCGAGTCTCTGGGGTTCTTGTAGTATAAGATCACATAATTATTTGATTTGCTATGCCCCCATTTGGATGCACTTTATATCCTTCTACTACCTGATGGCACTAGATAGAATTTCCAGAACTATGTTGAAGAGTGGTGGTTATAGAGGGCAACCTTGTGTGGTTCCAATTCCAAGTGGAACAGCTTTCAGTTTTACTCCATTCAGAAATATATTAACTGTGGATTTGTCATGAATGGCATTAATCAGTCTAAGAAATGTGTCACCTATGCCTATATTCTTCAGTGTTCTTGTTAGAAAAGGATGCTGATTTTTATCAAATGCTTTTTCTGTATCTATTAAGAGAATCACATGGTCCTTGTTTTTGCTTATATTAATATAGTCAATTATACTTACAGATTTGTGTATATGAAAGCAGCCTGTATCCCTGAGATGAAGCCTACTCAATAATGATGTATAACTTTTTTTTAATGGGTAGTTGTAATCTATTGGCTAGGATTTTGTTGAGTAATTTTTGCATTGATGTTCACTAATGAAAGTGGTCTGTAGCTATTGTTTTTAGTTTAATATTTCCCTGATTTTGGCATTAGGTTGATTTTTCCTTCCTAGAATGTGTTGAGAAAGATACCTTGCTTCTCAATGTTTTGGAATAGTTTCTGCAGTATTAAGTATTAGTTCTTCATTGAAGGTTTGATAGTATTCTGATGTGAAGTCATCTCATCCAGGGTATTTTTTGGTTGGAAGCTTTTTTATTGTTTCTTCAATCTCAGTGCTTGATATTTTCATTTCAACAGATCTATTTCTTCATGGTTAAATCTGGGGAGAGGGATTGATCCCAGGTATTGGTCCATTTCCTCTACTTTTTTCAAATTTCTGTGCATAGAGCTTTTTATAGAAGTTAGAAATAATCTCTTGCATCTCTGTGATATCTGTTGTTATTTCTCCTTTAAATTTCTGATTGAAGTTATTAAAGATTTTACTTTTATATTTCTAGTTTGTTTGGCCTATGGTTTATAGATTTTATTTATTTATATTTTAAGAACCATCTCTTTATTATGTTTCTGAATGTTTCTTTTTTCTCTTATTTTTTATTAAATCATAACTGTGTACATTAATGCATTTATGGGGTACAATGTGCTGATATTATATACAACTTGGAATGCTTACATCAAACTGGTTAATGTAGCCTTCACCTCACTTACTTAATTATTGTGTTAAGACATTTATGCTCTACTCTTAATAGATTTGACCAGGTACCCTTGCAATATACACCATAGGTGAGGTCTCAAAAATTATCCTCCTTCCACATACCCTCCCCTCTTCCCTCTCCCTCCTCTTCCCTCCTTCATCCTGCACTACATTTGTGTTTTATCTTTCATATAAAAGTGTGGATGATTATATATTGGTTTCATAATAGTGCAGAGTACATTGGATAGAAGAAAAAAGTATCAAATGAATTATTCTTTTTTTATTTCATTAATTTTTGACTTAATTTTGGTTATTTATTTTCTTCAGCTATGTTTGTGATTAGATTGCTCTTTCTTTTCCATTTCCTTTAGATAATTTGTAATTTTGTTGATGTTCACTTTTTCTATTTTTCAGATGTAGTCATCTAGCGTTATAAATTTCCCTTTTAAGACTGATTTTGCAGTATCCCACAAGTTTTGGTAACTTGTATCTTCATTGTTTTTATCTTTGAGAATTGTTTTTCCTTTTTTTTTTAAGACAGAGACTCACTTTGTCACCTTGATAGTGTGCCATGTCATCATAACTTACAGTCATTTCAAACTTCTGGGCTCAAGATAGCCTTGCTTCAGCCCTCCAAATAGCTTGGACTATAGGTGGCCAAGACAATGTTTGATTGTTTTTATAGATGAAGTCTTTCTCTTCCTCAGGCTGGTCTGGAACTCCTGAGCACAACCAATTCACCTGCCTCAGGTTCCCAGAGAGCTAGGATTACAGGTGTGAGTCACCATGCCTGGCTCTATTTTTAAAAAATTTAACAACTTCCCCCTTCACCTCTTCCTTGACCCAAATATCATTCAGTATAACATTATTTCATTTTTATGCCTTTGTGTGGAGATGAAAGTTTTTTTGGAATTTCATTTCATCTTTATTTCCTAGGGGTCTGAGAAAATACAAGTAATAATTTTAATTATTTTAATTTTGGTGATTTTTTATTTGTATCCTAAGATATGATCTATTCTGGAATATGTTCCATGGGCTGATGAGAAAAATGTATACTCCTTAGCTTTGGGATGATGTATTCTTTATAGGTCCATTAAGTCCATTTTTTTTCTAGGTTCGCATTTAAATCCTTTGTATCATTTCTTAGTTTCTGTTTAGAGAATCTATCTGATTGTGTTAGAGCAGTGATAACGTCTCTAGCTATTACTGTGTTATGGAATATCATATTGCTCAGACCAATAAAGGTATGTTTCCCAAATTTGGGAGGATTTAACTTTGGTTCATAAATATTTAAGATTGAAATGTTCTCTTGATGTATTGTTCCCTTGACCATCTTGGTCTTTCTGAACTTCAATTGCTTTAAATCCACTTATATCTGAAAATAAGATTGCAACCCTTCCTTTCTTCTGATCTCCATTTGCCTGATATACTGTTTTCCTTCCATTTATCCTGAGTCTTGATTTGTCCTTCAGGGTTAGGCTTGTCTCCTGGAGACAACAAACATATGGATGGCTTATGCTTTTTGATCCAATTATCCAGTCTGTGGCTCTTCAATGGGGAATTCAAGCCATTTACACTTACCGAAATAATTATGTGTAGTGGAGTTCCATTCATCTTATTTTGTCAGAGTCTGTTGCTTGATTTTATACTTTGTGCCATTGTGAAAACTAGGTTTTGTCCTTCATTTTCTGAGTGTTTGTTCTACTGGTGGCCTTGTGTTATGGTCAGTGTTAAGAATAGGTGTAGATGTTTCCTATAGAGCTGGTCTTGATGTGGTGAATTTTCTAAATGTTTGCAAATCAGCAAAATTTTTTATTTGTTCATCAATTTTAAAGCTTAGTTTAGAAGGATACAGAATTCTGAGCTTAACATTGTTTTATTAAAGAAGGTTAAGATAGATGACAATTTTCTTCTGTCTCAAGAAGTTTTATTTGAGAAGTCTGTTGTCACACTAATGGATCTGCCCCTATAGTTCAATTAGCACTTAACTCCTGGCTGCTTGCAGAATTTTGGCTTTTGTCTTGACTTTGTACACATCCATTACAATGTGTCTTGGAGATGCTCTGTTTGTGTTGAGGTGACTGGGATTTGATGTTCCTCTGAAAAGAGAGTTTTGGAATCTTTAGCAAAACTTGGGAAGCTTTCATTCATGAAATCCTCCAGTAGGGCTTTTATTCCTTTGAGACTTTCTTCTTCTACTTCAGGGATATCTATAACTCATATTTTTGAACACTTCATGAAGTCCTGTAATTCTCTGAGTGAATGTTCTGCTTTCTCTCTTTTCTTTTCTGCCTCTTTAACTATCTGAGTTAGCTCATGAACTTTATCCTCTAGCTCTGAGATTATTTCTTCTCCATGGTCTAATCTGTTATTGATTATTTTCTGCTGCATCTTTAAGTTCCCTGATTGACTCCTTCATTTCCTTAAGCTCCACCAAATACTTTCTATATTCTTTATGTCTTTGACAAATTTGGGGGGTTCTATTTTTTCTCTTTCCGATCAATTTCCTTTATTGTCTTTACCATCTGTATTTTAAGACCCCTTTCTGTGGGCGGCGCCTGTGGCTCAGTGAGTAGGGCGCCAGCCCCATATGCAGAGGGTGGCAGGTTCAAACCCAGCCCCGGCCAAACTGCAAAATAAAAAAAATAGCCGGGCGTTGTGGCGGGTGCCTGTAGTCCCAGCTGCTTGGGAGGCTGAGGCAAGAGAATTGCTTGGGCCCAGGAATTGGAGGTTGCTGTGAGCTGTGTGACGCCACGGCACTCTACCCGAGGGCACTACAGTGAGACTCTGTCTCTACAAAAAAAAAAAAAGACCCCTTTCTGTCATTTCCATTACTTCTTTATAGGTGAAGTCTTCTGAAGTAGCTGCCTCATGTCCCCCTGAAGCCCAACTAGCAGCCACTTCCCACAATATCCACCCAGCTAGCAGTGAAGCTGGTGGGAGATCCACTCCATCAGGTATTCAAACCTATTTGATCATCACTGAGTCCACTCACTCATCTAAAACTTCCACGGGAGTTCCAGTGCAGTCCAGCCCAAGATCAGGAACCTGAAAGACCGTACCTTCCTATCTCCAGAACTTTGTGTAAGGGCTGGCTAACTGGCTGGCCCCTGCCCATTCCCACTTACTTGCTTTTCGTGCAGGCTGTCCTCAGCTCTTGACATCATCACTGGCCTGTGTAGTCCACCACTGGCTCAATGTGCCCTCTGCAATGATGTCTCCAGGTAGATTCCTCCCACTGGGGCTTTTTTTCTCTTGCCTTTTTGGGAATGGGCTAGTAGGGTGATGTTTCTAGTCCACCATCTTGCCCTGCCCTGAATTAAGAAAACTTTTTAAAGATTCATCCAGGTCAGGTGCTGTGGCTCCATCTCAGCTATCCTAGCACTCTGGGAGGCCAAGGCATATGGATTAATTGAGCTCAGGAGTTCCAGACCAGCCTGAGCAAGAGCAAGACCCATCTCTACTAAGAATAGAAAAATTAGTGCTGGGTGCTTGTATTCTCAACTACTCAGAAGTTTGAGACAAGAAATTGCTTGAGCCCAGGAGTTTGAGTTTGCTGTGAGCTTTGATGCCACAGCATTCTACCCAGGGCAACAGATTGAGACTCTGTCTCCCCCCCACAAAAAAAAAGTCTCATGCATGTTGTAGGATGTATCAGAACTTTCTTTATATTAATAAATAGTATTACCTTGTGGGGACATATCACATTTTGTTTATACATTTATAAGTTGCTAGACATTTGGATTATTTCTACTTTTTGGCTAATATGAATAATGCTGCTATGAAGAGTCATGCACAAATTTTTATTTAGATATGTGTTTTAATCTCTTATTATATACCCTGGAGTGGAATTGATTGACTGTATGGTAACTTTATATTGAAATATTTGAGGAAGTGTTAGTCTGGTCTCCAAAGTGACTTCACTATTTTATACTTGCACTTGCCAACGTTTGTTGCTATTTCTCTTTTTGTTTATGGCTATCCCACTAGGTGTGCAGCTGTACCTCCTTGTGGTTTCAACTTAGATTTACATAATGACTAATAATGTTGAGCCTCTTTTCATATGCTCATTGACAATTTTAAAAATTTTTAAATAAATATTCCAATCCTTAATTCATTTTTTAAAATTGGGTTATTTGGCTTTTATTATTTATTTTAAAAAGATATTTATGAATTCTATACAAATACCTTACCAGAATGGTGCATTCAAAATATATATATATATATATTTTTTTTTTTACCATTCTTTGGGTTGTCTTCTACTTCCTTGATTTTATTCCTTGAAAGTTTAAGTATTTACTCTTGATGAAATCTAGTTTTCAATTTTTTTCTTGATTTGTAAGTAACTTTTTCTACATGGTGTAAAGTAGGAGGTCTAAATTCCTTCTTTTCCACATAGATATCAGGTTTCAAAAGAGTATCACTTTTCAAAGAAGTATTCTTTACTCCTATTGAATTGTGATATCACCCTTATCAAAAGTCATTTGAATGTATATACTTGTTTCTGTAGTACAAATTTTATTTGATTTATCAATATATCTATTGCTGCATAAGTACCATACTGTTATCATTCCCATAGATTTTTATTAAATTTTGATTTTGAATTTGGAAAGAGTCCTACAACATCTTTTTCAGGATTGTCGTGGCTATTTTGTGTCTCTTAAATTTCCATATGAATTTTGTGATCAGTTTTTCAACGTTTTATAAGGATATCAGCTGGGATTATGCTTAAACTTGCATTTAATCCATAGATCAACTGGAGAAACATTGAAAATTTGACAAAATTAAGTCTTTTGATCAATGAACACAAGATGTGCTTCTCTGTTTCTTTTGCCTTTCATTTTTTGAATGATATTTTATAACTTTCAGTCTACAGGTCTTTCACTTTTTTTTTTGTAAATGTTTTCCTAATTTATTACCTTTGTGCTATCATAAATGAAATTTGTTTTCTTACTTTAATTTTTGATTATTCATTAATAGAGTAAAGGAATAATATTAATCTTTATATGTTGATCTTGTATCTTTCACCCTAACTAAACTCATCTATTATTTTTCATAGGTTTTTTTTATGTACAATAATATTGTCATCTGTAAATAGAGATAGACAAGCTATTTCCTCCAACATGGATGGTAACTATTCCTTGCCTCATTATCCTGGTTATATTCCACACTGAAATGCTAATGTGAATTGGTGAAAGCAAGCATCCTTTTTTTGTTTCTAATTTGAGGGGGTAAGCATTCTTTCACTATTAAATATTATTTGATTTTTGTCCTTAACTCTATTAATATGGCATATTATGTTGATTAACTTTTGAAATGTTAAAAAGAAACTTGCATTCATTGGATAAATTTGACTTTGTCATAATAGATAATTCTTTTTATATGTTTGAAGATTCATTTAGCTAGTATCATGTTGAACATTTTAATGTTTATATTAATAAGGGATATTGGACTGTAGTTTTGATATGATGTCTTTGGTCTTTGTTTCATAGTGATACTTGTTTCATAGATTGAACTGAAAAGTACTATATTCTTTTTTTTTCTGAAAAAGCTTGAAATATTGGTATAAATTTTTCCTATAATGGTATTTATAACTTTCCAGTGATGTAATCTGATTTGGGTTTTCTTTGCAGGGGGTCATTTTTATAATGAATTTGTTCTCTCTATTTGTTATAAGTATATTCAGATTTTCTATTGCTTCTTAAGTCAGCTTTGGCAATCTGTATCATTCTAGAAATTTGTCAATTTCAGCAAATTCTCAGACCTTTTTGGCTCAGAATTCTTCATAGTATTTTCTTCTAGTCATTTTTTAAATTTCTGTTAGTGATGCTCCTTTTTTCATTTCTTATTTAATATTTTTTCCTTGTTCTTTTTTCTTCACCGATCGCACTAAATGTTTATCAATTTCATTGTTCTTTTCAAATCTAAACTTTTGATTCCATTGATCTTGTCTTTTTTCTATTATCTATTACATTTTTTTTCTAGGCTTCAGCTTCTTTTCTTTTAATTTGATATACTCTTTCTAGTTTTTAAGGTAAAAAGAATAAATTTTTGATTTCAAGTATTTTTTTCTTTTAAATGAAATGCAGTTATAAATTTTCAATCAAGGACTAATTTTTTCTCTCTGTTCTTCATATTACAAAATCTGTATCTTCAAATTGGTTGATATTTTTATTTTGCCCAATGTAATCTACTGGTACGTACATCTAGTGAAACTTTCATTTTGATGACTGTATTTTTCAACTCCAGGGTTTCCAAATGGCTCTAATTAAAGTTTTTTGATATAGCTTTTTAAAAATATAATTAATTTACCATACAATTTACTAACTTAAAGTGAATGGTTTTAAGTATATTTGAAACTAGCAACACAATCTTTTTTTTAATTTTAACTTTTATTTTTACATGCATGCACGTGTTAATTAGGTTTCCATTTTTTTGCCTTCACAAAATTAAAAAGACTTAATATTTAATAACAATAACTGTTTAAGATAAGGATTAGAAACAAAAACTTTGTAAAGAATGAACGAACATAAATACATTCAGAAAAGGAATCAGACAATTGCTTCGTCAAAATATTAAGCAATAATAATAATAAAAACAATGCAAATAAAGTAACATTTACATTGTCAAATAAGAGTATGTCTATTATAGAATGCTTTGACTCTGAGATTTAGTATGGAGTCATCAGTTAACTTCTTATTTTTTTTAGTATCAAAAAATAGACAACTAATATTTATAAATAAAAGTAAATGATATTTTCAAAAAAGAGATCATGCTAAATCTTATAGACAGTAGGAAAAGAAGAAATACATCAAAATCATTCTGCTTGATCTGGCTACACCTGATATAAAAGTTAGAGAAAATGTATTATTATAAAGGAGAAAGTACAAACATATGTCACTTATAAATGAGGATACAATATCCTAAACAACATATTATCATGTTGAGTTAAAAATTAATGTTTAAGCAATATACTTTGGTCAAAATTAAAACCAATTTATGTGAAGATTAGTCACCATTTTCTTTTCTTTTCTTGTTTTTTTTTCTTCTTCTTTTCCTCTCCCTTAGCCCTTCTCTCCTTCTCTGTCTGCTCTCCCCTTCCCCCATGCCCCACCATGTCATTAATTGTCTTCAAATCAAAATTGAGTACATAGGATTCATACTTCTCCACTCCTGATAGCTTCACTAAGAATAATGTGTTCCACCTCCATCCAGGTTAGTATAAATGCTGAAAAATCTCCATTTTTTTCCATTTTTTTATGGTTGAATAATATGCCATTGTATGCATATGCCACAGCTTACCGATCCATTCCTGGGTTGAAGGACATTTAGCTTGTTTCCACATTTTGGCAATTGTAAACTGGGATGTGATAAATAGCCTAGTATGGGTCTTTATAATAAAAGGTGTTTTTTTTTTTTTTTTTTTCCTTTTGGATAGATGTCCAGTAATGAGATTGCAGGATCAAATGGGAGGTCCAGGTTGAGTTCTTTGAGGTTTCTCCATACTTTATTCCAAAAAGGTTGTATTAGTTTGCAGTCCCACCAGCAGTGTAAGAGTGTTCCTTTCTCTCCACAACTGCACCAGCATCTGCAGTTTTGAGATTTTGTGATATAGGCCATTCTCGCTTAGGTTAGATGATATCTCAGGGTGGTTTTAATCTGCACTCTCTAATAATTTGGGATGATGATCATTTTTTCATATAATTACTAGCCATTTGTCGGTCATCTTTGGAGAAGATTCTATTCATCTCTATTCCCCATTGATGTATGGGATTGTTTTTTTTTTGTGAATTAATGAAAATTCTGTATAGATCTTGGTGATTAAGTGTTTGTCTGATTCAAAATATGCAAATATCCTTTGCAATTGGGTAGGTTGTCTATTTGCTTTGGTTGTTATCTCCTTGGATGAACCAAAAACTTTCAATTTAATTGAATCCCATTTGTTTATTATTGGTGTTGTTGCTATTGCCATGGCAGTCTTTCTCATAAAATCTTTCCCCAGGCTGATATCTTCCAGTGTTTTTCCTATTCTTTTTTTGAGGATTTTTATTGTTTCATGCCTTAAATTTAAGTCCTTTATCCATCTTGAATCAAATTTTGTGAGTGGAGAAAGTTATGGGTCCAGTTTCAGTCTTTTACATGTATATATCCATTTCTCCCAACACCATTTATTGAATAGGGAATCTTTCCCCCAGTGGACGCTCTTGTTTGTTTTATCAAAGATTAGGTGGCTGTAAGTTGTTGATTTCATTTTCTGGTTTTCTATTTGATTCCAAATGTCTATGTCTCTATTTTTGTATCAGTACCATGTTGTCTTGATCACTATGGCCTTGTAATACAGCCTAACATCTGGTCTCGGCTTTGTTTTTATTGTTAAGAACAGTCTTAGCAATACGGTTTTGTTTCTTATTCAATACAAAACACAGAATCATTTTTTGCAAGTCTTGAAAATAGGATGTTAGTATTTTAATAGGGATGGCATTGAATCAGTAAATTGCTCTTGGAAGTATAGACATTTTAACAATGTTGATTCTTCCCAGCCATGAGCATGGTATGGTTTTCCATTTGTTAAGGTCCTTTGCTATTTCCCATTTTAAGATTACATAATTTTCTTTTTTTTCCTTGTTTTTTTATTGAGCAATAATAATAATAATAATAATAATGCAAAAAAGTAACATTCGCATTGTCAATTTTCTTTATAGAGGTCCTTCACCTCTTTTGTTGGGTATATTCCTAAGTATTTCATTGTCTTTGGGTCTATGGTAAAGGAAGTTGTGTCTTTAATTAACATCTCATCTTGGCTGTTTTTAGCATATACAAAAGCAACTGACTTGTGGACATTGATTTTATATCCTGAAACATTTCTGTATTTTTTAATGACTTCCAAGAATCTTGTGGTTGAGTCTTTAGTGTTCTCTAAATATAAGATCATATCATCAGCAAAGATAGAGAGTTTTACTTCCTCTGCTCCAATTCTGATACCCTTTATTTTCTAGTCTTGTCTAATTGTATTGGCTAGAACTTCCAGCACCATGTTGAATAGTAATGGTGACAGAGGACAACCTTATATGGTTCCAGTTCTAAAAGGAAAGCTTTCAGTTTTACTCCATTCCGTAAAATATTAGCTGTGGGTTTGTCATAAATAGCTTTGATCAGTTTCAGAAATGTGCCACATATGCCTATACTGCTCAGTGTTCTAATTAGAAAAGGTTGCTGGATTTTGTTGAATGCTTTTTCTGCATCTATTGAGAGGATGTTACTTCTGTTGATACGGTGAACAACCTTTATAGACTTGCATATATTAAACCAGCCTTGCATCCCTGGGATGAAATCTACTTGATCGTGATGTTTGACTTTTTTGATGATAAACTGTAATCTGTTGGCTAAGATTTCGTTGAGAATTTTTGCATCTATATTCATGAGTAAAATTGGTCTGAAATTCTTCTTTTTATTTTGGGATTTTCCTGGTTTTGGTATCAGAGTGAAGTTTGCTTTAGAAAATGTGTTGGGGAAGATTCCTTCCTTCTCGTTTTTTTTTTTTTTTCTTGAATAATTTCTGAAATACAGGAATAAGCTCTTCTTTGAAGGTTTGATAAAATTCTGGTGTGAAGCCATCCAGAGCAGGGCATTTTTTGGTTGGGAGATTTTTTTATTGTTTCTTTAATCTCAGTGCTTGAAATTGGTCTGTTCAGGAGATCTATTTCTTCTGGGGTAAGTCTAGGAAGATGGTGCAATTACAAATATTGATTCATTCCTTCACGTTGTCTAATTTCTGGGCATAAAGTTTCTGGTAGTATTCAGAGATAATCTCTTGTATCTCTGTGGCATCAGTTGTTATTTCCCCTTTGTAATTGCTGATTGAGGTTACTAGAGATTTTACTTTTCTATTTCTAGTTAGTCTGGCCAAAGGTTTATCTATTTTATTTATTTTTTTCAAAAAACTATCTCCTTGTTTCATTAATTTTCTGAATGATTCTTTTGTTTTCAATTTCATTAATCTCTGATTTAATTTTCAATACTTCTTTTATTCTGCTGGGTTTAGGTTTAGATTGTTCTTCTTTTTCTAATTCCATTAGATTGCTTGTGAGTTTCTTGATGTGCTCTCTCTCTGTTTTTTGAATGTAGGCTTCTAAAAAGATAAATTTTCCTCTCAGTACTGCTTTTGCTGTATCCCATAGGTGTTGATAACTTGTATCTTCATTTTTCATATACTCAAGAAAGTTAATTATTTCCTTTTTTATTTCTTCTCACACCGAACTATCATTCAGCCTAAGGTTGTTTAACTTTCACGCCTTTATGTGAGGTTGAGCATTTTTGTTGGAGTTGAGTTCCACTTTTAGTGTCTTGTGGTATGAGAAGATGAAAGGTAGAATTTCAATTCTTTTGATTCTGTTGAGGTTTGTTTTGTGTCCTAGGATATGATCAATTTTGGAGAATGTTCCATGGAACAATGAGAAGCATGTATATTCTTTATCTTTGGGATGGAGTATTCTATATATGTCTATCAAGCACAGTTGTTCTAGGGTCTCATTATATATCAAACATCTTTGTTTAATTTCTGTTTATAGGATCTGTCCAGCTCTGAGAGAGGGGTATTAGAGTCCCCTGTTATTATGGTGTTATAGGATATCATATTGCTCAAACTAAGGAAAGTCTGTTTCAAGAATCTGGAAGCATTTTAATTAGGTGCATAAATATTTAGAATTGAAATGTCTTCTTGTTGTATTTTTTCCTTGACTAATATGAAGTGAACATCATTGTCTTTTTTGACTTTAATTGCTTTAAATCCATCTGAAAATAAGATTGCAACCCCTCTTTTCTTCTGTTTGCCTGAAAAATTGACTTCCAACCTTTAACTTTGAGTTTTAATTTGTCTTTTAATGTGAGGTGTGTTTCCTGCAGACAGCAAATAGATGGCTTCTGTTTTTTAATCCAATCAGCCAATCTATGCCTCTTCAGTGGGGAATTCAAACCATTGACATTTATAGAGATAATAGATTAGTGTGGTAGGGTTTGGTTTATCTTATTTTGTGAAAGTCCATTGTTTAGTGTTGTCTTTTCTATCATTGTGGAAACTAGGTTCTATTCTTTAATTTATAGGTGTTTACTTTGCTGAAGGGCCATTGTGATGGTCAATGTGTAGAACAGGTTGAAATATTTCCTGTAAGGCTGGTCTTGTTGTGACAAATTTCCTCAATGTTTGCATATCAATAAAAGATTTAATTTCTTTGTCAATTTTAAAGCTTAGCTTAGCAGGATATAATATTCTGGGATGGAATTTGTTCTGTTTAAGTAGATTAAAGACAGATGACCATTGTCTTCTGGCCTGAAATGTTTCATTAGCGAAGTCTGCAGTGACCTTGATGGGTTTGCCCCCATAGGTCACTTGGCGCTTATTCCTGGCAGCTTACAAAATCTTTACTTTTGTCTTGACTTTAGATAGATGCATCACAATGTGCCTTGGAGAAGCTCTATTTGAATTGAAGCGACCAGGGGACCAATATCCCTCTTAAAGGAGTATGTCAGAATCTTTGGTGACATTAGGGAAATTTTCATTTATAATATTCTCTAGAATGGTTTCCATTCCTCTGGGACATTCTTCTTCCCCTTCTGGGATACCTATAACTCGTATGTTTGAACGCTTCATAGAGTCCCATAATTCTGTCAGTGAACATTTTGCTTTCTCTGTCTTCTTTTCTGCCTCTTTAACTATCTGAGTTATCTCAAGAGCTTTATCCTCTACCTCTGAGATTCTTTCTTCTGCATGATCTAATCTATTGTTGATACTTTCTATTGCATCTTTAAGTTCCTTAATTGACTACTTCGGTTCCTTCAGCTCTGCTACATCCTTCTTATATTCTTCGTATCTTTCATCTCTTATTTGATTCTGTTTTTGGATTTCCTTATGGTTATTTTCTACTTTCTCAGCAATTTCCTTCATTGTTTTCATCACATGTATTTTAAATTCCCCTTCTGTCCTTTCTAACATTTCTTTATAGGTGGAGTTCTCTGCTGTAGCTACCTCGCAATCCCTAGAAGGGGTTACTCTGAACTGGTATTTTGTGTTACCAGGATTTTTCTGCTGATTCTTCTTCATGAGTGCTTTTGTTTACCTGTATCCTTACCCTAATTATTCTTTCACTTCTTGCTCTTTAAAGTTTTAATGAGTTCTTTTGGTAGGGGACCAGAAGGATGAGAAAATTGAAGAGCAAGAAGGGAAAAAAGATATAAAATAGAAAGAAAAAAGAGAAAGAAGAGGGGGCGATTAAAAGGAAATATTGACAAAAAGAGGAAATTCACTGAAAGAAAGAAACAGTAATAATATAGATGTATAGTAGTATACTATGACACAACTTTAAGACCCCCAACCTCTGGGGGTGCTGGGTTGGATGATTCCCTTGAAGTCAAAAGCTATTTGCCAGCCAGATCAAACACAGTACCCCACCTCCACCAGGTAGAGACAAAAACCAAAAATACTATAAATCAAAACAAAATAAACAAGCAAGAACCCTTATAGAATAACACTGGAGGAAAAAAATAATAGGGGCAGAAACACTGGCAAAAATGTAATTTTAATTGTTACAGAAGGCAAAAATCAAAAATTGTATTTAAACTAGGATTGTGAAAAAATAAATATAAAACAAGAAAAATACCAGGGAAAAATGCTCAAATTAAGAAAAAACTGAGCAAACAAAAAAAGCATAACCCCCAAAACCCTCGAAAGCCCCCAAACTGAAGAACCAAATAGTGTGTGTGTGTGTGTGTGTGTATGTATATATATATATATATATATATATATATATATATATATATATCTTGCTGAATATTGTTCGGGCAGCAGGTGATCTTCTGAAGTATAAGATGTTAATCACAATATCACAATATTAATACAGGTGTATGAGACAGAGACTGGAAGCCTCTGCTGGTCTCAGACCCCGCAGGCTTGGAAGCCCCAAAATGTCCTCAGCCCACTTGAAAGACACTCCAAACTATGAACCTTGGCCAAGCAGCTTTCCAAGGAAAGCACTTATCTCTGGGATCTCTCCCTGTGTGGCTGCCTGCTTATCCAGTGCACCAAGTCTAGACTCCCACTGTGCCCCTGAGGGCCAAGGCTGTTAATCTGCCACACTTAGAGCTCCACACTTCCCCAGTGTCTCAGTGCCCTCCTATGGGCAGCTCAGTCACTAGATTGCTCACCCAAGGTTTTCTACCTGATCTCTGCGCTGCAACACACGGGGCAGCTCTCCCACAGATGCTGTGTGGGCAGCTGACAGCTGAATGATAGTAGCTCCTTTCCGGCTCAGCGACTCAGACCTGGGGCCCCAGACAACACCCAAAGTTGTCTGCACACACCAGCCCAAGATCTCCCAAGGCAGTTTAATCGAGTGCCCAAGTCCAAGAAAACCAAAATAGCCCACGGGTAAAGCTTTTCCTGCTTGCAGTCTCGTTGTTGCTATGGTTACAGCTGCAGGCAGCCTCCAACCGAACAAACGCACCTACCACTTGCCATATTTTCCACCACTTCTGTCTTTCTTGTGGGGTTCAGAAGTCTCTCACAGGCTTCCTGTGTCACCAAATGGAAGCCTCTGGGTAAAACCCAGTGGCCAGAAATGCCTGGAGTCTACTCTCGCCACTCTCACTGCGCCCAGCTGCACAGAAGCTGTTAGTCAGCAACCATCTTTCTCTCTCTCTCTTTTTTTTTTTTGAAACAGAGTCCTCACTCTGTGACCCTTGGTAGAGTACCATGTTATCATAGCTCACAGCAACCTCAATTCTTGAGGTCAGGAGATCCTCTTGCCTCAGCTTCCAAAGTAGCTGGGACTATAGGTGCCTGCCACAAAGATGAGTTTGTTTTTTTTTTAAGAAACAGGGTCTGTGCTCTTGCTCAGATTGGTCTCAAATTTCTTAGCTCAAACAATCCACCAGTCTTGGCCTCCCACATTAGTAGGATTATGATTGTGAGCCACAATCAATTTTATATCCAGGCACAATCAATTTTAAAAGAGTTTCAGAACTTCCCAGTAAAATTTCCTCCCCCAAACATAGATTTACATATGCCACAAACTGCCGCGCCCACGGCATAGAGCCGTTGTGAGGCGGCGCTGTCCACGTTATAGAACGACGGGAAGGTGAATTGTGCTCTGCGGAGCTTAGCCCCCAGTGCCCCCAACACGTACAAGCATCAGAAATGTTGCACTACGTGTCTTAGGTATTTGCCAAAGTTTAAAGATTATGGCATCTGTTCATGTGATTGTCATTCTGTACCTGAAACTCATTCACTCTGATAAATTGTCAATATGTACGTTCTTAAGAATGAGCACAATGCACTGTTGATTCAGATAGAGCACAACCTCGTGAGATTGTCAGACTCAGTGGCACTGATAATGAACACACAAAGATGTTTTCCCATCGTAAATACCAGAGAGCTGAAACAATAAACCCTAGAGCACAAACAATAGACTACCTACATAAGTTACAAATTCACTAGAACACATCCACTCATCATAATACAATAAAGTTCTGTTCAGAACACCGTGCTTCACCAACTCTCACATATAATAGAAATCAATGAAAGAACTTAATACATGCCAAAAAATCAACTCTTAAGTTATAATCAGTAGAAATAAAAATAGAAGTAGTCAAGCATTAAAATCAAGAAAAAAGTTAAACTGTTCAGGAAAGATAATAAGAAACTAAGAAAAGAATTGTAGGCGGTTACAACACAAAGATAAGAGGAAACGAACAAAGTTAACTGATAAACCGCTACCCTCTGGGGGGGGACGGAATGTGGAGAAACCTGACAATGCATAATAAACTACATTTGTAAGCACTAAAGATAACCAGCAGAATGAAAACTGCATTATGTAATTGTGTAAAAAATGTATAAATACCAACATGTGCACCTAGTAAAATTACAGCTGCATACTTCACCCGTAGTGTGTCAGACTGTCATTCCTTCGCCGATCTCTCGATCTTCCTCGTTCCCTCTCCCTGCATTCCCTCGGACTGAAGGCCACCGACCGGGCGGTCCGCGGCAGTTGGCGCCTCGAACAGGGACTTGAAGGACAGGTAATTTTCCCCTCTTTCTCTCTCTCTTTTCAAGGTTGAGGACGGCTCTTACCAGGGTGCTGCAGACCCGCCGGTAAAGGCTGACCGGTTAAGCGTAAGTAATCACAGACACTCATGGGGCACGCATTAACTAAAGAAGGAAGAATGTTGAGTATCATGTTACAGCGTTTGTTGGCCAAAAACGGGTTCAATGTGTCCCTCAAGCGGTTGGAGGATCTTATGCATTTTGTTAGGCTTGTCAGCCCCTGGTTTGTGGAGGACGGATCGCTGTCTTTAGCCGATTGGAAAAGGGTTGGAAGGGAAATGCGCCACTATGTG
This sequence comes from Nycticebus coucang, assembly GCF_027406575.1. Taxonomy (NCBI): domain Eukaryota; kingdom Metazoa; phylum Chordata; class Mammalia; order Primates; family Lorisidae; genus Nycticebus; species Nycticebus coucang. The sequence continues at coordinate 73,406,230 of NC_069804.1, forward strand.
CAGGCTAACGGGGAACATTCTCTCCCCGACCAAGCTTTCCCTCTGTGGTTGCAGATTAGGGAACTTCTTACTGACACTATGCATCTTGAGGCGTTTGTCCGTGAGACTGCTTCTGATACTAAAAGTCAGCACACCTATGAGGAGGTTGCTGTGGAAGAGGCTGCAGGAGAAGAGTTAAAACCTGTAGGAAATGAATCAAAGCCTCCATGTACTTTAGTCACGGCTCCGTGCGCTGTGGCCACGGCTCCGTGCGCTGCAGCCTCGGCTCCCCTGTTGCCGGAATCAGAGGATTCCCCTGATGACGATTGGGATGTAACAGATGACATAGAGCAACAGGATAAGGCAGGAGATTTCTTTGATCATGTCCAACAGCCCCCTGTGGCATGTGTGAATAAGTCAAGAGCTCGTCCTGCTACGCGAGTTTCTCGCCCTTGTGCTCCGTGGCCCCCGTTTCCACCTATGGGATTTCGGGGGGCCATGGATGAGGCTCGTAGGCAAGGAGACTGCTCTTTTGCATTTCCGGTTAAAGCACCTCCAGCAGCTGATGAGGTCCCAGTATGGGAACCCCTCCCTTTAAAAACACTAAAGGAATTGCAGCAGGCTGTCCGTACTTCGGGCGCTTCTGCACCTTATACTTTGCAAATTATAGATTTGGTTGCGAGCCTTTGGCTCACACCTTATGATTGGCACCAAACAGCCAAAGCCACATTGTCCCCTGGGGACTACGTTCTGTGGAGAACTGAATATGAAGATAGATCTAAAGAAACTATTACTCAATTTAGTAATAGACGGGGAACTAAGCCCACTATGGCCATGTTATTAGGCACTGATAATTTTGCCTCTCCTGAGGCACAGGCAACCATACCTCGACAATTCTTAGAAGCAATAACAAAAAATGCTGTTAATGCCTGGCGTAAACTCCCTCCTCCAGGAACCAAAGGCAGTACTTTAGCAAACATTAAACAGGGTATGGAAGAATCATACCCAGAATTCATTTCACGGTTAGAAGAAGCCATTAACAGAATGCTCCCCCCGTCTGAGGGCACATCACTGTTGCTTAAACAGTTAGCTTGGGAAAATGCCAACGCGCTGTGTCAGGACCTTATACGTCCTCTAAGAAAAACAGGTACTTTACCAGATTATATTAAAACATGCATGGATGCCTCACCAGCTATAGTCCAGGGTATGGCCTATGCTGCAGCAATGCAAGGACAGAAATTCAGCGCCTATGTTAAAAATACCTTCAATAAAGGAGGTAAGGGGCCAAGAGCTCCTGCTAACACTTGTTATAATTGTGGCAAGCCAGGACATATGCAAAAGGACTGTAAACGGTCCCATGCCAATAAGCCGAGGGGAGACCCACCCGGCTTATGCCCCCGTTGTAAAAAGGGGCGACATTGGAAAAATGAATGTAAATCAAAGTTCCATAAGGATGGAACCCCTTTAAATGAAGACAAGGGTGACACTGATTCTGAAGATCAGGAAGTACGAAGGTCAAAAAACTAGATGAGGGGTGTTCTCCCAGCCCAAACCCCAAGGGAGATCAGGCTACGGTCCAAGACATGCAGCCATCATCCACTTTAAATCCTCAAGCCCCTGAATTTACTATTCATGACCTTTCACGGGGCACTCCTGGCAGTGCAGATTTAGATCTTGCTAGTGAAAAGGATGTGATTTTATCCAAATGGGACGGTGTTACTTTAATTCCTACTGCCGTCAAAGGACAACTGTTACCAGGGACAGTTGGACTTATTATTGGAAGAAGTTCAAATTATACTAAACATTTTGAAGTTATTCCAGGAGTAATTGATTCAGATACTCAAAACACAATTAAAATAATGGTTAGAGCTTTAGTAGAAACAACTCAAATACGTAAAGGCCAAAGAATTGCTCAGTTACTATTATTACCATATGTTCCTTTACCAGCACCACATTTAAAAGCAAATAGAGGACAAGGTCAGTTTGGTTCCACTGAGCATGTGGCTCTAGTGCATGATTTGTATAATCGACCATTTCTGAAAATAAAGTTGAATGGCAAAGTATTTAAAGGATTAATGGACACAGGAGCTGACAGAACCTGTATTACAGCTTCTGACTGGCCACAGTCTTGGCCAGTGCAAAAAACCGGTTCTTCTTTAGTTGGCCTCGGTTCAGCCACAGGAGTTATGCAAAGTACAGCTTATCTTTCATGGGAATTTGAAGGAAAAAAAGGTTTTGTTCAACCGTATGTGTTGCCCTCATTACCATTTACACTCTGGGGCAGAGATCTTTTACATATTATGGATTTAAAATTAGTTTCTGCTGATCATTTAAATAACCAGCATTTTATATAGGGGCCACTGCAGAAAATTATGCAATCAAAATAAAATGGTTAACAGATACGCCTGTATGGGTTAGTCAGTGGCCCCTAACAACAGAAAAGTTACAGGCACTACAAACTTTAGTTCAGAAACAAGTAGATAAAGGGCACCTGGAAGAATCCACTAGCCCATGGAACACTCCTGTATTTGTGATAAAGAAAAAATCTGGGAAATGGAGACTCTTACAAGATTTAAGAGCAATCAATGCAATTATGGAAGATATGGGAGCCTTGCAACCTGGGCTCCCTTCCCCTGTGGCCATACCTGAGGGATGGTCAATTATAATTATTGATTTACAGGATTGTTTTTTCACCATTAATCTACATCCTGATGACTGCCCTCGATTTGCTTTTAGTGTTCCTTCATTAAATTTACGAGAGCCTTTTAAAAGGTATCAATGGAAAACTTTACCTCAAGGTATGAAAAATAGTCCTACATTGTGTCAAAAATTCGTGGCTGCTGCTTTAGCAGCACTGCGAGTACAATTTCCAGATGCTTACATTATTCATTATATGGATGATATTTTATTGGCTCATCAACATCAGGCACAAGTACAACTTATGCTGGAAAAGGCCATAGAGCAATTAACTAAGTTTGGTCTAATTATTGCCCCAGAAAAAATTCAAAGAGATAAGCCGCTTAGCTATTTAGGTCAGTGGATTCATTCTGATTACATCACCCCTCAGAAAGTACAGATAAGAAGAGATAAATTACAAACACTTAATGATTATCAAAAACTCTTGGGAGACATAAATTGGATTCGGCCTTATTTGAAAATTACTACGGGAACTCTCAGTCCTTTGTTTGCTATTTTGCAAGGAGACTCAGATCCACGGTCTCCAAGAATAATGACTAAAGAAGCTTTACAGACACTGGAGGTTGTAGAACAGGCACTTAGCCAAGCTAGAGTTAAACAGATTAATTATCAGAAACCATGGTCTTTATTAATTTTCTCTACTGAATATACGCCCACTGCCTGTTTGTGGCAGGCAGGCATTTTAGAATGGATCCATCTACCACATGTACAAGCAAAAGTTGTTGCTGATTATCCTTATTTAATCTCTTTACTCATAGACAAAGGCAGGAAACGATCTAAAGAGTTATTTGGCAAAGAACCTCATGTCATTATAACTGCTTATAATAAAACTCAAATAGAACAATTACTTCAAAATAATGAAGATTGGATATTAGCCTTGCAAGGTTACACAGGTCAAATTTTATATCATTATCCAAAACATCCTTTAATTGAATTTGCAAAAACGGTTTCACTTGTATTTCCTCTTATGTGTGCCAGACAACCACTGTCTCAAGTTATTACTTTGTTCACAGATGGTTCCTCAACAGGCAAAGTTGTGGTTTTTAGTCCAGGCATGTCACCTCTTATAAAAGAAATAACACAAACTTCAGCCCAACAAGCAGAACTATGGGCTCTGATTTTAGCTTTTGAACATTTTTCACAGAAGTTTAATCTTTATACAGACTCTAAGTATGTTGCTTCCTTATTTCCAGCTATAGAAACTGCTCTTTTAACAGGAACTTCAACTATACTGCCTTTGTTAAAAAGGCTTCAAACTTTAATTCAACAAAGATACAATCAATTTTATATTGGTCATATAAGAGGGCACTCGCAATTGCCAGGGCCATTGGCTCGGGGCAATGCCACTGCAGATTTACTTACAAGAACTGTAGTGACCACAGTCACTCAGGCTGAGGACAGCCATGCTTTGCATCATCAAAATGCTAATGCATTAAGAAAAATGTTTCACATCACCAGAGAACAGGCAAGACAAATAGTCTTGCGGTGTAAGGCATGCCCTCTTACTCATCATCCTTTAAAATTTGGAGTTAATCCTAGGGGCCTCCGCCCCAATATTTTATGGCAAATGGATGTTACCCATGTGCCAAGCTTTGGAAAATTAGCATATGTACATGTAACTGTGGATACTTTTTCACATTATATTTGTGCCTCTGCAAGAACTGGCGAGGCTTACAAGGATGTTATTCAACACTTGTTTAACTGTTTTCAACAGCTAGGTATCCCTCTGCAATTAAAAACAGATAATGCTCCAGCCTATACGTCTCGAGCATTTGTTAACTTTTGTGCTCAATGGAAAATAGCTCATTCTACAGGGATCCCTTACAATCCACAAGGGCAGGCCATTGTGGAGCGAACCAATCAAATATTAAAATTACAAATTGAGCGCCTACAAAAGGCCCATACATATTTCTCTCCTCATCACATTTTATCGCATGCTTTATTTGTATTAAATCATTTAAATGTTAATTCAGAAAATCACACACCAGCATTTGTACATTGGCAACCTGAGACGAAAAACGTCTTGCCCAAAGTTCTTTGGAAAGATTTATTAACTGGTTTATGGAAAGGACCCGATGTCCTTATAACCTCGGGACGAGGGTATGCTTGTGTTTTTCCACAGGATGCAGAATCTCCCATCTGGATCCCAGACCGACTGGTCAAGCCGGCTCCTCCGAAAAAGACAACGCAAAAGGAGACGCCAGCGGCTTCTTCGAACTCTCACACATCGGCTGGAGAAAGTGAAAGTGCACCCGCCGAAGACGAACAAAATCACGTGGACACAAGTTAGAACTCTTACCCAAGAGGCAAAACATTTATTGTTGTCTCAAGGCAAAGCTTTAACTCCTGTAATGTATTTTGTAGCATTTCTAACTCTCATCTCTGCTCCTAAAGTGGAGAGTGCAGCCTACTGGGCATACATTCCAAATCCACCTTTATTATACCCTGTAGGATGGCTGGATTCAGAGCCTATAAAAATCTTAACTAATGATACCCTCCGCTTGGGAGGCTTACAAGATTCAGAATCACGAGGTCACGCTTCTTCACTAATCAATTTTACAGGTAGAGCGGACTCACTCCCAATCTGCCTTACTTTAAGAGGGAGAGCTCCGCCGTTTTGTGTACAAACTAGCTATAGAGTGTTCTTAACAGACGCTCCAGACCCCGCTGACGCAACTAAACGTTATGTTTGGCAATATGAACTTCAAACCTTAGGACATATAACTTTTAATGAAACTTTTGAAAAAGTAACTACTTTACCTATTCCCAACTGTAAAGAAAAATATAGAAATATAAATCAGTTCTGGGAATCATCTTTAACTAAAACACCCGTCTGGCTGTCATGTGGTTTTGCTGATGCTGCCAGCCGTCATGTCCCAGTCAATTCAAAATTAAACATTTGGGATTACTCTGCTACTTCAAGTACAATTGATTATGAAAAATATTTTAAAGATAATGATATAAAATATCATAATTATAAATGGACACCATTCTTTTCTCAGAAAATAAGACGATGGTATTCAACTGGTTTAGTGGAGCCCATATGGGTTGCACAAGGACAAAATAAAACTCAAATTCACTATGATCTTTTCCGTTTAGTAGCTGCAGCTAATATGATTTTAGAAAAGAAACCAGGTATGACAAACCCTGCAGCCATACCAGTACGTGTATGTGTAGGATATCCCTTTGCATTATTATTAGCACCTACAGCTTTCTTAAATATAACAGAATATAATAATTCTTATAAAGTTACATGTACTACATGCAAAATAACTAATTGTATTACATCTACTGATATCTTTCATGTTAATAATAGATTGTTTGATTCTATGTTAATTGTAAAAAGACCTTCATATGTAATGTTACCTGTTGATTTACAAGGTGATCCATGGTATGACAATGCAGCATTACAAGTGCTAGAAACACTTAATGAATTAATCAGACCTAAAAGATTTGTAGCAGCTTTAATCCTAGGTATTGCAGCTTTAATTTCTATAATCACTACTTTCGCTGTAGCTACTACAGCTTTAGTGCAGCAAGTGCATACAGCACACTATGTTAATACTCTTAGCAGTAATATAACTTTAGCATTAATGACACAAGCTAGTATTGATAATAAGCTTGAAGCTAAGTTAAATGTGTTAGAAGAAGTAGTCTTAGCTTTAAGCCAGGACATTAAGTACATACAACAGAAGCTACAAACAAAATGTCATTCTGCCTTTCAAGCCATTTGCATTACACCTCTACCATATAACATTTCTGACTCATGGAACAAAGTACAAGCTCATCTTCAAGGTGTGTGGAAAGATAATGACATCACTCATGATTTACACGGTTTACAACAAGATATTACAGCCTTGAGTCAAGCTCACTTACCAATGACCTCCCTCAATACACTGGCTCAATCTTTAACAAATGGATTTAAGGCACTCAATCCTCTTGACTGGATCCAGTATATTGTGCTCATAGCCGTTATTGGCTGTTTAATATTTTGTGTTGTGTTACTGTTACCATGTCTTATACGGTGTCTATTTTCTTCTATTAATTCTATACGCCAAGAAATCTTTGAACTGCGGTTTAAAAACAAAAAAGGGGGAAATGCCGCGCCCACGGCATATAGCCGTTGTGAGGCGGCGCTGTCCGCGTTATAGAATGACGGGAAGGTGGATTGTGCTCTGCGGAGCTTAGCCCCCAGCGCCCCCAACACGTACAAGCATCAGAAATGTTGCACTACGTGTCTTAGGTATTTGCCAAAGTTTAAAGATTATGGCATCTGTTCATGTGATTGTCATTCTGTACCTGAAACTCATTCACTCTGATAAATTGTCAATATGTACGTTCTTAAGAATGAGCACAATGCACTGTTGATTCAGATAGAGCACAACCTCGTGAGCTTGTCAGACTCAGTGGCACCGATAATGAACACACAAAGATGTTTTCCCATCGTAAATACCAGAGAGCTGAAACAATAAACCCTAGAGCACAAACAATAGACTACCTACATAAGTTACAAATTCACTAGAACACATCCACTCATCATAATACAATAAAGTTCTGTTCAGAACACCGTGCTTCACCAACTCTCACATATAATAGAAATCAATGAAAGAACTTAATACATGCCAAAAAATCAACTCTTAAGTTATAATCAGTAGAAATAAAAATAGAAGTAGTCAAGCATTAAAATCAAGAAAAAAGTTAAACTGTTCAGGAAAGATAATAAGAAACTAAGAAAAGAATTGTAGGCGGTTACAACACAAAGATAAGAGGAAACGAACAAAGTTAACTGATAAACCGCTACCCTCCGGGGTGGGACGGAATGTGGAGAAACCTGACAATGCATAATAAACTACATTTGTAAGCACTAAAGATAACCAGCAGAATGAAAACTGCATTATGTAATTGTGTAAAAAATGTATAAATACCAACATGTGCACCTAGTAAAATTACAGCTGCATACTTCACCCGTAGTGTGTCAGACTGTCATTCCTTCGCCGATCTCTCGATCTTCCTCGTTCCCTCTCCCTGCATTCCCTCGGACTGACGGCCACCGACCGGGCGGTCCGCGGCAACAAACATAGAGTCTTAAGAAACCACTAATCTCTTTTTGTCCATGAATTACCTATTCTGAACATTTAACATAAAGTAACTCATAATATGTGATCTTTTTTGACTAGATTCTTTGCCTTGTCATTTTTTTAAGGTCCATCTATGTTGTAGCATTTATCAGTACTTCATTTTTTTTATAGATGAATAATATTTCTCTTATTGGACATATCATATTTTGTTCATTGATTCATTTATTGATGGACATTACAGTTTTTTCCATCTTTTGGCTATTGTAAAATATATAGCTATGACTATTAATGAACAAGTGTTGGTGTGGACATAATTACTCACTTCCAGTGTTTATGTTTCTAGGAGTGGAATTTCTGGGTTATCTAGTAACTGTATAATTTTTATTTATTAGTTTGTATGCTGCCAGATTGTTTTAAGTAGTACCACCATTTTATATTCCTGCCAGCAGTGTATGAGAGTTTAAATTTTCACTTTCTTCGTGGTGACATCTGAAACACAAAGTTTTTAATTTTCATGAAGTCTGGTTCTTTTTTTATTTTTATTTTTTGATGTTCATACATTTGATGAATAGCTAAGGATCATTTTCCAAATCCAAAGTCATGAAGATCTTCCCCTGTTATTTATTCTCAAAGATTTATAATTTTAGCTCTTATTTGATCCATCCATCTTAAATTAATTTTTATGTAAAGTGTGAAAAAGGAATCCAGCTTCATTTTTTTCATATGTGGCTATGCAGTTCTCCCAGCACTGTATGTCTAGAGGACTAATTTTACCCAATTGAGTACTTTTTCAATCATGTTGAAAAACAATTTAGCATACTTACATGGGTTTTTATAGAATCTCAATTATATTCCATTGATCTTTGTATCTACCATTGTACCAGCACCACATCCTCTTGATTAATATTGCTTTACAGTAATAGTAAGTTTTTTTATTATTATTATTAAATCATAGCTGTGGGTGGCGCCTGTGTTTCAAGGGAGTGGAGCGCTGGTCCCATATACCAGAGGTGGCGGGTTCAAACCCAGCCCCAGCCAAAAACTGCAAAAAAAAAAAAAAAATCATAGCTGTGTACATTCATGCAATCATGGAATACAATGTGCTGGTTTTATTTACCATTTGAAATATTTACATCAAACTGGTTAACATAGACTTCACTGCATTTTCTTAGTTATTGTGTTAAGACATTCATATTCTACACTTAGTAAATTTAGCATGTACCTTCGTAAAATGCACCATAGATGTGGTCCCACCAATTAACCTCCCTCCATCCATCCTCCCCTCTCCCCTCCCCTACCTCTTCTCTTTCCCCTTCTTCTTGGGCTATAGTTGGGTTATAGTTTTCATATGAAAGCTATAAATTGGTTTCATAGTAGGGCTGAGTACAATGGATACCTTTTCTTCCATTCTTCAAATACTTTGCTAAGTAGGATATATTCCACTCCATCCATGTAAACATGAAAGAGGTAAAGTCTCCATCTTTTTGAGGCTGCATAATATTCCACAGTGTACATATGCCACAATTTATTAATCAATTCATAAGTTTATGGGCACTTGGGCTTCTTCCATGACTTAGAAATTATTAATTTGGGTGCAATAAATTTTCTGGTGGAAATATCTTTGTTAAAAAGTGATTTTTTGGTCTTCTGGATATACACCTAATAGAGGAATTGAAGGATCAAATGGCAGGTCTATTTCTAGATCCCAAAGTGAACTCCAAACATCTTTTCAAATGGAACATATTAGTTTGCATTCCCACCAGCAATGTAGAAATGTTCCCTTTTCTACACATCCACGCCAACATCTATGGCTTTGGGAATTTTGATGTGAGCTAATCTTACTGGAGTTAGGTGATATCTCAAAGTGGTTTTGACTTACATTTCTCTGATGATTAAAGATGATCATTTTTTCATGTGTCTGTAGGCTGTGCACCTGTCTTCCTCAGAGAAGTTTCTCTTCAAGTGCCTTGCCCACTCTGAGATGGCATCCCTTGTTCTTTTCTTGCTAATACATTTGAGTTCTCTGTGGATTCTGCTTATTAAATCTTTGTCAGAGACATAACCTGCAAATATCTTCTCCCATACTGAAGGCTGTCTGCTTGCTTTACTTACTGTGCTTTTGGCTGTTCATAATGTTTTTAGTTTGATCATATTTCTTCAATTGCCCTGGGTGGCGGGGTCTTCCTCATAAAATATTTGCCCAGGCATATTTCTTCAAGTGTTTTCCCTGCACTTTCTTAAGGTTCATGTCTTAAGTTTAAATCTTTACTCCAGTGAGAGTCTATCTTAGTTAATGGTGAAAGATATGGATCCATTTTCAGTCTTCTACAGGTCGCCAACCAGTTTACCCAGCACCATTTGTTAAATAGGGAATCCTTTCCCCACTGAATGGCTTATCGAAGATCAAATAATAATAGGTAGCTGGTTTCATCTCTTGTTTCTCTATTCTGTTCTGTACATCTACCTCTCTGTTTCTGTGCCAGTACCATGCAGTTTTGATCACTACAGATTTATAGTATAATCCAAGGTCTGGTAGCGTGATTCCTCCTGCTCTGTTTTTATTTCTGAGTAATGTCTTGACTATTTGAGGGTTTTTTTCTAATTCCACATAAAGCAAAGTATTATTTTTTCAAGATCTTTAAAGTGTGACAGTGGAGCAGTAATAGGGATTACATTAATATTGTGTATGTCTTTGAGTAGTATGGAAATTTTAACCATGTTAAATGGTATGTTTTTCCATTTGTTAACATCCACAGCTATTTCTTTTCTGACAGTTTCATAGTTCCATAGTTCTCTTTATAGATATCTTTCACATCCTTTGTTAGGTAAGCTCCCAAATATTTCATCTTCTGTGGCACTACTGTGAAAGGAATAGAGTCCTTGACTGTTTTTTCAGCTTGACTGTTGTTGGCATATATAAAGGCTATCGATTTATGAGTGTTGATTTTGTAACCTGAGATGCTACTGTATTCCTTGATCACTTCTAAGAGTTCTGTAGTAGAATCCCTGGTGTTTTCCAGGTATAGTTGTATCATCTGAGAAGAGTAAAAGTTCGATCTCCTCTGACTATATATGGATATCCTTAATCGCCTTTTCTTCCATTATTGTGATGGCTAAGACACCCCTTACAATGTTGAAAAGAAATGCAGACAATGGGAAACCTTGCCTGGTTCCTGATCTGAGTGAAAATGATTTCAATTTCACTCTATTCATTAAGATATTGGCTGTAGATTTTCTATAGATGGCCTCTATCACTTTAAGAAATGACCGTTCTATACCAATTCTCTTTTTTTTTTTTTTTTTTTTTTGGCCAGGGCTGGGTTTGAACCCGCCACCTCTGGCATATGGGACCGGCGCCCTACTCTTTGAGCCACAGGCGCCGCCCTATACCAATTCTCTTAAATGTTCTGACCGTTAGAGGATGTTATCAAAAGCTTTTTATGCAACAATTGACAGAATCACATAGTCTGTGTTTTTTATTTTGTTTATGTGATGAATTATATTTATAGATTTACGTATATTCAAATAGCCTTGAGACCCTGGGATAAAACACAATGGGTCATGATATATAATTTGTTTTATGTGATGCTGGATTATGTTTGCTAAGATACTGTTGAATATTTTTGCATCAATATTCATTTGTTATATTGTTCTATAATTTTTTTTTCTTCTTTGGTCTTTTCCTGGTTTGGAAAAGGTAATGTTTGCTTCATAGAATGTGTTGGGTAGTATTTCTTCTTTTTCCATATTTTGGAAAAGGTTAAGTACTATAGGTACTAGTTCCTCTTTAAAGGTTTGGTAAAAGTCTGATGTGAAACCATCTGGTCTTGGGCTTTTCATTTTGGGGAGCATTTGTATATTTGAAGCTATTTCAGAACTTGAAGTAGACCTGTTAAACATTTCCACTTCATTCTGGCTAAGTCTAGGAAGGTGGTGTGCTTCCAAGTATTGGTCTATTTCCTTCAAATTTTCATTTTCTGAGAACCGAGTTTATTGTAATATTCATTAAGGATTTTTTTTTTAATTTCTGAGGAGTCTGTTGTTATTTCTTCTTTGCTATTTCTGATTGATGAAAATAGAGATTTTACTCTTCTTTTCCTGGTTAGGTTAGCAAAAGGTTTACCTATTTTATTGATCTTTTCAAAAAACCAACTCTTTGATTTATTGATTTGTTATATAATCTCTTTGTTTTCCATTTCATTTAATTCTGCTCTAATTTTAGTTATTTCTTTTCTTCTGCTGGGTTTTGGATTAGAATGTTCTTCATTTTCCCTTTGCTTGAGATGTCCCATTAAGTTGTTAAATTTCTCTCTTTTTGTTCTCTTGAGGAAGTCTTGCAGTGCTATAAATTTCCCTCTCAAGACTGCCTTTGCAGTATCTCAGAGGTTCTGGTAATTTGTGTCTTCGTTATCATTTTGTTCCAAAAATTTGGTAATTTCCTTCTTAATCTCATCTATGATCCAGCTATTATTTAGCATGAGATTGTTATGTTTCCATGTTTCTGTATGAGTATCATATTCCAGTTCAACTTTTATTCCATTATGGTCTGAGAAGATGCAAGAAATAATTTCTGTTCTGTTACATTTTCTGAGGTTATACTTGTGACCTAAGATGTGATCAATTTTGGAGGGTGTTCCATAGGCTGATGAGAAGAATGCGTATTCAATTTTGTTAGGATGAAATATTCTGTAGATATTTGTTCAATCTAATTTTTGAATGGTTAAGTTTAAGTCCAAAAGTTTTTTGCTGAGTTTTTATTGGAGAATTTGTACAGCACTGCCAAAGAAGTGTTAAAAATTCCGACTATTATGATGCTGGAGGAAAGCAAGTTGCTCATGTCTGTTAGAGTTTCTCTTATAAATTGAAGCACATTCTGGTTGGATGCATAAATGTTAATAACTGAAATCTCATCATGTTGAATGTTACCCTTAACAACTATGAAGTGGCCATCCTTTTCTTTCCTTACTTTTGTTGATTTAAAGCTTATTGTATCTATGAATAAAATTGCAACACCTGCTTTTTTCTGATTTCCTTTTACCTGAAATATAGATGACCATCCCTTCACCCTGAGTCTATATTTATCCTGTAAGGTAAGATGAGATTCTTATATGCAGCAGATATCTGGCCTGAGTTTTTGTATCCAGTCATTCAACCTGTGCCTCTTTAGAGATCAATTTAAACCATTCACATTAATTGAGAATATTGATACGCCTGGTAGTATTTTGGGTAATGAGTTTTTAGAAAGTCCAGTGGACATTTTTAATCATTTTGCCACCACGTAATTTGGAATTTCATTAAAAATTTCTGAGTGAGTTTACTTTGGTGGTAGAGGATTGCGCCAGTCATTATGGAAGATAGGTCTGAGAATATCCTGGAGGTCAGGTTTAGTTGTGACAAATTTCTTCAACATGTGAATGTCATTAAAATATTTAATTTCTCCATCATAATGAAACTCAGTTTAGCTGGATACAGGATCCTGGGTTAAAAGTTATTTTGTTTTAAGGGATTAAAAGTTGATGATCCCCCTCTTCTAGCTTGAAAGTTTTCAGCAGAGAGATCTGCAGTCATTCTAATATTCTTCCCCTTGTAGGTTATGGTTTTCTTACATCTGGCTGCTTTCAGAATTTTCTCCTTCATATTAACTTTGGTGAAGTTAATTATAATGTGTCAGGGGGATGCCTTATTTGGGTTGAGTCATGCTGGGTTTCTGAAACTACTATTTATATTTTAGAATCTCTTGGCATGTCTGTGAAGTTCTCCTTGATTATCTCATGGAGTAGAGCATCTGGGCCCAGGTCAAGAGTTCCAAATCAATTGTACCAGTCAGCACCCAGTCTCTAGTGTGAGTGTTCAAAAGGTCTCCAGGAACTAGATAACAGGGGTCTGCTGGCAGCTCGAGTATGATTTGCTCCAGTGTTCTGTGTAGTGAGAAGGACCCACCCAGCAAATGAATTAGTTTGAGAAGGTTGATGACTCCTTCCCCACTTTACACCTCCATCACAACTAGTCACTGGTAACCTAGAACAGCTGTGGCCCAGTTCCCTCCAATGAGCAGATGTTCTAGGGGTTTGCACCTGCCTGAGTCACAGGGAGATTGATGTCTCCTCAGCCAGACCATTGCAGTCTGCCACCACCCAGCAGGGAGAGCTGAAGCCTGATAACCTCGGGTGCTTAATGGAAGCTAGGACAATTTACTCAGTTCCAGCTCCACCTGAGATTGATGTTGCTGCCACTTACATTCTCATAGAATTTGAATTTCTGTCCTGTCTATATTCCCCTGCAAGCCAGGTGCTGTTTGAGGTCACAGAAACTGTGAATCAGCCCCACCCTGTGCCGCTGCCATTGTGCCAATTATCATGGAGGTGGTGTCTCTGTCTCTGCTGTACTCTGTGTTGGCGCAAGCACAGTTAGAGATCACACTCAATTCTCAGTTACTGCCTCTCCTTGGGCTGCTGCTCACACACAGCTCTCAGTTTCTGCTTCTCCCTGGACTGATGCTGTTGCCTCACCTGCTTTTGTCTCAGCTATGTTCCCCTGGGGGCCAGGTGCTTCTTAGATCCACTAATGCAGCACTTTTGACTCAGCCCCAGACTGGGAGTATGCTATCTCTGCATGCATGTATTCTAGTCTCCATCCCCGCTGTGCCCTGCCCAGACAGGTACCACCTCAGGCATACCCTTTACTCATGGGCCCTGCATTTCAATCCCAGATCTGTTCCACCAATGGATGCCACTGGAATAGAGGCCTGGCTTTCTCTGGTTTCCAAGAGAGGTGGGAAGTTTCTCTCCAAAATATCCCCTGGGGTGTGGACCCTATTGTTTCTGCCACTGCCGCTGCTGCTCTGTGCCATGGGGCACCACTTCTCCCTCTCTCGTGGCTCCCTTGGTTCACAGTTCTGTCTCCACACCTATGCCACAGAATCATCACAGACCCATAATAGTCCATGCCTTGTCCATACCTCTCAATAAAATTCCCAAGAATCTGGACTCCATGGGGAACAGGCTTCCAGACCTCAGGGTGAGAGTAGAGGGGAGTGCTGGGAGTTCAGCATTGCAGGTAGAGAATATATGCAGTTTTATGCCTGTGGGAGAGTGCCATGGCACACTAATCGGTCCTCTCTGGGGAAGAAGTTAAGGTTTTTAGAAGGTGTCTCCTGTGGGATAAAATAGGAGGAGATCTGAACTCTATTCTCCCTCTCCTGGGGGAGGGGACTCCCGATGGCATGGCGATGGATTCGTACCTATTGTTTGTTTCCTTGGGGTCACAGCTCACCTCAGCAGGGTTGATGTGAATTCTTCAACCTTGTTTCTTGGCTCAGCTCCAAACCATCAGCTTATGTTCAAAACTTCTGACCTTTAACTCTCCTTCTGGACAGGAGCCTCTGTGGAAAGCTGGCTCCCATCTTGTCTCTGCCCCCAATAGTAAGTTTTGAAATTAGAAAGTGCAAGTACTCTGAATTTGTTCTTCATTTTCAAGGTCATTTTGGCCACCCTGGGTCCTTTCAATTTCAAATAAAATTCAGACTCAGTTTTCAAAAAATTTTTTTTTTTTTTTTTTTTTTTTGCCAGGGCTGGGTTTGAACCCGCCACCTCCGGCATATAGGACTGGCGCCCTACTCCTTGAGCCCCAGGCGCCACTCAGTTTTCAAATTTTTACAAAGATAGTAGCTGGAATTCTGACCCTGACATATTGAATCTGTAGATCAATTTGGAAAATAATGTAATCTTAATAATGTTACATCATCCAAGCCATGAACATATTCTTTATTTTATCTTTAATTTCTATCAAGAATGTTTTATAATTTTCAGAGTATTCAGTTTTATATTTATTTTCTTCTAAATTCATTCCTAAATTATTAGTTTTGATGCTATGATAAATGGAATTATTCTCCTTATTTTGTTTTTAGATGGCTCATTTCAAGTATATACAAATACAATTGACTTCTGTATAGTGAGCTAGTATATTTAAATTTTAATATTTAATAAATACTTTTATTTTTTATTAAAAGAAAACTTTTTAGTGGATTCTTTAGAATTTTCTATATAAAAATGATGTCATCTGTGAACTGAGATTGTTTGACTTCTTCCTTTTAAATTTGGATGCCTTTTATTTATTTGTCTTGCCTAATTTCCCTGAGTAGAACATCCTGTAAGTGTTAAATGGAAGTAGTGAAATCAGACATCTTGTCCTTTTTATTGATCACAGGGGTAAAGTATCTAGTCTTTCACCATAAAATATGATGTTCTCTGCGGGTTTTTCATAGTTGTTTTTTTTTTTTTTTTAATCAGGTTTAAAATGTTTCTTCCTCTCACCTACTTGGGAGGCTGAGGTAAGAGAATCGCCTAAGCCCAAAAGCTGGAGGTTGCTGTGAGCTGTGATGCTACAACACTCTACCAAGGGCGATAAAGTGAGACTCCATCTCAAAAAAAAAAAAAAATGTTTCTTCCTATCCCTAGTTTGTTGAATGTTTGTGTCATGAAAAGCTGTGGCATTTTTTCCATTTGATTTTCTGTTTATACTGAGATTATCATGTGATTGTTGGTTTTTACTTTATCTAATGCATTACAAAAATTGGTTTTCAGTTGTCAAAACAACCTTATATTACTTGGAAAAATTTTATGTGTTGATGGTATCAATGTTTTATGTGTTCCTGAATTCAGTTTGCCAGTGAAATGTCATTTGCTAGTGACATTTTTATTTTTACTTTATTTTTTTTAAGATTCTACTTACATTTTATTTTTTATTTTATTTATTTTTTATTTTTTTACTTTTTTTATTAAATCATAGCTGTGTACATTGATATGATCATGGGGCATCATATACTCGATTCATAGACCATTTGACACATTTTCATCACAATGGTTAACATAGCCTTCATTTTTGAAGTTCAAATTTTCCATTTATAACTTTCTTATAATTTTTTCCTTTGTATTTTTTCTATGTCATAAGCCATTGTCATCATACCTTCCTTTAATTATTTAGTCATAATTTCCTTTACTTTTTTAAATCCATATTTTTATTTATTACACCTTCTTTAAATGATTTGCTAAATCTATCATTTAGGCCACTACAATGGTAATTTCTGTTGCTTGCATTTATTCTTTGTGTATGGAATACTCTGTTTCTTCCTATGTCACATTGTTTTTATTTAAATGTGGACTTACTAGATAGTATATTCAACCTTCTGGATACTAACCCAACCATCTGTACCACCTTCAGTTTTAGTTGCTGTTGTTTTTTGAATTAAGTTTAGTGACTTAGTTAACTTGGCAATTAAATGTCTATTCTTTACCATTTTAGGTGTGTTTGTTACCTGGAACCTTCTGTGATAGTTCAGAGAGTTTACATGGTTTTTGTTTGTCTGTTCATCTTTTTGCTGCACATTCAGCAAGGGGACTGCAGCTTGGAAGTTCTCTGTTTATTACACAGCCCTGGATTTGCACACAATTTTCTAGACCATCAGAGATGAGTGTAATATTTTTTAGACTCGCTTCTTAAGAGTCCCTGATGAATAAAAGTAATTTTTTGTTCATTTAGTCTTTGATTAGAGGTTTCATTTAAGCTCCTTGTGCCAGTGAAGCTTTTGCCCTGTCTTGATGGGATTGTGTGAATATTTTCAAGTTGGACTCATGTCCCCTGCTTTGATTGCTTCTACATAGTATGGCTCAGAGTATATAACAGACAGAGTTGACTGCCTTCCCAGAAGAGCTCTTTTTGCCTGTCTTTTTCTCTAATTATTTCTATTAAATTTATGACTGTTGTGCTGTTTTCCTTTCATGAGATAATGCGAGCCTCTTCTTAATTGCTCTTCACCAACAATCTGTTATTTCTGATACTGATTATAAGCATGGAGTTCTCTACTCTCTGTTTCAAATAAAGTCAGTCCCTTTAGACAGAGTTGGTGAGCTATTTCTTCTTATAGACAGTCCTTACTCTTGGGCAGAACTCCTGTGCTACTGGGCTGATTGTGGAGACCTGTTTTTCCCACAGTGACCCTTCTGCTCCCCAAGTAGGCATGTGTATGAGGAGTAGTGTCATTTTGTGTTCTTCTCAGCTTTCCCCTCTCAGTGTGAGCCCTTCATTCTATGAGCAAAGTGGGGGTGGTAGAAGAGAAAATTTGAGCCCCAATATTTTCAGGATATTACATTACGATAGATCTTCCCACCTTTTGAATTGATATGAAGTATCAAAAGAGAGACCTGATTTTGATAACTATGCCTGTCTGAAACAAAGCCTTGGTAACATAGGGCTGTGTGAAACTATGGTTTTATGCTGGGAACCTGAAGGAGAGAAAACCCTCACCTCTTTGTCAGCATGTGTCCAAAGTGGACTTCCCAAGGTGTGTGTGTGTGTGTATGTGTGTGTGTGTGTTATAGATGATATATATATATAGATATAGAAATAGAAATAGAGATAGATAGAAAGGTAGATAGATAGATAGATAGATAGATATCAGAGCTGGAAAGGAGATTAAAGGAGGTTGGGTAAGAGACAGGTTGTATCTCAAATTCCAGATTCTCATTCTTAGAGATATTTAGAAATTAAAATAATTCCTAATTAAAATAATGAATGTTTCTCAATTTGTTATATGTGCTTACAATTGTTTCCAAAAACTTTATGTGATAGCTTGTTACAAACAATTATTACCAGTTGAATTATTATTTTTCCTGGGAAGAGGACATCCTCACTCCATAATACCAAAAGTTCTCTTATGCTATTTTACTCGTTAAACATTATAGAAAGTTTTAACAAACTTTATTTACAATCAACACTGCTATTATGATTGATTTATGCTTTTACACATAACTAGTACATTCATTTTCAAAATAATTTTTGTGAATATAAAAATTTCTCTAACATGTCCCTAATTTTTCAAATTGAATGTACACAAGATAATTTTCCTTTATGTTCATTATTTGACGAGTAAGTCCTTATAACCACACAGATGAAATGACTTCTAAGTTATTTAATTTTTTATAATTTTGTGTTTATATCATTTTGTAATTTTAGAAAAGAAGTCATAAATTTATTATGTAAATTCTAGTTTTCAGTGCCACATAGCTATTTTGCATGCATGCTTTTCTCCTCAAATAAAATGTCTGTCATGTACCACCATTACTTCAGAGAACCAGCACCACAAGCCATTGACACCTTAGACCTTTTCTTTTGTGTGGAAAGTACTTTAATGGTATTTCCCCCCACTTCCTATTTCTAACAAAACTCAACTCATTACAAGATGGCCAACTACTAATTTAGATTGGAATTTACCAGTACATCCTAGCACTTCTAAAGACCTCACTCTAATTTATTAATGCTGCTTTTTATTTGAATTCTTTTTTTTTTTTTTTTTTGTAGAGACAGAGTCTCACTTTATGGCCCTCGGTAGAGTGCCGTGGCCTCACACAGCTCACAGCAACCTCCAACTCCTGGGCTTAAGCGATTCTCTTGCCTCAGCCTCCCGAGTAGCTGGGACTACAGGCACCTGCCACACGCCCAGCTATTTTTATTTGAATTCTTAAATTTAATGTTGCAGTTTATGAAAACATAAAAGTGCACTATTATTTTAAAGAAGTTAAAGTGTTGGTATTAATTGATTTTGAGCATGTTCCCCTAGTATATCTACATTTGAATGTGAATTACAAGCCTCAGTTAAAACAATGGTGAATAGGATGACAAAATAAGACTGTTTGATCCTATTTTGGCACAGAAACATCAATTCAAACAACTATCTGCATTCAAAAATTACTTTATAAGAGCTAAGGAAACCAAGTGAGGAAATAGAGCTCCTAAGTGTAGCACAGAAATAAGAAGACATGTTGAAGAAGGTAGGAAGAAGAGTTTCACATTGTCTGCATAAACCCTTCCCCAACCCCAGGCACACAGTGAGTAGAGAGATACCCTCTGCTTAGAAGGAGAATGAAGTGGGAACTGGATTTTTCCTGAAACTCAAAACCCAGTGAAACTCATTACTACTTACGTATTCATGGCCCCAGAATCTAAGACGATGTCTACAAACTTAGCCTCCAGGCCTGCCACAATATTAGGCCACATCCCATAGCCCTAGCTTAGCCTTTGGTCTCTGTATTGTCCCACCACCAAGCTAACCTCAGCAGCCTCAGGCTCCATACTACTACTACTTCTCAGCAAACCCAAGCATCCCCAGGCTTTAAACACTCTCCAATATCATATTTTCCCCTAAGCCACCAGGCTTCAGACATTCACTAATCCTAGTTGTCCCCCTAAGGCCTAATCATGAGGTTGGTACCCCTAGCTCTTAAAAATACAGGATCTAGGCTTACATAACTCCAAACAAGTCACTGGGGCCCCAGGTTCCAGGCTTGAGCAGTGACAACATATCACACTGGCCTTAAACATCAGACAAGCACCAGAAAGCACAAGCTCTAGTTCTTTACAGTGTGATAATCATCCCTGTAACAACATCTTGCACACCAGCCTGTCTGGCCCCATGCTTCAGCAGACCCAATGTTCAACTCTGTTCATATAGAACCAAGTTCCAAGGCTGTCTCAGTGGACCCCAATGATGCACTGGTTCCCACAGACTCAGCATCCAGGACTATTCCTGTGCACGTAATTCCCAGGCCGCCCCTGAGGGCCCAGGATAGAGGGAATTCTGCACAGATCGAGCCTTTATTATTTTTATGTTTAAATTTATTTTTGAAAATTTTCTTTTATTTTTTATAAATATACTATGCTTATATAAACTTTCTATGCTGCACTTACCTTTTTAAATTTTAATTTTATTGTTTGTATTAAATCATGACTGTGTATGTTAATGCATTTATGGGGAACAATGTGGTGATTTTATACACAATGTGGAATGCTTACATCAAACTGGTTAACATAACCATCACCTCACATACTTATTTGTTGTGGTAAGACATTTATACTCTACTCTTAATAGTTTTGAAAAGTACCCTTGCATTGTGCCCATTTGATGAGGGCCCACTAAATACCATACCTCCTACAAGCCTCTCTCCTCCCCTCCCCTCTCCCTCCTCTTTCATCCTTGTTTTTGGACTATAGTTGTGTTTTATCATTTGTATTAATATGTAGGTGATTATACATTGGTTTCACAATAGTATTGAGTACATTGTATAATTTTTCTTCCATTCTTGAGGTACTTTACATGAAGAATATGTTCTAGCTCCATTCAAGTTAACATAAAAGATGTGACATCTCCATCTTTTTAATGCCATATAGTATTCCATGATGTATATATATGACAATTTGTTAATCCATTCATGGGTTGATGGGCATTTGGGCTGCTTCCATGTCTTGGCAATTATGAATTGGGTTCCAATAAACATTCTGGTGCAAGTGTCTTTGTTGTAAAATGATTTGTGGTCATCTGGGTAATATCTAAGAGAGGAATTGCAGGATTGAGTAGTAGGTCTTCTTTTAGTTCCCTATGCATTCTCCAAATTTCTTTCCAAAAAGGACGTATTAGCTTGCATTCCCACCAGCAGTACAGAAGTGTTTCCGTCTCACCACATCCACCCCAACAACTGTAGTTTTGGGATTTTTGTGATTTGGGCTAATTTTACTGGAGTTAGATAATATCTCAAAGTGGTTTTGATTTACATTTGTCTAATGATTATTGATAATGGATTTTTTTTATGTGTTTGTAGGCCATGTGCCTGTCTTCTTCAGAGAAGCTTCTGCTCAAGTCTCTTGCCCACAAAGAATTGGGTTATTTGTTCTTTTCCTATTGATTAGTTTAAGTTCACTGTGGATTCTAGTTATCAGACCTTTTTTGGTGACGTATTCAAATATCTTCTCCCACTCTGAAGGCTGACTGCTTGCTTTAATTACTGTGCTTTTGGCTGTGCAGAAGCTTTTTAGTTTGATCAGATGCCAGTAATATATTTTTGGTGTTGTTTCAATTGTAAGGCATAATAAATTCTCCTTGGCCAATTTCTTCAAGCATTTTCTCTACACTCTCTTTTAGTATTGTTACAGTTTCATGCCTTAAGTCTAAATCTTTTATAAAGTGAGAATTAATTTTTGTTAATGGTGAAAGGTGGACATCTAATTTCAGTGTTCTATAGGTCACCAGTGAGTTCAACCAACACCATTTGTGAAATAGGGAATATTTCCAACAATGAATGCTTTTGATAGGCTTATCAAAGGTCAAATGATGATAAGGGACTGGATTCATCACTTGATTCTCTATTCTGTTCCATATCTCTACCTCTCTATTTTTCTGCGAGTACCAGGCTGTTTTGATCACTATAGATTAATGGTATAACCTGAAGTCTGGCAATGTGATACCTGCCTTTTTTTTTTTTATTTCAGACTAATATATTGGCTATGCAAGTTTTTTCTGATTCCAAGTAAAAAGAGCTTTTTTCAAGCTCTTTAAAGTATGTAAAAAGAGCTTTTTTCAAGCTCTTTAAAGTATTAAAAAGAGCTTTTTTCAAGCTCTTTAAAGTATGACAATGTTGCTTTAATAAGGATTGCATTAGATCTGTAGATTGCTTTGAGTAGTATGGACATTTTAACAATGTTTATTCTTCCCAACCATGAGCATGGTATGTTTTTTCATGTGTTAACATCTTCAGCTGTTTCTTTTCTTGGAGTTTTATAATTCTCTTTATACAGATCTTTCGTGTCCTTTGTTAGGTAAATTCCCAGATATTTCATTTTGTTTGGTACTCCTGTAAAAGGAATGGAGTCCTTGACTGTATTTTCAGCTTAACTATTGTTGGCATATACAAAAGCTGCTGATTTGTCACTAATGATCTTGTATTCTGAGACACTGCAGTATTCCTTGATCACTTGTAAGACTTTTGTAGTTGAGCCCCTTGGGTTTTCCAGGTAGAAGATTGTGTCATCAGCAAAGAGTGAGAATTTGATCATCTCTGACCACCTTAAATACCCTTGATCCTTTTCTCTTGCCTGATTGTGATGGATAAGACTTCCATAACTACATTGAATAGCAGTGGAGACAATGGGCATCCTTGTCTGGTTCCAGATATGAGTGGATATCTTTTCAATTATGTTCCATTCAATATGATATTGGCTGTGGGTTTGTGGTAGATTGCCTCTATCACTTTAAGAAATGACCCATATAATCCTATTTTCTTAAGTGTTCTTTTCATGAAAGAATGCTAGATATTATCAAAAGATTTTTCTGCATCAATTAAGAGACTCATACCATCATTGTTCTTTTATTTTATTTATGTGTTGTATTATATTTATATAGTTACATATATTGAATCAACCATGTAACTCTACCCTGGGATAAAGCCAACTTGATCATAGTGTGTAATTTTTTTGATGTGTCATTTAATTCTGTTTGCTAGGATCTTATTGAATATTTTTGGCATAGATATTCATTAATGAAATTGGTCTATAGTTTTCATTCTTTGTTGGATCCTTTCCTTATTTGGGGATCAGGATGATATTTGCTTCATAGAATGTGTTAGAAAGTATTCCTTCATTTCTGTTTTGGAAAAGCTTATATAACTATAGATACTAGTTCCTCTGTAAAGGTATGGTAGAATTTTGATGTGAAGCCATTTGGTCCTGAACTTTTCTTTTTTGAGAAGATTTTATATACTTGATGCTATTTCAGTGCTTAATATAGGTCTACTCAAAATATTTAATTCTCTCTGGCTGAATCTAGGAAGGTGGCATGCTTTGAGATATTGGTCCATTTCTTCCAGATTTTCATATTTCATATTAGTATTTCGTACTAATCATTGAGGATTTTTGAACTTCTAAAGTGTCTGGTATTACTTCTTCTTTATCATCATTTCTGTTTGATGATATTAGGGATTTTACTTTTCTGTTTCTGTTTCAAAGTGAAAGGTTTATCAATTTTGATAATCTTTTCAAAAAAAAACAACTTTTTGTTTTATTGATCTGAATGATTCTTTTGTTTTCCAACCCATTTATTTCTGGTCTATTTCTTTTCTTCTGCTGGGCATGGGGTTGGAACGTTTTTCCTTTTCCAGTTGCTTGAGATGACCCATTAAGTTGTTGACTTGCTCTCTTTCTGTTTTCCTGTTTTTATCAAATTCTTGATAAAATTCCCTTAGGAGGGCTTTTACACAATCACACGGGTTTTGATCAGTTGTATCTTTATTATCATTTTGTTCCAAAAATCTGGTGATTTCTTTCTTAATCTCAGCATTTACCCAGCTATCATTCAGGGCAAGTTTATTTAGTTTTCATGACTTTGTTTGAGTATGAAGATTCCTGTTGCTGTTCATTTTGACTTTTATTCTGTGATGGTCCAAGAAGATACTAGAAATAATTTCTATTCTTTTAAATTTATTGAGGTTAGACTTGTGTCCTAAGAGATGATGAGTTTTGGAGGATGATCTGTGGGCTCAAATGTTCTGTAGATGTTTGTTACGTCCATTTGTTCTAGCTTCAAGTTTAAGTCCACTATTTCTTTGTTTAGTTTCTTCTTGGAGGATCTATACAGAACTGCCAAAGGTGTGTTAAAACTTCCAAGTACTATAGTGCAGGAAGATATCAGATTGTTCACCTAGAGTTTGTTTTATAAATTGTGGAGCATTCTGATAGAATGCATAAATGTTAATTATCAAAATCTCTTCATATCGAGTGTTTCCTTTGACAAGTATGTAGTGTCCATCTTTATCTTTCCTTACCTTTGTTAGTTTAAATCCAATTTTATCACAAATAAAATTGCAACCTCTGCTTTTTTTTTAATTTCCATTTGCCTGTATGTACATCCCTTCACCCTGAGTCTTTTTTTAATCCTTTAAGGTAAGACAAGACTCTTGTATTCTACAGATATCTGGCCTGAGTTTTTGTATCCATTCAGCCTACCTGTGACTCTTTAGGGGACAATTTAAGCCTTTCACATTAATGGAGATAACTGATAAGCATGGTAGGGCTTTAGGTATTATGTCTTTCAAATATCTAGTGGATCTTTTTATTCCTTCCACCATTGTGGATGTTAGGTTTGGTTCAAAATTTTCTGAGTGAGCTTACTTTGGTGGTACACAATTATATTGATCATTATGTAGGATAGGTCTGGAAAATCCTCAAGAGCTGTTTTAGTTCTGACAAATTTCTTCAACATGTGTAACTTAGTAAAGTATTCAAGAGTTATGATGGCCAAATGGAGCCAGCTTTTGACAGAGGCTCCCATCCAGAGGGAGAGATTATGGACAAAGTAAACTCAATTCATTGAAGGTTTGGAGCTATGTTAGGAGAGAAGATTGATGAATGCACATCATCCATGCTGAGGCAAGCTGCAACACCAAGGAAACAAACTCCAGGTACATAGTCCATTGACAAGAGGAAGAGAGACCCCCTACCAAGAGAGTGGCTCACTGTATTCTCTCTACAAGCAAACCATGTTCATAATTCCTCTTATATTACCCCACGGGAGAGAGACACTAAACACTGGGACTTCTTCTCCAGAGAGGTCCCACCTGTGAGCCTAGGCATTCTCTTGGCCAGCATAAAATTTAACAAATATTTTCAATTTTGTTGAATTAAAATTTAACAATTTTTAAAATTGTGAACACCCGGTCTACCCTTCTCCCCTCACTCGGCAGTCTGAAAGCCTGTTCCCTGCAAAGCCCAGAGTGTTTGTGAATTACTTGAGAGACCTGAGCATTGTGTTGGCCGCTGCACTGCACAACTGCACTGAAACAATGACTTGAGTGAAATTTGGGGCATGTGGGGAGAGAGAGACAAGCAGGAGTAGGAGAAGTGTGCTGTAGCAACAGTATGTGGCAGCAGCAGAGCTCACACCCAGGGCCATATTATTAAGAAAATCTTCCTGGACTATGGAGGCACCAGTGGTGGAGTGCAGCTGGGGCAGAGATACAGACTCTGTGAAATTCAAATATGCCCAGCAACAGTACCCACCTGGCAGACTGTGTTGTTCACACCTCAGGACAGACTCTGTGGAGCACTCCCCAGATTCCATGGCAGTAGGGGATGAGGCACTGACTCCTCTTTGACTCTAGTAGGTGCATATCCCTGGAACCTTTGCTCACTGGAGGAAGCTGGGCCAAAGCCCAGCTGGGTTACTGGTGGCAGGGCATGGCTGCAGTGTAAGGCAGAGAAGGAAGCCCTAACACCCCTGGATTGAACCTTTGGCTGGGTGTGCCTTCCTGACTTTATAGAGCACCAGAGGGAGCCACACTCCAGCCTCTTGGGTTTTCAGGGCAAAGATGCCTGAAGATCCCTGCTGTCAAGTTGCTGGAGACCTGTTAAACTCTCCCAGATGAGCAGTGATTGTGCTGCCTGGGACAATCAGATTGAACTCTTGACATGGGATAGCCACCTGGGGAATTTCCAAGGTAGAGGTGTAATAGTGTTGTAGCAGGAGGGACTCATTCTCCTCTTCCAATTGTCACTGGTGGGGGGTGTATCTCAGTTGTTGGTATGTCTGCCCAGCTGAGATTTCAGGATTGGGTAGACGCTGGCTGAATACAAGTCAGAGTCAGCTAGCCCTATCACGCCAATCAGGTCCTCAGAATCTCTAGCTGCAGGTCTGAAAGGGATCTTTCTAAAGATGTAAAAGAAAAGCTACAATCACCAGATCCAGCTCTTTGATAAAGGGCCAGTTAATTACAATTAATGGAGCCCTCAGTCCAGTCTCACACTACCAGTTTTACTAGCCAAACTGTGAAAAATAATCACAGAACCAGCAGAAGAACTCTACAACTTGAATAATGAGAGTAGACCAACTCCCCAAAGGAATGACAAAGGAGATACATCGAGAATGTGCCATTTGTAAACAAAAGGCTTAAATATCAGAAATAGAATTCAGAATATAGATGGCAAATAAAATTAATGGAATGGAGGAAAAGATGGAAATAGAAATCCAAAGAGTTACGAGAACGTTCTCTCAAGAAATCAATGAATTCAAAAGTAAAATCATCAGGAATATGGACATAATGAGAAAAGAAATAGCAGAGCTGAAAGAAATGAAGAAGTTATTTGGGGAGCTCCAAAATACAGTAGAATCCTTCAGTAAAAGAGTTGAGCAGGCAGAAGAAAGGATGTCTGAAATTGCAGATCTAGCCTTTAGATTAGCATCTGTACACTCACCCTACAAGCAGCTGTAAGTAAACACAGCCCCCTGGTTAAACCCCACAGCCCCAGGTTCTAGACCACCTCTGGTAGCTCCAAGGACTAAGGTGGCAACCACGATACTAGATACTAGTTAACCATGGACCCAAGATCCAAGGTGGCCCTATGATCCTAGGTTCCAGAAGGCCCAAGGTCCAGGCTTGCTCTATCAGTCCTGGGGACTAAACCCACTCACAGTATTAGGACAGCACCTGTGCAATTAGACTACAAAATCACCTCTATAGAACCTTTTTTTGGGGAACCATTTGCAGTCCTCAGATCCAAACTCTCCCCCATGGACTCAGGCTCAAAACTCACTTCAGTGCTAGGTCAACCCTTGTGAATTCAGGCTCCAGGTCCATTCATGGATTCCAAGTACTAGGCCCAACCCAGGGCAAGTGCTTAAAGACTCAGGTTCCAAGCTTAATCCGGTTCTAGAATGAATCCAAGCTCTAGGCTTCCACCCATGCATATTGAACACAAGTATACCTTTATGTACCAAAGTTCTAGTCCCATAATCACAGATTCAATAAACAGGTCCATTTCAGTAGATTCAGGCTTCACATCAAATTCTATTTCTATAGGTACCACAACTGCATATCTAGTTATTCAGGCACCAGGAAAGTCTGCTCCAGTACTCGAGAAGCCATCCTTCCCTTGGATCATGCCAGACAGCCTCCACAGAATCTGTAAAAAATTTTCCCAGACAAAGCCAGTCTGCAAAGATTGAAATAAGTCTCTTGTTCAAACACACAGCATCAATGTACAGCAACAAGAAACATAAAAACCAAGAAGATACAACAGTACCAGAGGAATATAATAATGTCTCAGTAACTGACTCTAAAGAAATAGAGATGTGCAAACTCCCTAAAGAATAATCCAAAATGATTAAGAAGCCTCAGTGAACTTCAAGAAAATACAGAAAAACAATTCAATGAGGTCAGTAAAACAATAAGTAACCAAAATTGTAAAATTAACAGAAAAATTGAAATTACACAAAAACCCCAAACAAACAAATTCTGTAGCTAAAAAAAATGAATTAGAGCAAGAAAACAACAGAATTGATAATGCATGAGAAAAATTTGTGAAATCAAAGAGAGGTTATTAGAAAATATACAAGGAGAAGACGAAAGCAAGAAAAGAAGCTTACAACATTGTATGACAGTATCAAAAGAGGAAATTTTCAAGTGATAAGACTTTATGAAGGAGAAAAGAAAGATAAAGAGGTAGAAAGCATAAATGAAGAAATAATAGTAAAAACTGTTCCAAGTCTATAGAAATATATAAATATCCAGGTACAGGAAAATCAAAAGTCTTTAATAAGATTCGATCTAAATATGAATACAGCAAGGCAAATTTTAATCAAACTGTCAAAAATGAAAGAAAAAGAGAGGACTCTGAAATAAGCAATTGGGAGGAGGGAAGATATTTGGTGGGACCTCACCTAGCGTGCCCAATGCAATACTTTTCAAAACTCTAAATAGTAGAGTATAATTGTCTTACAACAACAAATAGGTAAGTGAAGTAATGGTTATGTTAACCAGTTTGATGTAAGCATTCCACACTGTATATCAAATCAGCACATTGTACCTCATAAATGCATTAATGTACACAATTATTATTTAGTAAAAAAATATAAGATCAATGTTTAATAAACTATATCTTCATTCCTCATTAAAAAAAGAAATCATATATAAGGGAGTTCCAATAAGGGTACCAGTGAATTTTTCAGCAGAGACCTTACAGATGGGGAATTAGTGAGATGATATACAAAATGCCACACAAAGGAGAAAAAATGTTGGTGAAGAGTACTGTATCCTACAGCTGTCCTTCTGAGAAAAGAAGTGAAAAAGACTTTTCCAGAGAAACAAAAGCCAAGGGAGTTAATAACTTTCTAACCAGTATTACAAAAAAAAAAAAAAAATGCTACATGGATTTTTTCAAGCATAAAGGGCTGCTAATTAGTAACATGAAAACTTATAAAAACCATACAACTTACTAATTAAAAATAAGTACCATGTCAAATTCAGAATAATATGGTAATGATGTTTTATAAATCATTTGTACATTTGTTATGAGGACTGCAAGACAAAATTTTGTCCAAGATGGCAAAACAGAAAGTTGCAGACTTCACTTATCCCAAGAAAGTTCAACTAGCAAACATCCACAGACTACGATGAGAGCAAGAAAGACTAGAGACATCACCTTACCAGCCACTTGTGATGAGACAGGAGAGAGAGGATTCCAGCTACCTCTGGCTGGAGGATGCTGCCCAGAAACCACACATGTGACACAGTGAAGCAGTAGGGGACTCCAGGAGCCAAAGAGAATGTCAGGAAGACAAGCACAGAAGTCAAGTGCCTGGGTACAGGTAGTGGTTGGCTGCCCCTATAGTGAAGGAGTAGAGACAGGAAAGGGGTTTCCTACTGCTTTTTGTTCTTGGACTGGACTCCTTGTTGGTGCTACCTTGGAAGGACTTAAGTGAGCAAGTAAACTGAAGCAGTATCCAGAGGCCAGTATTGAATCAATGGGTGGCTTGGCTACTAGCAGAGCATGGCCATTATTGGAGGGCAGCTTGAGAGGAAGTCTGCAGTGTCTTAGTGTATGGCTGGCTCTAGTGTGCCTGTTGAGCTTGGTCAGCTATCCTTGGGATAAGTTGAAAAGCTTCTACACAGTTGGGAAAGCCAAATTGTAGCCAGGGGGCACTGTTTGGAATGTTAAGGCATTCTTCCTAGGAAATTTGGCAACAGCTCAGGATCCTAATCCTGTGGAGACTGAATGCTAGCGAAATGACCAAGTTCCTCATTGAAACCAAATAAATCAGGAACACAGAATCAAGTATCCTCAGCAACTAGATAGTGGCTTCCAACTCCGTATTATACAACAAAACTAGTGTGTTCTAGTGTGTTTTTTATCCACCTCCTAACACCACAGCACCATCTCTCTGGTGTCCAGAAAATGTGTGTGTGTGTATTTTATTTTGACACAGAGCCTTACTTTGTCACCTCTGTAGAGTGGTATGGCATCATAGCTCACAGTGACCGCAGACTCTTGAACTCAAGAGATCCTCTTGCCTCAGTCTCCCAAGGAACTGGTACTACAGGCACCCACCACAATGTCCACAGTGTCCAGCTATTGTTAAAGATGGAGTCTTGCTCTTGCTCAGGCTGGTCTTGAATTCCTGAACTCAAGGAATCCAACCACCTCTGCCTCCAAGAGTTCTAGGATTACGAGCATGAGACACTGCACACAGTATATACATATGTAATTTTCATATACATGTTATAGTATATATATGTAATTTTCAATT
The DNA here is from genome assembly GCF_027406575.1 of Nycticebus coucang. Classification (NCBI taxonomy): domain Eukaryota; kingdom Metazoa; phylum Chordata; class Mammalia; order Primates; family Lorisidae; genus Nycticebus; species Nycticebus coucang. The sequence continues at coordinate 73,436,383 of NC_069804.1, forward strand.
TTATTGTTTATTTTTTTTTATTTTTTTAAATAGGTTTTTTGTTGCTGTTGTTTGATTTGGTTATATATTATTCCTTTTTTCACTTTTACTTTCTTCAATAACAAGGGCTCCTTTATTTCTGCTATAGTTTTTCAGCCCCTTTTCTTCTTTTTTCTTTGTTATTTCTATTTCTCTTTTTCCTTCTGGTAGATGTTTTTCTACTTTTCTCATATATCACACCAAAAACAACAAGAATGATATATTTTTCTTCATCTTATATAAGTTATTTTAATTTTCTTTACATGTTTTTATTATCTGATCTGCTTTACCCTATTTCATTTTGTACTCTATTTATGGGACAGAACTTCAATTTAATCTGAGACCTGGGCTGGGGGTCACAGCATTGGTCCGGCTAAAAAAGGCCTTCAGCTCATGATCTAGAGTGTCCTTCCAGTTTTGACTTTTAGAAAGATGGTATTGGTAGTTCCCCACTGTGACATACTTCTGATTATTTTCTACACTTGGAGGAGGTTGGGTCTTGCTTTTTTCCAGGTAGGTAAGGAGAACCTTACCTTGAGAAACCCATACAGCTTGGCCCCCAGGTTCTTGGAATTTCAGGTGTGGGTCAAAGCACCCTGCCAAACATCACCACTTCTCCTGTGTCTTTCTATCCTTCTCTCCATTTGGTATTTTTTTCCTTTCTCCGTCCTTTTGTTTTCTTCACATTTATCTTTCATTTCTGTACTTTCTCTCTCTGTATGCTTCTCTTGCTTTGGCTTTATACCAAAAGGCCACTTCAACACTTAAACACAGAGACAAGGTAATTTAAAGTGAAAGAGGTACTGAGAGGACAAAGTAAAGGAAAGAAGTAAAAAAGTAGAAATCACAAATGAGGAGAAACCAAGAGAAAATTTCTTGCAACATGCAAAGCAATAACACAGCAATCCCCCAAAGGATCATGAGATAGCTACCACAGAGGATTTTACCTATAGAAGATTAATGAAAATGTCGTAAAGGAATTTAAAACAGAGAGGGGAAAAAAACAGAATTAGCGAGAAAGTAGAAAACAATAAAAAAGATATCAAAACAGAACCAAAAATATATTAAAGCTATGAAGAATATAGAAAGGATATGGCAGACCTTAAGGAATTGAATGAGTCAATCAGGGAACTTCAAGATGCATTATAAAGTATCAATAACTGTCTAACCATGGAGAAGAAAGAATCTCAGAGCAAGAGGATAAAGCACTTGGGCTAAACCAGGCAGCTAAAGAGGCAGAAAAGAAGAGTAAGAAAGCAGAGAGGTCACTCAGAGAATTATGGGAGTTCACAAAGCATTCAAATGAACTTGTCCAAAGTCGAAACAAAAGAGAACATTTTGCAAATAGCCAGGAGTAAGCACCAAATGATTTAAAGAGATCCATCAGTATGACAGCAGACTTTTCAGCTCAAACTTTCCAAGCCAAAAGAGAATTATCATCTACCTTTAACCTTTCCATACAAAAAATTTACAGCCCAGAATCCTACGCCCTCCTAAACTGAGCTTCAAAATTGATGTATAAATCAAATCTTTTAATGACATGAAAAAATGATAAAATTCAAAAACAAGACAAGCTCTATAGGAAATACTCATATCATTCTCCACACTGACCATTACAGTGGACCACCAGCAAAATAAACACCCAGAAAGTAAAATACAAAGAGCAGCATCCACAATGGTGCAACAATACAAAACTAAGCAACAAACTTTCACAAAATAGGATGAATAGAACTCCATGACAATTATCAATTCTCTCAATAAAAATAAATGGCTTGAATTCCTCACTGAAGAAACACAGCTTAAGTTGTATGTATGAATACTAGGCATCTACCCAGAAGAAAACAAAATAATGATAAGGATATTTTCACTAGATTTTTTATAGCAGCTCAATTTACAATCACCAAGATGCAGAAATACCAAACTCCCATCAACCCAGGAATGGATTAATAAACTGTGGTGTATATATACACCATAAAGTAATATTCAACCATAAAAAATAAGGACTTTACATATTTTGTATTAACCTGGATGGAGTAGAAACACATTCTACTTAGTAAAGTGTTCCAAGAATAGAAATGCAAATATCCAATATATTCAATAATAATATGAAGCCAGTAGACAATCTAATACACAACCACATAAGGGAAAGCTCAATTAAATTCAAGTGGGGGGATAGGAAAGAGGTTGGGAGCAGAGAGAGGGCCATTGGCATCTCCCACTTAATGGGCACTATGTAAATGTATGTGGGACACCTCTTGGTTGTGGGACACAACTATAAGGATTGTACCTAACAAATGCAAGCATTGTAACCCAGTTACATATACCATCATATTGACCTGAAATATATATATATAGATATATATATAAAACACACACACATACACATATATATACACACATATACAATGAAAGCCCACAGACTAGAACATCCTGTTCAAAATTCCAACATCTATAAATGAGGCTAAGACACCTTTATTACATGCACAATAAACAAAATATGAATTAAAGAATGAGAAGAGTACACTCATTTTCATCATACCATCCTCTCCCCTCCACCAGCCAGTTAAGGAGAATTTTCATGAGCTCACAGTTTCTAATCGGGGAAAGACAATCAGAGGCAATCATCAAGCTTCCCTAGCATTTTAAGACACCTCCTGGGAAGCCCATTCTTGTTTCTGTTGGAGAAACTAAGGAAAATGGAACAACTTGATGATGAAGGGTCATGTATTAATAGAAATAAAGAAAGGGAACCACATGAAGATCTTGGTAGTACTTCTGTGTTCTTGCCAGCTGCAGTACTGGATCAGTGTATCAGCCCAATATCTGCACCCTCAGCAGAAATACCATGTTTGATTTCATTGGTATGCAGAACAACTTATTACCCTGCCCTCAACAAGAAGGCTGTGCCTAACCTCTGTGTAAAAGCTCCCATACCTCTGCGGCATGGGAAACTCTCAAAGGCCCTCATTACCAGCAGGAATATTGCACCTAATCCTGATAGTGTAGCCCCTATGCACTTGTAAAATTTAGAACAGCCAAGCATCTCAACTCCAGTGAGAATGCTGCACCTGACAGCATAGAGCAGCCTTTGTGCACACACAAACAGCCTGACAGCCCTATCCCCAGTGGGTAAATTCTGATAAACCACAGTGGACCAGCCCCTGTGTACCCATGTTACATGGAAAAACAACAAACCCTAAGCCCCAATGGGAAACCATGCCTGTCTTTGCAAAGCAGCTACACAAACTCCTATAGCCTAGGCCACTGAGGAGGTTGTGGGCATCACTGGCATTGACTACTGCAGAAGAAACTGCACAGAGCCTAAATTACTGCATCCATCCAGAAACAAAGCCAACATGCCCTCCCCAAACAATACCTCAGGACAAAACTTCAGGTGATAATCACTCTAAAAAATCGTCAATACAGTGACATAAGAAATATGAAAAATAAAGGACAATAAAACACTATCAAGGAAATAAAATAACTCTCCAGTAACAAACTTCATATAAATGGAAATTTACAAATTTCATGAAAAAAATTTAAAATAATGATCTAAAAGAAAGTTGGAGAGTTACAAGATAATAGAGATAGACAGTTTGACAAAATCAGGAAAACAATTCATGATCTAAATTAAATACAGAGATAGAACTTACTTTAAAAAACAAACAAACACAAATCCTGGACCTATAGACTTCAATGAAAAAATTAGAAAATACACTAAGGGATTAAAAAGCAGACTAGATTAAGGGGAAAAATAAAAGAATTACAAAATGTGAAGAGAGGACCTTTGAAATAATAAATTCAAAGGGTAAAGAAGAATAAAAAAGAGAAACAAAGCCTATTGAGACCTATTGAACACCATCAAGCAAACAAAATTTTGCATTATGGGAGTTCTCCAGAAGAGACAGAAAAAATCACAGAAAGCTTAGTTAATAAATTAATAGCTTAAAACTTATTAAATCTTCAGAGATATGGACTTCCAAAAGTTTAAAGGACCCCCACAGGATTCAACCCAAAGAGGTTCATTACAAGACAAATTATAATCAAACTGTCAAAAATTAAAGAAAAAGAGAGAAGTCTAAAAGCAACAAAAGTGTTCAGTCACATATAAATTGATCATAATTATCAGCAAATTTCTCAATAGAAACATGGGAGGCAAGTAAAAATTGGAAAGATATATTCAAAATGCTGAAAGAATAAAAGAAAAAGACACCTGGCAACTAAGAATACTACACCTAGCAAAGCTCTCTTTCAGAAATGAAGAAACAAAGTTATTCCTAGACAAGCAAAAGTTAAGGAAATTATCATCACCAAATCAGCCTTACAAGAAATGCTTAAGGAAGTACTTCAACCAGAAGTGAAAGGACATTAATTGTTAATAAGAAATCAAACGAAAGTATATGTAGGCTGCCCTTTCTGAGAGCTTCCACTTCTGACTCTGAATCCAAACAAAAATAAGGTTTTTTGAGTAATAAATGATATGGTATCTCAGAAAAAAAAAACTGTAAAGCTCACCAATACAGATTAAATTATAATTAATTTAAGAATATTTCCTATTGTAATGATAGCATTTAATCTTTTAGATTAAAAGTTAAGAGTCAAAATGATTAACAATAATCATAGCCACAATAAGTTATTAAATAATACACAATATAAAAATGTATACATTATGATAGAAAAATTATAAATTGTAAAAGGGAAGAATAAAAGTCCACATTATTTATATGCAACCAAGTTTAAGCTGTCATTCACTTGAAATAATATTTTATCATTATAATTTTTTAAATGTACATCTTACAGTAATCACAAAGAAAAATTTACAGCAGATATATAAGTAAGAAAGAGAAAATAATCGATTATCAGTGCAGAAAATTACCAAATGACACAGATAAATAATAAAAAAGGAATCGGAAACAAAAGATATGCAAAATAACCAAAAATCAATTAACATCATTAGAGCAAAAGAAAGTCCTTACCTAAGCAAGAATAGTCTAAATTTAAATAAATTGATTAATAAAATATAGAGTGGCTGAATTGATTAAATGAAGCAAGACTCAAAGATATGGTGCCTACTGAAGACTCATTTCATCTGTAAAGACACATATAGCATGAAAGTAAAAAGATGGAAAATAATATTCCATGTAAATGCAAAACAATGTAGAGTAGATGTAGCTATATTTATGTCAATTAAAAATTTTTTTAGTCAAAAACTGTGAAAAGAGACAAATGTTTTCATTATATAATCACAAAAGGGTCAGTTCATCAAGAAGATAATATAATTGTGTGTGTATGAGTGTGTGTGTGTGTGTGTGAACACAACATCAAAGCACCCTAACATAGAAACAGATTGCATTAAATCAATTGGGAGAGGTAGACTTCTATACAATAATAATAATAGTAGAGGACTTAAACACCCTACTTTTAGCAATAGACAGATCATAAATACAGAATATCAACAAAGAACCATCATATTTACATTAGGTCAAATGGATCCAGCAGACATTTATACAATATTCCACATAACAACTGCAGAATACACATTCTCTCATAAGTAGATAAATACATTCTCCAGAATAGATCATATTTTAGATCATAAAACAAGACATTAAAATTTTTAAAAATTGAAATTATAGCAAATACCTTTTCTTATCACAATGAAATAAAACTAAAAATCAATCACAAGAACTTTAGAAGTCATGTAAATAATATAAGAAAATTAAACACATAATCCTGAAAGTGAATTTGCCAATAAATAAATTAAAAACATTTTTGAGGCTAATGAAAATAGAAACACACTATACCAAAACATACAAAGAATAATAAAAGCAGTTTTAAGAGGAATGTTTTTAGATATAGACATCTACATAAAAAAAAAATTGAAAGATTCAAAATAAACAACTCTACAAAGAATTTAAGAAAATCAGCAATAAAAAGTCATTAAACCACTTTAAAATGTGGGTACATGAAAGTAGGGGGTAAAAATGGTAACTAGAGCAGCTTTTGTTGGAAGCTTCTATCCAGAAGGAGGGAATTTGAGAGTAGGTTACAAGTGAAGAGAACTTAGAGTACCTGAAAATTGAGAGTAGATTACAAGGAGCTCAGCAATTCCACTGAGATAAACTGTGAGGATGAAGATGAGGAAGAAGAAGGAAGAGGAGGCAGGACAGTTATAGAGCAAACCAGATCACAGGAAACCAGAGAAGAATAGAAGGGTAAGGGGAACACCTAATCCACCCAGGGGACTATCTGTAAGCAGCAAAACACAGGATGTCTCACCCCATGGGAATGGCACAAAGGAAAAAAGTTCCAGTTTTTCTACACCTAGAAATAACCTCCTCTGGGTCTCCATCCTGCCTGGCAGACTAGTGAGCAAGTTTGGATCCAGCTGCCTTATGGACACAGCCCATCCTCCCTCTTTCTCTGGTTTCCCAAGAGACTTCCACCTGTAGAGGCCTGCTTCTTAGTGTATAGTCAAGTTGAATTGCTAGCCTGACCCAGACAGCCTGAAGGGGCTGCCCCACCCCCAGACACAAGAAAGGTGAAGGAGCTTTGGTCCCCATCCAGCCCACATAACAACTGAGGAAGCAAGGATTATAAAGGCCACTTTCTCTGTCATTGGCCGATAGCAGAATCCTTAGCTGGCCATGGAAGGAGAGGCAGACAGGCCCTTGCCCCTCAAAATGTTTGATGACAACTCTGAGGGGTCTCTGCTTTGTGTTAGGTGAACTGACAGTGCCCCACTCCCAACTGTGGGAGCAATGTGTGGCTCAACTACACTAATTTTGGTGAGTCAGTGTCCCTCCTGAGTCTCCCTCCTGCTGTGGGGGGGGCAGAATTTTTACTAAACTCTGGAGTGACTTTGTCCATCTTTCGTGCCCATTGAGCCCCTCCAGCAGGTTCATCCCACAGATCTCCTCACTACCAACTTGGAGAGGCCTGTCTCACTCTGGGAAAGCCTAGGAAGCAGATAGAAAGCTGGAGATCCTCATCCCCCAACCACAGGCAAAAGATGTGGTATTTTGAATCTTTTGCAGTTGGAACTTCAGCAAAAACACCAGCAGTCTAAGTTTGTTTATTTGTGGGGCTAGAACATTGGCTGAAGCAGTTTACAAACCATAGATTCCCCTTCCCCAAGTGTATACAAAAGCCATGCTGTTTTGAATCTCTTATAGCAGAGACTTTGGTGAAAATGACAATTGTTTGAATTTGTTGGCACTGAAACAGTTTGATTCTCTATCTGGGAGCCACCCATGATCTAGGAGCATCTCCTGGAGGTACTGACTCCAGCTATGCTCCACTAAGCTTGGAGAGCAAGGAAGGTTCTTGAGCACCATGACCCACTGCAGCCCTATAAGGAAGCTTTGGGACGTTTTGTGCAGGAAGGGCCTAAGGTACAAGCAACATCCAATTTGAATAGTCAGTTGCAAAGGGGTGTTCCAAGCTCCTTATTATGGGGCCTTGGGATCTGAATTCAGCCCACCAGTTTTAGATTTCAAATAGGTCTTTTGAGTGATGCCTAAGTAACCTCAAATAGATTATTTCTCAATAAAAATTTATGGAAAATTTAACATTCCACCTTAGAAAGTATTATAAATACTTTCTATGATACTTTGTAAATATGTAAAAATCCCTGAAAATATACATGAGGAGGAATCAGCAAAAGAACTCTGGCAACATGGAAAATAAGAATGGATCAAATTCCATTTGAGAGAGATCCACAGAGAAAATGTTGAAGTAACATGTCGAATTCAGAATATGGATGGCAAACAAGATGAATGGAATTGAGGAAAAGACAGAGAAACAAATCCAAAGGAAGTTAAAAAAACTGTATCAGAAAATTGGTGAAATTAAAAACAGGTACAAAAGATCTGGATTTAATTAGGAAGGATAGAGCAAAGCTTTAGGAATTGAAAGAGGAATTCAAGGAGATTCAAAACAGTGGATAGTCTCAGCAATAGAGTCAAACATGGGGGAAGAAAGAATCTTATAAATGGAAGACAAGACATTTAAACTAACCCAATCATTCAAAGAGGCAGAAAAAATAAAAAGAAAACAAACAAAGGTTTTTGTGAGAGAGCTACAGGACTATACGAAATCCTTGAATATTTGTATCAATAGGGATTCATAAAGGAGAAAATGATTCAAAAAATACAGAAATACTACTTTAAGATATCATGATGAAGAATTTCGCAAGCATTGAAGGAAACCCAGAATTCGGATACTAGACAGCTTCAGAACTCCAGTATAACTCAGTTCAAACAAAGCATCTCCTACATACATTGTAATTAACTTGGCCAAAGTCAAAATAAAAGAGAAAATTCTGCAAACATACAGGCATAAACAACTTCTTACCTACCAACGGAAAAATATGAGGGTGACAGTAGAGTTTTCAGGTGAAACTTTTCCAGCCAGAAGAGGTGGGATTTACTTTTAACTTCCTCTTTCTTCTTCTTCTTCTTCTTTTTCTTCTTCTTCCTTCTTCTTCCTTCTTCTTCCTTCTTCTTCTTCTTCTCTTCTTCTTCTTCTTCTTCTTCTTCTTCCCTCTTCCCTCTTCCCTCTTTCCTCTTTCCTCTTCCTCTTCCTCTTCTTACAAAGTCTCACTATGTGAGCCATTGGTAGAGTGCTGTGGTGTCACAGCTCACAGCAAATGTACACTCTTGAGCTTAAGCAATTCTCTTGCCTCAGCCTCCCAAGTAGCTAGGACTACAGGCAGTCACCACAACACCTGGCTATTTTTGTTGTTGTTTTTGTTGTTTGACAGGCCCGGGGAGGGCTGTATTCAAACCCACCAGCCCCATTGTATGTGGGCTTGTGGCTTAGCTGCTGAGCTACAGGTGCTGAGCTATCCTTTCTAATCTCATCATGTATTGTATTAATTTCTAGGGTTAATTTTTATATTTCCCTTTGGTGGCTTTCCACTTTCTCTTCAATTTCCTTCATTGTTTTTACCATCCACACTTTAAATTCCCTTTCTGTCATTTCCGAATTTCTTTTTCTTTCTTTCTTTTTTCTTTTTTTTTTTTGCAGTTTTTGGCCAGGGCTGGGTTTGAACCCACCACCTCCAGCATATGGGGCCGGCGCCCTACCCCTTTGAGCCACAGGCACCACCCCCATTTCCTGAATTTCTTTATAGGTGGGATCCTCTGTGGTAGCTCCCTCATGATCCCTTAAGGTGGTTGATACATTCTGATTTTTCACTTTGCCAGAATTCTTTGTTTGGCTCCTTCTCATGTTTTTTTTTTTTTTTTTTTTTCCTTGTTCACAGCATCCCATACTTTTTCCTCTTGCTTCTTCCTTTTTAATTTTCTTTGTCTCTGTGCTTGGGTGTTGTAGTGGCCTTTTAGTACAGGAACAAAAGCATGAGAAGAGGAGAAGAGTACAGAGTAAGATGTGAGAAAAGAGAAAATAGAAAACATGGATGCAAGAAAAAACACGAAAAAGGAGAGAAGAAATACCGAAAGAGAAAATCAAGTATAATAGTTGTGTTCAGCATGGCATATTGTCCCAAACCCTCAATTCCAAGTCTCTGGGACACTGGGGATGGTGGGTCCCCTGAGATTAGGTACTCCTTTCAAGTTTGAGCAAAAGCAATTCCCTGCCTCTACCAAATATACAAAGAAATCAGCATTATGTCATGTTGAGGGGCTTACCAATACAGTTCTTCAGAAAACCAAATCTCCACAGATACCCTAGCCCAGGATTTCAAGGTATCCTTAAACCAGATCAATGCCATGGTACCTAAGCCCAGGCCTCAGAACAAGGCTCTGTCACATAAGGAAAATGCAGAATGAAATACAACAAAACAGGCCAGGAACAAAGAGGGATTTCTGGGTTGTCTTTTGAGAGTTTTATGAATGAAAGATGAAAAAAAGTGGAAAACTGTGTACAAAAAGAAAGAAAAGAGTGAAATAGAAAAGAAAGGAAAAAAGGCAGGAAAACATAACAGAGATAGAAACTTGATATTGAAGAAAATAAAGATAGAAGTGATATAATAACAAAACAAAAATTTTAAAAAAGAATAAAAAATATATTGCAGTATATCTCCTGGATATCAGGTGACACTGAGGGGTTAGGAGATATAAAACAAGCACATTATTTCTGCTGTGTCTTTTGGGGTAGGGAGCCACTATCTAGTTGCTGTGGAGACCCAGTCTTCTCTCTCTCTTTCTCTTTCCTTTTCTTTCTTTCTTTTTTTTTTTTTTTTGAGACAGTATCACTTTGTCACCCTGGGTAGAGTACCGTAGAGTCATAGCTCACGGCAACCTCAAACTCTTGGGCTCAAGCTATTCTCTTACCTAAGGCTCCCAGGTAGCTAGGACTACAGTACCCACCACAATGCCTGGTTATTTTTGGAGATGGGGTCTCGTTCTTGCTCAGGCTCATCTTGAAGTCCTGAGCTCAGGCAATCCACCCACCTCGGCCTCCGAGAGTGCTAGGATTATGGGCATGAACCACCGCATCCAGCCTCTGGTATTCTCTTCCTAATTTATCTGACTTCAGTCAGTGCATGGTCACTTAACTAGTGTTTAATCACCACATGTTTGGGAACCTGAAGACGTCACCAGACTTATTGGGAGACATGGTTTGACCATCTAAACAGTACCCTTTGGCCACAAAGGGGTCTGCACGGGAGTACAGAATCTGTCCAACTTGCCGCAAGGGTGAGCGCACGAGCTCAGCATGAACGCCAAATCAGGCCACCTGCTGGGGCCCTGGGGGCTGTTACTCTCTGGCAGCACTATTACAATGGTTGTGCCCTGTCATTGGCCTAGTTTTCCTGGAATTCAAACCCACCTGGTGGTTCAAACCTCGCCACCAGTGCCATTCAAGTTCGCTTGCTTTCTCAGGCCCCTCCAAGGCTACTCCAACAAGCTCACAAGTTCACAAAAAAAAGCAGGACAAGTCTTCCATATCTGTAGCCCTTTGCCGAAACTTCAGCAGGCCTCTGCATGCACCTAGGCACCTGTCTTCTATACCAGTCTTCCACTGCTCCCGACCTCCTCCTCAGCTCCTGGAGTCCCCTGCTATCTCACTGTGCCCTTGGAATGATGTTTCTGGATGGGAAAATCCAGGCAGAGGTGGATGGAGTTCATTCTCCCTGATATCCTCATGAGCAGCTGGTGAGACTGTGTCTTCAGGCAGCCATCTTGGAACTCCTCCTAGACATACTTTTTTTTAATTCCATATATAAATGAGATCGTACAGTACTTGTCTTTCTGTGTATGGCTTATTTCAATTAATATAATGTCCTTCAGATTTATCTATGGTGTCACAAATTGCAAAATTTTCTTCTTTTTAGTGGTGAGTAAAATTCCATTATATCTTAAATTTTCTTTGTCTATCAACAGACACATAGATTTTTGATATCTCGCCTATTGCAAATAATGTTGCAAAGAACATGAAGATCTAAATATCTCTTTAAGATACTGATCTCATTTCCTCTGGAAGTAAACCCCGAAGTGGGATTGCTGGACTACATAGCTATTCTACTTCTAATTTTTAAAAGAAACAACGTGCTCTTCCATAATGGCTGTACTAACTTACATTCCCTCCCACAGTATACAAGGTTTATCTTTTCTACACACCCTCAGAAACACGTTTTTGTTTTTTTTTTTATGTCATGCCATTCTAGCAGGTGTGAAGTCATATCTCATTTTTTTTTTTTTTATTGAAACAGAATCTCACTTTCACCCACGGTAGAGTGCTGTGTCCTCATAGCTCACAACAACCTCAATCTCTTGGGCCAAGGCGATTCTTTTGTCTCAGCCTCCATAGTGGCTGAGACTACAGATGCCTGTCACAATGCCAGACTATCATTTTGCTTTTTATTTGAATTTTTTAAATTTCAGATTAAGTGTAAAAATAATTAGGTTACATTGTTTGCATTTGTTAGGTAAAGTTCAAGTTGTAATTGAGCACTTCAACCAGGAGGTATGCCATATACCCCTGCATTATGTCAATTAGGGGAGAGTTTACCAAATCCCTCCCTCCTTCATTCTAAACCTCCTTACACCCTCACTTGAGTGTAGTTGTGTTTTTCCCTCATGTGGAGGTGTAGCTGTCTATCTCCTATTTTCTTATTAGTAATGAGTACATTGGATAATTTCTATTGCAGTTCCTATGATACTTTATTTAAAGGATGTTCTCCAAATCCATCCAAGTAAACAAAAAATATGTAAAACCTCCATCCTTTTAAGGCTGAATAGTATTCCATGATATACATATACTGTAATTTAATTTTTTTTATTTGTGAGTTAATGGGCACTTGGGTTGTTTCCACATCTTTGCATTTGTGAATTGAGTTTTTTTTTTTTTTTTACTACTAGGTAAACACCTAGTACTGGATTGCAGGGGCAAATGGAATATCTTCATTTGGCTCTTTGAGGATTCTCCATACTTCTTTTCAAAAAGGCTACATTAGTTTGCAATTTCACCAACAGCGTGTAAGTATTCTTTTCTCTCCATATCCACACCAGCATCTGCAGCTTTGGGACTTTGTGTGTGGGCTATTGTCACTGGGGTTAGGTTATATCTCAAGGTCATTTTGATTTGCATTTTTCTGATGATTAGGGATGATGAACATTTTTTTTCATGTGTTTATTGTCCATTCATCTGTCTTGTTAGAAGAAGGTTCTGTTTATTTCTTTTGCCCAGTGATAAATAAGATTGTTTAATAAATAGTGTTTGGAGAACTGGTTAGCTACATGCAAAAGACTAAGCCTGCTCCTCTCACCACTTACAAAAATTGACTCCTAATTGATAAAAAAATTAAGTCTAAGAAACAAAACAATTAAAATTCTAGATGAAAGTGTGGTGAAAACTCTTGACCATATTGACTTGGGGAAAGATTTTATGAAAAAGGCACTATTGGTAATCTCAACTACACCAAATATAAATAAATGTGACTTGATCAAGCTAAAAAGCTTCTGCACAGCTAAAGACACAACAATTAGACCAAACAGGCAATCTTCAGAATGGGAGAAGATATTTGCCTGCTATGAATCTGACAAAGAACTAATAAATCAGAACTAATAGGGAACTCAAAGAAATCAGCAAGAAAAGTGATTTGCATTTTTTGATGATGACGGATGTTGAACACCTTTTTATATACAGGGGAACAATTTGTATATCTTCTTTGGAAAATATATATCCATATTCTTTTCCCATTTTAAAAACAGTTTGGTTATAACTGGGTTATAGCTTTCATATGAAAGCCAAAAATTAGTTTCATAGGGTACATGTGAAACTTAGTAAATGTAGGATATAACTGCCTTAACACAATAACTAAGAAAATGCCAGGAAGGCCATATTAACCACTGTGATGAAAATGTGTCAAACTATTTATAAAACCAATGTATGGTGCCCCATGATCACATTAATGTACACATCTATGATTTAAAATTAATAAAAAATTAAATAAAAACAGTTTTGTTGTCTATTTGTTTATTTATTTTTGCTATATTATTTTTGTTGGCTGAGCTCTTGGTATCATATTAAAAAAAATCATTTGCCAAGATCAATATCAATAAGATTTTTCCTATATTTTCTTCCAAGAGTGTTATGATTTCAAGTTCTACATTTACATCTTTAATTCACTTTGAGTGGATTACTGTATGTGACAAAAGGGTCTAATTTCATTACTTTGCTTGTGGATATTTAGTTTTCATAGCATTATTTATTGAACAGACTAGCTTTTCCCTATTCTGTGTTTTTGACATCCTTGTCAAAGATTGACCACACATGTGTGGTTTCATTTCTGGGATCTTGATTCTGTTCGCTTATGTGTCTATCTTTATGCCAGTAATCTATTGTTTTGTTTACGATAGTTATATAATATAGCTGGAAATCAGTAAGTGTGATGCCTCTAACTTTCTTTTTATTTTTCAAAATTGTTTGGCTATTCAGGATCTTTTCTTCTTACATATAAATTTTAGAATAATATTTTATATTTGTGTGAAAAATGTCATTCAAACTTTAATAAGGGTTGCATTGAATCTATAGATCAATCATGTTGTGTAATATGAACCTTTTAACAACATTTAAGTCTCCTAATCTGTGAACATGGTATATCTCTGAATTTTTTTCTTTTATAATAACTTTTATAAACATTTTATGATTTTCAGCACACAAATTTTTCGTTTCCTTCATTGATTTTATGTCTAAATATTTTCCTTCTTGATGCTTCTGTAAGTGCAATTATATTTTTAATTTAATCTTTAGGTACTTTATTGGTAGTGCATAGAAACACAACTGATTATGAATGTTAATTTTGTATACTACAATTTTACTAAATATTTTTTATTAGGTCTCACTATTTTATTTTGGACACCGAGTCTCACTCAGTCAGCCTAGGGTGGAGTGCCACAGCACAGCTCATAGCAACCTCAAAATCTTGGGCTCGAGTGACTCTCTTGCCTCAGCCTCCCAGGCACTCACCATAATGCCCTGCTATTTTTAGAGATGGGGCCTGGGTCTAACTATATTTGATGTAGTTTTTATGGTTTTCTATGTATAACAGCATGTCTCTGCGATCAGAGAAAATTTTATTTTCTCATTTCCAACTTAGGGGCATTTTAAATCATTTTGCCCAATTGTTCTGTATATGATTTCTAGAAAAATGCTGAATATAAATCACAAGAGTGGACATCCTTGTCTTAATCTAATTCTTAAAAAATGTTTTTTCAAGATAATATGGCCTTTTTGGAAAGAAGTTTGGAGAACACTCAGGGAACTAAAAGTAGACTTACCATTCAATCCTGCAATGACTCTACTAAGTATATACCCAAATGATCAAAAATTATTTTACAACAAAGACATTTGCACCAGAATATTTATTGCAGCCCAATTCATAATTGCTAAGACATGGAAACAGCCCAAATGTCTATCGACCTATGAATGGGTTAACAAATTGTGGTATATGTACACCATGGAATACTAAGCAGCCATAAAAAAATGGAGATTTTACATATTTTATGTTTACCTAGATGGAGCTGGAACATATTCTTCTTAGTAAAGTATCTCAACAATGGAGGAAAAAATATACAATGTGCTCAATACTACTTTGAAATCAATATATAATCATCTACATATTCATATGAATGGCAAAACATAACTATAGTCCATAAAGTAAAATGGAAGAGGAGAGAGGGGGAGAGGAGGGGGAACACGGGATGAGGGAGGGTATTTGGGGCAACCTCAACTAATGTGCATGATGCAATGGTACATTTCAAAGCTATTAAGAAATGAGTATAATTATGATGGATGTGTTACTTAGTTCAATGTAAGCATTTCACATTGTATATCAAAGCAGTACACTGAACCCCATAAATGCATCAATGTACAAAGTTATGATTTAATAAAAAATAATAATGAAAATTTATTAAGAACTAAACTCTAATAAAAGTAGGTGGTTTCATTTGAAAAAAAAGATTTCAGCTTTTAAAAATTTTCTATTTTTTTTTATTTCTAAACATTCAGGGTATACAAATGTTTTTGTTACATGGACAGGTTCTATAATGCTGAAGTCAGGGCTTTCAGTGTTCCTACAACCAGGACAGTGCTCCTGGTACCAAATAGGTAAGTTTTTACCCCTCAATCTTCCATGTACCCCCGTTCTTGGATTCCAATGTCCTTATGTCTTTTGGTGCCCTGTGCATTCATCATTTAGTTCCTGTTTATTAGTGGAAACATATGGTGGTCATTTTCACATTCCTGGACATTTTATGGGGTGACTCTTTTAAAAGGAGATTTGTCTCCTAAATAAATTTTTCTTTTTATTTTTTTTTTAATTTTTACAAGCATCCTAGTGACATTTTAGATTTATGATTCTTCTTTGGCTCTCTGTCTTAGAGGCTGCAGAGGAAGGTGCCAGGAATGACTCTAGAAATGCTGTCATTATCATTCAGAGGGAGACTGGACCTTATTAACAATAGTGACAACACAAGGCAAGAACTTGTTACATTTGAGGACCCATAGATCCACTACTCCATGGTTGGTCACTTCAAAAGAGTAAAAATAAACACTTTTAATGGGAAAATATGGGTGTGAATCATTGTTCTAGGCATTTTGGAGGATACAAATCAAACAAGACACCAACATGGTCTTAGGAGATAATTTTTTTTAAATAATTATAAGCACTTGAGGAGATGGAGCAAGATAGCAACCAAGTAACAGCTTTTTTGCAACTGGGCATGGTGAGATTGGGGATAGAAGACTCCAACTCCGGGCACTGCTGGCTTGTGGGATATGCCCAGAGAAAGCTCTTAGAGAATCAGCAGGAGACTTCTGGACCCCAGGAGGAGGACAAAAACAATGGAGAAGTGGCAAGTGGTTGCATTTAGTCTGAGGCTATGGTGGCTACAGTAGCTATAGCTATAGCAACAGCGAGACTGAAGACAGGAAAGGCCTTCCCTGTGGATTGTTTTATTTTGGAGGACTTGGGCACTTGGTTGAGCTACTTTGGGAGAACTTGGGATAACGTGCAAGTGATTTTGAGCAGTGTCCAGAGTCTGGAACTGAGCCACCAAGCTGATAAAGAGCTTTCATTGTTTGGCTGTGGGCTGGCACAGCCATTGTAGGAGATCTGCCCTAAAGGCTTTCCCCTCAGGGTTCCAGAGTGAGGCCCATGATGAGAGAACATGGGCCAGTGATCAAGTGACTTTGAACAGTGCCCAGAGGCCAAGACTGAGACAACAGGAAAGAGCAGGGATTTGGGATTTTTTTGTTCAGCAGTAGGAGAGCTGCCATGCAGCCTTGGCCCTCAGGGGCACAGAGTGAGGATGGCTTGGTGTGCCCTTGTAAGTGAGCAACCACTTCAGCAGAGATCCCAGCAACACACGCTTTCCTGGTAAATCCCCTGCTTAACCAAGGGTTATGGTTTAAAGTGTCTTTTAAAGCCAGCTGAGGAGAGATGCAGTCTCTGAACCCTGTGAGGTTAGAGGGCAAAGTAGTGAGCAGAGAACTCCAGTCTCCATCTTATATAGCTGTATCAGCATTGTGAGCATTGTGATTAGCATCTCATACCCGAGAAGATCACCTGTTGTCTGGGCAATATTCAACAGGATATATATATATATATATATACATATATTACTTTTTTTATTAAATCATAACTGTATGCATTGATATGATCATGGGGTATCATACACTAGCTTCATAGACCATTTGACACGTTTTCATCACAATGGTTAACATAGCCTTTCCGGTATTATCTCAGTTACTGTGCCAAAACATTTACATTCTACATTTACCAAGTTTCGCAAATACCCCTGTAAGATGCACCACAGGTGTGATCCCACCGACCCCCCCCCTCTACCCACCTCCCCCCTCCCTCTCCCACTTCCCCCTATTGTTAGGTTGTAACTGGGTTATAGCTTTCATGTGAGAGACCCAAATTAGTTTCATAGTAGGGCTGAGTACATTGGGTACTTTTTCTTCCATTCTCGAGATACTTTACTAAGAAGAATATGTTCCAGCTCCATCCATGTAAACATGAAAGAGGTATATCCAGCATCCCTTCATGATCAGAACACTCAAGAAAATTGGTCTAGAAGGGACTTTTCTTAAACTGATAGAGGCCATCTACAGCAAACCCACAGCCAATATCATATTGAATGGAGTTAAATTGGAATCATTTCCACTCAGATCAGGAACCAGACAAGGCTGCCCATTGTCTCCATTGCTTTCCAACATTGTAATGGAAGTTTTAGCCACCGCAATTAGGGAAGAAAAGGCGATCAAGGGTATCCATAAAGGGTCAGAAGAGATCAAACTTTCACTCTTCGCAGAAGATATGATTGTGTATCTGGAAAACACTAGGGACTCTACTACAAAACTCCTAGAAGTGATCAAGGAATACAGCAGCGTCTCAGGTTACAAAATCAACATCCATAAATTGGTAGCCGTTATATACACCAACAACAGTCAAGTTGAAAAAGCAGTTAAGGATTGTATCCCATTCACAGTAGTGCCAAAGAAGATGAAATATTTGGGAATTTACCTAACAAAAGACGTGAAAGATCTCTATAAAGAGAACTATGAAACTCTAAGAAAAGAAATAGCTGAAAATGTTAACAAATGGAAAAACATACCATGCTCATGGCTGGGAAGAATCAACATTGTCAAAATGTCCATACTACCCAAAGCAATATATAATTTCAATGCACTCCCTATTAAAGTTCCACTGTCATATTTTAAAGATCTTGAAAAAACAATACTTTGTTTTATATGGAATCAGAAAAAACCTCGAATAGCCAAGACATTACTCAGAAATAAAAACAAGAGGAATCACACTACCAGACCTCAGACTTTACTACAAATCGATAGTGATCAAAACAGCATGTTATTGGCACAAAAACAGAGAAGTAGATATCAAAACTACTTTGAGATACCATCTAACTCCAGTGAGACTAGCCTATATCACAAAATCCCAAGACCAGAGATGTTAGTGAGGATGTGGAGAAAAGGGAAGACTTCTGCACTGCTGGTGGGAATGCAAATTAATACATTCCTTTTGGAAAGATATATGGAGAACACTCAGAGATCTAAAAATAGATCTGCCATTCAATCCTGTAATCCCTCTGCTGGGCATATACCCAGAAGACCGAAAATCACAACATAACAACGATATTTGTACCAGAATGTTTATTGCAGCCCAATTCATAATTGCTAAGTCATGGAAAAAGCCCAAGTGCCCATCGATCCATGGATGGATTAATAAATTGTGGTATATATATATATATATATATATATATATATATATATATATTACTTTTTTAATTAGATCATAACTGTGTACAGTACTATGTACTCCAATGTCCCCACCTTTTCTTCTTGAACTTGTACGAGTGAATATTGACCATAAATTCAGAAGTTGGACATTTATAACTTTTAAACTTCATTTGCTCATTTTAGATTCTAGATGTTAGCAATCATTTCAAAATCATTATGCTTCACTTTATGGCAATAGCTTTTCACCATCTACAAAACTGATACAAATTCCTTAGGTATGCATTCCTTATATTTTCATTCATCTTTTTCTGAAAAATAATTTTAAACAGGACATGTTTAGTAAATTCTTCCAAATTGATACAGGATGCAGAACTAGTACTGAGTATACTGTTTGTATAACTCATTTCTACTGTGCAGATTCACCAAATAGTACTCTCATATTGTCCATATTTCAATATCTGTCTTATAAAAGATTGCCAGGTGTTTGGATTAAATAAAGAGTCTGATTTGCCTGCCTAGAAAGTAAATAGTTATTTATTTATTTTTTTAAATTTCAGAGTGGTATAAGGGTATGCACATTTTGCATAATTTGTATTTGTACATTTGAAGTTGATGTTATAAGTGTATCCTTCACCCAGAATATGTGCATTGCACCTGGTATGTGTGAAGTTACCTTACCCCTCTTCCTCCCTTCCCTCTCCTAGATTACCATTGAGTTTACTTCCATATATGCACATTAAGTGTTAATCAACTAGTTCAAATTTAGTATTGAATGTGTTTTTTTTCCATTCTTGCAATACTTCACTTAGAAGAATTGTCTCCAGTTTCCTCAAGATTGTTACAAAAGATACTAGATCATGACATTTTCATGGCTGAGTAGTACTCCATGGTATACATATAACATATTTTATTAATCCATTCATGTATTGGTAGGCACTTGGGTTGTTTCCACATCTTTGAAGTTGTGAAATGTGCTGCTATAAACATTCAAGTACATGTGTCTTTTTGGTATAATACTTTTTTCCCCCTTTGAGTAAATGGCTAGTAGTGTGATTACAGGATCAAACCATAGGTCTAATGTTATATGTGAGACATCCATACTACTTTCCACAAAGTTGAATTAGTTTGCAGTTCCACCAATAGTGAATGAGTGTTCCTTTTTCTCTGCATCTATAACAGAATTTGTTGCTTTGAGATTTTTAATATGAACCCTTCTTACTAGAGTCAGATGATATCACATTGTAATTTTGATTTTCATTTCCCGGCTGATTAGTGATATTGAACATTTTTCAGGTGTTTTTTGGCCATTGGACTATTGTTTCTTGCAGTTTGGCCGGGGCGGGTTTGAACCCGCCACCCTCGGTATATGGGGCCGGCGCCCTACCGAAGGACTATCTTTTCTTAAAAGAGTTTCTGTTCATGTCTTTTGCTTATTTTTTAATGTGGTTGTTTAATTTTTACTTGATGATTTGCTTGAGTACTTTGTACATTCTAGTTATCAGTTCTTTATTATATGTATAGCATTCAAGTATTTTTTCCATTCTGTAGGTTGTCTACTTACTCTTTTGATTGTGTCCTTGGTGGTACAGAAACTTTTAATTTAATCAGGTTCAATTTCTTTATTTTTGTTGTTGCTATGATTGTCATTGGGGTCTTCTTCATAAATTCTTTGCTTAGGTCAATATCTATATGAGTTTTTTCCAACCATTGCTTCTAAAATTCACAGTTTCATGCTTTATGTTTAAGTCTTTTATTCATTATGAATTAATTTTTGTGAGTTTTGAGAGGTACGGATCCTGGTTTCAGTGTTTTACATACATATGGCTATCCAGTTTTCCTAGGTCCATTTATTGAATAGCAGTTATTTTCCCATTGTGTATTTCTTCTGCTTTATCAAAGATAAGATGGGATTATGAGTATCATTTAATTTCTGGGTTTTCAGTTATGATCTATAGGTCTATGTATCATTTTTTGTGCCAGTACCATGATTTTTAATTTATTATAGCCTTGTAATATTGTTTGAAGTATGGTAATGTCTCTTAATTTGCTCTTATTATGTAAGGTTGTGCTGTATTTTTAGGGTCTTTCTGGTTCTACATGAAGTGTAGAACTGTTTTGTTTTGTTTTGTTTAGATTTGTGAACATTGACCTTTGAATTTTAATGAGTATTGCACTAAATCTGTAATTTATTCGGGTTAGTACAGCCATTTTAACAATGTTGATTCTGTTGATCCATGAGCATAATATGTTTTTCCATCTGTTTAGATCCTCTGTGATTTCTCTCATAGTTCTCCCTATACAGGTCTTTCACCTTCTTAGATAAATATATTCCTATATATTTTATTTTATTTGTTGCTACTGTGAAAGATACTGCATCTTTAATTTGATTCTCGGTTTCACTGTTGTAGATATATATTAAAGCTACTGATATCTGTACATTGATTCTGTGATATGAGACTTTATTTACATTATTAATAGTTCTGAGAATCTTTTGGATGACTCTTTGGGGTTTTCAAGATGTAAGATCATGTCATCAGTAAAGAGTGATAGTTTGATGTCTTTTTTTCTAGATGTAAGATCACGTTATCAGTAAAGAGTGATAGTTTGATGTCTTTTTTTCCCATTTGGATATACTTGATTTCCTTCTCTTCCCTAGTTGTTCTAGTGAGGACGTACAGCACTATGTTTAACAGAAGTGGGGATAGTGGGCAACATTGCCTGGTTCCATATTTAATCAAGAATTCTTTCAATTTTTCTCCACTCAGTATGATGTTGTCCGTAGTTTTCTCCTATTTCTCCTTTGTAATTTTGAGGAATGCCCTATCTATACCAATTTTGTTGACCATTATTATTATGAAAGGGTGATGAATTTTGTCAAATGCTTTCTCTGTACTGATTAAAATGATAATATGGTCTTTCTTTCTGCACTTATTTATGTGGTGAATTAAATACATAAATTTTCTTTTTTTGCTGTTGTTGGGGATTGATTGAGGGTACACAGAACCAGTTTATATTGATTGCTTTTGTTGGATAAGGACCCTATTATAATTGTGTCCCACCACACAAAGGTGTACCACACCCCTTGTCCCCCCAACCTCCTCCCTCCTTCCCTTTCTCAGCCGTCCCCATCCCCTACCCCCCACCATGTTCTAGGACCTTAATTGACCTCATATCAAAAAAAGAGTACATAGGATTGTTGTTTCTTCATTCCTGTAATGCTTTACTAAGAATAATGTGTTCCACATCCATCCAGTTTACTACAAAAGTTGTAAAGTCTCCATCTTTTTTAGTGGCGGAATAGTATTCCATGGTATACATATACCACAGCTTGTTAATCCATTCCTGGGTTGGTGGGCATTTAGGCTGTTTCCACATTTTGGCGATTGTAAATTGAGCTTCAATATACAGTCTAGTGCAAGGATCTCTGTGGTAAAATGATTTTTCTTTCTTCTGGGTAGATGCCTAGCAATGGGATTGCAGGATCAAATGGGAGGTCTAGCTTGAGTTCTTTGAGGATTATCCAGACTTCCTTCCCAAAAGGTTGTATTAGTTTGAAGTCCCACCAGCAGTGTAAAAGAAGTGTCCCCTTCTATCCACATCCATGCCAGCATCTGCAGTTTTGAGACTTTGTGATGCGGGGCCATCCTTGCCAGGTTATATGGTATCTCAGGGTTGGTTTTGATTTGCATTTCTCTAATAATTAGGGACACAGCATTTTTCATATGTTTATTAGCCATTTTTCTATCTTCTTTAGAGAAGCTTATACCACAGTTACATCTCTAGAATGAAGCACAGTTACTTGTAGTGAATAATTTTTTGATGTGCTGCTGAATTTGACTTGCTAAGTCATTATTGAGAATTTTTGCACCTCTATTCATGAGTAATAGCAGCTATAGTTTTATTTTTTTATGTGTCCATTTTGGGCTCTGGTGTCATGCTAATATTGGGTTCATAGCATGAATAGGGGGAGATTCCCTCCTCAATGTTCTGGAATAATTTCTGCAGTAAGATATAAGTTCCTCTTTGTAGGTTTGGTGAAATGTGGTTGTAAATCTGTTCTGGGACTTGTTGATGGAAGATTTTTTTAATTGCTCTTTTAATTTCAGTGGTTGATATTGGTCCGTTCATGAGTTTTACTTATTCCTGACTGATTCCAGGATCATAGCCCATTTTCTCCACACTTTCACATTCATGGTCATAGGAATTTTATAGTATGCGGAGATGTTATTTTGCATTTATGTAGTATAAGTTGTGAGTGCTCCTTTTTTATTTTAAACCGAGTTCATTAGAGTTTTTTGTTTGTTTTACTTAATCTAGTAAAAGGATTGTCAATTATGCTCATCTTTTCTTAGAAAAAAATTTTAGCTTTATTAATCTTCTAAATAGTTCCTTTTTTTTTCATTTTTATTTAGTTCTGCTCTTGGTTATTTCTTTTCTTCTGCTGGATTTTGGATTGGTTTGCTCTTCCTATTCCAGTTCCTTGAGATGATCCATTAGATATTGATTTGTGATCTTTCTGTCTTTTAGATGTGTAAATTTAAGTATTCTTCTCAGGATAGTTTTTGCTCTATTGCACAGATGTTTTTCTTTTCTTTTTTTTTTTTTTTTTTAGAAGGATTTATTTTGCCTGTAGATTACACACTTTTTTTTTTTTGTGTGTGGTTTTTGGCCAGGGCTGGGTTTAAACCCGCCACCTCCGGCATATGGGACCGGCGCCCTACTCCTTGAGCCACAGGAGCCGCCCTATTGCACAGATGTTGATAGATTCTGTCCCCATTATCATTTTTTTTAAGATTCTTTAATTTGTATATTTATCTATTCATTTACCCAACTATCATTTAGCATTAGGTTGTTTGGTTTCTATGTCTTTGTGTAGAGATGAGTGCTTCTGTTGGAATTAATTTCTTGTTTTATTCCCCCATGGTCAGAGAAGATATATGCTATAATTTCTATTTTTTATACTTGTTGAGTAATGGTTTGTGGCTTAGCATATAATCAAACTTAGGGAATGTTCCATCTTAGAGAATATCACGTATTCAGTCATTTTGGGGTAGAATGCATTGTAAATATCTGTTAGGTCCATTTTTTCTAGAGTTCCCTTTAGGTCCATTATTTCTTTCTTCATTGTCTGTTGTGAGAATATGCCCAGTTCTGTCAGTGATGTGTTGAAGTCTGCAGAAATTTTGCTGCCGCTATTTATCAATTTGTTTAGCTTAACTAAAGTTTGTCTTAGAAGTATGGAAGCTCCTCTGTTGGGTGCATACATTTTTATGATTATTAAGTCTCTTTGTTTTTTTTTTAATGTTTAATATTGCATTGTGTGTATTTTCTTTTTTTAATTTTTTTTTTATTGAATCATAACTGTATACACTGATATGATAATGGGGCATCATAAACTCGCTTCATAGACCATTTGACACATTTTTATCACAATGGTTAACATAGCCTTTCCGGTGTTATCTCAGTTACTGTACCAAAACATTTACATTCTACATTTACCAAGTTTCGCAAATACCCCTGTAAAATATACCACAGGTATGATCCCACCGATCCCCCTCCCTCTACCCACCACCCGCCCTCCCCTCCCTTTCCCACTTCCCCCTATTGTTAGGTTGTAACTGGGTTATAGCTTTCATGTGAGAGCCCCAAATTAGTTTCATATTAGGGCTGAGTACATCGGGTACTTTTTCTTCCATTCTTGAGATACTTTACTAAGAAGAATATGTTCCAGCTCCATCCATGTAAACATGAAAGAGGTAAAGTCTCCATCTTTCTTTAAGGCTGCATAGTATTCCATGGTGTACATATACCACAATTTATTAATCCATTCGTGGATCGATGGGCACTTGGGCTTTTTCCATGACTTAGCTATTACGAATTGGGCTGCAATAAACATTCTGGTACAAATATCTTTGTTATGGTGTGATTTTTGGTCTTCTGGGTATATGCCCAGCAGAGGAATTACAGGATTGAATGGCAGATCTATTTTTAGATCTCTGAGTGTTCTCCATATATCTTTCCAAAAGGAATGTATTAATTTGCATTCCCATCAGCAGTGCAGAAGTGTTCCCTTTTCTCCACATCCACACCAACATCTCTGGTCTTGAGATTTTGTGATATAGGCTAGTCTCATTGGAGTTAGATGATATCTCAAAGTAGTTTTGATTTGCATTTCTCTGATGATTAAAGATGATGAGCATTTTTTCGTATGTCTGAAGGCCATGTGCCTGTCTTCTTCAGAGAAGATTCTCTTCAAATCCCTTGCCCAGCCTGCGATGGGATCCCTTGTTCTTTTCTTGCTGATGCGTTTGAGTTATCTGTGGATTCTGGTTATTAAACCTTTGTCAGAGATACACCCTGCAAATATCTTCTCCCATTCTGAGGGCTGTTTGTTTGCTTTACTTACAGTGTTCTTAGCTGTGCAGAAGCTTTTTAGTTTGATCAAGTCCCAGTAGTGTATTTTTGAAGCTGCTTCAATTGCCCAGGGGTTCTCCTCATGAAATACTCACCCAGACCAGTTTCTTCAAGGGTTTTCCCTGCAATCTCCTCTGGTATTTTTATAGTTTCATGTCTTAAATTTGAATCTTTAATCCAATGAGAGTCTATCTTAGTTAATGGTGAAAGGTGTGGGTCCAATTTCAGTCTTCTGCAGGTTGCCAGCCAGTTCACCCAGAACCATTTGTTAAATAGGGAATCTTTTCCCCATTGAATGTTTTTAATTGGCTTGTCAAAAATCAAGTAGCGGTAAGTAGCTGGATTCATCCCTTGGTTCTCTATTCTGTTCCAGATATCTACTTCTCTGTTTTTGTACCAATACAATGCTGTTTTGATCACTATCGATTTATAGTAAAGTCTGAGGTCTGGTAGTGTGATTCCTCCCATTTTGTTTTTATTTCTGAATAATGTCTTGGCTATTCGAGGTTTTATCTGATTCCATATAAAATGAATTATTGTTTTTTCAAGATCTTTAAAATATGACAGTGGACCTTTAATAGGGAGTGCGTTGAAATTATATATTGCTTTGGGTAGTATGGACATTTTGATAATGTTGATTCTTCCCAGCCATGAGCATCGTATGTTTTTCCATTTGTTAACATTTTCAGCTATTTCTTTTCTTAGAGTTTCATAGTTCTCTTTATAGAGATCTTTCACGTCTTTTGTTAGGTAAATTCCCAAATATTTCATCTTCTTTGGCACTACTGTGAATGGGATACAATCCTTAACTGCTTTTTCAACTTGACTGTTGTTGGTGTATATAAAGGCTACCGATTTATGGATGTTGATTTTGTAACCTGAGACGCTGCTGTATTCCTTGATCACTTCTAGGAGTTTTGTAGTAGAGTCCCTAATGTTTTCCAGATACACAATCATATCATCTGTTAAGAGTGAAAGTTTGATCTCTTCTGACCCTTTATGGATACCCTTGATCGCCTTTTCTACCCTAATTGTGGTGGCTAAAACTTCCATTACAATGTTGGAAAGCAATGGAGACAATGGGCAGCCTTGTCTGGTTCCTGATCTGAGTGGAAATGATTCCAATTTAATTCCATTCAATATGATATTGGCTGTGGGTTTGCTGTAGATGGCCTCTACCAATTTAAGAAAAGTCCCTTCTAGACCAATTTTCTTGAGTGTTCTGATTAGGAAGCGTTGGTGGATATTATCAAAAGCTTTTTCTGCATCAATTGAGAGAATCATATGGTCTTTGTTTTTTAATTTGTTTATGTGCTGAATTACATTTATAGATTTACGTATATTGAACCAGCCTTGAGACCCTGGGATAAAACCAACTTGGTCATGATGTATAATTGGTTTGATGTGTTGCTGGATTCTGTTTGTTAGGATCTTGTTGAATATTTTTGCATCTATATTCATTAGTGATATTGGTCTATAATTTTCTTTTCTTGTTGGTTCTTTTCCTGGTTTGGGGATCAGGGTGATGTTTGCTTCATAGAACGTGTTGGGTTGTCTTCCTTCTTTTTCTACATTTTGGAACAGGTTGAGTAATATAGGTACTAATTCCTCTTTAAAGATTTTGTAGAATTCTGATGTGAAAACATCTGGTCCCGGGCTTTTCTTTTTAGGGAGGTTTTGTATAGTTGATGCTATTTCTGAACTTGATATGGGTCTGTTCAACATTTCCCCTTGATTCTGGTTAAGTCTTGGAAGGTGGCGTGCTTCCAAGTATTGGTCAATTTCCTTCACTTTTTCATATTTTTGAGAATA
The DNA here is from genome assembly GCF_027406575.1 of Nycticebus coucang. Lineage (NCBI taxonomy): Eukaryota > Metazoa > Chordata > Mammalia > Primates > Lorisidae > Nycticebus > Nycticebus coucang. Next base: position 73,463,356 of record NC_069804.1, read on the forward strand.
AATTTTCTTGTAATATTCATTAAGGATTTTTTGGATTTCTGATGAGCCTGTTGTTATTTCGTCTTTGTTGTTTCTGATGATGATATTAGAGTTTTTACTCTTTTTTTTTCTGATTAGGTTGGCCGGAGGTTTATCTATTTTATTGACCTTTTCAAAAAATCAGCTTCTTGATTTATTGATCTGTTTTTAAAAGTTTCTGTACATCTAAGGCCACTACAAGTAAAGCAAACAAACAACCTTTATTTTATTTAATTGTTAAATCATAGCTGTGTACATTAGTGCAATCAAGGGGTACAATGAGCTAGTTTCATATACAATCTGAAATATTCACATCAAACTGTTCAACGCAGCCTTCATGGTATTTTCCTAGTTATTGTATGTAGACATTTGTATTCTGCCTTTAGTAAGTTTCGCCTGTACCCATTCCAAGATGCACCATAGGTGTGGCCCCACCCATCACCCTCTCTCCACCCTAACCTCACCCCTCCCTTACCCTTCCTTGGCCCCTTCCCCATAGTCTTGTGCCATAGTTGGGTTATAGCCTTCATGTGAAAGCCACAATTTAGCTTCAAAGTAGGGCTGAGTACATTGGATACTTTTTCTTCCATTCCTGAGATAATTTGCTAAGAAGAATATTTTCCAGCTCCATCCATGTAAACATGAAAGAGGTAAAGTCTACATCTTTCTTTAAGGCTGAATAATATTCCATGGTATACATATACCACAAGTTGCTAGTCCATTTGTGGTTCAATGTGCATTTGGGCTTTTTTCATGACTTAGCAATTATGAATTGGGCTGCAATAAACATTCTGGTACGGATGTCTTTGTTATATTGTGAGTTTTGTTCTTCTGGGTATAAACCTAGCAAAAGGAGTTACAGGATCAAATGGCAGGTCTATTTTTAGGTCTCTAAGTATTCTCCAAGCATCCTTCCAGAAGGAACATATTAGTTGCATTCCCACCAGCAGTGTATAAGTATGCCCTTTTATCCACATTCATGCCAACATCTCTGGTTTTGGGATTTTTTTTTTATGTGGGGTACTCTTACTGGGGTTAGGTGATATCTCAAAGGAATTTTGATTTGCATTTCACTGATGATTAAGCATGATGAGTTTTTTTCATGTGTCTGTAGATCGTGCATCTGTCTTCTTTAGAGTAGCTTCTCTTCAAGTCCCTTGCCCACCCTGAGATGGGATCATGTGTTCTTTTCTTGCTAATACGTTTGAGTTCTCTGTGGATTGTTGTTATTAGACCTTTATCGGAAGTATAACCTGCAAATATTTTCTCCCATTCTGAGGGGTGTCTTTTTGCTGTACTTACTATTTCCTTGGCTGTGCAGAAGCTTTTCAGTATTATCAGTTCCCAGTAATGTATTTTTGATACTGCTTCAATTGCCTGGTAATTCCTCATCATAAAATATTCACCCAGGCCTATTCTTTCAAGAGTTTTCCCTGCACTTTCTTCAAGTATATTTATAGTTTCGTGTCTTAAGTTTAAATCTCTTATCCAGTGAGAGTCTATCTTAGTTCATGGTAAAAGGGGTGGGTCCAGTTTCAATCTTCTACAGGTTGCCAGCCAGTTCACCCAGCACAATTTGTTAAATAGGAAATCTTTTCCCCTCTGAATGTTTTTAATTGGCTCGCTGAAGATCAAATAACAGTACGTAGCTGGATTCATCTCTTGTTTCTCCATTCTGTTTCAGACATCTATCTCTCTATTATTGTGTGAATACCATGCTGTTTTAATCATTATTGATTTATAATACAGTCTCAGGTCTGGTAGCATGATTCCTCCTGCTTTCTTTTTATTTCTGAATAATGTTTTGGCTATTTCAGGTTTTTGTCTGATTCCATGTAAAACAAAGTATTATTTTTTCAAGATCTTTAAAATATGACAATGGAGCTTTAATAGGAATTGCATTAAAATATATATATTACTTTGGGTAGTATAGACATTTTAACAATGTTGATTCTTCCCAGCCATGAGCATGACATGTTTTTCCATTTGTTAACATCTTCAGCTATTTATTTTCTTAAAGTTTCATAGTTCTGTATGTAGAGATCTTTCACGTCTTTTGTTAGGTATACTCCCAAATATTTCATCTTCTTTGGCACTACTGTGAGGGGAATAGAGTCCTTCACTGTTTTTTGGCTTGGTTATTGTTGGTATATATAAAGGCTACAGATTTATGGGTGTTGATTTTGTAGCCTGAGACATTGTTGTATTCCTTGATCACTTCTAAATGTTTTGTAGTAGAATACCTAGTGTTTTCCAGATATACGATCATATCATCTGCAAAGAATGAAAGTTTAATCTCTTCTGACCCTATGTGGATACCCTTGATAACCTTTCCTTCCCTAATTGCAATGGCTAAAACTTCCACTACAATATTAAAGAGCAATGGGGACAATGGGCAAGCTTGCCTGGTTTCTAAGTGGAAATGATTTTAATTTAACTCCATTCAATACGATATTGGCTGTGGGTTTGCTGTAGATGGCCTCTATTAGTTTAAGAAATGTCCCTTAGATACCAATTTTCTTAAGTGTTCTGATCATGAAAGGATGCTAGATATTATCAAAAGCTTTTTCTGCATCAATTGAAATAATTATATGGTCCTTATTTTTTAGTTTGTTTGTGTTCTGAATTACATTTATAGATTTACGTATATTGAATCAGCCTTGAGACCCTGGGATAAATCCCACTTGGTCATGGTGTATAATTTTTTGATAGGTTGCTGGGTTCTGTTTGTTAGGATCTTATTGATTATTTTAGCATCAATATTCACTAGTGATAATGGTCTATAATTTTCATTTCTTGTTGGGTCTGTCCCTAGTTTGGGGATCAAGGTGATGTTTGCTTCGTAGAATGTTTTGGGTAATATTCCTTCTTTTTCTGTATTTTGGAAGTGGTTTAGTAATATAGGTACTAGTTCTTCTTTAAAGGTTTGGTAGAATTTTGACTTAAAGCCATCTGGTCCTGGGATTTTCTTTTTAGGGAGATTTTGTATAGTTGTTGCTATTTCAGAACGTGATATAGGCCTGTTCAACATTTCCACATCATTCTGGCTACATCTTGGTAGGTGGCATACTTTCAGGTGTTGGTTGATTTCTTTCAGATTTTCATATTTCTGAGAGTAGAGTTTCTTGTAGTATTCGTTAAGGAATTTTTGAATTTCTGAGGGTTCTGTAGTTATTTCATTGTTACCATTTCTGTTTTTTTTTTTCATTTTTTAATTTTTTTTTATTTTTATTTTTATTTTTTTTTATTAAATCATAACTGTATATAATGATATGATTATGGGGCATCATACACTCACTTCATAAACCATTTGACACATTTTTATCACAGTGGTTAACATAGCCTTTCCGGCGTTATCTCAGTTACTGTGCCAAAACATTTACATTCTACATTTACCAAGTTTCGCAAATACCCCTGTAATATGCACCACAGGTGTGATCCCACCGATTCCCCTCCCTCTACCCACCCCCCCCTTTCCCACTTCTCCCTATTGTTAAGTTGTAGCTGGGTTATAGCTTTCATGTGAGAGTCCCAAATTAGTTTCATAGTAGGGCTGTGTACATTGGGTATTTTTTCTTCCATTCTTGGGATACTTTACTAAGAAGAATATGTTCCAGCTCCATCCATGTAAACATGAAAGAGGTAAAGTCTCCATCTTTCTTTAAGGCTGCATAGTATTCCATGGTATACATATACCACAATTTATTAATCCATTCGTGGATCGATGGGCACTTGGGCTTTTTCCATGACTTACCTATTATGAATTGGGCTGCAATAAACATTCTGGTACAAATATCTTTGTTATGTTGTGATTTTTGGTCTTCTGGGTATATGCCCAGCAGAGGACTTACAGGATTGAATGGCAGATCTATTTTTAGATCTCTGAGTGTTCTCCATATATCTTTCCAAAAGGAATGTATTAATTTGCATTCCCACCAGCAGTGCAGAAGTGTTCCCTTTTCTCTGCATCCACGCCAACATCTCTGGTCTTGAGATTTTGTGATATAGGCTAGTCTCATTGGAGTTAGATGATATCTCAAAGTAGTTTTGATTTGCATTTCTCTGATGATTAAAGATGATGAGCATTTTTTCATATGTCTGAAGGCCGTGCGCCTGTCTTCTTCAGAGAAGTTTCTCTTCAAATCCCTTGCCCAGCCTGCGATGGGATCCCTTGTTTTTTTCTTGCTGATGCGTTTGAGTTCTCTGTGGATTCTGGTTATTAAACCTTTGTCAGAGATATACCCTGCAAATATCTTCTCCCATTCTGAGGGCTGTCTGCTTGCTCTGCTTACTGTGTTCTTAGCTGTGCAGAAGCTTTTTAGTTTGATCAAGTCCCAGTAGTGTATTTTTGAAGCTGCTTCAATTGCCCGGGGGGTTCTCCTCATGAAATACTCACCCAGACCAATTTCTTTAAGGGTTTTCCCTGCATTCTCCTCTAGTATTTTTATAGTTTCATGTCTTAAGTTTAAATCTTTAATCCAATGAGAATCTATCTTAGTTAATGGTGAAAGGTGTGGGTCCAATTTCAGTCTTCTGCAGGTTGCCAGCCAGTTCACCCAGCACCATTTGTTAAATAGGGAATCTTTTCCCCACTGAATGTTTTTAATTGGCTTGTCAAAAATCAAATAGCGGTAAGTAGCTGGATTCATCTCTTGGTTCTCTATTCTGTTCCAGATGTCTACTTCTCTGTTTTTGTGCCAATACGATGCTGTTTTGATCACTATCGATTTGTAGTAAAGTCTGAGGTCTGGTAGTGTGATTCCTCCTGATTTGTTTTTATTTCTGAGTAATGTCTTGGCTATTCGAGGTTTTTTCTGATTCCATATAAAACGAAGTAATGTTTTTTCAAGATCTTTAAAATATGACAGTGGAGCTTTAATAGGGAGTGCGTTGAAATTATATATTGCTTTGGGTAGTATGGACATTTTGATAATGTTGATTCTTCCTAGCCATGAGCATGGTATGTTTTTCCATTTGTTAACATTTTCAGCTATTTCTTTTCTTAGAGTTTCATAGTTCTCTTTATAGAGATCTTTCACGTCTTTTGTTAGGTAAATTCCCAAATATTTCATCTTCTTTGGCGCTACTGTGAATGGGATAGAGTCTTTAACTGCTTTTTCAATTTGACTCTTGCTGGTGTATATAAAGGCTACCGATTTATGAATGTTGATTTTGTAACCTGAGACACTGCTGTATTCCTTGATCACTTCTAGGAGTTTTGTAGTAGAGTCCCTAGTGTTTTCCAGATACACAATCATATCATCTGCGAAGAGTGAGAGTTTGATCTCTTCTGACCCTATATGGATACCCTTGATCGCCTTTTCTTCCCTAATTGTGGTGGCTAAAACTTCCATTACAATGTTGAAAAGCAATGGAGACAATGGGCAGCCTTGTCTGTTTCCTGATCTGAGTGGAAATGATTCCAATTTAACTCCATTCAATATGATATTGGCTGTGGGTTTGCTGTAGATAGCCTCTATCAGTTTAAGAAAAGTCCCTTCTAGACCAATTTTCTTGAGTGTTCTGATCATGAAGGGATGCTGGATATTATCAAAAGCTTTTTCTGCATCAATTGAGAGAATCATATGGTCTTTGTTTTTTAATTTGTTTATGTGCTGAATTACATTTATAGATTTACGTATATTGAACCAGCCTTGAGACCCTGGGATAAAACCAACTTGGTCATGATGTATAATTTGTTTGATGTGTTGCTGGATTCTGTTTGTTAGGATCTTGTTGAACATTTTTGCATCTATATTCATTAGTGATATTGGTCTATAATTTTCTTTTCTTGTTGGTTCTTTTCCTGGTTTGGGGATCAGGGTGATGTTTGCTTCATAGAACGTGTTGGGTAGTCTTCCTTCTTTTTCTACATTTTGGAACAGGTTGAGTAATATAGGTACTAATTCCTCTTTAAAGGTTTGGTAGAATTCTGACGTGAAACCATCTGGTCCCGGGCTTTTCATTTTAGGGAGGTTTTGTATAGTTGATGTTATTTCTGAACTTGATATGGGTCTGTTCAACATTTCCACTTGATTCTGGTTAAGTCTTGGAAGGTGGCGTGCTTCCAAGTATCGGTCTATTTCCTTCAGATTTTCATATTTCTGAGAATAAAGTTTCTTGTAATATTCATTAAGGATTTTTTGGATTTCTGATGAGTCTGTGGTTATTTCGTCTTTGTTGTTTCTGATTGATGATATTAGGGATTTTACTCTTTTTTTCCTGATTAGGTTGGCCAGAGGTTTATCTATTTTATTGACCTTTTCAAAAAACCAGCTTTTTGATTTATTGATCTGTTGTATTATTCTTTTGTTTTCAATTTCATTTAATTCTGCTCTAATTTTGGTTATTTCTTTTCTTCTACTGGGTTTGGGGTTGGAATGTTCTTCCTTTTCCAGTTGCGTGAGATGTCCCATTAAGTTGTTAACTTCCTCTCTTTCCGTTCTCTTGAGGAAGACTTGCAGTGCTATAAATTTCCCTCTTAGAACTGCCTTTGCAGTGTCCCAGAGGTTCTGATAGTTTGTGTCTTCATTGTCATTTTGTTCCAAAAAATTGGTGATTTCTTTCTTAATCTCATCTCTGACCCAGCTATCATTCAGCATAAGGTTATTTAACTTCCATGTTTTTGTATGGGTATGCAGATTCCTGTTGTTACTCAATTCAAGTTTTATTCCATGATGGTCTGAGAAGATGCATGGAATAATTTCTATTCCTTTAAATTTACTGAGGTTAGACTTGTGACCTAAAATGTGATCAATTTTGGAGTAAGTTCCGTGGGCTGATGAGAAGTATGTGTATTCAGTTTTGTTGGGATGAAATGTTCTGTAGATGTCTGCTAAATCTAAATATTGGATGGTTAGGTTTAAATCTAAGATTTCTTTGCTCAGCTTCTTTCTGGAGGATCGATCCAACACTGCCAAGGGAGTGTTGAAATCTCCAATGATTATGGAGCTGGAGGAAATCAAGTTACTCATGTCTGTTAGAGTTTCTCTTATAAATTGAGGTGCATTCTGGTTGGGTGCATAGATATTAATAATTGAGATCTCGTCATATTGAGTATTACCCTTAACAAATATGAAGTGACCATTCTTGTCTTTCCTTACTTTTGATGGTTTAAAGCCTACTGTATCTGCAAATAAAATTGCAACACCTGCTTTTTTCTGATTACCATTTGCCTGAAATATGGATGACCATCCTTTCACCCTGAGTCTGTATTTGTCTTTTAAGTTGAGATGTGACTCTTGTATGCAACAAATATCTGGCTTGAGTTTTTGTATCCAGTCAGCTAACCTATGCCTCTTTAGAGGACAGTTTAAGCCATTCACATTGATGGAGAGTATTGACAAGTCTGGTGGAATTTTGGGTGTCGAGTTTTTCAAAGGTCCAGTGGACATTTTTACTCCTTTCGCCAGTGTGGAAGTTGGAGTTTGATCCGAAGTTTCTGGGTGATTTTACTTTTGTGGTATAGGATTGGGTTGGTCATTGTGGAGGATAGGTCTGAGAACATCCTGAAGAGCTGGTTTACTTATGGCAAATTTTTTCAACATATGAATGTCATTGAAGTATTTAATTTCTCCATCATAGATGAAACTCAGTTTAGCTGGATACAAGATCCTGGGTTGAAAGTTTTTTTGCTTTAGGAGATTAAAAGTTGATGACCAGCCTCTTCTTGCTTGAAAAGTTTCAGCAGAGAGATCTGCAGTTATTCTAATATTCTTACCTTTGTACGTTATAGTTTTCTTTTGCCGGGTTGCTTTGAGAATCTTCTCTTTCATGTTAACTTTAGTGAAGCTAATTATGATATGTCTGGGAGATGGCTTATTGGGGTTGAATCGTGCTGGGGTTCTGAAGCTGTCTGCTATCTGAATTTCAGATTCTCTGGGCATGTCTGGAAAATTTTCTTTCATAATTTCATGTAGAAGGGCCTCTGTGCCCTTGGCAGCCACTTCGTCGTTCTCCGGAATTCCTATAACCCTTATGTTGTTTTTTTTCGAATTATCTGAGAGCTCTCTGAGTAAGTGATCCGTTTTTGCTCTCCATTTCTCTTCCTCTTTGAGAGATTGGGAGCGTTCGAAGACTTTATCTTCAATGTCAGAAATCCTTTCTTCTGCTTGCTCCACTCTGTTACTGAGGGATTCTACTGTATTTTTCATATCTTTGAGGGCTGTAAGTTCTTGTTTCAGTGTGTCTAAGTCTTTGGTGGTTTTGTCTTTAAATTCGTTAAATTCTTGAGACAATTTTTGAATTTCTCCTCGAATTCCTAATTCCATTTTATTGATCTTGTCTGCAAACCAAATTCTGAATTCGACTTCTGACATCTCAGCCAGTTGTTTATGAATGGGATCTTCAATCACATCTGCCGTATCTTTTCTTGGGGGGGTTGATCTATTCTGGTTATTCATGTTACCAGAGTTTTTCCGCTGATTCCGCCCCATGGTTTACTCCCTTTGGTTTTTCCCCTGGGTTTTTATCAAGGGCCCGTACAGTGTTGTGGCCTGAGAAACTGGGGCCCTGTCTGGTGTGGTGGAGCAAAGTGGTTCTGTCTTGTTTTCAGCTGGTTTCTGTTCGATCCTATTGCAACTTCTACTCTGGCTTGAAGTCTCAGCTGTGTGGAAAAATCAGCAATTAAGTCACCCCGCCTGCCCACCTCTGGCCCCAGTTGGAAAAGGAGAATCAAACCTTCCTACAATCGCACACCCAGGGCACCGCCTGAAAAGTCCTCAGTCTATTAGCCCAGTTCAAAAGGTCCGAATCAACTGTCTCAATCGGCACTTGTCTCGGGTGGAAGGGTTCAAGAGGTCTCTGGGAACTGGATCACAGGGGCCTGGTTACTCCTCTGACACAGTTCACCCCAGTGCAGCGTGGAGTCAGGAGGAGCCACCCAGCAAACAGAGCAGTCTAGGAAGGTTGACGTCTCCTTCCCCACTTTGCCCCTCCGTCGGACCCAGTCACTGGTATCTCTGCAGATGGCTAACCCAGTTGCCTGCAGTGAACAGACACTCCAGGGATTTGCAACTGCCTGAATCCCAAGGAAGTCTGCCAGGCCCCCGCAGACTGCCGCTATCTAGCAGGAGGAGATGGGGCCTGACATCTTTGAGTGTTTGATGCAGGTGATGGGAAGGAGGTGTTCACTCAGGCTTAGCCCCGTCCCTGATGGATGCTGCTAACAGAACAGAACAGAACAGACAACTTTGTGAGGTTCTGTCTCTGTTCCTGTCGTCGCCTACAGAAGACGGGCTGTTTTGAGTTCAAACGTCTTTGCTGCTGGAGAATTGCGTCTGAACACCTCTCTGGTTCGGCCCCGCCCTGGAAGCTTCCCGGGTTTGTGAGCCGCGTCACCTGGTGGCCTCCTCTGTTTGCCCAGGGAGACAGGGGGTGTGGCCTCAGAATATCCAGAAGTGAGCGTTCTGCCGTTAAAGAAAAAACGGCTGTTGATCTACCTCCAGGGAACTGCTGCTCTGGTGTGGGCACTCAGGCCACCCTTTTCTCCTCTGTCCCGTGCCCCAGAGTCAGCACTGAGCGGCTGCAGTTTGTGCTGGGTTCACAGCCCTTAAGAGATCCCCGAAGAATCAGAACTCTTGGGGGATGAGCTCCCAGACCCCAATTGGGAGTGGGGGGGGGAAGCTAGAGTTTCCTTCAGTTTTACGCAATACTACGGTCCGGGGAGGGCTCCTGCACTGCACCGCAGGGAAGTACCGCCAAGGCTTGATTTCCCCTCAGCAGAGTGCCCTCTCCTCACTCACATATCCCAGAGTCAGCGCTGACCTGATGCAGCTCAGGCACTGTGCTCTCCCCTCAAGAAATCACCCAAGGAGCCGAACTCCTGGGGGATAGGCCCTCAGACTCCGAGTGAGAGTAGGGGTTCTCAGGTCTCAGCGGGGAGGCCAGAGTCTTATTCAGTCTTGGGCCCGGGGAGGGTTGGTGCACTGCACCGCAGGGAAGTGCGCGAGGCGTGACTCCCCCTCAGCCTGGTGCCCTCTCCTCACTCGCGCGCCTCGGAGTCAATGCTGACCAGTCGCAACTCGGGGACTGTCCACTCCCCTTGAGAAATCACCCAAGGATCCGAAGTCCTGGGGGACAGGCCTCCAGACCTCAGTGGGCGGGAGGGGAGCGCCGGGGATTCAGGGTTGCCGGCAAAGGATTCCCAAAGTTTTATTCAGCCCTATGTCCGGCAGGAGAACGCCACGGCACCCCAGTAGGGGAGGTAGGTCCAGTTTTTAGAAGGTCTCTCCCGTGGAGTGTAGTGGAAGGGCCTTTAATTTCTGCCCGCTTGTTCAATTTTGGGGCTCTTGAGCCGGTCTCATGGGGGAGGGGGACTCCCGTCCGCTTGGTGGTGGATTTTGTACCTTTTGTTTGCGTCCTTGTGATCACAGCTTGCCTCAGCGGTGTTGATGTGCGTTCTTCAGCCTTCTCTCTCGGTGAGGCTTAAGTCCACCAGGATACTTACTAAATTCCTGTCCCTTAACTCTCCTTCTGGACGGGAGCCTTTGTTGAAAGCTGGCTTCAGTCCGCCATCTTGTCTCCCCACTACCATTTCTGAATGATGAAATTAGAGATATTGCTTTTTTTTCCTGGTTAGGTTGGCCAAAGGTTTATCTATTTTATTGATCTTTTCAAAATCCAACTTTTGGATTTATTGATCTGTTGTATAATTCTTTTGTTTTCAATTTCATTTAATTCTGCTCTGATTTTGGTTATTTCTTTTATTCTGCTGGGTTTTGGGTTGGAGTGTTCTTCCTTCTCCTTTTGTTGAGATGTCCCATTAAGTTATTAACTTCCTCTCTTTTCATTTCCTTGAGGAAGGCTTTTAGTGCTATCAATTTCCCTCTTAGGACTGCCTTTGCAGTATCCCAGAGGTACTGATAATTCATGTCTTGATTGTTGTTTTTTTCCAAAAGTTTGGTGATTTCCTTCTTAATCTCGTCTATAACCCATCTATCCTTCAGCATAAGGTTACTTAGCTTCTATGTTTTTGTATGGGTATACAGGTTCCTGTTGTTATTGAGTTCAACTTTTATTTCATGATGGTCTGAGAAGATGCAAGGAATAATTTCTATGATTTTTGAATTTGCTGAAGTTAGATTTGTGGCCTAAGATGTGGTCAATTTTGGAGATTGTTCCATGGGCTGATGAGAAGAATGTGTATTCCGTTATGTTGGGATAAAATTTTCTGTAGATGTCTGTTAAGTCCAGATATTGAATTGGTAAGTTTAAATTTAAAATTTCTTTGCTTAGCTTCTTTTTGGAGGATCTATCCAGCACTGCTAAAGAGATGTTACAATCTCCAACTATTATGGAACTGGAAGAAATCAACTTGCTCATGTCTATTGGAGTTTCTCTTATGAATTGAGGTGCGTTCTGGTAGTGCGCATAAATATTAATAATGAGATCTTATCATATTGAGCATTACCTTTAAGAAATATGAAGTGTCCATCCTTATCCTTCCTGATTTCAGTTGGTTTAAAGCCTATTGCATCCGCAAATAGGATTACAACGCCTGCTTTATTCTGATTTCCATTTGCCTGGAGTATAAATGACCATCCCTTCACCTTAAGTCTATATTTGTCTTTTAATGTAAGATGTGATTCTTGTATACAGCAGATATCTGGCTTGAGTTTTTGTATCCAGTCAGCCAACCTGTGCCTCTTTAGAGGACAATTTAAACAATTCACATTAATTGAGAATATTGATAAGCCTTTTGAGAGCCCGGTGGACATTTTTAATCCTTTTGAGACTGTGGAAGTTGGAATTTGATCAAAATTTTCTGGGTGGGTTTACTTTTGTGGTGGAGGATTACACTGGTCTTTATGGAGGATAAGTCTGAGAATATCTTGGAGAGCTGGTTTAGTTATGGCAAATTTCTTCAACATGTGAATGTCATTGAAGTATTAATTTCTCTGTCATAAATGAAACTCAGTTTAGCTGGGTACAGGATCCCGGGTTGAAAGTTATTTTGTTTTAGGAGATTAAAAGTCGATGACCATCCTCTTCTAGCTTGAAAGGTTTCAGCAGAGAGATCTGTAGTTATTCTTGTATTCTTGCCCTTGTATGTGATGGTTTTCTTTCATCTGGCTGCTTTCAGAATTTTCTTCTTCATATTAACTTTATTGAAATTGATTATGATGTGTCTGGGGAATGTCTTATTTGGGTTGAATCATGCTGGAGTTCTGAAACTGTCTTTTATCTGAATTTCAGAATCTCTTGGCATGTCTGGAAAATTCTCCTTCATAATCTCATAGAGAAGAGACTCTGTGCCTTGTGAAGCCACTTTGTCACTTTCGGGGATCCCTATAAGATGAGTATTGATTTTCTTCTTATTATCCGAGAGGTCTCTGAGAGAGTGATCTGTTTTTGCCCTGCATTTCTCAACCTCTTTGAGATTTTGTCTTCAATGTCAGAAATCCTTTCTTCTGCTTGCTCCATTCTGTTACTGAGGGATTCTACTGTGTTTCTCAGATCTTTGAGGGGTGCAACTTCCTGTCTCAATGTGTCAAAATCTTTGGTCATTTGGTCTTTGAATTCGTTGAATTCTTGAGATATCTTTTGGGTTACTGCTTAAAATTCTGATTTGATCTTATTTGCTATATACATTCTGAATTCAATTTCTGACATCTCAGCTATTTGTTTGTGCATGGGATCTTATGTTGTGTCTGCTACATTGATTCTTGGGGGAGTTAATCTTTTCTGATTATTCACATTGCCAGAGTATTTCCTTTGATTTCACCTCATGATTGTTTTCCACTGTTGCCTCTGGCTGTCCTCAGAGTTGGGGAGGTGTGTCTCCAAGATTAGGCCCCAGCACAATCACTCTATTGTTGATGGATCTTCATAGGGAGTGACCCTGTGTAGTTCCTCTGGGGATCCCTCAGCCAGGGAGTTCTGGTTGTGGAAGCAGCTCTGGAGTGTGACACACCCAGATCCAGCAACAGGGTGGGAGGTGGTGCACACGGTTCATGAAATGCCTGGTGCCCAGTAACTTTGACACAGAGAGCCTAAGGCTCTCTGGCCAGGAAAAGGGCTCTGCACAGAGGCAGGAAGGGCTCCAGAGGGCATGCGGCTACCACAGTCCCTGGCAAGATGAGTGGGCCAGTATGGAGGCAGGGAGGGTACAGGAGGTAGGACATGGGGTTTTCCAGCTCCCACAGTTCCTGGTCATATCATGCGGAGGCCCAGTCGGCACAGGTTGGGTGTTGTGGCACAGCTCTTATGGAGGTCCAAGCAGTGCCAAACCCAGGAGTTTGAGTTTGCTATGAGCTGTGACACCATGGCACTCTACCCAGGGCAACAGCCTGAGGCTCCAGTGTGCCAAAACCAGTCTCACTCTGCCCTTGAGGGTTAAGGCTATAAGGCAGTTTAGTCCCCGCCTTTAGGCTGTTCAGTCACTAGGTTACAAGCTCCTGCCTGATCCTTGCTCTGTGACCCTGAGGACAGAGGTTTCCTGGGCAGTTCTCTCACGATGGCTCCCTGTAGCCCACAGCCAAACACTATTAGCTCCATCCAGCTCATCGGCTCAGTCTGGGGTCCTAGATAATGCCCAAAGATCTCCGCACTCCTGCTCAAGCTCTGCACAAGGCAGTTTAACTGAGTGCCAAGTTCCAAAACACGGAAACAGTTCACAGGTAAGGCCTTTCCAGTTTGCAGTCTCACTGCTGCTTGTACTTATGGCTGCTGGCAGAATTAGGTTGATCGAACACATGCAACCACTAGCGAGTTTTCCACTGTTTTTGTCCTCCTCTTGGGGTCCAGAAGTCCCTTGCTGACTCCATGTATCCTCAAAGGGATGATTATAGGCAGATCCCACCAGCCGAGATGCCAGGAGTCTTATCTCCCCAGACTCACCATGTCCAGTTGCAGGGAAGCTGTTACTCTACCGCCATCTTTTCCAGACAACCATTAGAATGGGAGAATTTTACAGGTTATGATTCCAACAAATATCTGACAACTAGAATCTACAGAAAACCCAAGTTAAATAATAAGAAAAGAACAAACAATGTCATTTCTTTACAGGCAAGAGACTTGAACAGAAACTTCCCTGAAGATGACAGGCAAATGGCCAAAAAACACATGAAAAAATTCTCATCATCTTTAATCATCAGAGAAATGCAAATCAAAACCACTTGGAGAAGTCACTTACTTCCAGTAAGATTAGCCCATCTGACAAAATTCCCAAACTGCAGATGTTGTTATAAATTTGGATAGAGGGATACACTTCTTCACTGCTGGTAGGATTGCAAACTAATACAGCCTTTTTGGAAAGAAGGAGAATTCTCAAGGAACTAAAAGTTGACCTACCATTCAATCCTGCAATATTATTACTAGGTATCTGCCCAGATGATCAAAAATTATTTTACAATAAAGACATTTTCACCAGATTTTTTATTGTAGCCCAATTCATGATTGCCAAGTCGTGGAAGCAGCTCAAATGCCCATCAACCCATGAATGGATTAACAAATTGTGGTAATGTACATGATGGAATACTATGCATCAAAAAAAATATGGAGATTTACATCTTTTTTGTTTACCTTGATGGAGCTGGAACATATTCTTCTTAGCATAGTATCTCAAGACTGGAAAAAAAAATATCCAAGGTACTCAATTCTATTATGAAACTGATATATAATCACTTACACATCCGTACAAATGATAAAACATGAATATAGTTCAGAAAGAAGGAGGGAAGTGGAGGGACAAAGAAAGGAAGGGTAGAGGGCGAGTGAAGGGAGAGTATTTGGCAGTATCTCACCTAATGTGAACAATGCAAGGGTACATTTCAAAACAACTAAGAGTATATTATACATGTCTCACCACAATAAATAAATAAGTGAGGTGATGATTATGTTAATATTTTTGATTTAAGCATTCCACATTGTATATTGAATCATCACATTGTACCACATAAATATATGCAGTTATGATTTAAGAAAAATTAAGTTGAAACAGAAATTATAAATACTAATAATAAAAGTAATAAAAGATGGACAAACATGGGGAAAAGCCTATATAATGAGGATTCATTCATATTCATCTAATGTTTCTAATAAATAGCTGAAAAGAAAAAAAAAAGTTGGTGCCCATAGCTCAGGGGATAGGGTGTGGACCACATACACTGAGGCTGGCAGGTTTTAATCTGGCTTGGGCCAGCTAAAATAACAGTGACAATTGCAACAACAACAACAAAAATAGCTGGGTGTCCTGGAGGGTGCCTGTAGTCCCAGCTACTTGGGAGGCTGAGGCGAGAAAATCACTTCAGCCCCAGAGTTTGAGGTTTCTGTGAGCTATGATGCCATGGCACTCTACCCAGGGCAACAGATTGAGACTATGTCTCAAAAAAAAAAAAAAAAAGAGAGAGAAAGAAAGAAAGAAACTGCCAAAATGTCTTCTAAAGTGTCTGTATTATTTTACATTCTCACTATTTTACTTGTTTTTCTTTTTTTTTAGACAGAGTCTCACTATGTCCCCCTCAGTAGAGTACTGTGGTACCACAGCTCGCAGCAACCTCCGACTCTTGGGCTCAAGCTATTCTCTTGCCTCAGCCTGCCAAGCAGGCAGGACTACAGGCACCCACCACAATGCCTGGCTATTTTTTGTTGCAGTTGCCATTGTTTTTTAGCTGGCCTGGGCTGGGTTTGAACCCACCAGCCTTGGTGTATGTGTCTGATGCTGTAACCACTGTGCTACAGGTGCTGAGCCTGTTTTTTTTCTTTTGAACAAGGAGTAGGTTCATGATTTATCACCCATATTCACTGGAATTTAGCAGCTGCTTCTATCTATGCACAGGATAAAGTATAAAGCAGGTGATTGCTAGGTATCATTTATGGTTATTTGTTTTTCAATCTACCTTTCACACATACCCTTTTAAAATTCACTTTCCTTAATATGCCCCTTATAACTAGAGGAATAGAAGCCAAATGCTTCATAGTTGTTCTTAAGCAGATCCTCACACTCCTTTCCAAGAGTCATCACCATATGTCTTCATAGACTGTATCCCTGCAATACCAGAAAATGTCAGTTTATTTCTTCCACTTGGGATATTTCCCTATTTCAATTGTACTATGAGTAATGGCAGCTACCGTAACTAAGTATTTCAGACCAATTCACACTCTAGGTGTTTTAAATTATATTATATCCACATAATATTTTATTTTATAATCTGCACTTTATACAGGTGGAAACAAGAATTCAGATGAATTGAATAACTTGCACAAGGTCATTAAACTGGTGAGTTCTACAGCTGGAAATCAAAAAAATATAAGATAGAGGGCCAAATCATGCTTTCAAGATTCTTAATGATATTCCTTTAGCTTTTGACAACAGAAATCTTCATACTCAGATAAAGTCATGGAAACAAAATAACCTTATTCTTAATTACAGCTGGGTCAAAGACTAGGTTAAGAAGGAAATCATTACATTTCTTGAACAAAATGAAAATGAAGCCACAACCTATCAACCTGTGGAATACTGCAAAGGCAGTCCTAAGAGGCAAATTTATAGAATTAGCAGCCTTCATCAAGAAAACAGAAAGAGAGAAAGACAACAACCTAATGCGGCATGTTAAGCAACTAAAAAATAATGAACAATCCAAGCCCAAACCCAGAAGAAAAAAGAAATAACCAAAATTAAATCAGATATAAATGCAATTCAGACATTCAGAAAATAAGCAAACAAAAAATCAGTTCTTTGAAAAAAGTAATATAATCAATAAACTTTTAATCAGATTGACCAGAAGCAGAAAAGATCTCTAATAACTTCAACAAGAAACCAAAAAGAGGAAATAACAACAGATGCTACAGAAATACAAAAGATTATCAATGATTACTACAAAAAAATTTTAGGTCCCCAAATATGAAAACGTAGAGGAAATTACTCAGTACCTGGAATCACACCACCTTCTGAAGCTCAACCAGAGAGAATTAGAAATTTTAAATAGACCTATATAAAGCACTAAAAACACATCAACAATACAAAATCTTCTAATAAAGAAAAACCCTGGACCAGTTTCACAACAGAATTCTACCAAACATTCAAAGAGGAGCTAGTATCTGTTTTGCATAAACTATTCCAAAACACATACAACAGTGTTCTCAACCTGTGTGTCATGATCCCTTTGTAACAATGAAAATACATCCTGCATATCAGATATTTATATTGCAATTCATAACAGTAGAAAAATACATTTATGATGTAGCAATGAAAATAATTTTATGTTTGGGGGTCACCACAACATAAGGAACTGTACTAAAGGATTGTGGCATTAGGAAGGTTGATAAACCACTTATATAGAAGAGAGGAATCCTCCCCAACAAGTTCTATGAAGCAAATATCACCCTGATTTCAAAACCAGGAAAGACTCATCAAAAAAAAAAAGAAAAAAAAGAAGAAAGCTAAGAATAGAAAACTATAGGCAAATATAATTAATGAATATTGATGCAAAAAATATTTCATAAGATCCTAGCAAACAAAATACAGCAACACATTAAAAAATTACACATCATAATCAAATGGGTTTATCCAAGGTATGCAAGGGATATCCCAGGTATGTATAGTTCAACATATATAAATTCATAAATGTAATTCACTACATAAATAAAATCAAAAACAAAGACCACATGATACTCTCAATTGATGTAGAAAAGTCTTTTTGCAATATCCCACATTTTTTCTTAAAAGAACAGTTGAGAAAACAGGGATAGATGGGACATTTTTAAACTGACGGAGGCCATCAACAACAAACCAACAGCCAATCTCATGTTGAATGAAGTAAAACTAAAAGGATTTCCACTTAGAACTGGAATTAGAAAATGATGTACACTATCACCACTGCTATTCAACATAGTGCTGGATATTCTAGCCATTGAAATCAGGAAAGAGCAGTAGATTAAGTGTATCCAAGTGGGGACAGAAGAGATCAAACTCTTTTTCTTTGTGCATGACATGATGTTATGCCAGGAAAATCCCAGGGACTCAACTACAAAGCTCTAAGAAGTGATCGAGAATATAGTACCACTTTGGAATACAAAACAAATGTCCATAAATAATACCCTTCATATATGTCAGTAACAGTAAAGCCGAGAATAAAATCAAAGAGACAATATCTTTTACAGTAGTGCCAGGGAAGATAAAAAACCAGGGAATATATCTAACAAAGGATGAGGTTTACAAATGGAAGAGTATACCATGCTCATGTCTGGAAAGAATAAATGCTGTTAAAATGTCTATACTACCCAAAGCACTCTACATATTTAATGCAATCCCTAGCAAAGAACCAACATCATACTCTAAAAAACTTGAAAATCTAGTACTTTGTTTTATATAGAACCAGAAAAAAAACTGAATAGTAAATAGAATTTTTAAAAATAAAAATAAATATGGAGGCATCATGTTACAAGACTTCCGGTTATACTATAAGTGTATGGTAATTAGAACAGTATGATACTGGAACAGAAAATAAAAATATAGGTCTATGGACTGGAATAAAGAACCTAGAGGCGACCCAGCCACATATTGCCATGTGTTTTTCATAAACCAAACAAAAGCATGCACTGGGAAAAAGAAAACCTATTTAATAAATGGATCTAGTAAAACTTGTTAGCCACAGGTAGAAGAATGAAACTGGACCCACACCTCTCACCATTGACAAAAACTGACTCTCATTGAATAAAATATTTAAGGGAGTGTGAGGAATATGCTTGACAAAATTAACCTTGGAAAAAAAATTTATGAAGAAGACTTCATTACAGCAATACCGAAAATAAATAAATGGAATATGATAAAGCTAAAAAACTTCTGTGCAGCTAAGGATACTACAACTAAAGCCTTCAGAATGGGAGAACATATTTGCATGCTACAAGTCTGACAAAGCGCTGATATCTAGAATCTACAGAGAACTCAAATTAATTGACAAGAAAAGAGAAAACAACCACATTTATAAGTGGGCAAGAGACGTGAACAGAAACTTCTCTGAAGATGACAGATGAATGGCCAACAAACACATGAAAAAATGCTCGTTGTCTTTAATCATCAGAGAAATGCAAATCAAAACCACTTTGAGATATCACCTAACTCCAGTGAGATTAGCTCACAACACAAAGTCCAAAATATGCAGATACTGGCATGAATGTGCAGAGAGGAGAAAACTTTTACACTGCTGTTGGGATTATTAACTAATGCAACCTCTATGGAAAGAAGCATGGAGATTTCTCAAAGGATAAAAAGTCATTCTTCCATTTGATAAACAAAAATCATTATACCACAATGACCTTTGCACTAGAATATTTATTGCAGCTCAACTCACAATTGCCAATTCACGGAAGCAACCTAAAGGCCAATCAAGCCATGAATGGATTGACAAACTGTGGTATATGTCCTAAGGTATTATTCAGCCATGAGAAATAATGAAGACTTGGGCACCTGTAACTCAGTGGGTAGGGGGCTGGCCACATACATGGAGGCTGGTGGGTTTTAACTCGGCCCAGGCCAGCTATAAACAGCATTGAGAACTGCAAAAAGAAAAAATATATATATCCTGGCTTTGTGGTGGGCACCTATAGTCTCAGCTACTTGGGAAGCTGAGGCAAGAGAATTGCTTAAGCCCAAGAGTTGGAGGTTGCTGTGAGGTGTGACAACATGGCACTCTACTGAGGGTGAAATAGTGAGACTCTGTCTCAAAAAAAAAAAAGAAAGAAAAAAAGAAATAATGAAGACTTCACATTTTTGTGTTTACCTAGATGGTGTTGAAACACATTCTTCTTAGTAAAGTATCTCAAGAATGGAAAATGAAGTAGCCAATGTCCTCAATACTAACATGAAACTGACATTGAAACAACTATACTCCCACATGAAAAATAAATTACAAATATAGTCTAGTAAAGGGGCGAGAAGAGGAGGGGGAGGAGGGAGGACATTTGGCAGTATCTCATCTAATGTGTACAATGTGATGGTGCTCAGTATAACCTCTGGATGTAGGGATCAACTACATCTTAAACTTGACCTTAGAATTGAAAACAATGTAACCTAAACATTTGTACCCTTACATTAATTTGAAATTGTAAAGAAATAAAGTTTATATACTGTAGGACAGTGGTTCTCAACTTTCATAATGCCACAACCTTTTAATACAGTTCCTCATGTTGCGGTGACTCCCAACCATAAAATTTTTGCTACGAAATAATTTGCTGTTTGTGGGTCATCTCAACATGAGGAACTGTATTAAAGGGTTGCGGCATTAGGAAGGTTGAGAACCACTGCTGTAGAAGCTGATAGCATGCGTTCTGTCCATAACCTTAGGTTATGAAGCTTAACCCCACCATTTTCTGTCTGTGAGATCTTCAGCAAGTTACTTAGCTTCTTCCGTAGCTCTCAACCTCTGAATTGTCATGATGATGATGATGATGATGATGATGATAACATTAACCTATCTACTAGGTTGTTGTGAGGATTAAATAAGTTAATGTTAAACTTAGCATTGTTTCTGACATGTAGTATGTGATCCACAAGTATTATCATTTTGCATTAATTTCCATCTTCATCTTATCTCACTGCCATCACTATATATCCTATATTCTATGTTGTATTTTCTTCATGTGTATGCTCATGCTGCTCCTTGCACCTCATCAGTAAAAATGGAAACCCAATCTATTCTCCCTGTTCCAGGTCACATGCCACCTCCTTTGTATAAACTTTTTGTCATTTCAAAATAATTTTGTGTATACGTCTCTCATTGCAGTGTTTATCAATTTTTGCCTTTGATTAACGGGTGTAATCTGTCTTTCAGGGATCTTTTTCTTTTCTTTTTTTTTTTATTGTTGGGGATTCATTGAGGGTACAATAAGCCAGGTTACACTGATTGCAATTGTTAGGTAAAGTCCCTCTTGCAATCATGTCTTGCCCCCATAAAGTGTAACACACACCAAGGCCCCACCCCCCTCCCTCCTTCCCTCTTTCTGTTCCCCCCATAACCATAATTGTCATTAATTGTCCTCATATCAAAATTGAGTACATAGGATTCATGCTTCTCCATTCTTGTAATGCTTTACTAAGAATAATGTCTTCCACGTCCATCCAGGTTAATACGAAGGATGTAAAGTCTCCATTTTTTTTAATGGCTGAATAGTATTCCATGGTATACATATACCACAGCTTGTTAATCCATTCCTGGGTTGGTGGGCATTTAGGCTGTTTCCACATTTTGGCGATTGTAAATTGAGCTGCAATAAACAGTCTAGTACAAGTGTCCTTATGATAAAAGGATTTTTTCCTTCTGGGTAGATGCCCAGTAATGGGATTGCAGGATCAAATGGGAGGTCTAGCTTGAGTGCTTTGAGGTTTCTCCATACTTCCTTCCAGAAAGGTTGTACTAGTTTGCAGTCCCACCAGCAGTGTAAAAGTGTTCCCTTCTCTCCACATCCATGCCAGCATCTGCAGTTTTGAGATTTTGTGATGTGGGCCATTCTCACTGGGGTTAGATGATATCTCAGGGTTGTTTTGATTTGCATTTCTCTAATATATAGAGATGATGAACATTTTTTCATCTGTTTGTTAGCCATTCATTTGTCGTCTTTAGAGAAAGTTCACACTGGAAGATATTGGCCTGGGGAAAGACTTCATGAAGAAGACTGCCATGGCAATTTCAACAACAACAAAAATAAACAAATGGGACTTCATTAAACTGAAAAGCTTCTGTACAGCTAAGGAGACAATAACCAAAGCAAAGAGACAACCTACACAATGGGAAAGGATATTTGCATATTTTGAATCAGAAAAAAGCTTGATAAGTAGGATCTATAGAGAACTCAAATTAATCCACATGAGAAAAGCCAACAATCCCATATATCAATGGGCAAGAGACATGAATAGATCTTTCAGGGATCTTTATGTTTAAAAGCTGTACCTTATTCCCTTCTCCGTTGCTTAGTGTTCAGTACAATAGAAGGCTCAGAGGTTTTTTGTTTTTGTTTTTGTTTTTGTTTGTTTTTTTAGTTTTTGGCTGGGGCCAGGATTGAACTTGCCACCTCCGGTATATGGGGCCAGCACCCTACTCCTTTGAGGCATAGCATAGGCACCACTCAAAGGCTCAGAGTTTTTAATTGAAATAAATTAGTTTTTAATTGCATTCATCTTTTTCTAGGTATTACTGGCAGGGTCAGCTATAGCCTGGAAGAAGTTGAAGAAAACTTCACTTGTTAAGCCAGCCAAGGCTTTAATCTCCTCTTCACAGACATTTATATTTGTGTTAATATTTTTCATGTGGATATTTCTGAAGCAAAACACTGAAGGTGATGTGGATAGAATAGGTCTATCCCAAGCAAGCCGCCCTGTGGTTAGTAGTTGTTGTTAACTTTGGAGTCTACCCTTCCAGTAGAGATGGGGTAAAGGGCTCCTCTAATTTCTTGACATTGATATAGCCATTGACTCTTAGGATGCCAGATGCCTTCAAACAATTGCAAAAAGCTGGAACTGTTCAGATTTTTGGTGTTTGGAATAGGTTCCATGTTGGCTATATTTGGTTTCATTGAGGCCCAGACACATGCAATCTTAATCTTAAGCACAAGGGATGCTAAGTCTTCTGCTTCTAGGAGGAACCAGATAGGATTCCCCCAGAATGGCTACTTCTCTGATATCTGTTTGGTAAGGGTAGGGAGCTACTGGGATGAATGAATAGGTAGGGCTGGGTATGAAGCCATTTTTAATGCTTCAATTCCTAAAACACTGGGTATTAGCTCAGCAGGAGAGCTATTACTTACTGGGCCAGTTAAATTCATTTATTTCTCAATCCCCATGTAAAAAACAAAAGAAAAATAAAATCTCTGAGCTCTAGACTGAATATATTGTCTTATAAATATATTGTCTTCTACTCCTTTTCTTTCTTTGCTACCAACTCCTAACTTTCTGGTCAATCTCCACCATTTGTTATAGATACTGAAACCTGGATCACTGTATTCCTTTTTAGGATTCTGAGAGATTACCCAGATAATAGCTGAGCCCTTGTGTCCTTTGACTTCCTAATTTTCAATGATTGTGTCTTCTATCTCTTTCAGCCACCTTGACTGTTGTCTTCACCCACAACTTCTCCACTTTTGGAATACTAAATTCAAGCTCCCAATTACTATAACATTTCCTTCTAGCTTTTCCTTCAGCTACTCCCAGGTGAGACCTCTGCATTCTTTCTATTTAAGCAGTTCCCTAATATCACACATTCTTGTTCATGATGTCTTCAAAAGGAAGGAGCCTTCATTCCCTCCCTTCTCATCCCCCACATCAAGCTTAGTCTACCCTAGCAGGAGCTCATATTCCAATTAAACTTCCTCTACAATCTTAGAAAGAACACCTGGACCAAGCCACGATAGCTATTGCCTGTCAGCCATTGCTCTCTATGGGGCTGAAAACTAAGCAATGATTTGATGCAACAGCCCCTGTCTTCTGGCACTAGGGCTAAAGTTTATAAGTATAAGAGCGGTCTTCCTAGAGTATTATTTGTAGGAGGGAAAGAACATACAATCACAATGGTTTGGGGAAAATCTGCTTTGGGGGCCTTGGACTACCCAGCAAATGCTATTTTTTTTTCTTTTTACATGCTTTATTATGAAGTTTTTCTTTTATTAATTTTTGATGCCATATCTTCATGAGTATATATTATTCCACCATAAACTATAACCTATTTAATGAATTCCCTATTGTTGGAAATTTTGCTTGTTTCCACTAATTTGAGATTATTACCATATGATGATGTCAATCACTGTAGCTATAGATTTGTGTAAAAATCATGATAAATTCCTAGAAGTTGAATTGCTGGATCAAAATGTAAGCTAAAATTCTAAAACACAAAAATCATACTGTCTAATTGCCTGAAAGTTACATAAATTTACCTTTCCACCACCTGTCTGTGAGACGCCTCTATACTTGGAAATCACTGAGGAATTATTTTGCTAATTTGATAAATAATATAATACCATGTCTTAAACACTTATTTGATAACTAATGATGACACATTTTATATGTTTACTGTTAATTTAACTTTTTTGGCTTTTAAATGAGCTTTTCACATTTTTCTCTTTTTTTGTTTTTTAAACCCCTTTGTAAATAGCCAACTTAATCGAATCATCATATTAATGGAATTATTTTGAGTTATTGTTTTTAGATTTTCTGGCCAGTTTGCAACCTTAATAACTATGATTTCTAGGATGATTATAATTATGTAATTTTTAAGCTATGATAACTTTTATTCCTTGTTTCTAGTGTTTATACTTTTTCCCCTGTGTACATCAGCTAGAACTTGTCTTTGCTCCTTTCTTTAAATCTTTTTTTTTAATTAAATCATAGCTGTGTACATTGATATATTCATGGGGCATCATTCACTAGCTTCACAGACCGTTTACCAAGTTTCACATATACCCTTGTAAGATTTTAAATGATACTTTCTCCTTTTAGTTACCAGATCATTCCTTTAATTATTTGAAGCCTTTAGTCCTTAAAGATCCTTAAAGCAGACCAAAACAACTTGACTATAATGCAGTAGTTTGATCCAAATATTGCATTTTAAATGTAAGAGTAGCTTTTAAAGTCCTCCTCATAAAATATTCACCCAGGCCAATCCCTTCAAGAGTTTTCCCTGCACTTTCTTCAAGTATTTTTAGAGTTTCATGTCTTAAGTTTCAATCTTTTATTGAAATATCTCAAGAATGGAAGAAAAAAAAATTAAATCAACAAAGAAATGAGTAAATAAATGATGACCTGGCTGTATTAAAAAAAAAAAAAGAACAATGGAAGAAAAAGGATCAAATGTACTCAGCCCTACTATGAAGCTAATTTATAGCTTTAACATGAAGGCTATAACCCAACTATAACACAAGAATATGGGGAAAGTGCCAAGGGAGGGGAAGGAGGGGGGAGATTGGAGTGGAGGGAGGGTAATTGGTGGGGTCACACCTGTGGTGCATCTTAGAATGGGTACAGGCGAAACTTATTAAATGCAGAATACAAATGTCTACATATAATAACTAATAAAATGCCATGAAGGCTATGTTGAACAGTTTGATGAGAATATTTCAGATTGTATATGAAACCAGCACATTGTACCCCTTGATTGCACTTATGTACACAGCTATGATTTTCCAATAATTAAAAAAAAAAAGAATAGCTTTTGAGCATTATTTGTAAAGGTCTGGTGAATTTCTGGTGCCTGCACAAATTAGATCTTTAATACCTGACTGCTCTTGACTGATAGAAAAGGATGCATTTCTAGTATCAGACATTTTTATCTCTGCTAGAGCCTTCTGTTAGAACTGCTTTTTTATAACCAAAAAAAGATAGACCCAGATTTATGGATACCTTCCGGCTGCAGAAAACAATGTTCACCACCATTTTCTACTGTCTGTCTCCATGGGAAAAGCTCTAATCCTTTTCTCTGGTTTAAACAAAAGAATACCCTAAAACTTCCACTGTTTTACTCACTATAGCTAATTTTTTCTTTCTGTGTAAAGTCACACTCACAAAGGGGAAAATGCCACTCTTATTTCCACCTTAGAAATGAGAAACTTGGTTGTAACCACATAAGGATGGCTGTGGAAAAGGAACAGTTGGGAGGACAGGTAGAGCTGGTACATATCAGGAGGAACTTATCCACTGCAAATAATGCATACTCATTGTAAAAAATATAAACATATTTAAATATATAACCCCTAAGGATATCTACAGTTTTCTTGTGCGTGAGTTTATAATGTCTTCAAAAATATATGTAGAAGTTCATACTGTACATATATTGGTCTTTTTTTTATTAAATCATAGCTGTGTACATTAATGCAACTATGGGGTACAATGTGCTGATTTTATATACAATTTGAAATACTGTCATCAAACTGCTTAACATAGCCTTCACGGCATTTTCTTAGTTGTTGTGTTAGGACATTTATATTCTACACTTAGTAAATCTAACATGTACCCTTGTAAAATGCACCAAAAGTATGGTTCTACAAATTACCCTTCATACACCCATTGTCCCACCTCCCTGCCCTCTCCCATCTTTTTACCCTTCAACTTGGGCTGCAGTTGGGTTATAACTTTCATATGGAAGTGTGGGTGCTTATATAATGGTTTCATAGTAGGGCTGAATACTTTTTCTTCCATTCTTGAGATACTTTGATAAGAAGAATATTTTCCAGCTCCATCAATGTAAACATAAAAGAGGTAAAGTCCCCATCTTTTTTAAGGCTACATAATATTCCATAGTATACATATACCACAATTTATTAATGCATTCATGGGTTGATGGGCACTAGGGATTCTTCCATGACTTAGCAATTATGAATTGGGCTGCAATAAACATTCTGCTGCAAATATCTTTGTTATAAAGTGATTTTTGGTCTTCTGGATATATACCTAGTAGAGGAATTGCAGGATCAAATGGCAGGTCCATTTTTAGTCCCTAAGTGTTCTCCGCATATCTTTCCAAAAGGAATGTATTAGTTTGTGTTCCCACCAGCAGTGCAGAAGTGTTCCCGTTTCTCCACATCCACGCCAACATCTATGGCTTTGGGATTTTGTGATGTGGGCTACTCTTACTGGAGTTAGATGATATCTCAAAGTGGTTTTGATTTGCATTTTTCTGATGATTAATGATGATGTGAATTTTTTTCATGTGTCTATAGGCTGTGTGCCTGTCTTCTTCAGAGAAATTTCTATTCAAGTCCCTTACTACACCTGAGATGGGATCACTTGTTCTTTTCGTGCTAATACTTTTGAGTTCTATGTGGATTCTGCTTATTAAACCTTTGTCAGAGACATATCCTGCAAATATATTCTCCCATTCTGAGAACCGTCTGCTTACTTTACATACTGTGTTCTTGGCTGTGCAGAACCTATTTAGTTTTATCAGATCCCAGTAATGTATTCTGGTGTTGCTTCAATTGCCGGGGGGTCCTCCTCATAAAACATTCTCCCAGGCTGATTTCTTCAAGTGTTTTCTTCTAATTTCTTTTAGTATTTTTATGGTTTCATGTCTTAAGTTTAAATGTTTTATCCAGTGACAGCCTATCTTTATTAATGTTGAAAGGTGAGGGTCCAGTTTCAGTCTTCTACAGGTCGTCAGCCAGTTCACCCACCACCATTTGTTAAACAGGGAGGGAGTCTTTTCTCCACTGAATGTTTTTGAATTGGCTTATCAAATATCAAATGACAATAAATAGCTGTGTTCATCTCTTGGTTCTCTATTCTGTTCCATACATCTACCTCTGTTTTTGTGCCAGTACCATGCTGTTGTGGTCACTATAGATTTATAGTATAGTCTGAGGTCTGAAAGCATGATTCCTCCTGATTTGTTTTTATATCTGAGTAATGTCTTGGCTAATCAGGGTTTTTTCTGATTCCATGAAAAACAGGGTATTATTTTTTTTAGTTCTTTACAGTATGACAGTGATGCTTTAATAGGGATTGCATTAAAATTTTATATTGCTTTGGGAAGTATGGAAATTTTAACAATGTTGATTCTTCCCAGCCATGCGGATGGTATGTTATTCCATTTTTTTAACATCTTCAGCAATTTATTTTCTCAGAGTTTCATAGTGTCCTTCATAGAGATCTTTCATGTCCTTTGTTAGGTAAATTCCCAAATATTTCATCTCCTTTGGCACTACTATAAAAGGAATAGAGTCCTTGACTGTTTTTTCAACATGACTAATGTTGGTATACATAAAGGCTACAGATTTGTGAGTATTGATTTTGTAACCTGAGATGCTGCTGCATTCCTTGATTACATCTAAGAGCTTTGTAGTTGATCCCTGGGGTTTTCCAGATATACAGTCATATCATTTGCGAAGAGTGAAAACTTGATCTTTTCTGTTCCTATCTGGATGCCCTCAATCGCCTTGTCTTGCCAGATTGTGATGGCTAAGACTTCCATTACAATGTTAAAAAGCAATGGAGATAATGAGCAACCTTGCCTGATTCCTGATCTGAATGGAAATGATTTCTATTTAACTCCATTCAATACAATATTGTGTGTGGGTTTTCTGTAGATGGCCTCTATCAATTTGAGAAATATTCCTTCTCTATATATTTTCTTAAGTGTTCTCATCATAAAAGTATGTTGGATATTATCAGAAAATTTTTCTGCATTGACTGAGAGAATCATGGTCTTTGTTTCTTATTTTGTTTATGTATGCATTATATTTATAGGTTTACGTATATTGAAGCATCCTTGAGACCCTGGGATAAAACCAACTTGGTCATGGTTATAATTTGTTTGATGTGATGCTGGATTCTGTTTGGTAGGATGTTATTGAATATTATTGCATCTATATTCATTAAAGATATTGGTCTATAATTTTCTTTTCTTGTTCGGTCTTTTCTTGGTTTGGGGATCAGGGTGATATTTGCTTCATAGAATGTGTTGAGCAGTATTTCTCTTTTTCTATGCTTTGGAAAAGGTTATGTAATATAGGTACTAGTTCCTTTCTAAAAGTTTGTTAGAATTCTGATGTGAAGCCGTGTGATCCCACACTCTTCTTTTTTGGAAGGTTTCATATAGTTGATGCTATTTCAGTACTTGATATAGGTCTGTTCAACATTTCTAATTCTTTCTGTAGAAGTCTAGAAAGGTAGCGTGACTCAAAGTATTGGTCAATTTCTTTCATATTTTCGTATTTCTGAGAATAGTTTTTTGTAGTATTTATTAATATTTTTTTGAATTTCTGAGGTGTCTGTTGTTAATTCACCTTTTTCATTTCTGATTGGTGAAATTAGGGATTTTAGTTTTTTATTTCTGTTTAGGCTAGCCAAGGGTTTATCAGTTTTGTTAAACTTTTCAAAAAACCAACTTTTTGATACATTGTCTTTTTTTTTGTTTGTTTTGCAGTTTTTGACTGGGGCTGGGTTTGAACCCACCACCTCTGGCATATGGGACTGGCACCCTACTTCTTTGAGCCACAGGTACCATCCTGATTCATTGTATTTTGAATAATTTTTTTTTGTTTTTTATTTCATTTAATTCAGCTCTAATTTTGGTTATTTATTTTATTCTCCTGAGTTTGGGGTTGAAGTGTTCTTCCTTTTCCAGTTTCTTGAGATGTCCCATTAAGTTGTTGGCTTCCTCTCTTTCCATTCTCTTAAGGAAGGCTTACAGCACTATAAATTTCCCTCTTAGGACTGCCTTTGCATTATCCTAGAGGTTCTGATATTTGTGTCTTCATTTCCATTCTGTTCCAAAAACTTGGTAATTTCTTACTTAATCTCAACTTTGACCCAGCTATTTTTCAGAAAAATGTTAAGAAGTTTCTATGTCTTTGTATGAGTATGCAGATTCCTGTTATTGGTGAATTCAACTTTTATTCCATTGTGATCTGAGAAAACAAAAGGAATAATTTTTATTCTTTTAAATTTGCTGAGGTTAGCCTTGTGACCTCACTTGTGATTAATTTTGGAGTATGTTCAATGCCCGAGGAGAACAATGTGTATTTAATTTTGTTAGGATGAAATGTTCAGTAGATGTCTATTAAATTCAATTTTTGTATGGTGAAGTTTAATTCCCCAATTTATTTGCTTAGTTTCTTCTTGGAGGATATATCCAACACTGCCAAAGGGGTGTTAAAATGTCTGACTATTATGGTGCTAGAGGATATCAAATTGTTCATGTCTATTACAGTATCACTTATAAATTGAAGAGCATTTTGGTTGGTTGCATAAATGTTAATAATTGATATGTCATCATGTTGAGTGTTTCCTTTAACAAATATGAAGAGACCATCTTTGTCTTTCCTTATTTTTGTTGGTTTAAAGCCTAATGTACCTGCAAATAAACTTGCAACCCTTGATTTTTCTGCTTTTCATTCTTTCCATTTGCATGAATTCTACATGCCCTTCCCTTCACCCTGAGTCTATGTTTATTCTTTAAGATAAGATAAGATTCTTGTATGTAGCAGATATCTGGCCTGAGGTTTTGTATCCAGTCAGCCAACACATGCCTCTTTATTGGACAATTTAAGCAGTTCACATTAATTGAGAGTATTGATGAGCCTGGTAGTATTTTGGGTGTCATGTTTTTCAAAGTACCAGTGGACGTTTTTAATCCTTTCACCACTGTGGAATTTTGGTTTTGATCAATAATTTCTGAGTGAGTTTTCCTTGGTGGAAGAGCATTGTGGTCGTCATTATGGAAGAATGGTCTGAGAATATCTTGAAGGGCTGGTTTAGTTATGGCAAATTTCTTCAATGTGTGAATGTTATTAAAGAATTTGACATCTCCTTATGATAAAAGGATTTTTTTCCTTCTGGGTAAATGCCCAGTAATGGGATTGCAGGATCAAATGGGAGGTCTAGCTTGAGTGCTTTGAGGTTTCTCCATACTTCCTTCCAGAAAGGCTGTACTAGTTTGCAGTCCCACCAGCAGTGTAAAAGTGTTCCCTTCTCTCCACATCCACGCCAGCATCTGCAGTTTTGAGATTTTGTGATGTGGACCATTCTCACTGGGGTTAGATGATATCTCAGGGTTGTTATGATTTGCATTTCTCTAATATATAGAGATGATGAACATTTTTTCATGTGTTTGTTAGCCATTTGTCTGTCATCTTTAGAGAAAGTTCTATTCATGTCTCTTGCCCATTGATATATGGGATTGTTGGCTTTTTTCATGTGGATCAATTTTATCATAAGGACACTTGTACTAGACTGTTTATTGCAGCTCAATTTACAATCGCCAAAATGTGGAAACAGCCTCAATGCCCACCAACCCAGGAATGGATTAACAAGCTGTGGTATATGTATACCATGGAATACTATTCAGCCATTAAAAAAAATGGAGACTTTACATCCTTCGTATTAACCTGGATGGATGTGGAAGACATTATTCTTAGTAAAGCATCACAAGAATGGAGAAGCATGAATCCTATGTACTCAATTTTGATATGAGGACAATTAATGACAATTATAGTTATGGGGGGGAGCAGAAAGAGGGAAGGAGGGAGGGAGTGGGGCCTTGGTGTGTGTCACACTTTATGGGGGCAAGACATGATTGCAAGAGGGACTTTACCTAACAATTGCAATCAGTGCAACCTGGCTTATTGTACCCTCAATGAATCCCCAACAATAAAAAAAAAAAAAAAAAAAAAAGAATTTGACGTCTCCATCATACATGAAACTCAGTTTAGCTGGGTACAGGATTCTGGGCTGTAGGAGATTTATTTTGTTTTAGGAGATTGAAGGTTGATGACCATACTCTTCTGATTAAAAAGTTTCAGCAGAGAGATCTGCAGTCATTCTAATATTCTTCCCCTTGTAGGTTATGATTTTCTTAATTCTGGCTGATCGGAGGATTTTCTCTGTCATATTAACTTTGGTGAAGTTAATTACAATGTGTCTAGGGGATGCTTTATTCCGATTGAGTCATGCTGGGGTTCTGATACTATCTGCCATCTGAATTTCAGTATCTCTTGGCATGTTTGGAATGTTTTCCTCTACAAACTCTTGGAGTAGAGCATCTGTGCCTTCCAGATCATTCTCATCACCTTCAGGAATTCAAATAAGGCAAATGGTTTCTTTTTTCTAGTGGTCCCACAACTCTCTCATGGAATGATCCATCTTTGCTCTCCATTTCTCTTCATTTTTGAGCATTTGGGAGTGTTCAAAACCTTTGTCTTCAATTTCTGAGATCCTTTCTTCTGCCTGCTCCATCCTATTACTAAGAGCTTCTACTGTATTTCTCAGGTCTTTGAGTGATGCAAATTCTTGCCTCAATGTGAAAATCTTTGGTGATTTTATTTTTTAATTCATTGAATTCTTGAGACAATTTTTGAATTACTCCTTGAACTTCTACTTCCAATTTTACTTCAATTCTGTTAGTCTTTTCTGCTATCCAAATTCTGAATTCAATTTCTGACATCTCAGCCATTTGTTTAGAATTGGGATCTGCTCCTGTGTTTCCTTTGTCATACCTTGGGGGAGTTGATCTACTCTGGTTGTTCATGTTGCTCGAGATTTCCTGTTGATTCTACTCTATGGTTATTTTTCACCATTTGTTTAGTAAGGCTGGTAAGGCGGAATTAATCTGAGGGCCCCTGGAGATATAATTAACCAGCCCTTTATCAGAGTGCTGGGTCTGGTGATTGTGGCTTTTTCTCTACGGCTTTACCAAGGTCCTGCTAAATACTACAGTCTGAGACACTGAGGACCTGCTTGGTATGATGGGACTAGGTGGGTCTGTCTTCTATTTAGCTAGACTCTGACCAATCCTAGTGCATCGGTGACTTCAGGTTGAAATCTCAACTGAAATTTGTTTCCTTGGAGTCCCAGCTTGCCTCAGCAAGGATGATGTGAACCTATCAATACTCTCTCTCAGGTCAGCTCCTGATCTTTTGCTTTATTGGATTGGTTATGGCCATTATTTCTCCATCTGGATAGGAGCTTCTGCTGAAAGATGGCTTCAGTTGGCCACATTGCCTCTTCCCCATCTCACATGAATTTTTCAATTAACAAAGAATCATGGTCGTCTTTCCTCAAAAATCTCCTATTTTAGTTTAAAAAATATGAAGTCATAAATAAGATTATTATCACTATTTAGTGTAAGGTGATTGAGAAAATAGTAATTTAGAAAAAGTCACATTAACTGTATCACATTCATATCTACAAATCTTTGAAAAAGTACAGTTCCTTAAGACAAATTATTCAGTTTAGAAATGTACCTATGTATTGAATCCTTACTATAATTCTAG
This sequence comes from Nycticebus coucang, assembly GCF_027406575.1. Classification (NCBI taxonomy): domain Eukaryota; kingdom Metazoa; phylum Chordata; class Mammalia; order Primates; family Lorisidae; genus Nycticebus; species Nycticebus coucang. The sequence goes on from NC_069804.1 coordinate 73,496,065, forward strand.
GATCCATGACCTTCAGTATAGAAGCCTGTCATATCAAATAGTTCTTTCCAGCTTTGACAGTCTATGGCTTTATGCAGTATGGAAGACATGATGGGCCCTGGCAAATCCCCATTGCTAATCAACTTCTTGAGTTGTCCTTTGTTGCCAGGTACAACTTATTTGCTGTTAAGGAACAAGCCTTCTGTATGGGCCAGGCAGTTAGGTCAGAGAAAGAGGGGAAGAATAAAAAGGTGCTTACTAAAGTATACAATCACCCCTGAGTCTACCGAGAGACTCAGCAAAGAAAATCTACTGTCAGGGAGATGATGGGGCAGTTGAGTCATGAAGAGGAGACTATATTTTGGGCCCTAAAAAATTTGTAGTTTCTGCTAAGGCTTGGTGAAATCATTGATAAGTGCTGTGAAACACGATTTTGTTTTTTTCTTTCACTTTACAAATGAAAAAGTAATAAAACAAAATAAAAACAACAACAACAACAAAACAAAAATACAAGACTCCTGTTGCTTCTATAGCCTGGAAATCAAGATATGAGAAGTCATTAACACTTGTTAATAATACTAAAAAAGCTGTGATTCATGCTTCTTGGGCTTTCAGCCAAAAATGAGTAAGAGGATAAACTCAAAGAAACATGTATACAAAAGTGCATCCTCTAGCACTCTGCTTCAGAAGAACTCAGCACTGAAATTCCTAGAAAGATGGCAGCCTTTCCCACTGTTTCTCAGACGATGGATCACATAGACCAATACATTTTTTTTCATGGGGATCTTTATAACATTGTCAGCTTTTTATTTTTCCAGCAGGTACATTAAAACAAAACGAACAAACAACAAACAAAAATACCTACTTATACTGATTCTATCATTTATTAAAATAAAAGACATTTCAACACCAAAAATTTAGATATGATTTATATCTATACAGCCAGTTTTTAACTGGAAAAATTTAGCTTTATAAAACTTCACCACATAGTCTTATTTTTATCATTAACTATGAGCCACTGAGAATATAGCTGCATATCCCTTGCATTCCAGTATTTGGACACAGTGCCCTAAATTATGTTGGTAAGAATCCTACTAATCCAGACTCAAATTATTTAGTCAGAAAGATCATTTGTCTACTTAATATAATGCTATTCTATTTCAGTCTCTGACCTTTGTTCCTTCTTCCGTCTTCAATACAGGAAAAAAAAAAAAAAAAGAGAGAAAGAAAGAAAAACCTTGGCCAGCACTATCTTTAGAGTAAATCTTCAGATCCAGAACATCTTCAGATTAAGAGCATTGAGTCATATTTCTATCAGCTAGGATCCTGGCCTAGCTGAAACAGATGGCACACTCATATTGGGAATTTGAGATTTGTTTAATAGAAAAAACTTAATCATAGAAGATGCATATTTTGTAGCATAGTACATTGGAACTCTAAGAATATAGCTCTTTGTTTTTCAAGCAGGAACATTACAATTGTTACACACCATGTAAAAATATATGTGTGGATCATTTACACCCAACCCCCACTCCTGAAAAGGGAAGAGGGACACAGTGAAGATGCAGCCTATTTAAGGCATAACTCATCCTCACAAGACAGTAAATGGGGGAGATAAATACCCTAACTTCACTATCTCCTCCCCCCATCTCTTTCCTGGGCACCTCATTGGCCAAACCCAGCTATACACTCCATTCTTGTTGGAGTAGATGCACAGATGAGGGTAGAGCATAGATCTGGAGGGGCCAAAAAAGGGTATGCGTCCGACCCCATTCGGGACTTTTATATGGAGCAACTAAGATGTACAGTAGAAAAGTAACCAGCCCAATGTTACACAAATATAAATGGTAAATCTAGGGAATTTTTTCATCTCATTTTACAAATTCCAATTCATTTCATTGGGTCACTTTTATGATTAATGATGTTTCAACAACTGCCTGTCCTTTTCCAAATAAATATACCAGAAAACTACAGAGACATAAATAGATATCAAAGGTACCCTTCACTTTATGTATTGCATATTTTCCTGAGGGACAGTAGTCCATAAATCAAATTGTACTCTACAAATGAATTATGCCAAATAATTTTATTTTTGAGATGGAGTCTCACTATATCACCCTCAGTAGAGTGCTGTGGCATCACAGCTCACATAAACCACAAACACTTGGGCTTAAGCAATTATCTTGCCTCAGCCTCCCAAGTAGCTAGGACTACAGGAACCTGACACAATGCCCGGGTATTTGTTGTTGTTGTTGTTGTTGCAATTGTCTTTGTTTAGCTGCTCCGGGCTGGTTTCAAACCTGCCAGCCTTGGTATATGTGGCCGGCACCCTAACTACTATGCTATGTGCACTGAGACATATACCAAATAATTTAAGATAGGTGTCATTAGCAATTTGATCTTAGATTTCAACTTTGTAATGAAAATAATAAGTGAACATGTAATAAGTGATACACAAAAATGTAATTTTAAAAAACTTAACAAATATTACAAATAACACAAAATGAATTAATAGAAAGTGTAATGACCATCAACATTATGTTTAAAATAACTTGATAAACTCATATTTCCAAAAATAGGAAGCTTTTACAAATTACATATTTTTTATAAAAATAAAATTTTCACTCAAGTAATAATACCAAAATTTTCGCAAAGGACAAATGCCAAAATGAATCTCAAAATATCTTACTGGAAACTAAACTCTCTGGGAAAGAGAGCCATAGAATATGTATGATGCACGTTGACTTGACTACTAGAGTTTTTCAGTGACTCCGTCTCTGTCTCTAGATGAATATACCCTCTTAAATGAAAACCATTTGCTTGTCCCTTTTGAAAAGGGTTGTATTGTAGAAAATTACTTAATTCCTGCTGTTTTTTTCTTTTTTTGAGACAAAGTCTCACTCTGTAGCCCTGGGTAGAGTTGCTATGGCATCAACATAGCTCACAGCGACCTCAAATTCTTTGGGCTCAAGTGATCCTCTTGCCTCAGCTTTTCAAGTAAGTGGGACTACAAGTGCCTACCATAGTGCCTAGCTAATGTTTCTAATTTTAGTATAAACTGGGTCTCACTCTTGTTCAGGGTTGTCTTCAACTCCTGATATCAAACAATCTACACTTTCAGCTTCAAAGTGTTCTGGGATTACAGGTGTGAGCCATAGTGTCCAGCCCTAAATTCCTGTTATTTTTCATTTCACATGAGAATGGTTAATTATTTTCCATGTGTTTAGATAGTATACTTTGAAAAATTCCACACTGGTGTTAACATAGTTCATTGAAGTTATCATTAAATGGACAATTTCCAGTTTAATTTGTGTTTTTCTAGGCCACATTGCACTAGAAGTTTAAAATAATACACTTCTCTAGTCTTTTTCATTTCCCAATGTTTAAGGATATTAAGCTTCCTTGGTTTTTATTAGGATTTTTTTTATTTGTTCTTTCATGATTTCATGCAACATAGTGATTATACATTGCAGCTGTGAAGTTGGGAGGGAACTGAGTTAAATCATGGATGTATATCCTCCTAGCTTTTGGCTTTTTTTTTTTTGCTGGTTCTCAGTTTTGTAGAGTCTAACAACTTCTACAGTTTTTCCAAGGATTAAAGGAGATAATACTTCACACATGTAAAAGCTTTCAATACAATGTGTGGCACATATGAATTGTTTAATAGAAAATACGTACTTTTGAAAATAGTAAAGACAAAATCTTTTAGCCTTTACTAGTTAGTGAGGTTTCTACTTTCTATGGTGGGATACATTATATATGCATGCACCAAGCTATATATGCTAGAAGATAAGAGAAACATATACCTTTACTTGTCACTCTTGGTATCCTTATTTCTTCAGAGGCTTCCATGAAAAAATCTATTTCATCTTTTTTACAGTGTTCTTAAAAGGCTTAGAAATGAATGCAAAAGATTTGAAGCTTGGAACAGAAATAAATGTCATTTGCCATGCTGTTTTTAGCACATTTCTTCTCTGCAGTTGAGGCATTGTTATTGAACTAATCTTCTTCTAGGGTGAGCTTTTTCCCAGAAGACTCCTGAACATTTACATGCAACAATACAAAACAAAACAATGTCCCTAAGAGGCTTATCACATCTCCAGCAATGGCTGGATCTCAGTGATGAATGCACGTTCAGTCAAAAACTGTGATCTGTAGAGATGGCTATCTTTTGGTATCCATTCTCCTCTCTGTCCTTTTGGTAATAGAACTATCGCTAAGTTTGGAGTCAAGATGGTGACTGAGTAACAACTTCTTTGCAACTGGGCATGGTGAGATTGGAGAGAGAAGACTCCAGGTACCCCAGGCTTGTGGGATTTGCCCAGAAAAATACATTTTGGGGATGCAAGGAGGCAGAAACAGACTTCTGGACCCAAGGAGGAGGACAAAAGCAGTGGATAAGTGGCAAGTCATTGAGTTCGGTCTGAGGCCATGTAGGCTGCTACAGCTGTAGCTATAGCAACAGCGAAATTGCAGACAGGAAAGTCCTTCCCTTGGCTTTTTTTCATTTTTTGGACTTGGGCACTTGGTTGAGCTAGGTTGGAGAATACCTTGGGGGAGTGTGAAAGTAATTTTGAGCAGTGTCCACAGTCCAGGACTGAGCCACTGGGCTAAAAAACAGATTTCATTATTTGGCTGCAGGATAATTGCAGACATTGTAGGCTCCTGCAGGCTCCACCCTCAGGGTCCCAGAGCAAGGCCATGTTGGAAGAACTTGGGTGAGTGATCAAGCAACTTTGAACAATGCCCAGAGACAAAGACAGAGACACTGGGGAAGAGCAGGGATTTCATTGTTTAGCAGTAGAAGAGCTGCCTTGCAGTCTTGGCCCTCAGGGCCATAGAGTGAGAATGGTTTGGCATGCCTGATAAGTGATCAGCCCCTTCAGCAGAGATTCCAGCACCCATGCTTTCCTGGGAAAGCCCCTGCTTAGCCAACGGTAATGGTTTAAAGTGTCTTTTAAGCAGGCTGAGGAGAGACTCAGGCTCTCAACAATGTGGGGTTAGAGGGCAAAGTGGTCATCAGAGGCCTCTATTCTCTATCTTATATAGCTGTATCAGCATTGTGATTAGCATCTCATACCCCATAAGATCAACCATTGCCTAGGTAATATTCAGCAAAGATACATACATTGCTTTCTTTTTCTTTTTCTTTTCTTTCATTATTTTTTTATTATTAATTCATAGTTTTTATACATTAATGCAATCATGGGGCACCATAAACTGATTTTATATACCATTTGACATCCTTTTCTTTCTTTTTATTTCAAATTTTCTGCCTAGACTTTTCTTATGCTTTGTTCGTTTTTCTAGTATAAAGATAATTTTTCATTGTTGCATTCTTTAACAATGACAATTTCATTTTTGCTAGTTTTTCTGCCCATGGTATTTCCCCCCCCTCCAATTTTAACCTGTAAGGTTTTTGTTTGGTTGGTTTAGTTTGATCTATACTATTTTTGTTTTTCTTCTCTATCTGGTTGAGGTGAGGTACTGTGTCTGCTCAGGCTGGCAAAGAGCTCCAGACCTCATGGGAACCACCTAACCCCGCACCCCCAGAGGTTGGAGGTATTTAAGGTGTAGGTCAAAATACCCTAATTTACACCCTTATTACTCCTGTCTCCCTATTTCTGTGCCTCTCTTCTCTTTGTCAATCTTCCTTTTTACTCACACCATTTCCTTTTGCTTTTTTCATTTTTGTTTTTTTTGCAGTTTTTGGCTGGCGCTGCGTTTGAACCAGCCACCTCCAGCATATGCGGCCCATGCCCTACTCCTTTGAGCCACAGGTGCCACGCTCTTTTTCCCCTTCTTGCTCTTCACTCTACTCATCCTTTTAGTTCTTTACCAAAAGGACACATCAACACCTAAGATCAGAGGCATGGTAACTTAAAGAGCAAGAGGAAGTGAAAGAAAAATTAGGGGAAGGAAACAGACAACAGAAAACGCTCATGAGGAAGACACAACAGAAAAATCCTGGCAACATGAAAAGCCAAAACAGAGCAACCCCTACCCCAAGGGACCATGGGGCAGCTGCTGCAGAGGATTCCATATATAAAGAAATGTTAGAAATAACAGAAGAGGAATTTAAAATATGGATGATAAAATCAATGAAGAAAATTGCTGAGAAAATGGGAAATAATGAAAAGAAAATGAAGAAAAACAGAATCTAATAATAGATGAATGACATGAAGAATATAGAAAGGATATAGGATAACTAAAGGAATTGATGCAGTTAATTAGGGAATTTAAAGATGCAGTAGAGTGTATCAGTAATGAATTAAAGCATACAGAAGATTTCATCTCAGAGGTAGAGAACAAAGGTCTTGAGCTAACTTAGATAGTTAAAGAGTCACAGAAAAAGAGAGAGAAAGCAGAATGTTCCCTGACAGAATTATAGTATTTCATAAAGCATTCAAACCTATGAGTTATGGTTATTTCAGAAAGGAAAGAAGGATGCCCCAGAGAAATGGAAGCCATAGTGGAGAATATGATAAATTAAAAATTTCCAAATAACACCAAAGATTCTGACACACTCCTTTCAGAACGATATCAGACCCCAGGTTGTCTCAACTCAAATTGAGCTTCTCTAAGACATGTTGCAATGAACTTGTCCAAAATCAAGACAAAAAAACAGATTTTGTAGGTCAAAAACTGTAAGCACCAATTGGTCTACTTGGGAAAATCCATCAGGGTGACTGCAGACTTCTCAAATGAACATTTTCAAGCCAGAAGATAATGACCATCTACCTTCATCTACTTAAACAAAACAATTTTGATCCCAGAATTCTATATCCCTCTAAGCTAAGCTCTAAAGTTGGTGGAGATACCAAATATTTTACTGATATGCAAACACTGAGAAAGTTTGCCACAATAAGACCAGCTCTACAGGAAATACTTTGACCTATTATACACACTGACACAATGGACTTCCAGCCAAGTAAGCACTCAGAAACTAAAGGACAATACCTAGCTTCCACAATTATGCAAAAAATAAAAATAAGCAATGGATTTTTCACAAAATAAGATGACTAGAATGCCACCACACTTATTATTTATCTCAATAAATGTTAATGGCTTGAATTCCCCACTGAAGAGGGATAGACTGGCTAAATGATAAAAAAATAAGCCATCTATTGGCTGTTTGCAGGAAACCCATTTAGCCTCAAATGACAAATTAAAACAGAGTCAAGAAAGACAATTTTTCAGGCAATTGGAATTCAGAAGGAAAGAGGAATTGCAAACTTATTTTTGGATACAGGTGCATTTAAAGCAACTAAAATAAAAAGAAAAGCTATGATGGAAATGATGGACACTTCATATTGGTCAAGGGAAAAATAAAACAAGAAGACATTTCAATTCTAAATATTTATGCACCCAACTATAATGGCCCAGATTTCTGAAACAGATCTTAATTAGTGTGAGCAATAATATATCCCTTAATACCATAATTGCATGGGTCATTAACACTCCTCTTACTGAACTGGACAGATCCTCTAAACATAAACTAAACAAAGATACAAGGGACTTAATTGTGACGCTAGAAGAATTGTGTTTGACAGACCTATATAGAAGACTCCATCCCAAAGCTAAAGAATATATGTTCTTCTCATTGGCCCATGGAACATTCTACAACATTGATCATATCTTAGGAAACAAAACAAACCTCAACAGAATCAAAAGAATTGAAATGTTACCTTGTATCTTTTCAAAACACAAGGCCTTAAAGGTGTAACTCAACTTCAACAAAAGTATTCAACTCCATATAAAGACATGGAAATGAAATAACCTTATGCTGACAGTTGAGTGCTGGAAGAGATAAAAAAGGAAATTTTTAACTTCCTTGAGCATAACAACAATGAAGATACAATCTACCAAAACCTATGGGATACAGCAAAAGCTGTCTTGAAAGGAAAATTTATTGCATTAGAAGCCTATATCCAAAAACAAAAGGAAAGCTCATTAACAAACTGACAAACTATCTTATGGAACTGGAAAATGTAGAATAATAGAAGCATAAACCAAGTAGATGAAAAGAAATATCCAAAATTATATCTGATATTAATAAAATTGAAAACAAAAGATTCAATCAGAAAATTAATTAATTATCATTTATCTTTGGAATGATACTTTGAAATATGGAGTTAAATAAAATACATTGTTAAAATTAAAAAAAAAGAAAATTAATGAAACAAGAGATTTTTTTAAATAAATGAAATAGATAAACCTTTTGCCAGATTAACTAGAAATTGAACAGTAAATTCTCTAGAAACCTCAAACAGAAGCATTAAAGGGGAAATAAAAACAGATGCAACAGAAATACAAGAGATTATCTCTGAATACTACAATAAACTCTATGCCCAGATGTTTGACAATGTGAAGGAAATAGATCAATACCTGGAATCATATTCTCTCTGTAGACTCAGCCAGGTAGAAACAGATCTCCTGAACAGACAAATTTCAAGCACTGAGATCAAAGAAACAATAAAAAAACTCTCAACAACAACAACAACAACAAAATGCCCTGGTCCAGCTGGCTACATACTAGAATTTTATGAAAACCTTCAAAGAAGAGCTTATTCTCATACTGTAGAAATTATTCCAAAAATTTGAGGAGAAAGGAATCTTCCCCAACATGTTCTATGAAGCAAACATCATTCTGACATCAAAACCAGGAAAAGATAAAACTAAAAAGGAGAACTTCAGACCCAGACCAACTTCACTAGTGAATATCGATGCAAAAATTCTCACCAAAATCATAGCCAATAGGTTACAGCTTCTCCTCAAAAAAGACATTCACCATAATCAAGTAGGTTTCAACCCAGAGATGCATGGCTGGTTGATCATATGCAAGTCCATAAGTGTAATCTGAAGCAAAAACAAAAACCATATGATCCTCTCAATAGATGCATAAAAAGCATTCAATAAAATCCAGCATCCTTTTCTTTGTTCTTTTTTTTTTTTTTTCCAGTTTTTGGCCGGGGCCGGTTTTGACTCTGCCACCTCTAGTATATGGGGCTGGCACCCTACTCCTTTGAGTCACAGGTACCGCCCTGATCCAGAATCCTTTTCTAATTAGAGCACTGAACAATATAGGCAAGAGTGGCACATTTGTTAAACTGACCAAAGCCATTTACAAAAAAATACCCATAGATAATATTTTACTGAATGGAGTAAAATTTAAACTTTTTCCACATAGAACTGGAGCCAGACAAGCATGTTCTCTATTGCCACAACTATTCAACATAGTGCTAGAAGTTGTAGCCAATACAATCAGGCAAGAGAAGGAAATAAAGAGCATGCAGATGGAAGCAGAGAATGTCAAACTCTCCCTCATAGCTGACAATATGATCTTATACTTAGAGAATCTCAGACTCAGCTACAGGACTCCTGGATGTGATTAAAAAAAAATACAGTAATTTCTCAGGATATAAAATAGATGTCCACAAATCAGTAGCCTTTGTATATGCCAATAACAGCCAAGATGAGAAGCTAGTCAAGGATACAAACCCCTTCACAATAGCTTCATAGAAAATGAAATATGGTGGATTTCTCCCTGGTTGGAAATCCTACCTGACCTGCACCCAGATGGAATAAAGCCATTTTAATTGCAAAAAAAAAAAGAAAAAGAAATACCTAGGAATATACCTAACAAAAGAGGTGAAGGATCTCCATAAAGAAAATTATGAAACCCTAAGAAAATAAATAGAAGATTTTAACAAATGGAAGAATATACCATGCTCATGGCTGGGAAGAATCAACATTGTTAACATGTCTGTACTTCCCAAAGCAATCTACAGATTCAACACCATTCCTATTAAAATACCAACATTATACCTTCAAGCCTTGGAAAAAATAAATCTTTACTTTGTATGGAACCAGACCAAAAAAAAAAAAAAAAAGTATAGCTAAAGCATTTCTTAACAATAAAAACCAAGCTGTAGTCATCAGCTTGATTTTTACCTACCAGACAATAGGCTGTATTACAAGGCAATACTGAACAAAACAGAATGGTATTGGCACAAACATAGAGACATAGACATCTGGCATTGAATAGAAAACCATGAGATGAAGCTAACACCTTAAATCCACCTAATCTTTGGTAAACCAAACAATAAATTACACTTTGGGAAAGAATCCCTATTCAATAAATGGTGCTGGGAGAACTGGATATCCACATGTAAAAGACTGAAACTGGACCCGCACATTTTTCCACTCACAAAAATTGAATAAAGATGCATAAAAGACCTAAATTTAAGGCACAAAATGATAAAAAAAATCTTTAAGGAAAGCATGAGAAAAACTCTTGAAGATATTTGCCTAGGGAAAGACTTTATGAAGAAGACTTCCGTGGCAACTGCAACAACAACAAAATAAACAAGTGGGACTTCATTAGATTGAAAACCTTCTGTATAGCTAAGGAGATAACAACTAAAGCTAACAGACAACCTGTATAATGGGAAAGGATATTTGAATACTCTGAATCAGACAAAAGCTTTATAACTAGTATCTACCAAGAACTCAAATTAATCCACATGAAAAAAGCCAACAATCCCATATATCAATGGGCAAGAGACATGAATAGAACTTTCCATAAAGAACACAGATGAATGGCTAACAAACATATGGAAAAATGCTCATCATCCCTAATTATTAGAGAAATGCAAATCAAAACCACCATGAGATACTATCTAACCCCAGCAAGAATGGCCCATGTCACAAAATCTCTAAAGTTCAGATTCTGGCATGAATGTGGAGAGAAGGGGACACTTTTACACTGCTTGTGGGACTGCAAACTAGTACAACCTTTTTGGAGGGAAGTATGGAGAAACCTCAAAGCACTCAAGCTAGACCTACCATTTGATCCTGTTATCCCATTACTGCGCATCTACCCAGAAGGGAAAAAAAAAATCCTTTTATCATAAGGACACTTGCACTAGACTGTTTATTGCAGCTCAATTTACAATCGCCAAAATGTGGAAACAGCCTAAATACCACCAACCCAGGAATGGATTAACAAGCTGTGGTATATGTACACCATGGAATACTATTCAGCCATTAAAAAAAATGGAGAGTTCACATCCTTTGTATTAACATGAATGGAAGTGGAAGATTTTATTCTTAGTAAAGCACCACAAGAATGGAGGAGCGTGAATACTATGTACTCAATTTTTATATGAGGACAATTAATAACAGTTAAGATCATGGTGGGGGTGGGGGAAGGAGAGACCAGAGAGAGAAAGAAGAAGGGAGGGCTGGGGAAAGGAAGAGCAGAGAGAGGGAAGGAGGGAGGAGGTGGGGCCTTTGTGTGTGCCACACCTTTGAGGGCAAGACAGGATTGCAAGAGGGACTTTACCACTGCTGGTGGGACTGCAAACAAATACACCCATTTTGCAAGGAAGTATGGAGAGTCCTCAATGAACTCAAACTAGACCTCCCATTTGATCCTGCTATCTCATAACTGGACATCCCTTGACTACTGGAAAGTTCTCCTAGATACTAGTTCTGACAATTAAGTTCACAAACTCTTCCTAGAAGAAGTGTTACATATACTGTTGCTGAATATCAATATGGTCACCTTCAAAGTACTCCTTTTGGGAAGTTATGCACTGATGCCAGCACCTAGTTAAAAGCAATTTTAGAACTCTTTTGGAATGGCCATTAGAGCTATAGTCATATTACTCTTGATGTTCTGAGTGTCACCAAAATGTCTTCTTTTCAATATTTCCATTATCTTCAGATAAAGAAAAAAGTCATGGGGAAAATAAGAAGGGTATTCAATGTGATTATAAAGTCTGACAATTAAGTTTGACAACTTGTACTGTGTGCTTACATCGACAACATTGTATAAGCACTTCAGTAAAGATTCATAACCTTGGTACATTAGTGTTTCACAGTTTCATTTGTGTCAACATGTAGCAATGTCTTGCCAAGTGGTGTTCATTCTTGTTGCTGCATGTTCCTGTGTCATCATGAGAATTTTGGAGCTTAGATTACAATAACAAACAAACATTAACACCTCTCTTGTCAAACTTGGCAACAGTGGAAGTGAAATCAGGAACATGATAGTTCAACTTTAAGGGGATAAGTTCATGAAGAAAACTACAATGTACAAATGGCCTAAATGTTTCTCTGATGGAAGAGAAGGCATTCCTGATGAAGAAAGGTCAGGGCAGCCAGTAATGAGCAAAACTGACAGAAACATTGCAAATTCATTAAATTGTGCATCAAATGTCAGCTGACTATGAGAAGTGTAGTGGACCAAGTAAATATCAATATAGAAACTGTTAGGAAAATCCTTTTTCTTTAGTTTTTTCAAGATAGAGTGTGACTCTGCTACCCCAGGCTAAAGTACCCTGGTGTCAGCCTAGCAGACAGAAACCCCAAATTTTGGGGTTCAAAAGCTACTCCCACCTCAGCCTCCCAAGTAGCTGGAACTACAGGTGCCTATCACAATGCCTGTTTTTTGTTTGTTTGTTTGTTTGTTTGTTTTTCTATTTTTGGTAAAGGTAGTGTATCAGTCTTGCTCAGGCTGGTCTTAATGCACTGAGTTCAAAGGAATTCTCCAACCTTGGCCTCCCAGAATGGTAGTATTACAAGTGTGAGCCACTACACCTGGCCAAATTAGGAAAATATTAAGTGAAATCCTTGTTCAACAACTCATGGCTCTTGCATCAAAACAATGCACAAGATCATACAGCACTGACTGCAAGGGACATTTTAGTTACTCAAAAAATAACTATATTGGAACTCCCTCCATGTTCACCTGATCTGGACCCCAATGACTTTTTTCATTCCCTGAAGATAATAGAAATATTAAAGGGCAGACACTTTGATGACATTCGGGGTACCAAGTGTGATATGACTATAGAATTAATGGAAATTCCAGGAAAATAATTTCAAAATTGCTTTGAAGGGTGGATTAGACAGTTTTCAGTGCATAAATTTCTAAAGGGAGTACTTCAAAGATAACCATAGTTATATTCAGCAGTGAGGTATGTTGCACTTTCTCTAGGATGAGTTTGTGAACTTAACTGTCAGACCTCATATATATATATATATATATATATTTTTTTTTTTAGACAGAATTTCACTTTGTCACCCTGGGTAGATTGCCATGGCATCACAGCTCACAGCAATCTCAAACTCTCTTGGGCTTAATTGATTCTCTTGCCTCAGCCTCCCAAGTAGCTGGAACTACAGGTGCCCTCCACAATGCCCTGCTATTTTGTTGTTGTTATTGTTGTTGCATTTGTAATTGTTGTTTTAACAGGCCCAGGTGGGGTTTGAACCCACCAGCTCTGGTGTATGTCGCCAGCACCCTACCTACTGAGCTATGGGCACTGCCCAGACCTCATTTTTTTTCTGTCCAGTTCTTAATCAGTGGCATTCAATATCAGTACAGTTTTCTGAATAGCAATTTTCAAAACAATGCAGAAATTATCTACATACAGTTATTTATTTAAGAAATCTTTGGGTGCATCTTACAAGGGTACATGTGAAACTTGTTAAATGTAGAATATAAAAGTCTTAACACAATAACCAAGAAAATGCCAGGAATGCTATGTTAACCAGTTTGATGAAAATATTTCAAATTGTATATAAAACCAGTGCATGGTGCCCCATGATTGCATTAATGTACCCAGCTATGATTTATTTAAAAAAATAATGAAAATGATAAAAAACATAGTTAATTTATAATCCAATAAGAAATTACGTGGGGGGGCAGCACCTGTGTCTCAAAGGAGTAGGGCATCGGCCCCATATGGGTGAGGTGGTGGGTTCAAACCCAGCCCCGGCCAAAAACTGCCAAAAAAAAAAAAAAAGAAAGAAAAGAAAGAAAGAAAGGAAGGAAGGAAGAAATCATGAGGTACACAGTACACAGCTTTCTGGAGACTTTACTTGGAACAAAAGAAGGAAATTGATATGTATGTAAGTACTCACTATGTGCCAAGCACAGTGCTAAAGAACATTATATACATCTCAAAATATTGTATTAGTTAGGGAATCATCTCCATGAAATAACTTGCTCAAGTGTGACATATTAATATGTTCATTAAAAATGTGTATCAAGGAATTATTATGTGTCAAGTACTTTTCTAAGCATCACTTAGTTTTAAAAAATGATAATCCCTGGACTCATAAATCTCACTGGCTAAAATTGGCATCAGTGAATAGCAGGAGATGAGACTAGAAAGGTAGGCTGGTTTCAGAAATAATCTTTGCCCTATGCCAAGAAGATTGGAGCAAAATTTGGTGGTTTTCATCTTATAAACACTTAGTCTTTGTCTTAGTATATTTAACTGAAAAAAAAAATAGCATGCATCTTTCTTTTACTTATATTCATTCTGAAAGAAAAATCAGAAGTTTTCTAAAACAACTGTGCACAAACTATAATATAAACAATATTTTTAAGTGACATAACTCATACTGATATTTATTTGTTTGTTTTTATTAAATCATAGCTGTGTACATTGATATGATCATGGGGCATCATTCACTAGCTTCACAGACCTAGTGATATTTAAAGAAAGAAAGGTACTTAATTATAGGTCAATTTCTTTCTTCATTTGTTAATAATTAAAGCTTAATTGTTTTTACAATCTGAAAAAGAAACCAAGAAAGTAATTACATTTGCAATAGAGAAAAAAATTAAATATCTGCAAATAAACATAACCAAAGAAGTGAAAACTGTAAAGGTTGATGAAAGAAGCTAAAGAGAACAAAAGTGGAAAACATTTCCATACTCATGGATTGAAACAATCAATGCTGTAAAAATGTCCACATTATCCAAAGCAATCTACAGATACAATGTAATCCCCATTAAAATAACAATAATATTTATTAGAGAAATGTAAGAAATTATTTTAAAATTTAAATGGAACCACAGAAGACCTAGAATAGCTAAAGCCATTTTGAACAAATGAACAAAACTAGAGGAATCACTATAACTGTGGTCAAATTATACTATGGAGATATAGTAACACAAACAGTATGGTATTAGAATAAAAACAGAGACATAGACCAATGGAACAGAACAGAAAAAAACAAATAAATCCACACATTTATAGTAAAATTACCTTTGACAAAGTTGTCAAGAATATACAGTGAAGAAACAATTTTTTCAGTAAATGATTCTGGGAAGATTGAATATTCATATGCAGAAGAATAAAACTAGACTCTTATCTCTCATTGCATACAAAATACAAATCAAAAGGATTAAAGATTTTGCTAATAGACATTTAACTATGAAACTACTAAAAGGAAATATTGGGTAAATACTCCAAGACACTGGTCTGAGCAAGATCTTTTTAAGTAATACTCCTGGAATACAGGCAATTAAAGCAAAATTGGAAACATGGCATCACATCAAGCTAAAAACCTTCTGCACAGCAAAGGAAACAATCAATAAACTAAAGAGACAAACCACAGAATGGGAGAAAATATTTGCAAACTATCCATCTCATTAGTAACAAGACTATATAAGGAGTTCCAACAACTCAATAGAAAAAAATAAATAATCCAATTTTTAAAATGAGCAAAGGTCCTGGGCTTAATGACTCATACCTATAATCCCAGCATCAGAAAAAGAATATACAGTGCTGCTGCTCATCTGTCATAATCCAGAGCAAAAATTCAGACTAGAGACATCTCCTTAGAAATCACTCCTGGTGAGACAGGAGAGAGAGAACTACATCCACCTCTGACTAAAGTTTTTTCCCCAGAAACAGTACTCTGGGCGGGCACAGTGAAGCAGCAGGGGAATCCAGGAGTTAATGAGGAGGACAGGAGAACTGAAAGATTGGCACAGGACACTTCAACACCAAAGCACAGAGAGAAGGTAATTTATAGTGAAGGAAGAAGCAAGAAGAAAAATTAGGGCAAGGAAGTGAAAAAGAAGAAAACACACATGAGGAGGAACCAACAGAAAAATTCTGGCAAAAGAGATTAAACATCCCTCACTAAGGGATGATGAGGTAGCTACAGTAGAGGATTCCACTTGTAAACAAATAATGAAACTGGCACAAAGGGAATTTAAAATATGGATGACAAAAACAATGAAGAAAATTAAAGAGAAAATGGAAAATACTCAAAACAAAATCCATAAACAGACCCAGATAATGAATGAAAGATTTGAAGAAATCAGAAAGGATATAGCAGAGCTTATGAGATTGAAGGAGTTAATAAGGGAACTTAAAGATGCAATGGAAGATGCAATAAGAGATTAGACCATGAAGAAGAAAGAACCTCAAAGCTAAAAAAGATAAGGTTCTTGAGCTAATGCAGGCATTTTAAAGAGGCACAAGAGGGAAACAGCAAAGTGATCACTTAGATTAGTATAGGACTTAATGAAGTTTTCAAACATGCAAATCATAGTATCCCTGAAGGTAAAGAACAGCCCAAAGAAATAGATACCCTACTGTAGAATATCATAAATGAAAAATTTCCCAGCATCACCAAAGATTCCAACAACTGCTTTTATTTTATTTATTTTTTTTTTACATTCACATGTGTTTATTTGGTTTCCAATTTTTGCCTTCACAAAATCAAAAAGGCTTAAAATTTAATAACAATAACAATGTTTAGGATAAGCACTAGAAACAAAAACCTCATAGAGAATGAATAAAGGTAAATACATTGAGAAAAGAAATCAGACGATTGCTGCAATGAAAGATTGAGCAATAATAATAATAATAATGCAAAAAAGGTAACATTCACATTGTCAAACAAGAGTATGTCTATTATAGAATGCTTTGACTCTGAAATTCAGGATGGAGTCATCAGTTAACTTCTTCTTATTTTTTTCCCAAAATCTCAAAAAATAGACAATTAATATTTATAAATAAAACTAAAAGATAATTTCAAAAAAAAAAGATCATGCCAAATTTTATAGACAACAGAAAAGAAGAGGAGGGGGGGAGACAAGATGGCGGACTGAAGCCAGCTTTCAACAAAGGCTCCCGTCCAGAAGGAGAGTTAAGGGACAGGGATTTAGTAAGTATCCTGGTGGACTTGAGCCTCACCAAGAGAGAAGGCTGAAGAACGCACATCAACACCGCTGAGGCAAGCTATGATCACAAGGACGCAAACAAAAGGTACAAAATCCACCACCAAGCGGACGGGAGTCCCCCTCCCCCATGAGACCGGCTCAAGAGCCCCAAAATTGAACAAGCGGGCAGAAATTAAAGGCCCTCCCACTACACTCCACGGGAGAGACCTTCTAAAAACTGGACCTACCTCCCCTACTGGGGTGCCGTGGCGTTCTCCTGCCGGACATAGGGCTGAATAAAACTTTGGGAATCCTTTGCCGGCAACCCTGAATCCCCGGCGCTCCCCTCCCGCCCATTGAGGTCTGGAGGCCTGTCCCCTAGGACTTTGGATCCTTGGGTGATTTCTCAAGGGGAGTGGACAGTCCCCGAGTTGCGACTGGTCAGCATTGACTCTGAGGCGCGCGAGTGAGGAGAGGGCAACGGGCTGAGGGGGAGTCATGCCTCGGCACTTCCCTGCGGTGCAGTGCACCAACCCTCCCCGGGCACAAGACTGAATCAGACTCTAGCCTCCCCGCTGAGAGCTGAGAGCCCCTACTCTCACTCGGGGTCTGAGGGCCTATTCCCCAGGAGTTCGAATCCTTGGGTGATTTCTCAAGGGGAGTGGACAGTCCCCGAGTTGCGACTGGTCAGCATTGACTCTGAGGCGCGCGAGTGAGGAGAGGGCACCGGGCTGAGGGGGAGTCACACCTCTCGGCACTTCCCTGCGGTGCAGTGCACCAACCCTCCCCGGGCATACGGGCCCAAGACTGAATAAGACTCTGGCCTCCCCGCTGAGAGCTGAGAACCCCTACTCTCACTCGGGGTCTGAGGGCCTGTCCCCCAGGAGTTCGGCTCCTTGGGTGATTTCTCGAGGGGAGAGCACAGTGCCTGAGCTGCGTCAGGTCAGCGCTGACTCTGGGATACGTGAGCGAGGAGAGGGCACTCTGCTGAGGGGAAATCAAGCCTTGGCGGCACTTCCCTGCGGTGCAGTGCAGGAGCCCTCCCCGGACCGTAGTATTGCGTAAAACTGAATGAAACTCTAGCTTCCCCCCGCCCCACTCCCAATCGGGGTCTGGGGGCCCATCCCCCAAGAGTTCTGATTCTTGGGGGATCTCTTAAGGGGTGTGAACCCAGCACAAACTGCGGCCGCTCAGTGCTGACTCTGGGGCGCGGGACAGAGGAGAAAAGGGTCGCCTGAGTGCCCACACCAGAGCAGCAGTTCCCTGGAGGTAGATCAACAGCCGTTTTTTCTTTAACGGCAGAACGCTCACTTCTGGATATTCTGAGGCCACACCCCCTGTCTCCCTGGGCAACCAGAGGAGGCCACCGGGTGACGGGACTCACAAACCCGGGAAGCTTCCAGGGCGGGGCCGAACCAGAGAGGTGTTCAGACGCAATTCTCCAGCAGCAAAGACGTTTGAACTCAAAACAGCCCGTCTTCTGTAGGCGACGACAGGAACAGAGACAGAACCTCACAAAGTTGTCTGTTCTGTTCTGTTCTGTTAGCAGCATCCATCAGGGACGGGGCTAAGCCTGAGTGAACACCTCCTTCCCATCACCTGCATCAAACACTCAAAGATGTCAGGCCCCATCTCCTCCTGCTAGATAGCGGCAGTCTGCGGGGGCCTGGCAGACTTCCTTGTGATTCAGGCAGGTGCAAATCCCTGGAGTGTCTGTTCACTGCAGGCAACTGGGTTAGCCATCTGCAGAGATACCAGTGACTGGGTCCGACGGAGGGGCAAAGTGGGGAAGGAGACGTCAACCTTCCTAGACTGCTGTGCTTGCTGGGTGGCTCCTCCTGACTCCACGCTGCACTGGGGTGAACTGTGTCAGAGGAGTAACCAGGCCCCTGTGATCCACTTCCCAGAGACCTCTTGAACCCTTCCACCCGAGACAAGTGCCGATTGAGACAGTTGATTCGGACCTTTTGAACTGGGCTAATAGACTGAGGACTCTTCAGGCGGTGCCCTGGGTGTGCGATTGTAGGAAGGTTTGATTCTCCTTTTCCAACTGGGGCCAGAGGTGGGCAGGCGGGGTGACTTAATTGCTGATTTTTCCACACAGCTGAGACTTCAAGCCAGAGTAGAAGTTGCAATAGGATCGAACAGAAACCAGCTGAAAACAAGACAGAACCACTTTGCTCCACCACACCAGACAGGGCCCCAGTTTCTCAGGCCACAACATTGTACGGGCCCTCGATAAACCCCCAGGGGAAAAACCAAAGGGAGTAAACCATGGGGCGGAATCAGCGGAAAAACTCTGGTAACATGAATAACCAGAATAGATCAACACCCCCAAGAAAAGATATGGCAGATGTGATTGAAGATCCCATTCATAAACAACTGGCTGAGATGTCAGAAGTCGAATTCAGAATTTGGTTTGCAGACAAGATCAATAAAATGGAATTAGGAATTCGAGGAGAAATTCAAAAATTGTCTCAAGAATTTAATGAATTTAAAGACAAAACCACCAAAGACTTAGACACACTGAAACAAGAACTTACAGCCCTCAAAGATATGAAAAATACAGTAGAATCCCTCAGTAACAGAATGGAGCAAGGAGAAGAAAGGAGTTCTGACATTGAAGATAAAGTCTTCAAACGCTACCAATCTCTCAAAGAGGAAGAGAAATGGAGAGCAAAAACGGATCACTCACTCAGAGAACTCTCAGATAACTCGAAAAAAAACAATGTAAGGGTTATAGGAATTCCGGAGAACGATGAAGTGGCTGCCAAGGGCACAGAGGCCCTTCTACATGAAATTATGAAAGAAAATTTTCCAGACATGCCCAGAGAATCTGAAATTCAGATAGCAGACAGCTTCAGAACCCCAGCACGATTCAACCTCAATAAGCCATCTCCCAGACATATCATAATTAGCTTCACTAAAGTTAACATGAAAGAGAAGATTCTCAAAGCAACCCAGCGAAAGAAAACTATAACGTACAAAGGTAAGAATATTAGAATAACTGCAGATCTCTCTGCTGAAACTTTTCAAGCAAGAAGAGGCTGGTCATCAACTTTTAATCTCCTAAAGCAAAAAAACTTTCAACCCAGGAACTTGTATCCAGCTAAATTGAGTTTCATCTATGATGGAGAAATTAAATACTTCAATGACATTCGTATGTTGAAAAAATTTGCCATAAGTAAACCAGCTCTTCAGGATGTTCTCAGACCTATCCTCCACAATGACCAACCCAATCCTATACCACAAAAGTAAAATCACCCAGAAACTTCGGATCAAACTCCAACTTCCACAATGGCGAAAGGATTAAAAATGTCCACTGGACCTTTGAAAAACTCGACACCCAAAATTCCACCAGACTTATCAATACTCTCCATCAATGTGAATGGCTTAAACTGTCCTCTAAAGAGGCATAGGTTAGCTGACTGGATACAAAAACTCAAGCCAGATATTTGTTGCATACAAGAGTCACATCTCAAAAGACAAATACAGACTCAGGGTGAAAGGATGGTCATCCATATTTCAGGCAAATGGTAATCAGAAAAAAGCAGGTGTTGCAATTTTATTTGCAGATACAGTAGGCTTTAAACCATCAAAAGTAAGGAAGGACAAGAATGGTCACTTCATATTTGTTAAGGGTAATACTCAATATGACAAGATCTCAATTATTAATATCTATGCACCCAAGCAGAATGCACCTCAATTTATAAGAGAAACTCTAACAGACATAAGTAACTTGAGTTCCTCCAGCTCCATAATCATTAGAGATTTCAACACTCCCTTGGCAGTGTTGGATCGATCCTCCAGAAAGAAGCTGAGCAAAGAAATCTTAGATTTAAACCTAACCATCCAATATTTAGATTTAGCAGACATCTACAGAACATTTCATCCCAACAAAACTGAATACACATACTTCTCATCAGCCCACGGAACTTACTCCAAAATTGATCACATTTTAGGTCACAAGTCTAACCTCAGTAAATTTAAAGGAATAGAAATTATTCCATGCATCTTCTCAGACCATCATGGAATAAAACTTGAATTGAGTAACAACAGGAATCTGCATACCCATACAAAAACATGGAAGTTAAATAACCTTATGCTGAATGATAGCTGGGTCAGAGATGAGATTAAGAAAGAAATCACCAATTTTTTGGAACAAAATGACAATGAAGACACAAACTATCAGAATCTCTGGGACACTGCAAAGGCAGTTCTAAGAGGGAAATTTATAGCACTGCAAGCCTTCCTCAAGAGAACGGAAACAGAGGAAGTTAACAACTTAATGGGACATCTCACGCAACTGGAAAAGGAAGAACATTCCAACCCCAAACCCAGTAGAAGAAAAGAAATAACCAAAATTAGAGCAGAATTAAATGAAATTGAAAACAAAAGAATAATACAACAGATCAATAAATCAAAAAGCTGGTTTTTTGAAAAGGTCAATAAAATAGATAAACCTCTGGCCAACCTAATCAGGAAAAAAAGAGTAAAATCCCTAATATCATCAATCAGAAACAACAAAGACGAAATAACCACAGACTCATCAGAAATCCAAAAAATCCTTAATGAATATTACAAGAAACTTTATTCTCAGAAATATGAAAATCTGAAGGAAATAGACCGATACTTGGAAGCACGCCACCTTCCAAGACTTAACCAGAATCAAGTGGAAATGTTGAACAGACCCATATCAAGTTCAGAAATAGCATCAACTATACAAAACCTCCCTAAAAAGAAAAGCCCGGGACCAGATGGTTTCACGTCAGAATTCTACCAAACCTTTAAAGAGGAATTAGTACCTATATTACTCAACCTGTTCCAAAATGTAGAAAAAGAAGGAAGACTACCCAACACGTTCTATGAAGCAAACATCACCCTGATCCCCAAACCAGGAAAAGACCCAACAAGAAAAGAAAATTATAGACCAATATCAATAATGAATATAGATGCAAAAATATTCAACAAGATCCTAACAAACAGAATCCAGCAACACATCAAACAAATTATACATCATGACCAAGTTGGTTTTATCCCAGGGTCTCAAGGCTGGTTCAATATACGTAAATCTATAAATGTAATTCAGCACATAAACAAATTAAAAAACAAAGACCATATGATTCTCTCAATTGATGCAGAAAAAGCTTTTGATAATATCCAGCATCCCTTCATGATCAGAACACTCAAGAAAATTGGTCTAGAAGGGACTTTTCTTAAACTGATAGAGGCTATCTACAGCAAACCCACAGCCAATATCATATTGAATGGAGTTAAATTGGAATCATTTCCACTCAGATCAGGAACCAGACAAGGCTGCCCATTGTCTCCATTGCTTTTCAACATTGTAATGGAAGTTTTAGCCACTGCAATTAGGGAAGAAAAGGCGATCAAGGGTATCCATATAGGGTCAGAAGAGATCAAACTCTCGCTCTTCGCAGATGATATGATTGTGTATCTGGAAAACACTAGGGACTCTACTACAAAACTCCTAGAAGTGATCAAGGAATACAGCAGCATCTCAGGTTACAAAATCAACATTCATAAATCGGTAGCCTTTATATACACCAACAACAGTCAAATTGAAAAAGCAGTTAAGGACTCTATCCCATTCACAGTAGCGCCAAAGAAGATGAAATATTTGGGAATTTACCTAACAAAAGACGTGAAAGATCTCTATAAAGAGAACTATGAAACTCTAAGAAAAGAAATAGCTGAAAATGTTAACAAATGGAAAAACATACCATGCTCATGGCTAGGAAGAATCAACATTATCAAAATGTCCATACTACCCAAAGCAATATATAATTTCAACGCACTCCCTATTAAAGCTCCACTGTCATATTTTAAAGATCTTGAAAAAACATTACTTCTTTTTATATGGAATCAGAAAAAACCTCGAATAGCCAAGACATTACTCAGAAATAAAAACAAAACAGGAGGAATCACACTACCAGACCTCAGACTTTACTACAAATCGATAGTGATCAAAACAGCATGGTATTGGCACAAAAACAGAGAAGTAGATATCTGGAACAGAATAGAGAACCAAGAGATGAATCCAGCTACTTACCGCTATTTGATTTTTGACAAGCCAATTAAAAACATTCAGTGGGGAAAAGATTCTCTATTTAACAAATGGTGCTGGGTGAACTGGCTGGCAACCTGCAGAAGACTGAAATTGGACCCACACCTTTCACCATTAACGAACATAGACTCTCATTGGATTAAAGATTTAAACTTAAGACATGAAACTATAAAAATACTAGAGGGGAATGCAGGGAAAACCCTTGAAGAAATTGGTCTGGGTGAGTATTTCATGAGGAGAACCCCCCGGGCAATTGAAGCAGCTTCAAAAATACACTACTGGGACTTGATCAAACTAAAAAGCTTCTGCACAGCTAAGAACACAGTAAGCAGAGCAAGCAGACAGCCCTCAGAATGGGTGAAGATATTTGCAGGGTATATCTCTGACAAAGGTTTAATAACCAGAATCCACAGAGAACTCAAACGCATCAGCAAGAAAAAAACAAGGGATCCCATCGCAGGCTGGGCAAGGGATTTGAAGAGAAACTTCTCTGAAGAAGACAGGCGCACGGCCTTCAGACATATGAAAAAATGCTCATCATCTTTAATCATCAGAGAAATGCAAATCAAAACTACTTTGAGATATCATCTAACTCCAATGAGACTAGCCTATATCACAAAATCTCAAGACCAGAGATGTTGGCGTGGATGCGGAGAAAAGGGAACACTTCTGCACTGCTGGTGGGAATGCAAATTAATTCATTCCTTTTGGAAAGATATATGGAGAACACTCAGAGATCTAAAATAGATCTGCCATTCAATCCTGTAATTCCTCTACTGGGCATATACCCAGAAGACCAAAAATCACAACATAACAAAGATATTTGTACCAGAATGTTTATTGCAGCCCAATTCATAATAGCTAAGTCATGGAAAAAGCCCAAGTGCCCATCGATCCACGAATGGATTAATAAATTGTGGTATATGTACACCATGGAATATTATGCAGCCTTAAAGAAAGATGGAGACTTTACCTCTTTCATGTTTACATGGATGGAGCTGGAACATATTCTTCTTAGTAAAGTATCCCAAGAATGGAAGAAAAAATACCCAATGTACACAGCCCTACTATGAAACTAATTTGGGACTCTCACATGAAAGCTATAACCCAGCGACAACTTAACAATAGGGAGAAGTGGGAAAGGGGGGGGTGGGTAGAGGGAGGGGAATCGGTGGGATCACACCTGTGGTGCATATTACAGGGGTGTTTGCGAAACTTGGTAAATGTAGAATGTAAATGTTTTGGCACAGTAACTGAGATAATGCCGGAAAGGCTATGTTAACCACTGTGATAAAAATGTGTCAAATGGTTTATGAAGTGAGTGTATGATGCCCCATAATCATATCATTGTATACAGTTATGATTTAATAAAAAAAAATAGAAATAAAAAAAAAGAAAAGAAGAAATATTTCAAAATCATTCTACTTCATCTGGATACACCTTATATTAAGATTGGAAAAAATATATTATCATAAAAGCAAATGACAAACATATTTCACTTATAAATGAGAACGCAATATCCTAAACAACATATTAAAAAGTTGAATTAAAAATTAAAGTTTAAGTAATATACTTTGGTCAAAATTAAATCCAATTTATGTAAGAATTAGTCACTATTTTCTTTCCTTGTATTTTTTTGTTTTCCTTTCCCTCAACTCTTCGCTACTTCTCTGTCTGTTCTCCCCTTCCCCCATGCCCCACTGTGTCATTCATTGTCACCGATTGTCCTCATATCAAAGTTGAATACATAGGATTTATACTTCTCCATTCCTGTGATACTTCACTAAGAATAATGTGTTCTACCTCCATCCAGGTTAGTACACATGCTGCAAAATCTCCATTTTTTTACGGATGAATAATATTTCACGGTATGCATATACCACAGCTTGCCAATCCATTCCTGGATTGAGGAGCATTTAGGCTGTTTCCACATTTTAGCGATTTTAAATTGACTGTAATAAACAATCTAGTACAAGTATCTTTATAATAAAAGACTTTTTTTCCTTCTGGGTGGATGCCCAGTAATGGGATTGCAGGATCAAACGAGAGGTCTAGGTTGAGTTCTTTGAGGTATCTCCATACTTCCTTCCAAAAAGTTGTATTAGTTTGCAGTCCCACCAGCAATGTAAAAGTGTTCCTTTGTCTCCACATCCACACCAGCATATGCAGTTTTGAAATTTTGTGATATAGGCCATTCTCTCTGGGGTTAGATGATATCTCAGGGTGGTTTTAATTTCCTTTCTCTAATAATTAGGGATGATGAGCATTTTTTCATGTGTTTGCTAGCCATTCACCTGTGTTCTTTATAGAAGGTTTGGTTCGTCTCTCTTCCCCATTGATATATGGGATTGTTGGTTTTTTTCTCATGGATTAATTTAAGTATTGTATAGATCCTAGATATTAAGCTTTTGTCTGATTCAAAATATGCAAATATCCTTTCCCATTGGGTAGGTTGTCTATTTGCTTTGGTTGTTGTCTCCTCGGGTGTACAGAAGCTTTTCAGTTTAATTAAATCCCATTTGTTTATTATTGCTGTTGTTACTATTGCCATGGCAATCTTCTTCATAAAGTCTTTCCCCAGGCCGATAACTTCCAGTTTTTTTCCTATTCTTTCTTTGAGGATTTTTATCATTTCATGCCTTAAATTTAAGTCCTTTATCCATCTTGAATCAATTTTAGTGAGTGAAGAAAGATGCAGGTCCAGTTTCAGTCTTTTACATGCGGATATCCAGTTATCCCAGCACCATTTATTGAATAGGGACTTTCCCCCGGTGGACATTCTTGTTTGGTTTATCGAAGATTAGGTGGTTGTAATTTGTTGGATTCATTTCCTGGTTTTCTATTCAATTCCAAATGTCGGTGTCTCTATTTTTGTGCCAGTACCACGCTGTCTTGACCACTATGGACTTGTAGTACAGCCTAAAATCTGGTATGTTGATGCCCCAGCTTTGTTTTTATTACTAGGAACTGCCTTATCTTTACGGGTTTTTTTTTTTCTGGTTCCATACAAAATGCAGAATCGATTTTTCCAAGTCTTCAAAACATGATGTTAGTATTTCAGTATGGATGGTTTTGAATTGGTAGATTGCTCTGGGAAGTATAGACATTTTAGCAATGTTGATTCTTCCCAGCCATAACCATAATGTGTTCTTCGATTTGTTCAAGTCCTCTGCTATTTCCTTTTTAGGGTTTCAAAATTTTCTTTATAGGGGTCCGTCACCTCTTTTGGTAGGTATATTTCTAAGTATTTCATTTTCTTTGGGCTATGGTGAAGGGAGTTGTGTCTTTAATTAACCTCTACTTGGCTGTTGTTGGTATATACAAAGGCAAGTGACTTGTGGACATTGATTTTATATCCTGAGACATTACTTATTTTTTGATAACTTCCAAGAGTCTTACAGTTGAGTGTTTAGGGTTCTCCAAGTATAAAATCATATTATCAGCAAGGAGAAAAGTTTGACCTCCTCTGCTCCCATTTAGATGCCCTTTATTTTTTTTTGTCTTCTCTAACTGTATTGGATAGAACTTCCAGCACCATGTTGAATAGTAATGGTGACAGAGGACAACCTTGTCTGGTTCCAGTTCTAAAAGGAAAAGCTTTCAGTTTTACTCCATTTAGTAAAATATTAGCTGTGGGTTTTTCATAGATAGCTTTGATCAGTTTAAGAAATATGCCACCTATGCCTATACTCCTCAGTGTTCTAATAAGAAAAGGATGCTAGTTTTTATCAAATGCTTTTTTTGCATCTATTGAGAGGATCATATAGTTTTGGGTTTTGCTTCTGTTGATATGGTGAATAATGTTTATAGATTTGAGTATATTAAACCATCTTTGCATCCCTGGGATACTTGATCATGAGGTATGACTTTTTTGGTAATAAGCTGTAGTCTATTTGCTAGTATTTTGTTGAGAATTTTTGCATCTATATTCATTAGTGAAATTGGTCTTATATTCTCTTTTTTAGTTGGGTATTTTCCTGATCTTGGTATCATAATGATGTTTGCTTTGTAGAATGTGTTGTGGAAGATTCCTTCCTACTCAATTTTTTGGAATAATTTCTGTAGTACGGAAATAAACTCTTCTTTGAAGATTTGATAGAATTTTGGTGTGAAGCCGTCCAGAACAGAGAATTTTTTTTGTTGGGAGATTTTTTGTTGTTTCTTTGATCTCAGTGCTGAGATTGGTCTGCTCAAAAGATCTATTTCTTCCTGTCTAAGTCTAGGGAGAGGGTGTGATTCCAAATATTGATCCATTTCCTTCACATTGTCAAATTTCTGGGCATAAAGTTTCTGGTAGTATTCAGAGATAATCTCTTGTATCTCTGTGGCATCTGTTGTTATTTCCCCTTTATCATTTCTATTTGAGGTTACGAGTGATTTTACTTTTCTATTTCTAGTTATTCTGGCCAAAGGTTTATCTATTTTATTTATTTTTTCAAAAACCCAACTCCTTGTTTCATTAATTATCTGAATGATTCTTTTGTTTTCAATTTCAATGATCTCTGATTTAATGTTGGATATTTGTTTTCTTTTTCTGGGTTTAGGCTTAGATTGTTCTTCTCTTTCCAATTCCATCAGATGGCTTGTTAATTTGTTGATGTGTTCTCTTTCTGTTTTGGGGGTGTAGGCATCTAAAGCAATACATTTTACTCTCAGGACTGCTTTTGCTGTGTCCCACAGGTTTTGGTAGTTTGTGTCTTCATTGTTGTTATGTTCAAGGAAGTTAATTATTTCCTCTTTTATTTCTTCTTGCACTCAACTGTCATTCAGCATAAGGCATTCCATGCCTTTGTGTGAAGCTGAATATTTTTGTTGGAGGTGAGTTCCAATTTTAGTGCCTTGAGGTCTGAGAAGATGCAAAGTAAAATTTCAATTTTTTTTATTCTGTTGAGGTTTATTTTGTGTCCTAGGATATGATCAGTTTTGGAGAATGTTCTATGGGATGATGAGAAGAATGTATATTCTTTATCTTTGGGATGAAGTGTTCTATATATGTTTATCAAGCACAGTTGTTCTACTGTCTCATTTAAATCTCTAATACCTTTGTTTAATTTCTGTTTAGAGCATCTGTCCACCTCTGAGAGAGGGATGTTAAAGTCCCCTATTGTCATGATGTTATAGGATATTATATTGCTCAGACTAAGCAAGGCCTGTTTCAAGAATCTGAGAGCATTTAAATTGGGTGCATAAATATTTAGAATTGAAATGTCTTCTTGTTGTATTTTTCCCTTGAGCAATATGAACTAATCATAATTCGTATGTTTGAACACTTCATAGAGTTCCATAATTCTGCCAGTGAATATTCTGCTTTCTCTCTCTTCTTTTCTGCCTCTTTATCTGAGTTATCTCAAGAGCTTTATCCTCTACCTCTGAGAGGTTTTCTTCTGCATGATCTAATCTGTTTTTAATACTTTCTATTGCATCCTTAAGTTCCATAATTGACTGATTCAGGTCCTTCAGCTCTGCTATATCTTTTCTATATTCTTCGTATCATTCATCTCTTATTTGATTCTGTTTTTGGATTTTATTTTGGTTATTTTCCACTTTATTAGTGATTTCCTTCATTGTTTTCATAATATGTATTTTAAATTCCCCTTCTTTCATTTCTAACATTTTTTTATAGGTGGACTCCTCTGCTGTAACTACCTCACAGTCCCTTGAAGGGGTTGCTCTGGACTGGTATTTCATTTTGCCAGGATTTTTCTGCTGACTCTTTTTCATGAGTGCTTTCTTGCATCTCTTTCCTTAGCCTAAGTTTCCTTACACTTATTCTTGCTCTTTAAGTTACTCTGCCTCTGGCCTAAAGTTTTAATGAGTCTTTTTGGTATGGGACCAGAAGGATGAAAAGATTGAAAAGAAAGAAGGAACAAAATATTTAAAAAGAAAAAAAAAAGGGAAAGAAGAGGGGGTGAGTAAAAGGAAATATTTACAAAATGAATAAAATCAAAAAAGAAGGAGACAAGAGTAATACAGTTATATAGTAGGGTACTATGACCCAACCTTAAAAACCACCAACCTCTGGTGATACTGGGTTTGGGTGGTTCCCTTAAGGTCAACAGCTCTTTGCTAACCTGATCAGACACAGTACTCCATCTCTACCAGGTAGAGAGGAAAGACAAAAATACTACAAATCAAACTGAAACAAATAAGCAAAAACTCTGATGGGATAAAATTGTGGGGAAAAAAAATAAATAATATGGCAGAAACATTGACCAAAAAATGAAATTCTAATTGTTAAAGAAGGCAAAAATGGAAGATTGTATTTAAACTGGAATAGTGAAAAAAATAAAAATGCTGAAATTAAGAAATGAAAAAGAAAACAAACAAACAAACAACAACAACAACAAAAACCCAAACCAAAAAAAAAAAAAAATATATATATATATATATATATATATATATATATATATATATCTTGCTGAATATTATCTGGGCAACAGGTGATCTTTTGAGGTATGAGATGTTAATCACAATGTTGATACAACTGTATGAGATGGAGACTGGAGGCCTCTACCCACCTCTCATACCACACAGGCCTGGGAGCCCCAGTGTCTCCTCAACCCCCAAAAGACACTCCAAACTGTGAACCTTGGCTAAGCAGAAGCTTTCCAAGGGAAGCACTTATTGCTGGGATCTCTCCTGGTGTGGCTCCCCACCTAGTCAGAATGCCAAATCCAGTCTCCCTCCATGCCTCTGAGGGCCAAGGCTGTTCATTTGCCAAACACTTGGATCTTTGTTCTTCCCCAGTGTCTCAGTCCCCACTTTTGGGGCAGCTCAGTCACTAGATTACTCACCCAAGGTCTTCCAGCCAATTTCCGCACTGCAACACACAGAGACAGCTCCTTCACAGTAACTGTGTGGGCAGCCTACAGCTGACCAATATTAGCTCCTCTCCAGCTCAAAGGGTCATTCTGGGGCCCCAGCCAATGCCCAAAGTCATCTTCACACCCACCTAAGATCTCCCAAGGCAGTTAAATCAAGTGCCCATGTCCATAAAAACAAAAACAGGCCATAGGTAAGGCTTTTCCCTGCTTGTGATCTCACTGTTGCTATGGTTACAATCACAGGCAGCCTCAGACCAAACAAATGCACCTATCACCTGTCATTTTTTCACAGCTTCTGTCCTCATGGAGTCCAGAAGTCTTTCACTGACTCCCTGTGCCACCAAAGGAAGGCTTCTGGGATGAACCCACCCTCCAGAGATGCCTGGAATCTTCTCTCACCACTCTCAGTGTGCCCAGTTGCACAGAAGCTGCTACTCCGCCACCATCTTCAACAACTCCTTTTATATGGATATCAAACACTGAATCATCTCAACAAAAACATCTCCAAAACACATTGCATTGGACCTACCCAAAGTCAAGTTGAAAGAGAAAATTGTGCCACCAGCCAGGAGTAAAGACAAATCTACAGGGGCAGATCCATCAGGGTGACAATGGAAAATTCAAATGAAACTTTTCAAGTCAGAACAGAATGGTCATCTACCTTTAACCTTTTAAATAAAACAAATTTTAGCATAGAATTCCATATCCTGGAAAAACAAACTTCAAAATCAATGGAGAAATCAAGCCTTAGGAAATTCTCCAGAAGCCCAGCTCTACAGGAATTACTTGGATGTATTCTCCACACTCACTATCACAATGGACCACTGGCTTATTAAACACCAAAAAACTAAAGGACAAAACCTAGCTTCTACAATGGTGCAAAGGATAAAACTAAGCAACAAACTTTCACAAAATAAAATGAATAAAACCTCACAACACATATCAATTCTCTCAATAAATGTAAAAGGCTTGAATTCTGTGGAGAGTGGGCCATGAGGCGGCAGGGCCCCCACACCCTGGGGAACATTCAGGGAATGAACCCCCAATTGCTTTTCCTCCTTTCCCAAAACAACCATGTTCCTTTCTTCATGCTCCCTCTGCCAGATGTCATGTAGCTCTTTGTCTAGTTACATTTTAAGAACTATGCAGAATGGGTGACGCCTGTGGCTCAAGGAGTAGGGTGCTGGTCCCATATGCTGGAGGTGGCAGGTTCAAACCTAGCCCCGGCCAAAAAAAAAAGAACTCTGCAGAAATCCTTGTGATCTTTCCCTTCTTACTTGTAAACACATGTTAATGGAGTTAAGTATAAACCATTAACAGAATGATTTGTCTTTACTAAACCTATCATACTATAAGACCAAAAATATGTCTTTTTGGCTCTGCTACTTACCCATATCATCTATGCTACTTCCCCATAGACAATCTTGTACAGATACTATAAAATAAAGCTGATTTTGTGCTTTAGTGCTGGCTGCAGCCATCAACTCAGTCAGACATCCTGATCCCAACTTTTGTCTCTGTGTCTTCTCTTGTGTTTTATTTTCCTAAATCCCCACCACTTCCACTCAGGTTCATTACCCTTTCCTGCACTGGTTGACAAAAGAATTCCTCACTGAAGAGGCACAGGATGGCTTATTGAATAAAAAGCACAAGCCATCTATATGCTGTCTCCACAAAACTAACTAACCACAAAGGTCAAAACAATACTCAGGGTTAAAGGTTGGAAAACAATATCTCAGGTAAATGGAAATCAGAAAAAAAGAAAGGGTTGCAATCCTATTTTCAGATACAAGTACAATTAAGGTAACAAAATTTGGCTGAGCTCCCATAGCATATTGTTTATGGCTCCAGCCACATACACCAAGTGTGGGCATTCAAACCCAGCCTGGGCCAGCTAAACAATTGCAACAAAAATATAGCCAGGTTTTTTAGTAGGTACCTATACTCCCAGCTACTTGAAAGGCTGAGGCAAGATAATCACTTAAGCCTAACAGTTTGAGGTTGCTGTGAGCTGTGATGGCATGGCAGTCTACCAAGGGTGACGTAGAAAGATGCTGTCTCAAAAAAAAAAAAATAGAAAAACTATCTGTGCCTTGTGGTTGCCACCTGTAGTCCTACTTACTGCAGAGGCTAAGGCAAGAGGATCATTTGAGCCCAAGAGTTTGAGGTTGCTGTGAACTTTGATGAGGCCATGGCGCTCTATCCAGGGTGATGGGGTGAGACTATATCTCACCAAAATAAATAAATAAATAAAGTAACAAAAGTTAGAAAGACAAAGAGGGTCACTTCAGACTGGTCAATGGAAAAAACAAACAAGAAAAAAAAAGAAATTTCAATTCTAAATATTTATGTCCCAAACTTGAATACTCCCAGATTTATGAAACAGACCTTGATTGGTCTGAGCAATATGATATATTATAACATCATAACATCTGGGGCTTTAATACTCCTCTGACAGAATTGGAAATACCCTATACACAAAAACTAAACAAAGATATAAGAAAGTTAAATGCAACCCTAGAAGAATATGGCTTCATAGACATATAAAGAACACACCATACCAAAGCTAAGGAATAAATGTGCTTCTTATCAGCCAATAGATCATACTCCGAAATATATCATATCCTAGAACATAAATCAAAACTCAACAAAATTAAAACAATTGAAATTATACCTTGTATGCTTTCAGACTACAACCCAATAAAGGTGGAACTCAACTCCAACAAAAATTCTCATCTCTGCATAAAGAATTTCAAACTAAATGATCTTAAGCTGAATGACATTTGAGTCAAGGAGGAGATGAAGCAAGAAATTATTAAATTACTCAAACATGACAATAATGAAACCATAAGCTACCAAAACCAGTAAGATGCTGCAAAAGCAATCCTAAGAGGGAAATTTTTCACAATAGATATCTGCATCTGAAAAACAGAAAAAGGATATGGAAAAGGAAAATCAATCCAATCTAAAATCTAGAATAAAAGAAATTACCAAAATTGAAGCAGAAAAAGTAAAAATAAAAACAAAAAAATCATTCAGAAAATTAAGAAAAGAAAAAGTTTATTCTTCAAAAAGATAAACAAATTTGCTAAACTTTTGGCTAGATTAACTATAAATAGTAAAGTAAAATCTGTAAAAACCTCAAACAGAAATGAAAAAGAGGAAATAACAACAAATATCATGGAGATAAAAGATTATCTTATCTAAGGCTATTACAAAAAACTCTATGCCCAGAAATCTGACAATGTGGAGAAAATGGAGCACACCACACCTGGAATCAAACAAAATCTTGATAAGTAGGATCTACAGAGAACATAAAATAATAAAATAGAGCAAATAATACCATATATCACTGGACAAGAAACATGAACAAAACCTTCTGTACAGAAGACAGATGAATGGCTAAAAATCATACTAAAAAATGGTAATCTTCCCTAATCATCAGAGAAATACAAATGAAAATGACTCTGATATATCACCTAACCCCAGTGAGAATGGCTCACATCACAGTCTCAAAACTGCAGATGCTGATAAGGATTTGGAGAGAAGGGCCCACTTTAACACTGCTGGTGGAACTGAAAACTAACACAATCTTTTTGGAAGTAAATATGAAGAATCCTCATAGAACTCAAATTAGACCTCTTATTACATCCTGCAATCCCTTTATTTGGCATCTACCCAGAGGAAAAAAGATAACTTAATCATAAGGACATTTGCACTGGAATCTTTATAACAGCTAAATTTAAAATCACTAACACATGGAAAAAACCTAAAAGCCCACTAACCCAGGCATGGATTAACAACCTGTGGTATATGTTTACCACGGAATACTAGTAAGCCATTAAAAGAGATGGAGACATGATATTAACTTGAACTAATGTGGAATGCATTCTTCTTAGTAAATCGTAACAAGAACGGAGAAGGAAGAATCAAGTTTACTCAATTCTAGTATGAAGGCAGTAGATGACTTAATACATGTTGAGCGGTTGGGGAATGAGGGACTTGTGGACAGAAGAGCAAAGTGGATAAGGAGTTACAGTGTATTACACACCTCTTGTGGGTGGGACACAATTATAAGGGGAACTTTACCTAACAAATTAAATCAATGTAACATAATTGTTTGAACCCTCAATGAATCCCAAACAATAAATTTAATAAATTAAGTAAAGAAGAAAAATAATAGTGTATTCAAAGACAAAATCACCAAAGAAATGGACATAATATAGAAAGATATAGCAGAACATAAAGTATTGAAAGACATATTTGAGGCACTTTGAAATATACTAGAGTCCTTCACAAATAGAGTTGAACAGTGTGAAGAAAAAAATCTCAGATAAAGAAGATAAGACTTTTGAACTATCAAGCATTCAAAGAGACAGAAAGAAGAAGAAGAAAAAGAAAATATTCCCTGAAAGAATTAAGGGATTATTCCAAGAAATCAAACATTTGAAGTTTAGAGATTCCTGGAGGAGAAGACGATGGTCCCAAGGCACAAATTTTCTGCTCCAAGACAATGTGGCAGAGAATTTCCCAAGTATTGCAAGAAACACAAATTAAGATAGTAGATAATTTTAGAATCCCAGCGTAAATTAATCCTAACAAAGTATCTCCTAGACACACTGTAATTATCTTGGCCAATGTTAATATGAAGGAGAAAATTCTGCAGGCATCCAGGTATAAGAAAATTATTACTTACAAAGGGAAAAGTATCGACATTTCTGTAGATCTTTCAGCAGAAACTTTCTAAGTCAGCAGATAATGGTTATCAACATTCAATCTTCTCAAAAAAAAAAAAAAAAATCCAGCCCAGGATCTTATATCCTGCTAAACTGAGTTTCATTTGTGATTGGGAAATAAAATACTTAACTTACATCCACATATTGAGGAAATTTGCCATGACTAGACCAGCTACACATGAAATACTCAGACCCATTATTCATAAAGATTAACAGTATGGTACACCACCAAAGTAATGCAACCCAGAAATTTAAAAACAAAGACTAGCTTCCACAATGGTGAAAAGGATAAAAATAAGCTCTGGACCTCTGAAAAACAAAATTACCAAAACTCTGTCATATCTATCAATTCTTTCAGTTAATAGGAAAGATTTGAACTGTCCTTTAAACAGGCACAGGCTTGCCAACTGGGTACAAAAGTCAGGCCAGATATTGGTTTCCTATAAGAAACTCACCTCAAAGGATAAAAGAAGCTTTATTGTGAAGGGTTGGCAGGCAAATTGAAAGAAAAAAAAAAAAAGCTAGGGTTGCAATCTGTTTGCAGGTACAATTGGATTTAAACAAAGAAAAATAAGGAAAGACCAAAACGAACACTACATACTTGTCAAGGGAAGCACAAAATATGAAGAGATTTCCATATTCAATATTTATGCACCCTATCTGAATGCTCCTTGATATATAAAACAAACCCTAACTGATCTTAACAATATGATATCTTACCACACTATAATAGTTGGAGATTTTAACAACCCATTGGTAGTACTAGAGAGATCCTCCAAGCAGAAACTAAACAAATAAATATTAGATTTAAATAAGACCCTACAGCAATTGGACTTAAGAAAGATTTATAGAACATTTTATCCTAGCAAAAATGTATGCACATTATTTTCATCAGCCCATGGATCATTTCTCAAAATATCTTTTTTTTTTAATTGTTGGGGATTCATTGAGGATACAAGAAACCAGTTTACACTGATTACATTTGTTAGGTAAAGTCTCTCTTACAATTGTGTCTAAGGTGTGGCTCACACCAAGACCCCACCCCCTCCCTCCTTTCCTCTATTTCCTCTTCCTTTCCCCACCCCTCTCTTCTTCTTTCTCTCTCTGCTCTCCCCTTACCCTACTGTGTCCTTAACTGTCATTAATTGTTCTCATATCAAAATTGAGCACATAGGATTCATGCTTCTCCATTCTTGTGATGCTTTACTAAAAATAATATGTTCCACTTTCATCTAGGTTAATACAAAGGATGTAAAGTCTTCATTTTTTTAATGGCTGAATAGTATTCCATGGTGTACATATACCACAGCTTGTTAATTCATTCCTAGGTTGGTGGGCATTTAGGCTGTTTCCACATTTTGGTGATTGTAAATTGAGCTGCAATAAACAGTCTAGGGCAATTGTCCTTATGATAAAAGGATTTTTTTCCTTCTGGGTAGATGCTCAGTAATGGGATTACAGGATCAAATGGGAGGTCTAGCTTGAGTTCTTTGAGAGTTTTCCATATTTCCTTCCAAAAAGGTTTTATTAGTTTGCAGTCCCACCAGCACTGTAAAAGTGTTCCCTTCTCTCCACATCCACATCAGCATTTGCAATTTTGAGATTTTGTGATGTGGGCCATTCTTGCTGGGGTTAGATGGTATCTCACGGTGGTTTTGATTTGAATTTCTCTAATAATTATGGATGATGAGCATTTTTCATATGTTTGTTAGCCATTTGTCTGTCTTCTTGTTTTTTGTTTTTTTTTTTGTAGAGACAAGAGTCTCACTTTATGGCCCTCGGTAGAGTGCCGTGGTGTCACACAGCTCACAGCAGCCTCCAACTCCTGGGCTTAAGCGATTCTCCTGCCTCAGCCTCCCGAGCAGCTGGGACTACAGGCACCCACCACAACGCCCAGCTATTTTTTGGTTGCAGTTCAGCCGGGGCTGGGTTTGAACCCGCCACCCTCAGTATATGGGGCCGGTGCCTTACTGACTGAGCCACAGGCGCCGCCCCATTTGTCTGTCTTCTTTAGAGAAGGTTCTATTCATGTTTCTTGCCCATTGGTATATGAGATTGTTGGCTTTTTTCACGTGGATTAATTTGAGTTCTCTATAGATCCTAGTTATCAACTTTTGTTTGATTCAGAATATGCAAATATCCTTTCTCATTGTGTAGATCGTCTATTTGCTTTGGTTGATGTCTCCTTAACTGTATAGAAGCTTTTCCATTCTTAGGACACAAGGCTAACCTCAACAAATTCAAAAGAATAGAAATTATCTTCTGTATCTTCTCAGACCACAATGGAATAAAAGTTGAACTCAATAGCAACAGAAATCTCCATACTCAAATAAAGTGATGAAAACTAAATAATCTTATGCTGAATGATAGCTGGGTAATAGAAGAGTTCTTGGAGGGAAACTTATAGCATTAGATGCTTTCATCAAAAAAGAAAACCAAAAAGAGAGCCAGTCAACAACCTAATGGGCTGTCTCAAGCAACTGGGAAAGGAAGAACAATCTAATATCCAACTCAGCAGAAGAAAAGAAATAACCAAAATTAGAACAGAATTAAAAGAAATTTAAAAGAAAAGAATTCTTGAGAAGATCAGCAAAACAAAAAGTTAGTTCTTTGAAATAACTAATGAAATTGATAAACCCATGGCTAGACTAACCAGAAACAGAAAAATAGGATCTCTAATAACTACAATCGGAAATGATGAAGGGAAAAATAACAACAGATATCACAGATACAAATAACAACAGATGCCACGGATACTCAACAATTATTACAAGAAACACTATTCCCAGAAATATGAATATGTAGAGGATAAGGACCAATATCTGGAAGCAAAGTAGCTTCCACAACTCATCCAGAAAGATTCAGAAATAGTGAATAGACCAACATAAAGCACTGTAATGGCATCAATTATACAAAATCTTCCAAAGAAAAGCCCTGAACCAGATGGATTCACACTAGAATTCTTTCAAACTTTCAAATAGGAACTAGTTCCTATAATGTATAGACTATTCCAAAATACAGGGAAAGAAGTAATTCTCTCCAACACATTCTATGAAGCAGATATCACCCTGATCCCTAAAACAGGAAAGAACCAAACAAAAAAAGAAAACAATAGACCAATATCATTAATGAATACAGATGCAAAAAATTCAACAAGATATCAGCAAGCAATGACATATTAAAAAAGATTATACAGCATGATCAAGTGGGTTTTATCCTGGAGATGCAAGATTGATTCAACATACATAAATCCATAAATATAATACACCACATAAATAGAATAAAAAACAAAGATGATATGGTTCTTTCAATTGATGCAGAAAAGGATTTTGATAATATTTACCATCCTTTCATGACAGAAACACCTAAGAAAATAGGCTTAGATGAAAATTTCTTAAATTTATAGAGGCCATTTATAGCAATCCTACAGCAAATATCATAATGAATGGAGTAAAGATGAAAGCATTTCCACTCAAATCTGGAGCCAGACTAGGATACCCACTGTCAACACTGATATTTAACATAGTATTAGAAGTTCTATCCATTTCAATCAGGCAACAGAAGAAGACAAAAGGAATTCAAATGAAGAAAGATGAAAACTTTGAGAAAGGAAAAAGCAGAAGATGTCAACAAATGGAATAACATACAATGCTTGTGGATGAGAAGAATCAACATTATTAAAATGACTATACTACTTAATGCAATCTATAGATTTAACGAAGTCCTCATCAAAACTCAAATGTCATACTTTAAAGAACTTGAAAAAATAGTGCTTCAATTCATATGGAATCAGAAAAAAACCCTGAATAGCAAATACAGTTCTTAGAAATAAAATCAAATCTGGAGGCAACATGTTGACAAATATTAAGTTATACTATAAGTCTATAGTGATCAAAACAGCATAGTACTGGCATAAAAATAGATGCGTAGATCTATGAAATAGGATAGAGTATCTAGAGATAAACCCAGCCACATATTGTCATTTGATCTTCAATAAGCCTAACAAAACTTGCCCTGGGGAAAAGAATCCTTATTTAACAAATATTGCTGGGAGAACTGGTTATCCACATGTAGAAGACTAAAATTCACACCTCTCACCAATGACAAAAATTGATTCCCAATGGATAAAATACTTGAATTTAAGACACAAAACAATAAAAACCCTAGAAGGGAATGTGGGGAAAACACTTGAAAATTTGGCCTGAAAAAAAACTTTATGAGATAGACCCCCCCACCCCCGGTTGTAACACTGAAAATAAATACTTGGAATTTGAACAAGCTAAAATGCTTTTGTACAGCTAAGCGTACCACAAGCAAAGCAAACAGCCTTCAGAATGGGGTAAGATTTTTGCATGTTATCAGTCTGACAAAGTCCTGATATCTACAATCTAGAGAAAACTCAAATTAATCAATATTAAATAGTTTGATGTAAGAACTCCAAATTGCATAAAAATAAACACATTGTACTCCACAAATGCATAAATGTATTTATGATCTATGTGTATATGACTTAGCAAAAGAAAAAAGAAAAAAGAAAAGTGTAAACAACCTCTTCTATAAGTGGGCAAGAGACTTGAGCAGAAACTTCTCCAATGATGACAGACGAATAGGCAAGGAACACCTGAAAAAATTCTCATTGCTTTTAATTGTTAGAGAATTGCAAATTAAAATTACTCCAAGATATCACCCAGCAAGATTAGCCTGCAGCACAAAGTCACAAAACACCAGATGCTGGAGTGGATGGGGAAGGAAAGGTGCATTTCTACACCCCTGGTGTGATTGCAAACTAATACAGCCTTTTTGGAGAGAAGTATAGAGAATCCTCAAAGATTTAGAAGTGAATCTTCCATTTGATTCTACAATTCCCTTACTAGGTATCTACCCAGAAGAACAAAAATCATTTTACCACAAAGACATTTGCACCAGAATATTTTTTTGTGGGTCAAATCATAATTGCCAAGTCGTTGAAGCAACCTAATTGCCCATCCACTCATGAATGGATCAACAAACTGTGGTATATGTATACCATTGAATACTATTTAGCCATTAAAAAAGATGGTGACTTTACAGGTTTTCCATTTACCTGGATGGAGTTGAAATACTTGCTTCTTAATGAAGTTTCATAAGAATGGATATATATATATATATATATATATATATATATATATGATATATATGTATAATTTACTCCATACTGATATGAAACCAATAAATAAACAATTGCATGCTCATATGAACAATAAAACACAAATATAGTCTAGTATACAGTTAAAGGGAGGGGGAGGAAAATTTCCAGCAGGAGGGAGGATATGAAGCAGGATCTCACTTAAGATGCACATAGTGAGTGTGTATAACATGCCTCCTGAGTTAGGGGCTCTGTTACAGTTAGAACTTTTGTACCCTCATACTAATTTGCAAAAAAAAAAAAAAAAATTGAAAATAAATTAACCTTCCCAAACATGATCTACAAAGCAAACATCACTCTAATACCAAAAGCACAGAAGGACCCAATTAAAAGGAAGAACTACAGACTAATTTCACTATAAATATCATTGCAAAAATGCTCAATAAAATCTTAACAGATTACAGATACATCTTCAAAAACTATATATCACATCAAGTAGGCTTCATCCAGGGATGCAAATTTTATTTAACATATGAAAATCCATAAATGTAATTCAACGTATCAATAGAACCAAAATCAAAGACCATAAGTTTCTGTCAACAGATACAGAAAAAGCATTTGATAAAATTCAGCATCCTTTTCTAAACAGAACAGGTGGCACGGGTGGAACATTTCTTAAAATGATTTAAGCAGTCTATGAAAAACACACAGCCAACATCATACAGAATGGTATAAACCTGAAAAACACACAGCGAACATCATACAGAATGGTATAAACCTGAAAGCCTTCCCACTTGAAATGGGAACCAGAAAAGGATGTCCTCTATCACAACTCATTCAACATAGTTTTGGAAGCTCTAGCCAATGCAATCACACAACAGAAGGATATTAAGGGTATCTACATAAGAGGAGAGGAGGTCAAACTCTTGGTCTTTGCAAATAATATGATTTTATAGTTAAAATACCCCAGAGAAAAAAACACAAGATTCCTGGAAGCAATGAAGAAATCCAGTAATGTCTCAGGGTATAAAATCAATTTCCACAAATCACTAGCCTTTGCATAGGCCAATAACAGCCAAGTGGAGAAGCAAATCAAGAACACATTAGCCTTTACAGTGACTTCAAAGAAAATGAAATACCTAGAAATAT
This sequence comes from Nycticebus coucang, assembly GCF_027406575.1. Taxonomy (NCBI): domain Eukaryota; kingdom Metazoa; phylum Chordata; class Mammalia; order Primates; family Lorisidae; genus Nycticebus; species Nycticebus coucang. The sequence goes on from NC_069804.1 coordinate 73,536,947, forward strand.
CCTAAAAAAAAAAAAAAGAGGTGAACATTCTCCCATCCAAGAACTAACCAGGCCCGACCCTGCTTAGCTTCCGAGATCAGACGAGATCGGGCGCATTCAGGATGGTATGGCCATAGACAAGGTAAACATTCTCTATAAAGAGAATTATGAAATCCCAAGGAAAGAAATAACAGAAGAAATTAACAAATGGAAGAGTGTACCATGCTCCTGGATAGGATGGATAAATATTGTTAAGATATATGTATATACACTATCTACAACAATCTACAGATTTAATGCAATCTCCATTAAAATACCAACATCATACTTTGAGCAACTGGAAAATATAGGTCTTCATTTTTTTGTATGGGATGAGAAAAAATCCCATATAGCCAACGCATTTCTTACTAATATAAACAAAGCTGGAGGCATAAATCTACAAGACTTTAGGCTATATTATAAATGTACAGTGATCAAAACATCATGATATTATCACAAAAAGCAGTACAGATATGGAAGAAAATAGAAAAACAAGAGATGAGACTAGTCTCTTATTTATATATGATTTTTGATAAACCAAACAAAGCATACACTAGGAAAAAGAGTCCCTATTAAATGAATGGTTCTGGGAGAACTGGATAACTGTATGTAAAAGACTGCAAGTGGACCTGCTTATTTTACCATTTACAAAAATTGATACAAGATGCATAAAAGATTTAAATCTAAGACATAAAATGATAAAAATCCTAGAAGAGAAGATTATGTCAGCCTGGGGAGAGATTTTTATGACAAAAACTTCAGTGGTAATTGCACCTACAATACAAATAATCAAATCCTTCACAGCTAAGGACACATAATTAAATCAAATAGAAAACCTTCAGAATGAAGAAATATATTTTCATGTTACAAATCTGACAAAGGGTTGATAATTAGAATTTACAGAGATCTCAAATTAATCCACAAAAAAAAAGAGCAAACAATTTTATCTATCACTGAACAAGAGATATGAAAAGAACCTTCTCTGAGGAATTAAAAATGGTTAACCAACATATGAAAAAAAAATGTTCATTGTCCTTAATGATCAGAGAAATGAAAATCAAAACCACCCTGAGATATCACCTAACTCCAATGAGAACAGCCCACATCACAAAGTCCCAAAGTTGCAGATGCTGACTTTTTTGTAGAAAGAAGTGAACACTTCTATACTGTCAGTGGGACTGAAAATTCATACATTCTTTTTGGAAAGAAGTATGCAAAATTCTCAAAGAACTCAAATTAGTATTTCCATTTGATCTCACAATCTCATTACTAGACATCTATCTAGAAGAAAAAAATCATTTATTATAAGGATATTTTCACTAGATTATTTATTGAAGCTCAAATTACAATCACCAAGATGTGGAAACAACATAAATGTCCATCAAATCAGAAATGGACTAACATATTGTGGCATATGTATACCATGGAATACCACTCAGTCATGAAAAGATGGAGACTTTATATCCTTTGTATTCACCTGGATGGAGCTGAAACACATTCTTCTTAATAGAATATCACAAGATTGGAACAGCAATTATCCAATGTGCTCAATACTAATATGAAACCAGTAGACTAAATCTAATACACACTAACATAAGAGAAAAATTGAATTCAATTCAAGTTGGGGGAGAGAGTAGGAGAGGGAGTCAGAAAGATGGAAGGAGGGTGTTGATGGGGTCCCACTTAATAGGCACAATGTAAGGATATATGGCACACCTCTGAAGTGAAGACACAGCTATAAGAGAGACTTAACCTACCAAAGGCAAACATTGTAACCTATTTCCTTGTACCATCAGATTAATCTGAAATTTAAAAATAAATAAATAAAATTTTAAAAATTCAAAAACTGAAACAAAATTTAAAAAATGATTTGAACCAGGAAAAGACCCAACAAGAAAAGAAAATTATAGACCAATATCACTAATGAATATAGATGCAAAAATATTCAACAAGATCCTAAAAAACAGAATCCAGCAACACATCAAACAAATTATACATCATGACCAACTCGGTTTTATCCCAGGGTCTCAAGGCTGGTTCAATATCCATAAATCTATAAGTATAATTCAGCACATAAACAAATTAAAAAACAAAGACCATATGATTCTCTCAATCAATACAGAAAAAGCTTTTGATAATATCCAGCATCCCTTCATGATCAGAACACTTAAGAAAATTGGTATAAAAGGGACATTGATTAAACTAATAGAGGTCATCTACAGCAAACCCACAGCCAATATCATATTGAATTAAGTTAAATTGAAATCATTTCCACTCAGATCAGGAACCAGGCAAGGCTGCCCATTGTCTCAATTGCTCTTTAACATTGTAACAGAAGTTTTAGGCACCGCAATTAGGGAAGAAAAAGCAATTAAGGGTATCCATATAGGGTCAAAAGAGATCAAACTTTCACTCTTCGCAGATGATATGATTGTATATCTGGAGAATACTAGGGATTCTACTCAAAAATTCTTAGAAGTGATCAAGGAATATAGCAGCATCTCAGGTTACAAAATCAACATTCATAAATCGGTAGCCTTTATATATACCAACAATAGTCAAGTTGAAAAACCAGTTAAGGACTCTATCCCATTCACAGAAGTGCCAAAGAAGATGAAATATTTGGGAATTTATCTAACAAAGGACGTGAAAGATCTCTATATAGTCATGGAAAAGTACCCAATGTACTCAGCCCTACTATGAAACTAATTTAGGGTTTTCACATGAAATCTATAACCCAGTTACAGCCTAAGAATAGGGGGAAGGGGGAAAGGGAGGGGAGGGAGGGCGAAGGTGGGTAGAAGGAAGGTGATTGGTGGGATTACACCTGTGGTGCAAGGGTATATGTGAAACTTGGTAAATGTGGAATGTAAGTGTCTTGGCACAATAACTGAGAGAATGCCAGGAAGGCTATGTTAACCAGTGTGATGAAAATCTGTCAAACGGTCTGTGAAGCTAGTGTATGATGCCCCATGATCATATCAATGTACACAGCTATGATTTAATAAAAAAAATAAATAAATAAATAAAAATGAAAGCTAGAATTATCATTTAGCACTAACTAAAGTAAGTATTTGATACCATGATGCTGAATAATGAAAGCAGAGAGATGTCTATGACTGATGACAAAACCAGAAGTATAGAAATATTGTTTATAAAGTAAAATTTTATTTTGAAAACAATAAGTGGCTAACCCTGGAACAGGAGTGTTTTCTCCCAAGTTACATAAAAATTTCAAAAATGTCTATAATTGAGGCTGGGCATGGTGGTTCATGCCTGTAGTTCTAGCACTTGGGAAGTGGAGGCAGGTGAATTGCTTGAGCTCACAGGTTTGAAACCAGCCTGAGCCAGAGGGTGAGATCTTTTCTCTAAGAATAACCAGTGTTGTTGTGGGTGCCTGTAATCCCAGCTACTTAAAAGGCTGTAGCAAGAGAATCACTTGAGCCTAAGAGTTTGAGGTTGCCGTGAGCTATGACACCATGGCACTCAACTAGGGCAGGGCAACAAAGGTCTAAAAGAAAAGAAAAAGAAAGAAAACTACAATTGGAAAGATATAACGATAGACTTGCAGTAAATAGAAAAAGTCGTAGAAAAACTGTTGAATCAATTACCATGACCCATAATTTCTCTCTTTTGAGAGATCTGAGAAATTTTAAGAACTATTGTTTGGTGCAATTACTCAATTAAATTTCATAATATGCACATGTAACATAAAATATATTAAGACAATGACTTTTCTTAATAGGGAAAAATCCACAAATGCCACCATCTGATTTCAAGATAGCTCAAGACATTAAAGAAGAATGGTGAATTCTTTTATAAACGTTTCAATCAGCAATTGCCTACATAAGCTTTGTAAAGGCTCTATTTGAAAACAAATAAAATTTCACAGGAGGCAGAGCATGATGGCAGAGAGGACGGACATGTAGCCCACCTCTCCCAAGCCATCAGGTGAGAGGAAAGGCGGTCTGGACCTTCCCTGTGTGTGGATTATTGGAGTGGACAGACAGCTGGAGATGCCCAGCGAACTGGCAGATTGCTATATATGAGGGGTAATTTAAAATCACAGACTCTGTTGTAGAGATTCTTCCCTGCTCAGCCGAGCCGGCGAGCAGGCCCCTCCCCTACAGAGGTCAGCAGCTTGTAAATGCTGACAAAATCCAATAGACAAATAATTAATCCTGAACTGAGGGAGGCATCCGAAAGGAGAGCCACTCAGAACCACGGGGAGCTGGACAAACTATTGGACAATTGAAGGGAAGGGATCCTGCCCGGGAAACAGACATTTTGAACTACCCAAAAGGGAGGGCACCTTTCCCCAAGGCGTTGGAGGGGGCTGGTGGTTTAGGCTGCACAGTGAACTGACGGGCGCCAATCCAAAAGAGAAACTCTGAACCATAAAACCCAGAATAAGTCCCCCAAACGCTCCAACCCCGGGACCCGGCTTGAAACCGCAGACCCAGCTTTGGCTGCTGAGGCCGCAAACTTGGCTTCAGCCCCAGGAGCCAGCTACAACAGATAAAACCGCAAGCCCGCCAACGACCACGCAAACTCAGACCACTGCCGCTACAGCCGATTACACTCGCCAGTTTGCAGGAGAAACTGGGAACAGAGTGGAAAGACTTGAGAAGCCTTGACACCTGCACTGAGTGGGAAGGTCAGTTGCAAGTGCTGTCTGGAAAAGAACAGCCGAGGTTACACAATTCTTAGGCGACAAACATTTACAGAAATTCCAAAATGGCGATCGTCCATGGAAGGTAGTTACCATGGTAACAGTATAAACTGTAAATCAGGTATAAGCCTTGGAACCACTCACAGCGCCACCTGGTGTCCAGAAAATATATTGCAGTATGAATATATTCCTACAAAAGTTGATCCCTATAGCAGACATATAGATAAATATAGGTATATTTCTACACACAAGAATATTTTTGTAGTTGGTGGCTTTTTTTTTTTTGGTTTTCGTGGGTTTTTTTGTTTGTTCTGTTTTTGTCTGTTTTTTCCTCACCATTTTCTTAGAGGAGATTTAGATAAGTTTTTATAATTACTTTTTATATAAATATATTTTTATTTCTTTGTCTTCTAATTTTAATTTTTTCTTTCTTCTCACTTAACATTCCTAATAACACCACTTTTTTCTCTCTATTTTTTTTCCTTTCTTTCAATTATTTTACTATTATCACTACTTTTATTGCAGTTGTTCTTATATTGCTGTTGTCGTGGCTGTTACCTGTATGTCTATGTGTTTCCATCTGTCTCTGTATCTATGGGCCCGTGTGCCTGGTAACCTTTGTATCTGTTTATTTGTTCATTTGGTCTCAATGAGCTTGGTGTTACGACCTGCAACTCTGAGCTCCTAACACTCCCCTCCACTCTCACTCTGTGATCTGGAGACCTGCCCCCCCAGGAGTCCATATTCTTGGGTGAACTCTTGAGAAGTGTATACAGGACCTGGACTGCAACTGGCCAGTGCTGACTCTGTAGCAAAGGAGCGAGAAGATGACAGTCAGCTAAGAGGGAATTACACTGGAGCGGTGGTGCCCCGAGGTGCAGAGCAACAGCCGTCTTCAGCAATAACAAGGCCCACATCCAGATATCCCATAGCTTCTCCTCCTATCTTCCTGGGCAACCAGATGAGGCTGACCATCTTCTCAGATGGCAACCACTATGGAACAGACCTGGGACTGAAACACAGGCCCTGTGAGTAAAGGGTTTGCCTGAGGCGGCACTGACCTGGGTGGAACACGGGGACTAAAAAACACACCCACAGAGCTGGGAAACTCCCAAGGTGGGGCTTATCCAGAGGACCGCTTTACTGAGCCTAAGACGCACCTGGCCCTCAGGGGATCACCAGCCTATAGACAAAGGAGGCCAAGAGGCTGCAGCTGACAACTGATCATGCTGCGAATACAAACCCACAGGACTAAAGACAGGGCCGGAGGCACAGGTTCTGGGAACTCAAATCAGCCTCTCCTCTACAGAAGAATCTAGCAGGGTGAGAAACAAACTCCCACAGGGTTGCTCCATTCACCCAGTAAAATAAACTAAGGGTGGGGCTGGAACTGAGTGAACACCTCCAGCCTCCATCAAGTGCTCGAGGTTGACAGGACACACCACCCCCTGCTGGATAAAGACAGAGAGTAGTGGCCTAGATGAGATGACACAGACTACCCTGTGACTTAGGCAGGTGCAAACCCCTGGAGTATCTGCTTACTGCAGACAACTGACTGGGTCACAGCCCTGTGGGACTAGCAGTGACTGGGTGTGACAGAGCTGCAAGGTGGGGAAGGAGGCATCAATCTTCCCAGACTGATCTATTTACTTGGTGGCTCTCTCTGACTCCACGCAGCACTGGAGAAAGCCATATTAGAGCAGTCACCAGACCCCTGTAATCCAGTTCCCAGGGAACTCTTGAACTCTCCCACCCGAGGCAGCTGCTGACTGAGACAATTGATTTGGACCTTTTGAACTGAGCCACTCACCTGGGGACTATCCAGGTTGAGCCCTGGGTGTGTGGTTGTAGGAAGGTTTGATTTTCCTTTTCCATTTGTTGCCTGTGGTGGGTGGGGTGACTTAATTGCTGGTATTTCTCCACAGCTGAGACTTCAACCCAGAGTAACTGTTTCACTAGGGTCAAATAGAAACCAGCTGAAAACAAGACAGAACCACTTAGCCCCTCTACACCAAACAGGGGCCAAATTTCTCAGGCCACAGCACTATACGGGTCCCCGACAAAACACCAGGGGAGAAATCAAAGGGAGTAAAACAATCATGGGGCGGAATCAGCGGAAAAACTCTGGTAACATGAATAACCAGAATAGATCAAACCCCCCCCCCCCGGAAAGATACGGCAGATGTAATTGAAGATCCCATTCATAACCAAGTGGCTGAGATGTCAGAAATCGAATTCAGAATTTGGATGGCAAACAAGATTAACAAAATGGAACTAGGAATTCTGGGAGAAATTCAAAAGCTGTCTCCAAGAATTTTACGAATTTAAAGACAAAACGACCAAAGACTTAGACACACTGAAGCAAGAATTTTCAGCCCTCAAAGATATGAAATATACAGTAGAATCCCTTAACAACAGAATGGACCAAGCAGAAGAAAGGATCTCCAACATCGAAGATAAAGCCTTTGAATGATCCCAAACTCTCAAAGAGGAAGAGAAATGGAGAGCAAAAATGGATCATTGTCTCAGAGAGCTCTCGGATAACTTGAAGAAAGCAAATATACAACTCATAGGAATTCCTGAAACAGATGAAGTGGCCTCACTGGGCACAGAGGCTCTTCTGCATGAAATTATAAAAGAGAATTTTCCAGACATACCTGGAGAATCTGAAATTCAGATAGCAGATAGCTTAAGAACCCCAGCACGACTCAACCCCAATAAGACAACCCCCAGGCATATCATAATTAACTTCACTAAAGTTAACATGAAGGAGAAAATTCTGAAAGCGGCCAGGCGAAAGAAAACTATTACCATCAAAGGGAAGAACATTAGAATGACTGCAGATCTCTCTGCTGAAACTTTTCAAGGCAGAAGAGGGTGGTCATCAACTTTTAATCTCCTAAAGCAAAATAACTTTCAACCCCGGATTTTGTACCCAGCTAAACTGAGTTTCATTTATGATGGAGAAATTAAATACTTAATCACATTCATATCCTAAAGAAATTTGCCATAACCAAACCAGCTCTTCAGGATATTCTCAGACCTATCCTCCATAATAACCAACCCAATCCCCTACTACTAAAGTAAACTCACTCAGAAACTTCTGATCAAACTCCAACTTCCACAATGGCAAAAGGATTAAAAATGCCCACTGGACTTTCGAAAAACTCAATACCCAAAATTTCACCAAACTTATCAGTACTCTCCATTAATGTGAATTGCTTAAACTGCCCTCTAAAGAGACATAGGTTAGCTGACTGGATACAAAAACTCAGGCCAGACATGTGTTGCATACAAGAGTCACATCTTAACTTGAAAGGCAAATAAAGACTCAGAGTGAAAGGATGGTCATCCATATTTCAGGCAAATGGTAACCAGAAAAAAGCAGGTGTTTCAATTTTATTTGCGGATACAATAGGCTTTAAACCAACAAAAGTAAGGAAGGACAAGAATGGTCACTTCATATTTGTTAAGGGTAAGACTCAATATGATGAGATTTCAATTATTAACATCTATGCACCCAACCAGAATGCACCTCAACTAATAAGAGAAACTCTAACAGACATAAGCAACTTGATTTCCTCCAACTCTATAATAGTTGGATATTTTAACACTCCTTTGGCAGTGCTGGATCAATCCTCCAACAAAAAGCTGAGTAAAGAAATTTTAGATTTAAATCTAACCATCCAGCATTTAGATTTAGCAGACATCTACAGAACATTTCATCCCAACAAAACTGAATACACATACTTCTCATCAGCCCATGGAACTTGCTCCAGAATCGATCACATCTTAGGTCACAAGTCTAACCTCAGCAAATTTAAAGGAATAGAAATTATTTCATGCATCTTCTCAGACCATCATGGAATAAAACTTGAGATGAGTAACAACAGGAATCTGCATATACCTACAAAAAAATGGAAGTTAAATAACCTTATGCTGAATGATAGCTGGGTCAGAAATGAGATCAAGAACGAAATTGCCAAATTTCTGGAACAAAATGACAATGAAGACACGAACTATCAGAACCTCTGGGACACTGCAAAGGCAGTTCTAAGAGGGAAACTTATAGCACTGTAAGCCTTCCTCAGGAGAACGGAAAGAGAGAAAGTAAGCAACTTAATGGGACATCTCAAGAGACTGGAAATGGAAGAACACTCCAACCCCAAATGCAGTAAAAGAAAAGAAATAATCAATATCAGAGCAGAACTAAATGAAATTGAAAACAAAAGAATAATACAACAGATCAATAAATCAAAAAGCTGTTTTTTTGAAAAGGTCAACAAAATAGATAAACCTGTGGCCAACCTAATCAGGAAAAAAAGAGTAAAATCTCTAATCTCATCAATCAGAAATAACAAAGATGAAATAACAACAGACTCCTCAGAAATCCAAAAAATCCTTAATGAATATTACAAGAAACTTTACTCTCAGAAATACGAAAATCTGAAGGAAATCGATCGTTCCTTGGAAGCACATCACCTTCCAAGACTTAATCAAAAACAAGTGGAAATATTGAACAGGCCCATATCAAGTTCGGAAATAACATCAACCATACAAAATCTCCCCAAAAAGAAAAGCCCGGGAACAGATGGTTTTACATCAGAATTCTTATAAACCTTTAAATAGGAATTAGTACCTATATTACTCAACCTGTTCCAAAAGGTAGAAAAAGAAGGAAGACTACCCAACATGTTCTATGAAGCAAACATCACCCTGATCCCCAAACCAGGAAAAGACCCAACAAGAAAAGAAAATTATAGACCGATATCACTAATGAATATAGATGCAAAAATGTTCAACAAGATCCCAACAAACAGAATCCAGCAACATATCAAACAAATCATACATGATGACCAAGTCGGTTTTTTCCCAGGGTCTCAAGGCTGGTTCAATATACGTAAATCTATAAATGTAATTCCTTACATAAACAAATTAAAAAACAAAGAGCATATGATTCTCTCAATCGATGTAGAAAAACCTTTTGATAACATCCAACATCGCTTCATGTTCAGAACACTTAAGAAAATTGGTATAGAAGGGACATTTCTTAAACTGATAGAGGCCATCGACAGCAAACCCACAGCAAATATCATACTGAATGGAGTTAAATTGGAATCATTTCCACTCAGATCTGGAACCAGACAAGGCTGCCCATTGTCTCCATTGCTCTTTAACATTGTAATGGAAATTTCAGCCATGGCAATTAGGGAAGAAAAGGCGATCAAGGGTATCCACATAGGGTCAGAAGAGATGAAACTTTCGCTCTTCGCAGATGATATGATTGTATATCTGGAAAATACTAGGGACTCTACTATAAAACTCTTAGAAGTGATCAAGGAATACAGCAGCGTCTCAGGTTACAAAATCAACATTCATAAATCAGTAGCCTTTATACATACCAACAATAGTCAATTTGAAAAAACAATTAAGGACTCTATTCCATTCACAGTAGTGCCAAAGAAGATGAAATACTTGGGAGTTTATCTAACAAAGGACGTGAAAGATCTATATAAAGAGAACTATGAAACTCTAAGAAAAGAGATAGCTGAGAATGTTAACAAATGGAAAAATATACCATGCTCATGGTTGGGAAGAGTCAACATTGTTAAAATGTCCATACTACCCAAAGCAATATATAATTTCAACGCAATTCCCATTAAAGCTCCACTGTCATACTTTAAAGTTCTTGAAAAAGCAATACTCCGTTTTATATGGAATCAGAAAAAAACCTCAAATAGCCAAGACATTACTCAAAAATAAACACAAAGCAGGAGGAATCATGCTACCAGACCTCAGACTATACTACAAATTGATAGTGATCAAAACAGCATGGTACGGGAAAAAAAACAGAGAAGTAGACGTCTGGAACAGAATAGAGAACCAAGAGATGAATCCAGCTAATTGACAGTATTTAATATTTGACAAGCCAATTAAAAACATTCAATGTGGAAAAGATCCCCTATTTAACAAATAGTGCTGGGTCAACTGGCTGACAACCTGTAGAAGACTGAAACTGGACCCACACCTCTCACCATTACCCAAGATAGACTCTCACTGGATTAAAGATTTAAACATAAGACATGGAACTATAAAAATACTAGAAGAGAGTGCAGGGAAAACCCTTGAAGAAATTGGGCGAGTTTTTCTTGAGAAGGACCCCCAGGTAATTGAAGCTGCTTCGAAAATACACTATTGGGACTTGATCAAACTAAAAAGCTTCTGCACAGCCAAGAACACAGTAAGTAAAGCAAGCAAACAGCCCTTAGAATGGGAAAAGATATTTGCAGGTTATGACTCTGACAAAGGTTTAATAACCAGAATCCACAGAGAACTCAAATGCATTAGCAAGAAAAGAACAAGGGATCCCATCACAGGCTGGGCAAAGGACTTGAAGAGAAACTTCTCTGAAGAAGACAGGCGCACGGCCTTCAGACATATGAAAAAATGCTCATCATCTTTAATCATCAGAAAAATGCAAATCAAAACTACTCTGAGATATCATCTAACTCCAGTGAGACTAGCCTATATCACAAAATCCCAAGACCAGAGATGTTGGCGTGGATGTGGAGAAAAGGGAACACTTCCGCACTGCTGGTGGGAACGCAAATTAATACATTCCTTTTGGAAAGAGATATGGAGAACACTTAGAGATCTAAAAATAGATCTGCCATTCAATCCTGTAATCCCTCTACTGGGCATATACCCAGAAGACCAAAAATCACATCATAACAAAGATATTCGTATCAGAATGTTTATTGCAGCCCTATTCATAATTGCTAAGTCATGGAAAAAGCCCAAGTGCCCATCAATTCACAAATGGATTAATAAATTGTGGTATACGTGCACCGTGGAATATTATGCAGCCTTAAAGAAAGATGGAGACTTTACCTCTTTCATGTTTACATGGATGGAGCTGGAACATATTCTTCTTAGTAAAGTGTCTCAAGAATGGAAGAAAAAGTACCCAATGTACTCACCCTTATTATGAAACTAATGTGGGACCTTCACATGAAAGCTATAACCAAGATACAACCTAAGAATAGGGAGAAGGGGGAAAGGGAGGGGAGGGAGCGGGGAGGTAGGTGGAGAGAGGGGGATTAATGGGATTACACCTGCGGTGCATCTTACAAGGGAATATGTGAATCCTAGTAAAAGTGGATTGTAATGGTCTTAGCAAAATGACTAAGAAAATGCCACGAAAGCTATGTTAACTAGTGTGATGAAATTGTGCCAAACGGTCTATGAACCAAGTGTATGTTGCCCCATGATCATACTAATGTACACAGCTATGATTTAATAAAAAAATAAATAAATAAATAAAAATTTCACATGTCCAAGAAAAAAAAAATTCCCTATTTAACAAATGGTGCTGGGTGAACTGGCTTGCAACCTATAAAAGATTGAAACTGGACCCACACCTTTCAGCATTAACTAAATAGACTCTCATTGGATAAAAGATTTAAACTTAAAATATGAACATATAAAAATGCTTGAAGAAAGTGCAGGGAAAACTCTTGAAGGAATCGGCCTTGGTGAATATTTTATGAAGCAGACTCCACTCCCCAGGCAATTGAAGCAGTATCAAAAATACACTACTGGGACCTGGTCAAACTAAAAAGCTTCTGAAAAAAAATGATAAAAAAATAAAAAGCTTCTGCATAGCCAAGAACATTGTAAGTAAAGCAAGCAAACAGCCCTCAGAACAGGAGAAAATATTTGCAGGTTATACCTCTGATAAAGGTCTAATAACCAGAATCCACAGAGAACTCAAACTTATTAGCAAGAAAAGAACACGTGATCCCATATAAGGGTGTAAAGGGATTTGAAGAGAAACTTCTCTAAAGAAAACAGATGCACAATCTACAAACACATGGAAAAAAGCTCATCATTCTTAATCATCAGAGAAATGCAAATCAAAACTACTTTGAGATATCACTTAACCCCAGTAAGAGTAGCCCACATAACAAAATCCCAAAACTTGAGATGTTGGCCTGAATGTGGAGAAAAGGGCATAGTTCTACACTGCTGGTGGGAATGCACACTAATACGTTCCTTGTGGAAGGATGTTTGGAGAATACTTAGAGACCTAAAAATAGACCTGCCATTTGATCCTATAGTTCCTTTACTAGGTTTATACCCAGAAGACCAAAAATCACAATATAACAAGGACATCTGTACCAGAATGTTTATTGCAGCCCAATTCATAATCGCTAAGCCATGGAAGAAGCCCAAGTGCCCATCGACCCAAGAATGGACTAGTAAATTGTGGTACATGTATACCATGAAATATTATGCAGCTTAAAGAGAGATGGAGATTTTACCTCTTTCATGTTTACATGGATGGAGCTAGAACATATTCTTCTTAGCAAAGTATCTCAGGAATGGAAGAAAAAGTATCCAATGTACTCAGCCCTACTATGAAGCTAAATTATAGCTTTCACATGAAGGCTATAACCCAAGTATAGCACAATAGTATGAGCAAAGGACCAAGGACTAAGAAGGGAGGGGGGAGGTTAGGGTGGAGGTAGGATAATGGGTGGGGCCACACCTACAGTGCATCTTAGAATGGGTACAGGCAAAACTTACTAAAGGCAGAATACAATTGTCTACATACAATAACTAAGAAAATGCCATGAAGGCTACGTTTAACGGTTTGATGAGAATATTTCAGATTGTATATAAAAGCAGCACATTGGACCCCTTGATTGCACTAATATACGCAGCTATGATTTAATAAAAACGAAAGAGCAGGTGCACAGGGAGTGCGCTGAAGGGGACTTGTGTGCTCAACCTCAGTTTTCGGGTGGAGACAATCCTTTACCAAATTATACACGGTGAAAGTTTTGATGGGGATCCCATCGGGCCCTCAAGCAGTATAATAAGCTCTCAAACAGGACCCAACTTTAGCAAAGTATCCTGATTTACAGTGCCCTCCTCAGGGTACCAAGGACATACCTCCTGCACAAGCTGCAAGAAACGCTCCAGTTGATGAGTCTGCACCGCGCTCTGCGAGCTGTGAGCATAGACTTTAACACTTGCACATACAAATTGCTCTCCTTTGACCCACACTGTCCCATGCTTTACTTCTGACGAACAATGCACCCCTTAGTATACCTAAATTTACAGAAGTGTTTAACCTACTTTACATTAGGGACTCACTTATGAGTCAGCCGCAGCCCTGCAAAACAACTCTTTCAAGGTGTCCCACAGGGTCAGTATTCCTCAAGGTTCTTGTTGTGGTGCCACCTGCTGGGAATCTGCTGGAAATGCTTATTAGAGACCCTGGGAGTAGACCTGCATAGGATGGAAAAGAGAGATGGAAAATAGTGGGATCAGGAGGGCTTTCCTCAATAGAAACAACAATCTTAGCTTTATTGCACAGCTTTATATACGGTAGCTTAAAAAAAGCACAATCTTGTCATAATTGCATAACTTGATTACAAACAGCCTACAGGCAAAATAGCATTCTCAGCAGTCTGTGCTGACCAAAGAGGCATGGCTCCATTCTAATCTGGTTCAGGAAGCAGCCAGAACATGAAAACTGCTGGGTCCAGGTTTGCACTCATTCCTTGACTCTGATACATTTCCTCAAACTGGGTGGCCTTGCCTTCCAGAAGGTCCTCTCCCAACACAAGGTTGGTTCAGCATACATAAATCCATAAATATAATACATCACATAAATAAAAATAAAATACCATAATATTCTCTCAATTTATGCAGAAAAAGCTTTTGATAATATGCAGCTTCCTTTCATGATCAGAACACTCAAGAAAATAGGCTTAGAAGGGTCATTTCTGAAACTGATAGAGGCCATATACAGCAAAACCATAGCCAATATCATACTGAATGGAGTAAAATTGAAAACATTTCCACTCAGATCTGGAACTAGACAAGGATGTCCATTGTCTCCATTGCTATTCAACATAGTAATGGAAGTTCTAGCCATAACAATTAGGCAAGAGAAGTGGATCAAATGTATTCAAATGGAGTCAGATGGGATCAAACTCTCACTCTTCATGGATAATATGATCCTATACCTGGAAAACACCAGGGACTCAACTACAAAACTCTAGAAGTGATCAAGGAATACATTAGCATCTCAGTATACAAAATCAATACTTACAAATCAGTACCTTTTATATTTACCAATGATAGTCAAGCCAAAACAAGCAGTCAAGGACTCTATTCCCATTACAGTTGTGCCAAAGAAGATGAAATATCTGAGAGTGTACCTAACAAAGGTCATGAAAGATCTCTATAAAGAGAATTATGAAGCTCTGAGTAAAGAAATATCTGAAGATGTTAACAAATGGAAAAATATATGATGCTCATTCTTGGGAAGATACAACATTGTTAAAATGTCTATGCTATCCAAATCAGTCCACAGACTTAATGCAATCCCTGTTAAAGCCCCATTGTCATACTTTAAGGAGCTTGAAAAAATAGTGCATCATTTTATATGGAATCAGAAAAATACTTTTTTTCTTTAAGTTAATTTATTTCAGGTTAATGTGAGGATACATATGACCAAGTCAAAATTTTGATTTTGTTCTGTAGAGCCCCCCTTGTGGTTATGTCTTACACACAAAAGGTAAGGTGTGCTAACAACACCATGTGCCCATTCAGTGAGAGCAAGCAACCCTTTCTCCATCCCCTTCCCTCATTACCCTTCCCCTCAATGTGAAATGAAATGAGTTTTTCACCCATGTGGGCATGTGTCTGATTGTTTACTGCCTTCATACTATTATTGAGTAAATTGGATAATTACTCTTCCATTCTTGTGGTACTTTACTAAGAAGGTGACTCAACTCCATCCAGGATATTACAAAATATGTGAAGTCACCATCTTTTTATATACGAATATTATTCCATGGTGTGCATGTACCACGATTTGTTAATCCATCCCTGATTTGATAGACATTTAGTTTGTTTCCACATCTTGGCAATTGTAAATTGACCCATGATAAACAATCTAGTGCAAATGTCCTTATGATAATATGATTTTTTTTTTTTCTGGGAAGATGCCTAGTAGTGAGATTGTGGGGTAAAATAAGAGATCTAATTTGAGATATTTAAGGATTTTCTATACTTCTTTTCAAAGAGGCTATATTACTTTTCAGTTTCATCAACCATGTAAGAGTGATTCCCCTCTCTCCACATTTGTGCCAGCATCTGAAGCTTTGGGATGTTATGATGTGGGCTAATCTCACTGGGTTTGGATGATATCTCAGGGTGGTTTTGATTTGCATTTCTGTAATAATTAGGGGTGATGAGTAATTTTTCATAAGTTCGTGAGCAATTTGTCTGTCTTCATAGCTTTTTTCTTGTTGATTAATTTGGTTTCTCTGTAGATCCTAGTTATCAAGCCTTCATCTGATGCATAATATGAAAATATATTTTCGCATTCTGAAGGTTGTCTATCTGCTTTCTTTGTTGTCTCCTTATCTCTACAGAAACTTTTCAGTTTAATTAAATTCCATTTTTTTTAGTTGTCATTGCAATTGCCACAGAAGTCTTCTTCATAAAATCTTTCTCCATGCCAATATCTTCAAGTGATTTTCCTATAGTTTCTTTGAAGACTTTTATTGTTTCATGCCTTAGATTTAAAACAAAGATATCATTCTTTCAACAGATTCAGAAAAAGCATTAGATTAAATTTAGCACCTTTTCCAACAAAGAACACTTAAGAATACAGGCATAGGTAGCACATTTTTTAAATTGATACAAACCATCTTCAATAAACCCACAGCTAATATCATACTTAATGGAATAAAAATGAAAGATTTTCCACTTATAACTGGAACCAGACAAGGATGTCCCCTATCATCACTACTTTTCAACATAGTGCTAGAAGTTCTAGCCAATTCAATCATTCAAGAGAAGGAAATAATGGGCATCCAAATGGAGGACAATAAAGTCAAATTCTCCCTCTTTGCCAGTGAAATGATCTTATACTTAGAATACACCAAAGACTAAACCACAAGGGTCCTGGAAGTGATAAAAAAAAATAGTGATGTCTCTGGATATAAAATCAATGTCCACAAATCAGTAGCCCTTGTAGATGCTAACAACAGCCAAGATGAGAAGCTAATCAAAGACACAATTCCCTTCACAGTAGCTTCAAGTAATTAAGTACATAGGAATATACATAACTAAAGAGGTGAATGAACTCTACAAAGATGAAACCTTAAAGAAAATGCAGAAGTTATTATAAAAGGGAAGAACATACCATGCTCATGTCTGGGAAGAATCAGCATTGTTAAAATGTTTATACTTCTCAAAGAAATCTACAGATTCATGCCATCCCCATTAAAATATCAACATCATACTTTCAAGATTTGGAAAAAAGTATTCTTCATTTTGTATGGAGCCAGAAAAAAAATAACATATATCCTAGCCTAGGCAATTCTTAGTAATAAAAACAAAGCTGGGAGAATCACCCTACCAGACTTTAGGCTATATTATAAGTACACAGTGATGAAAACAGCATGGTATTGTCACAAAATAGAGACATAGACATTTGGGACCAAATAGAAAACCATGAGATGAAACTAACACCTTACAGTCACCTGACCTTTGATAAACGAAACAAGAACATACACTGGGAGAAAGAATCCCTATGCAATAAATGGGGCTTGGAGAAATGGATATCCACAGGTAAAAGATTGAAACTGGACCCACACCTTTCACCACTCACAAAAATTGACTCAAGATGGATAAAAGTTTTAGCTTTCAATCAAGGTAGTATAATCTTTGAAATAAAACCCACTGGATCATCCTTCCTCCAGATTATTTCTAACATTTTCACCTCCCTTGTAAGCCACATGACAGTTATTAATAAATGAGAAGGACATCAAGAGTTTCCATTTCTCTAAACTTGCACATTCCACTTTAGATGGAACAGGAATCTTGAAAACAATTGTGAGAAATCTGCTCAGCATTCACCTCCATAACTGGAAGCATAACTGCATATTATTCTTTCTTCTAACACCTTCTTTCCTTATGCAAGACTCTGCCCTTCTCCCTTGAATCAGTGTTGTGCAATCAAAAAGCAAAGGCTTTGGATCTTATCAGAGAAAGTCATGGATGCCAAGTTGGCCCATGCATAACATTGGCCAAATTCTGACTCCAATTCCTTAACTCACTTTGGGAATTCCCTTAAGATTTGTGGCTATACTTTGCTAAGAAGAATATGCTCCAGCTCCATCCATGTAAACAAAATGAGGTAAAGTTTCCATCTTTTTTGAAGGCTGTATAAGAGGATAGGTGGTAATTGGTGGGACCACACCTATGGTGCATTTTACAAGGGTACATGTTAAATCTACTAAGTATAGAATATAAGTGTCTTAATACAATAAATAAGAAAATGAGGTGAAGGCTATGTTAACTAGTTTGATGAAAGTATTTCAAATTGTATATAAAACCAGCACATTGTACCACGCAATTGCATTAATGTACACAGCTATCATTTAACAACAACAACAACAAAATTGTGGCTATATAAACATGTTATAATTACTTGGGTCTTAGTATGTTTGTATGCTTATCTGCTCTGGAGAAACTCCATGCTGTCTTTTGCTTTTTTTGGAGACAGACTCTCACTATGTCACCCTTGGTAGAGTGCAGCGACATCACAGCTCACAGCAACCTCAAACTCTTGGGCTTAAGTAATTATCTTGCCTCAAACTCCCAAGTAGCTGGGACTACAGGCACCCGCCACAATGCCTATATATATATATATATATATATATATATATATATATATATATATCTTTTTTTTTTTATTGTTGTCATTGTTTAGTAGGCCCTGGCCATGTTCAAATCCACCAGCTCCAGTGCATGTGGCTGGTGCCCTAACCACTGAGCATAGGCACTGAGCACTCCATGATGTCTTAAAGATATACCATATTGTCATGGTTGACTGGGTCAAAAGAACCATTTTGGGTCAGTGTGAGTTTAGATTACTTAACAAGTCTGGTTTTCCATAATAAAGTCCTAAATCAGGTTCCACTTTTAAGAATATAGTAGGAGTATTCCATAAGAACCAATCCTCTAAGCTTTATCCAAAAAAGAGTCATACAATAGGTGTGGTGGGCAGATGTCATTGCTTTTAAGAGGTATTGATCAGGAGTTAGTCAGCTGAAATAACCTGAATTAAAGAACTACACCTCCCATCAATAAACCCTAGGAAAATTCTCCTAAACTATCTATGGAGGAAATGGCATTATAAATTGCCCTTATGTTTTGACTATTAGACATCCTTATGGTCCTAATCCAGGAAATGAGCAGGTCTTTTGGGAACCAAAACACCAAGAGAAAAGCCTGTGGCTCAATCTGATACTGTGAATGGTTATGAGAGCTTTTCTTACCATCTCCTGCTAGAGAGACTTTGCCAGTGACAGGTCATTCTTCCTAAAGCTACCTGACCACTATGTAGAACAATAGGTCTCATGGTAACAAAATACTTGCTGTACCAAGCAGGAAAGAAATACTGACATTATAACAGAACTACAGGATGGATATTGGAGTGAGGATGAGATAAAGAGGAAGAACACTTTAAGCATTTGTAGATACTCAACATCAAATAAATAAAGTCCTACAGTATGGTTCCTCTAAACAATAACGTACAGACCATAGGCATTAGTAGTGAAAACTCTCATGAACCAGAAGGAAGAGGAAAGAGGATAAAGACTTTGGGAGCAGAGGCAACTGGCAGACTCTAGAAACAGAGAGACAAATAGCAACAGTGGATTCTCTGAGCTGTAAATGGTGTTAAGGTAGAAAATACAGGAAATTAATCAGATTATGGTCAGGATCTTAAAATGTTCCTATCTGGCTCAGGTGATAGACACAAATTCACAAAATAGAAAAATACAATCACTTGTAAATATGGATATAGAGAAAACAACAACAAGATTATAAGGTGGATGAGGATGACTAACAGTCAGACATATAAATATCAATAAAACTGAGACATTTTAGCACAGTATGGCAGAACAGGGATGATATGATTGCCCAGAAAGCTGACTTTCTCAGTGTCAGGATGTGTTAAAAGAAGTATAATATTCAAAACAATGAAGGTGAGGCAATTACTTTGGATATAATCTAGGTGCATATATAAGAGACTCAATAACAATTTGAAATATGTTGAGAGAACAAATAGAGTGATAAAGGTGTTGGAAATAATAATATTAAAAATAGCTGTAATAACTAGAACTACTTAGGGTGGAAAATAAAGATTTAGTAGGAAATAAAATGATAGCTGTTTTTTTGTATAGTCAGGGTATTCACATGAAAGAAGGATTGCTGCTGATGTATGTAGCTGTTGAGATTTTAGACCCTATGTCAGCATTTATGACCTGAGTAACCTTTTAAGATGATTTCATTTTTTTAATCCAAATTTTACTTTAAGATCTTCTCTTCTCTCTACTTTTGATCTCTCTCCAGTCTGGGAATATGTGTTCCTTTGAAATCAGCCCCATTTTACTCTCCACACATCCAGACCTCTGTGAAGTATACAAAATTTACCTCCTGCATTTTTCACTCAAATCTATAACACAAATCAGTTGTTCACAAAATAATAGAGAAGACAGGAGACTGGAGATTTTTCTTTAACCTTGGCATCACACCCAGTTTAGTTCATAAGTCTAGTAGATAGCCACTCCATGACAGAGTTAACTGAAGCTGCTGCCTTGGACCAGACACATCATGAATAGTTATACGAGAGGGGCTCCAAGATTGTGGACTACAGACATCTACTCATCAGATGCTCTCAGTGAGATCAGAAAAAGGAGAATCCATCTTCCCTTCATATGACTCCTCCCACCCAGAAACAACATTGCATTGGCACAGTGAAACAGTGAGGGACTTCAAGAGCCATAGGGGCCATGCCAACATCAAAACACAAAGAAAAGGAAGATTAAGGTAAAGGGGAGAGTGAGAAAAGTAAGTAGGAAAAGGAATTAACAAGAAGAAAATACACGAGGGAAATAAACAAAAAAAAATTTGGCAATATGAAAAACCAGAACAGATCATCCTGCCAAGGGATCATGAGGCAGCTACCACAGACAATCTTGAATAAAAAAAAAAAAAAAAATGGAAAGGGAATTTAGAGTATGGATGGCAGAAATGATGGAGGGTGTTGAAAGGAAAATGAAAAGACAACAAAAGGAAATCCAAAAATTGGCCCAAGAAATAAATGATGAACTTACAAATGATATATCAGAGCTCAAATAATTGAAGGAGTCATTCAGGGAGTTTTGAAATACAGTCAGAAGTTTCAATAAGAGAGCATACCATAAAGAAGAAGGAAACTCAGAAATCGAAGACAAGGCTCTTGAGCTAACTCTGTCATTTAAAGGGACAGAAAAGAAGAAATTAAAAGCAGAGAAATCTCTTAGAGAATTAAGGGATTTCATGAAGCATACAAACACATGAATTATAGGTATTCCTGAAAGAGAAGAAAAGTGACCCAAAAGTATGAAAGCCCTACTAGAGGACATAATAACTGGAAAAATTCAAAGTGTCATCAAAGATTCAGAAACACTCCTTTCATATGGATATTGAACAGTGGCTTGTCTCAATTCAAACAGTGCCTCGCCTAGCCACATTGTAATAAACTTGTCCAAGGTCAAAATGAGAAAGAAACTCTGCAAGCTACCAGGAGTAAGCACAAACTAGCCTACAAGGGCAAATCAATCAGCTGACAGCCAATTTTCCAGCTGAAAATTTACAAGTTGAAAGAGACTGGGCTCCAACTTTCAGCATACTCAAATAAAACAAGTTCCAGCATAGGATTGTGTATCCTCTTAAACTAAGTTTCAAATGTAATGGAGAAATTTCTCCTTTTACTAACCTTCTGAGGAAATTTTCCACTAAAATACCAGCTATGAAGGAACAACTTAAACCCATGCTACATACAGATTATCACAATAGCCCACCAGGAAATTAAAACAATCAGAAACTGAGAGGGAGTGGCAAGATGACCAACTAGAGGCAGATTTCATCAGAAACTCCTGTCCAATAACAGAAAGGTTAAACTGAAGTGAATGGAGAAGTCAAAACTGAGGAGTTGAACATAAGAGAATAAATCAAGGTGCATATTATTCCCAATGAGGTAGTAAGGGTGAGAAAAAGGAAGAAAAATAACAGACACCAGATACAGAGTGACTATCCTGAAGGTGCCTGGTGCAAAAAAGGAAAAAAGACTCCCCCAACCATAGGCCTTGATGTGGAATTTCCATGAGAAAGCAAGTAACAAAGGACTTCTCTTCTCACCCATGGGAGAGAACAATGGTGTCTTAGTTCCCCTGCACCTCGGAATTTCCACCTCTGGGTCTCCATATTACCTGGCACAAAAGTGAACAAATTTTCTCTTCACAGTCCTGAGGCCACAGTCCACCTTCTCCCTTTCTGGTTGCCTGATGGAATACCCACTGCAAAGGATTTTATGTTTGACAATATCTCAGAGAGACCTCTGCACTGGGTGGGGCCCTGACCCAAGTACAACCCACCCCCATTGCATGAAGAAATTGTGGCTCTGTAGCCCAAACTTTAGCATGGAATGCTCTCTCTTGGATCTCTCTCCTACTAGGGGTTTCTTTTCTGCTGCCCTTTGGAGATGCTTTGCATAGTGTCTGTGCCAGGTGACCCTTGGCTCCCTTTCTGCTATCTTGGGGAGAGAAAAGCCTAGCCTCATGTGATCAACCCAGGTAATGTCCAGGAATCAGATCCCCCTCCCCAGTCACAGGTGACAGCTGCATTATATCCATTCCACAACAAGGACTTGGAGGGGGCGAGTTGGGGAAGAGACTGCAGCTTCTCTGAACTTGTTTGTCCAAGAAGTGTTCACATGGCTAGAGAGGGAGCCATTGCAACTGTTGGTTGGAACTTTTGGTGGATTCAATTCATCCAGCCCCTGCTGGCAGATACTCAAATAATTGAAATTTGTTTGAGCAAGGGGTGTGGGAATAATGGGTCTGTCCATATTCCCCTTCCTCAGCTGTTGCCAGTGACAGGGTCTCCAGTGATTTCAACCCTTTACAGCAGAGACGCCAGTTAAATATGATGGCTCCTTTCAACTGAGTGGAGAACAGGCTGACACCTGGAAAGAATCAGTTCGTGCTATCTAAGCAAGGCTGTCCTTCTGAGACTCTAATGCTACAACCCCCAAAAGGAGCTTCATGAGGCTACGGGGACTATAAGCACAAGATCCAACTCATTGGTGAAGAGATGGTAAGCTACACTTCCTGGGGCTTTCAGAATGGATATCGCGGGTGGCGCCTGTGGCTCAAGGAGTAGGGCGCTGGTCCCATATGCCAGAGGTGGCGGGTTCAAACCCAGCCCTGGCCAAAAAAAAAAAAAGAATGGATATCGCCCCACCAGCTGTAGCTGCCAAACAGGTATCTGTGGCACTGACTAAGGACCCCCAATTAGATAATTAAAAAATGAATATTTAATGACAACTGAATATTTCAATGAAAAATGTATAATTAATATTTAAGAAGCTGAAAATACACATGGGGAGGAACCAACAGAAGAATTCTGACAACACAAAAAATCAGAGCAGATAAACTCCCCCAAGAAATTCCAGGCAGAATAGCAAACAATATCATCCATAGAGAAATTATTGAAATATGAGAAATATAATTCAGAATATGAATGACAAATATTATGAATGGAATTGAGAAGAAGAGTAAAAAAGAAATGCAAAAAATAGTCCAAAAGTTGCCTCAAGAAATTAGTGAAACTAAACACAAAGTCACCAAGGGTCTGGACATAAGGAAAGACAAAGCAGAGCTACAAGAATTAATGTATCATTTAAAAAATGTCAAAAGACATTAGAAAGCCTTATTCATAGAGTACAATACAGAGAAGAAAGAATTTCAGAAATTGAAGACAAGACTTTTGAACTAACCCAAACATTCAAAGAGGTAAAAAAAAAAATGAGAATAAAAACAGTATTTCCTGAGAGAGTTATGGGATTATTCCAAAAGACTGAAAATCCATTTGTAGTGATTTCTGAAGGAAAAGAGGATGGTTCAAAAAGCACTGAAGCTCTACTTCCAGACATTATGTAGAATTTCCCAAGCATTGGGAGAAACACAGAAATTCAAATAGTTGTGTCAGAACCCCAGCACAACTAAATCCAAGCAAAGTACCTCGTAAACACATTTTAATTAACTTTCCTAAAGTCAATATGAAGGAGAAAATACTGAGAGCAGCCAGTAATTAGAAAAGTCTTAACTACAAAGGGAAAAAATACCAGAATAATGTAGATCTCTTACCTGGAACTTTTCAAGACAAGAGGATGCTAATCAGACTTTAAACTTCTTAAACAAAATGATTTTTCAGCCCAGGATCCTGTATCCTGTTAAAGTTAGTTTCTTTTTTCTTTTTTTTATTAGATCATAACTGTGTACATTACTTCATTTATGTGGTACAATATGCTGATTTTATATACCATTTGGAATATTTACATCAAAGTGGTTAACATAGCATTCACCTCACTTATTTAATTGTTATGTTTAGACATTTATACTCTACTATTAATATATTTGACATGTACCCTTGCAATTTGTGATGGACAAATCTGACATCTCACATCCGGTACAGCTGGGCAAGATGTGGCAAATTTCCTCAATGTTTAGTGATATGCAAATATTGAGGAAAATTGTCACAACTAGACAAGCTCTACAGGAATTACTGAGAACCATTCTTCATACTGACCAGCATGATGGTCCATCACAAAAGTAAACAGACCCAGCAATTAAAGAGTAAAGCCTAACTTCTAAGATAGTGCAAGGGATAAAACTAAGCAACAGACCTCCACGACACAAGATAAACTTAATTCCACCATACTTATCAATTTTCTCAATAAATATGAATGGCTTGAGTTCCTCACTAAAGGGGCAGAGGAAAGTTGACTGTATAAAATTCTCAAACCAAATATTGATTGTCTCCAAGAAATATATGTAATCTCTATGTATAAAACAAGACTGAAGTGAAGGAATGTAAAACAATATTCCAGACAAATGAAAATAAGAAAAAGCAGAGATAATGATCTTACTTGAAGATACACTTGGATTTAAACCAAAAAAAAATCAGGAAGGACAAGGATGGACACTGCATACTGCTCAAGAGAAACATGCAACATGAAGTTTTCAATCATTAACATTTATGCACCAATCCTAAATGCTCCTAGATACATAATATTAACCCTAAATGATCTGAACAATATGACATCTTCCAGAAACATAATAGCTGGAGATTTCAACTACCCTCTGACAGTACTGGACAGATCCTACAAGCAGAAATGAAACAAAGAAATAATGGACATAAATACAACCCTGGCACAAATGGACTTAACAGACGTGCAGAACCTTTCATTCTAATAAAACTGAGTACACATTCTTCTCATCATCCCGTGGATCATCCTCCAAAATGGATCATATCTCAGGGCACTAATGTATCCTCTACAAATTTAAAAGAATAGATATTATTCCTTGGACATCACAGAATAAAAGTAGAACTCAACAACAACAGAAGTCTTCATACCCGCAAAAAGTCATTAAAGATATATAACTTTATACCAAACAAAAGCAGGGTCAAAAACTACATTAATAAGGAAATCATTAGATTTCTTGAATAAAATGACAACGAAACCACAACCTATCAACCTGTGGGATATTGCTAAGGCAGTACTAAGAGGGAAATTTGTACAATTAGATGCCTTTATCCACAAAGCA
This sequence comes from Nycticebus coucang, assembly GCF_027406575.1. Taxonomy (NCBI): domain Eukaryota; kingdom Metazoa; phylum Chordata; class Mammalia; order Primates; family Lorisidae; genus Nycticebus; species Nycticebus coucang. The sequence goes on from NC_069804.1 coordinate 73,562,387, forward strand.
GAAAGAGAGCAAATCAGGGACCTAATGGACCATCTCAAGCAACTGGAAAAGGAAGAACAATCCAACCTCAATCCTAGCAGAAGAAAAGAAATAGATAAAGTTAGAGCAGAATTAAATGAAATCAAGAACAGAAGAATCATTCAGAGGAGTAGTGAAACAAGTTGGTTCTCTGATAAGAAATAGAAAAGTGAGGCCTCTAATAAATTTGAACAGAAATAAAAAAGGAAAACAACAAAGACAGCAAATAACTCAGAAATACAAAAGATCCTCAATGTTTTCTACAAAAAACTCATTTCCAAGAAATTTGAAAATGTTCAGGATATAAACCAAGACTTGGAATGACACAGCCTTCCTGAACTCAACAAGAAAGATTGAATAGACTTATCTCAAGCACTGAATTTGCAACAATAACACAAAATTTTCCAAACATGGAAAACCCTGGACCAGATGGTTTTGCACCAGAATTCTATGAAACCTTCAAAGAGAAACTGACACCTATATTATATAATGTATTTCAAAACAGAGAAGGAAAGAATCCTCCACAACACGTTCTACAAAGAAAATATCATCTTGATTCCAAAACAAGAAAACGATCTAACAAAAAAGGAAAACTGTAGGCCAATATTAATGAATATTGATGCAAAAATATAAAATATGATCCAAGAAAACAGAACATAGTAACACATCATGATCAAGTGAGTTTTATGCCAGATATACAAGGTTGGTTCAACATAAATAAATTAAAAAACAAAGATCATGTGATTCTCCCCATTGATGCAGAAAATGATTAGATAAAATTTAGCATCATCTTCTGACAAGAATATTTAAGAAAATAGGTATATATAGGACATCAACAGCATGATAGAGGCCATCTGCAACAAACCTACAGCCAACTCATATTGAATGAAGTAAAACTGAAAACATTTGCACCAGACAATGAGTCCAACTATCACCGCTGCTATTAAATATAGTGCTTGAAGTCTTACCTACCGAAATGAGGAAAGAGAAAGGGATCAGGTTATTCAAATAAGTATGGAGGATGTCAAACTATTTGCTGTTCATAGAAGACATAATCTTATACCTGAAAAATCCAGGACTCAACTACAAAGCTTTTAGATATGATCACAAAATATAATAGCATCTCAGGATACAAAATGAGTGTCCAAAAATCAGTAGTGTTCATATATGCCTATAGAAGTTAAGCTGAGAATCAAATCAAAGACAAATATCTTTCACAGTAGCTTAAATAAAATGAAATACCTGGTAATATATCTAACACAGAACATGAAAGATCTCTATAAAGAGAACTAGGAATCCCTGAGAAAGAAATACCAGAAGATGTTAACAAATGGAAGAACATAACACACTCATGCCTGGGAACAATCAACATTGTTAAAATGTCCATAATACCCAAAGCAATCTATAAATTTAATGCAATCCCCATCAAAGCACAAATATCATACTTTGAAGAACTTTAAATAATACTTCATTTTATATGTAACCATAAAAAAAGCCAATACAATTTTAATAAATAAAAAACAAATCTGGAGGCATGATGTTATCATAAATTAGGTTATTCTACAAGTCCATTGTGATCAAAACAGCATGTTACTGTCACACAAATAGAGATGTAGACTTTAGAATAAAATAGAAAACCTAGAGGTGAACCCAGGCACATATCACAATCTCATCTTTGATAAACCGTAAAAAATCATGCACTGGGGAAAATAATCCCTATTTAATAAATGAAGATGGAACAACAGGGTACCCACATGTAGAAGACTGAAATTGGACACTCACCTCTCACCACTAACAGAAATTGACTGTTTCTGGATAAGAGTTAAATTTAAAATAAGAAACAATAAAATTCTACAAGAAACTCTGGGGGAAACTCTTGAAAAAATAGACCTGGAAAAAGATTTTATGAAGAAGACCCCTTTGCAATTGCAGCAACACCAAAAATAAATAAATGGGTAGGTACATCTAAAAGCTGCACAGCTAAGGGGTACAACCAATGCGAACAGACAGCCTTCAGAATGGGAGAAGATATTTCCATGCTATGAGTCTGACAAAGTCCTGATAACCAGTATGTAGAAAGAACTACATGTTGAAATTAATCAACAAGAAAGGAGCAAGCAGCCCCATTTATAAGTGGGGAAGACACTTGAATAGAACCTTCTCTGAAGATGACATACTTATGTCCAAAAACATACATGAAAAATTGCTTGTCATCCCTAAGCATCACAGAAGTAAAAATCAAAACCAATCAGATATCACCAATTAAAGAGAGATTAGGTCACATCAATATTTCAAATGTTCAGATGCTGCTATGATTTGGAGAGAAAAGGACTTTTGCACTCCTGGTGGGATTGAAAACTAATATAACCTCTATGCAAAGAAGTATGGAGAATCCTCAAAGAATTAAAACTTGACCTTCCATTTGATCTGCAGTCTCATTACTAGGCATCTACTCAAAAGACAAAAAAAATTACTGCAAAGATATTTGCAGCAGAATGTTTAATGCAGCTCAAATCACAATTGTCAAGATGTGGAACCCACCCAAGTGGCTATCAAACCGTGAACAGATTAACAACAGTGGTATACATGAAAGAGGTAAAGTCTCCATCTTTCTTTAAGGCTGCATAATATTCCATGGTGTACATATACCACAATTTATTAATCCATTCGTGGATCGATGGACACTTGGGCTTTTTCCATGATTTAGCAATTGTGAATAGGGAGCTGGAACATATTATTCTTAGTAAAATCTCTAGAATGGAAGACAAAGTATCCAATGTACTCAGCCCTACTATGAAACTAATTTATGGCTTTCACATGAAAGCTATAACCTAGTTATAACCTAAGAATTGGGGGAAGGGGGAAAGGGGGGGAGGGAGGGGGGAGGTGGGCAGAGGGAGGGGGATTGGTGGGATTACACCTGCGGTGCATCTTACAAGGGTACATGTGAAACTTAGTAAATGTGGAATGTAAATGTCTTAGCACAATAACTAAGAAAATGCCAGGAAAGCTATGTTAACCAGTGTGATGAAAATGTCTCAAACGGTCTATGAAACTAGTATATGGTGCCCCATGATCACATTAATGTACACAGCTATGATTTAATAAAATAAAAAAATTAATAAAAATAAAAACAACAACAACAGTGGTATATGAATATCATGGAGTACTATTTATCCATAAGAAAAATGGAGACTTTATATCTTTCATGTTTACTTGGGGTGAAGTTAAAACACGTTTTTCTTAGTAAAGTATAACAAAAAATGAAAAAAAAAAGGTCTCCATTGTCAATGCTAATGTAAAACCAAAAAGTAAACAACTACACACCCACACGGAAAAAAATGTATAGTTTAATAAGGAATTGGGGTTAGGAGGAGGAGAGAAAAGGAGGTAGAGGGAGGAAAAAGGGGAGAAAGCAAATGGCAGAATCTAACCTAATGTGCACAATGAGAAGGTATGCAGCATAGGCCCAGGTTTGAGGATCAACAACTTGAATGTTACTTTAGAAATGAAAACAATGTAACCTAAACATTTTTACCCTAACATTAATCTGAATTTTTTTAAAAAAGCGGACACCTGAAAACTAAAGCCTAGATCCCATAATGATGCAGGTAATAAAAATAGTTGATAAACCTCCAACGAACAAAATGAACACAACTCCATTTTACTTGTCAGTTCTCTTAATAAATGTGAATGACTTGACTTCCCCACTAAAAAGTTCATGGCGGCTGGCTGGATTAAAAAAAAAAAAATACCTGTTGTATACTATCTTCAGAAAACATGTCTAAACTCTATGGACAAAACAAGACCTAGGGTGAAGAATTGGAAAACAATATTTCAGGAAAATTGAAATCAGAAGAAAGCATGGTCCACAATCTTATTTGCAGAAAATTAAAAAACAAAATGGAAGCTATACCTTGTATATTTTTGGACCACAGTGGAAATCCAAGAGAAACTTTTTTTTTGATAAAATATTAATAACATATTTTATTTAACCCAATATATCCAAAGTATTGTTTCAAATATAATCATTTTTTTAAAATACTGAAATATTTTACATTCTTTTTTTAAACTTTTAATTAATGAATCAATTTATTTATTTTAATCAATAATGTTAATTGTGTATATTTACATTGTACAATATGATTTTTTTATTGTTAAATCATAGCTGTGTACTTTTATCCCCACACAAAGTCATGGAACCTAAACAACCTTATGCTGAATGAAAACTAGGTCAAGGAGGAGGAGAAGAAAAACACTAGATTCCTTTGACAAAACTACAGGAAATCCACAAGCAATTAAAATCAATGGGATGCTACCAAAGCAGTCCTAAGATGGAAGTTTATGTAAGTAGATATCCATGTCCAAAAAACAGAAAGAGTGCAAATCAATAATCTCATGAGTCATCTCAAGAAACTGGAAAGGGCAGGGCAATCTAATCCCAAACACATAGCAGAATAAAAGAAATAACCAAAATTATATCAGAAATAAATAACATTGCAAACAAAAGCACCATTCACATGATTAACAAAACAAAAGGTAATTATTGGAAAAAATATATTAAATAGATCAGCCTTTGTACAGACTAACTAGAAGCACAAATGTTAAGATCTCTCATAACCTCAATTAGAAATGCAAAAGGGTAAATACAAAAGATACAAGAGATACAAAAGATTATCACTGATTACCACAAAAATAACTATGCACAGAAATTTGAACATGTGGAGGAAATGGAGTAATACCTAGAATCACACTCCCTAGACTTAACCAGGAAGAAATAGGTGTCCTAAAAAGACCAATATCAAGCACCAAAATTGCAACAATAAAGGAGCTTGCAACAAAAACAACAAACATGTATTGTACCAGACAGTTTCACACCAGAATTATATTAAACCTACAAAAAAGAATTTGTACCTATATTGCAGAACCTATTTCAAAACATTGAGAAGGAAGGAACTCTCTTCAATCCTTCTATGAAGTAAGTATCACACTGATACTTAAGATGGAAAGGACTCTAGAGTAAAAGAAAACCACAAGACCAATTTTACTAATGAATGTTGATGCAAAAATACTTAATATAATCCTAGCAAATAGAATGCAGACACACATTAAAAAGGCCATATATCACAATCAGGTGGGCTTTATCCCAGGGAAGTAAGGTGGTTCAACATACATAAATCCATAAACATAATTCCTCATATAAATATAAGCAAAATCAAAGACCATATAATTGTTTCAATGGATGAAGAAAAAACATTATATAAAATTCAATCAATTTTGTACAGGAAGACCTAAGAAAATAGGTATAGATTTGCAGTAGCAACATGGTGAATCAGGAAGACTGTTCTGCAGAACTCTCCTAGATCAACTGAGAAACACAAGTTAATCAGGCTGTGTTTGGCTATGAAATTTTGCCTGGAACTGTGTCTCAGAGTGTGCTGTGAGGCAGCAGGATGCTGATTGTTGTACCTGAACTGGAGCAACAGGGAGGAGTTCTGACACACTAGGCAAGTTTTGTGCAATAAAAAAACCTCCCAACAAAAAAAATAATCTCATCCAGATGGCTTCACACCAGAATTCTAAAAAACCTTCAAAGCAGGCTGCATAATATTCCTGGTGTATACAGCTATGATTTAATAATAAAAAAACCTTCAAAGAAGAGCTTATACTCATACTATAGAAACTATTCCAAAAAATTGAGAAGGAAGGGACCTTCCACCACACACTCTATGAAGCAAATATCACCCTGATATGAAAGCCAGGAAAATACCCAACTATAAAAGAAAACTACAGACCAATTTCACTAATAAATATAGATGAAAAATTCTCAATAAAATCCTAACCAATAGCTGACAGCTTTTCATTGAAATAATCATACATCATGATTAGGTAGCTGTCTCCCAGGGATAAAAGGCTATTTTAACATATGCAAGTCCATAAACATAATCTACCATATCAATAGAAGAAAAACAAAGAACTTACGATCTTCTAAATAGATGCAGAAAAAGCATTTGATGAACACAGAAGAATATGCATTGGTGGCACATGTCTTAAACTGATTGAAGCCATGTATGACAAACCCACAGCTAATATTTTACTGAATGGAGTAAAACTGAAAGCTTTTCAACTTAGGACAGGAACCAGGCAAAGATGTTCTCTATCACCACTACTATTCAACATAGTGCTAGAAGTTCTAGCCAATGCAATCAGGCACGAGAAGGAAATAAACGCATCCAAATGGGAGATGTGATGGTCAATCTCTCCCTCTTTGCTGGTGATATGATCTTATACTTAGAGTAGACCAAAGACTCAAACACAAGACTCTAGAAGTCACCAAAAAATACACCAATGTCTCATGACATAAAATCAATGTCCACAAATCAGTACGCTTTGTATATGCCAATAATAGTAAAGATGAGAAGTTAATCAAGGACACAATTCCCTTCTCATTAGCTTCAAAGAAAATAAAATATCTAGGAATATACCTAACAGAAGAGGTGAACGGTACTTTTAAAGAAAACAATGAGACCCTAAGAAAGAAATTACAGAAGATTTTAACAAATGGAAGAAAATACCATGCTCATGGCTGGGAAGAATCAACATTTTTAAGATGTCTATACTTCCAAAAGCAATCTACATATTCAATGAAATCTCCATTAAAATACCAACATCATACATTCAAGATTTTGACAAAATAATTCTTTTTGTTTGGAGCCAGAAAAAAAAAAAAAAAACATATAGCTAAGGCAATTCTTAATAATAAAAATAAGACGGGGGGCATTAGCCTACCAGAGTTCAGGTTGTACCACAAGACCATAGTGATCAAAACAGCATGGTATTGCCACAAAAATAGAGACATAGACATCTGGAATCAAATAGAAAATTGTAAGATGAAACAAAAATCTTACAGCCACCCAGAAAGAAAGAAAGAAAGAAACCATACATTGGGGGAAAGAATCTCTATTCAATAAATGGTGCTGGGATTACTGGATAACCACGTGTAAAAGATTGAAACTGGACCTGCACTTTTCTCCACTCAGTAAAATTGATTCAAGATGCTTAAAAGATCTAAATATAAGCCACAAATCAATAAGAATAATTACAGAAAGTGTGGGGAAAACACTGAAGTTATCATCCAGGGGAAAGAGTTTATGAAGAAGACTCCAGTGACAATTGCAACTAGAACAAAAGTAAACAAAGGGGCCTTACTAAACTGAATAGCTTCTGTACACCCAAGAATACTACAACCAAAGCAAATAGAAAACCATTGAATGGGAAAATATACTTGCATATTATGAACCGAACCAAATCTTGATGACTAGAATCTATAGAGAACTCAAATTAAGCAACAAAAGAGCCAACAATTGCTTATTTTAATGGGCAAGTGAGATGAATAGAATCTTTCTAAAGAAGACAGATGACTGGTTAGCAAGCATATGAAAACATGTTCATCATCCCTAACTATCAGATAAATACAAATAAAAACCACCCTGAGATATCAACTAACTCCAGTGAGAATGGCCCACATCACAAAGAATCAAAGCTGTGGATGCTGTTGTGGTTGTGGGTAGAAGGGAACACTTTTACACTGCTGGTGGGGTTGCAAACTAATGCAACTATTTCGGAAGGAAATATGAAGAATCCTCAAAGAACTCAAACTAGACCTCCCATACGATCCTGCAATCCCATTGCTGGGCATCTACACAGAAGAAAAAATTTCATTTTATCACAAGGATATTTGTACTAGACTGTTTATTGCAGCTCAATTTCCAATTGCCAAATTGTGGGATCAACCTAAATGCCCACCAATCTGAGAATGGATTATTAAGATGTGGTATATTCATATCATGGAATAATATTCAGTCACTAAAAATCATGGTGCTTTATATATTTTGTATTAATTTGGATGGAGTCGAAATTCTTCTTAGTAAAGCATCACAAGAATGGAAGAAGGAATCTTATGTACTCAATCCCTATATGAGGAAAACTGATACTAGTAGTGGGAGAGTGGATGAAAGATTGGAGGGAGGGAGGGGTTGCTGGGCCATGTTGTAAGACACATCTCTTGGAGACTGGACACTATTATTTGAGGGCCTTTACTCAGCAAATGCAAGGATTGTAACCTGGCTCTTTATATCCTTAATGATTCCCAACAATAAAAAAATAAAATAGGCATAGATGGAAACCTTCTTTTTTATTATTATTTATTATGAAAACATAGATGTGTACATTAATGCAATCATGGGGCACCATACACTAGTTTTACATACCATTTGACATGTTTTCATCACACCGGTTAACATAAACTTCCTGGCATTTATTAGTTATTGTGTTGAGACATTTACATTCTACATTTAGTAAGTTTCACTTGTACCCTTGTAGGATGCACCGAAGGTGTGGTCCCACCAATCACCCTCCCTCTGCCCTTCCTCCCCCCTTCTGGCCCTCTCCCCTTCCCCACATTCTTAGGTTATAATTGGGTTATAGCTTTCACTATAAATTAGTTTCATAGTAGGGCTGAGTATATTGGATACTTTTTCTTCCATTATTGAGATACTTTACTAAGAAGAATATATTCCACCTCCATCCATGTAAACATGAAAGAGGTAAAGTCTCCATCTTTCTTTAAGACTGCGTATTATTCCATGGTGTACATATACCACAATTTATTAATCCATTCGTGGATCGATGGGGACTTGGGCATTTTCCATGACTTAGCAATTATGAATTGGGCTTCAATAAACATTCTGGTACAAATATCTTGGTTGTAAAGTGATTTTTGGTCTTATGGGTATATACCTAGTAGAGGAATTGTAGGATTGAATGGCAGGTCTATTTTTAGATCTCTAAGTATTCTCCAAACATCTTTCCAAAAGGAACGTATTAGTTTGCATTCCCACCAGCAGTGTAGAAGGGTTTGCTTTTCTCCACATACACGCCAACATCTCTGGTCTTGTGATTTTGTGATATGGGCTAATATTACTGGAGTTAGGTGATATCTCAAAGTAGTTTTGATTTGAATTTCTCTGATGATTAAGGATTATGTGCATTTTTCATATGTCTGTAGGCTGTACGCCTGTGTTCTTTGGAGAGGTTTCCCTTCAAGTCCCTGGCACACCCTGAAACAGGATTACTTGTTCTTTTCTTCCTAATACATTTGAGTTCTCTGTGGATTCTGGTTATTAACCCTTTGTCAAAAACATAACCTGCAAATATCTTCTTCCATTCTGAGGGCTGTCTACTTGCTTTACTCACTGTGTTCTTGGCTGTGCAGAAGCTTTTTAGTTTGATCGGGTCCCAGTAGTGTATTTTTGATGCTGCTTCAATTGCTCGGGGGTCCTCCTCATAAAATATTCGCCCGGACTGATTTATTCAAGAGTTTTCCCTGAACTTTATTCTAGTATTTTTATATTTCATGTCTTAAGTTTAAATCTTTAACTCAGTGAGAGTCTATGTTAGTTAATGGTGAAAGGTGTGGGTCCAGTTTCAGTCTTCAACAGGTTGCCAGCCAGTTCACCCAACACCATTTGTTAAATAGAGAATCATTTCCCCACTGAATGTTTTTAATTGGCTTGTCAAAGATCAAATAACGATAAGTAGTCGGGTTCATTTCTTCGGTTTGCTATTCTGTTCCATACATCTACCTCTCTGTTTTTTTTTTGTTTTTTTTTTTTTTGTGTGTGTGTGTGTGTGTGTTTTTTCTCTTTTAGCCGGGGATGGGTTTGAACCCACCACTTCCGGCATATGGGACTGGTGCCCTACTCCTTGAGCCACAGGCACCACCATACCTCTCTGTGTTTGTGCCAGTACCATGCGTTTTGATCAGTATTGATACATAGTGTAGTCTGAGGTCTGGTGGCATGATTCCTCCTGCTTTGTTTTTATTTCTGAGTAATGTCTTGGCCATTCGAGGTTTTTTCTTATTCCATATAAAACAAAGTATTGCTTTTTCAAGATCTTTAAAGTATGACAGTGGAGCTTTCATAGGGATTGCATTAAAATTATATATTGCTTTGGGTAGTATGGACATTTTAACAATGTTGATTCTTCCCAGCCATGAACATGGTATGTTTTTCCATTTGTTAACATTTTTAGGTATTTTTTTTCTTAGAGTTTCATAGTTCACTTTATAGAGATCTTTCACGTCCTTTGTTAGATCAACTCCCAAATATTTCTTCTTTGGCACTACTGTGTAGGAGATAGAGTCCTTAACTGTTTTTTCAACTTGGCTATTGTTCGTATATATAAAGGCTACCGATTTATGAATGTTGATTTTGTAACCTGAGATGCTGCTGTATTCCTTGATCACTTCTAAGAGTTTTGTAGTAGAATCCCTGGTATTTTCCAGATATACAATCATATCATCTGCTAAGAGTGAAAGTTTAATCCATTCTGACCCTATATGGATACCCTTGATCACCTTTTCTTCTCTAATTATGATGTCTGAACCTGCCATCACAATGTCAAAGAGCAGTGGAGACAATGGGCAACCTTTCCTGGTTCCTGATTTGAGAAGAAATGATTTCAATTTAATTCTATTCAATACAATATTGGCTGTGGGTTTGTTGTAGTTGGCCTCTATCAGTTTAAGAAAAGTTCCTTCCATACCAATTTTCTTAAGTCTTGTGATCATGAAGGGATGCTGGATATTATCAAAAGCTTTTTTGTGCATCAATTGAGAGAATCATGTGGTCTTTGTTTTTTAATTTGATTATGTGCTTAATTATATTTATAGGTTCACATATGTTGAACCAGCCTTGAAACCCTGGGATAAAACCAACTTGTTCATGATGTCTAATTTGTTTGATGTGTTTCTGGATTCTGTTTGTTATCTTGTTGAATATTTTTACATCAATATTCATTAATGATATTGGTCTATAATTTTCCTGTTCTTGTTTCATGTTTTCCTGGTTTGGGAATCAGGGTGATGTTTGCTTCATAGAATGTGTTGGGTAGTCTTCCTTCTTTTTCCATATTTTGGAAAAGGTTGAGTAATATAGGTACTAGTTGTTCTTTCAAGTTTTGGTAGAATTCTGTCATGAAGCCATCTGGTTCTGGGCTTTTCTTTTTGGGGAGATTTTGTATGATTTATGCTATTTCAGAACTTGATATAGGCCTGTTCAACATTTCCACCTGATTCTTGTTCAGTTTTGGAAGGTGATGTGCTTCCAAATATTGGTCAATTTCCTTCACATTTTTATATTTCTGAGAAAAATTTTCTTGTAATATTCATTTAGGATTTTATGAATTTCTAAGGAGTCTGTTGTTATTTCGTCTTTGTCATTTCTGATTGATGAAATTAGAGATTTTACTATTTTTTTACTGGTTACATTAGCCAAATGTATGTCTATTTTATTGACTTTTTCAAAAAAACAACTTTTCGATTTATTGATCAGTTGTATAATCCTTTTGTGTTCAATTTCATTTAATTCTGCTCTAATTTTGGTTAGTTCTTTTCTTCTACTGGGTTTGGGGTTGGAAAGTTCCTCCTTTTATAGGTGTTTGAGATGTCCCATTAAGTGGTTAACTTTTTTTTTTCTGTTCTCTTGGAAAATGCTTGCAGTGCTATAAATTTCCGTCTTAGGACTGCCTTTGTGGTATCCCAGAGGTTCTGATAATTCATGTCTTCATTGTCATTTTGTTCCAAAAATTTGGTAATTTCCTTCTTAATCTCATCTATGACCCAGCTATCATTAAGCATAAGGCTATTTAAATTCGAGGATTTTGTATGAGTATGCAGATTCCTGTTGATACTCAGTTCAAGTTTTATTACATGGTGGTCTGTGAAGATGCAAGGAATAATATCCATTCCTTTAAATTTACTAATGTTAGACTTTCGACCTAAGATGTGATTGATTTTGGAGTATGTTCCCTGGGCTGATGAGAGGAATGTGTATTCAGTTTTGTTGGGATGAAATGTTCTGCAGATGTCTGTTCAATCCAAACGTTGGATGGTTAGGTTTAAATGTAACATTTCTTTGTTCAGCTTCTTATTGGAGAATCTATCCAACACTGCCAAAGGAGTGTTAAAATCTCTGACTATTATGGAGCTGGAAGAAATCAAGCTGCTCATGTCTGTTAGAGTTTCTCCTATAAATTGAGGCACATTCTTGTTGGGTGCATAAATATTAATAATTGAAATCTCATCATATTGAGTATTACCCTTAACAAATATGAAGTGTCCATTTTTATCCTTCCTTACTTTTGTTGGTTTACAGCCTATTATATCTGCAAATAGAATTGCAACACCTGTTTTTTTCTGATTTTCATTTGCCTGAAATATAGATGACCATCCCTTCATCCTGACTCTATATTTATCTTTTAAGGTAAGATGAGATTCTTGTATGCATCAGATATCTTGCCTGAGTTTTTGTATCCAGTCAGCCAACCTGTGTCTCTTTAGAGGACAGTTTAAGCCATTAGCATTAATGGAGAATATTGATAAGCCTTTTAAAATTTTGGCTATGAGGTTTTTCAAAAGTCCATCAGACATTGTTTATCTTTTTACCACTATGGAAGTTGGAGTTTGATCAAAAGTTTCTGAGTGAGTTTACTTTTGTGGTAGAGGATTGTGCTGGTCATTATGGAGGATAGGTCTAAGAATATCCTGGAGAGCTGGTTTAGTTATGGCAAATTTTGTCAACATGTGAATGGCATTAAAGTGTTTAATTTCTCCATCATAAATGAAAATCAATTTAGCTGGATACAAGATACTGGGTTGAAAGTTATTTTGTTTTAGGAGATTAAAAGTCAATGACCATGATGGTGGACAGGACGGACATGTAACCCACCTCTCCCAAGCCATAAGGTGAGAGGAAAGGTGGACTGGACCTTCCCCGTGTGTGGATTATTGGTGTGGACGGACATATTGAGACGCTCAGTGAACTGGCAGATTGCTATATATGAGGGGTAATTTAAAATCACAGACTCTGTTGTAGAGATTCCTCCCTGCTTGGCCATGCTGACCAGCAGGCCCCTCCCTTATGGAGGACAGCAGCTTGCAAGTGCTGACAAAACCCAATTGACGAATATTTATTTCTGAACTGAAGGAGGCATCCGAAAGGAGAGCCACTCAAAACCACAGGGAGCTGGGCAACCTGTTGGACAATTGAAGGGAAATGATCCCACCTGGGAAACAGACATTTTGAACTACCCAAAAAGGCAGCCCATTCCCCCAGACCAGGAGCCGGAGCATTCCTGGGGGAGAATGTTGGAGGGGGTTGGCAGGTCAGGCAGCACAGCAAACAGGTGGGTCCTGATCCAAAAGGGAAACTTTGAACCATAAAACTCAGAATAAGGTCCCCGAGCGCTCCAGCTGCGAGAACCGGCTACAGCCGCTTCAGCCACGGACCCACCAGCAACCACAGGAACCCAGCAGCACCCACCCCCACAGCCAAACGCAGTCGCCTGTTTGCAGGAGAACCGGGGAACAGAGTGGAAAGATTTAAGAAGCGTGGACTCCTGCACTGAGTGGGAAGGTCGGTTGCGAGTGCTGTCTGGAGTAGAACAGACAATGTTACAAAATACTTAGGTGACAAACTTTTACAGAAATTCCAAAATGGCGATAGGCCACGGAAGGTGGTTACCATGGTAACGGAATAAACTGTGAATCAGGTATGAGCCTGGGGACCACTCACAGTTCCACCCGGTGTCCAGAAAGTATATTGCAGTATGAATATATTCCAAAGAAAGTTGATCCCTACATCATACACATAGATGTATATATGTATATTTCTACATACAAGAATAATATTTTTGTAGTTGGTGCCTTTTTTTGTTTGTTTGTTTTGTTCTGTTTTTTCCTCACCATTTTCTTGGAGGAGGTTTTATTAATTTTTTTATTATTACTTTTTATATAGATACATTTTTTATTTCTATTTTTCTAATTTTAATTTCTCCTTTATTCTCTTTTAACTTTTCTATGAACACCAATATTTTTCTGTTTTTTTTATCAATTATTTTATGATTATCACTATTTTTATTGCAGTTGTTTTTATGTTGCTGTTGTTGTGGGTGTTGTCTGTATGTCTATGTGTCTCCGTCTGTTTCTGTATCCATGGGCATGTGTGTCTGGTAGCCTTTGTATCTGTCTATTTGTTCATTTTCTCTCAATGAGCTTGGTGTTATGACCTGCAACTCTGAGCTCCCAGCACTCCTCTCCACTCTCACTCTGGGGTCTTCAGGCCAAGCCTCCAGGAGTCCAGATTCTTGGGTGATTTCTCGAGAGGTGCAGACAGGACCTGAACTGCAGCTGGACAGTGCTGATTCTGCAGCACAGGAGTGAGGAGACGACAGTTGGCTAAGAGGGAATCATGCCAGAGTGGCGGTGCCCCAGGTGCAGAGCAGCAGCCATCTTTAGCAATAAAAAGGCCCACCCCCAGATATCCAGTAGCCACTCCTCCTGTCTCCCTGGGCAACCAGATGAGGCTGGGTATCTTCTCAGATGGCAACCACCACGGAACAGCTCTGGGACTGAAACACAGGTTCTGTGAGTAAAGGGTTTGCCTGAGGCGGTACTGGCCTGGGTGGAACATGGGGACGAGAAAACACACCCGCAGACTCAAGAAACTCCCAGGGTGGGCCTGACCCAGAGGACCACTTTACTGAGCCTAAGACACACCCGGGCCTCAGGGGAACATCGGCCAATAGACAAAGGAGGCCAAGAGGCTACACCTGAAAACTAATCATGCTGCAAATACAAACCTGCAAGGGAAAAGATGGCCTGAGGCACAGGTTCTGGGAACTCAAATCAGCCTCTCCTCTGCAGAGGAATTTAGCAAGGTCAGAAACAAACTCCCACAGGGTTGTTCCGTTCAGCCAGTAATGTAAACTAAGGGTGGGGCTGGAACTGAGTGAAAAACCCCAGGCTCCATCAAGTGCCCAAGGTTGACAGGCATCACCACCACCTGCTGGATAGAGGCAGAGAGCAGTGGCCTAGATGAGCAGATACAGACTTCCCTGTGATTTAGGCAGGTGCAAACTTCTGGCGTATCTGCTCACTGCAGACAACTGACAGGGTCACAGCCCTGCGGGGCTAGCAGCAACTGGGTGTGACTGAGCTGCAAGGTGGGGAAGGAGAAATCAACCTTCCCAGACTGATCTATTTGCTGGGTGGCTCCTCCTGACTCCACACAGCACTGGAGCAAGCCATATTAGAGTAGTCACCAGACCCCTGTGATCCAGTTCCCAGAGACCTCTTAAAATCTCCCACCCGAGACAGGTGCTGACTGAGACAATGGATTTAGACCCTTTGAACTGAGCCAATAGCCTGAGGACTATTCAGGTGGTGCCCTGGGTGTGTGGTTGTAGAAAGGTTTGATATTCCTTTTCCAATTGTTGCCTGGTGGATGGGGTGAATTAATCGCTGGTATTTCTCCACAGCTGAGACTTCAACCCAGAGTAACTGTTTCACTAGGGTTGAACAGAAACCAGCTGAAAACAGGACAGAACCACTTAGCCCCACCACACAAAACAGGGCCCCAGATTCACAGGCCACAGCACTGTACAGGTCCTCGACAAAGCTCAAGGGGAAAAATCAAAGAGAGTAAAACAATCATGGGGTGGAATCAGCAAAAAAACGCTGCTAACATGAATAACCAAAATAGATCAACCCCCCCCCCAGGAAAGATATGGCAGATGTAATTTAAGATCCCATTCACAAACAACTGACTGAGGTGTCAGAAATCGAATTCAGAATTTGGATGGCAAAATTAACAAAATGGAATAAGGAATTTGAGGAGAAATTCAAAAGATGTCTCAAGAATTTAACGAATTTAAAGACAAAACCACCAAAGACTTAGACAAACTGAAGCAAGAATTTGCATCCCTCAAAGATCTGAAAAATACAGTAAAATCCCTCAGTAACAGAGTGCAACAAGCAGAAGAAAAGATCTCTGACATTGAAGACAAAGCCTTTGAATGCTCCCAAACTCAAAAAGAGGACGAGAAATGGAGAGCAAAAATTGATCATTCTCTCAGAGAACTCTGGGATAATTCGAAGATGGTCCATATCCAAATAATTGGAATTCCTGAAAATGATGAGTTTCCCTCACTGGGCACAAAGGCCCTTCTGCATAAAATTATGAAAGAGAATTTTCCAGACATGCCTAGAGATTCTGAAATTCAGACAGCAGACAGCTTCAGAACTCAAGCATGACTTGACCCCTATAACACAACCCCCAGGCATATCATAATTAACGTCACTAAAATTAATATGAAGGAGAAGATTCTCAAAGCTGCCAGGCGAAAGAAAGCCATTATGTAAAAAGGGAAGAATATTAGAATGACTGCAGATCTCTCTGCTGAAACTTTTCAAGCAAGAAGAGGGTGGTCATCGACTTTTAACCTCCTAAAGCAAAATAACTTACAACCATGGATCTTGTATCCAGCTAAACATAGTTTCATTTATGATGGAGAAATTAAATACTTTAATGACATTCATATGTTGAAAAAAATTGCCACAACTAAACAAACTCTTCAAGATATTTTCAGACCGATCCTCCATAAAGAAAAACCCAATCCTATACCACAAAAGTAAACTCACTAAGAAACTTCGGATCAAACTCCAATTTCCACATTTGAAAAGGACTAAAAATGTCCACTGGACTTTTGAAAAACTCGAAACCCAAAATATCACCAGACTTATCAATATTCTCCATTAATATGAACAGCTTAAACTGTCCTCTAAAGAGGCATAGGTTAGTTGAATGGATACAAAAACTTGGGCCAGATATTTGTTGCATACAAGAGTCACATCTTAACTTAAAAGACAAATACAGACTCAGGGTGAAAGGATGGTCATCCATATTTCAGGCAAATTGTAATCAGAAAAAAGCAGGTGTCACAATTTTATTTGCAGATACAATAGACTTTAAACCAAGAAAAGTAAGGAAGGACAAGAATGGTCACTTCATATTTGTTAAAGGTAATACTCAGTATGATGAGATTTCAACTATTAATACCTATGCACGCAACCATAATGCACCTCAATTTATAAGAGAAACTCTCACTAACATGAGCAACTTGATTTCCTCCAGCTCCATAATCATTGGAGATTTCAACACTCCTTTGGCAGTGTTGGATCGATCCTCCAACAGGAAGCTGAGCAAAGAAATTTTAGATTTAAAACTAACCGTGCAGCATTTGGATTTAGCAGACATCTACAGAACATTTCATCCTAACAAAACTTAATACACATACTTCTCATCAGCACACGGAACTTACTCCAAAATCGATCACATCTTAGATCACAAGTCTAACCTCAGTAAATTTAAAGGAATAAAAGTTATTCCATGAATCTTCTTGGACAATCATGGAATAAAACTTGAGCTAAGTAACAACAGGAATCTGCATACTCACACAAAAACATGGAAG
Organism: Nycticebus coucang; assembly: GCF_027406575.1. NCBI lineage: Eukaryota > Metazoa > Chordata > Mammalia > Primates > Lorisidae > Nycticebus > Nycticebus coucang. Next base: position 73,579,778 of record NC_069804.1, read on the forward strand.
TTAAATAACCTCATGCTGAATGATAGCTGGGTCAGAGATGAGATCAAGAAGGAAATTGCAAAATTTTTGGAATAAAACGACAATGAATACACGAACTATGAGAACCTCTGGGACACCACAAACGCAGTTCTAAGAGGGAAATTTATAGCACTACAAGCCTTCCTCAAGAGAACGGAAAGAGAGGAAGTTATCAACTTAATGGGACATCTCAAGCAACTGGAAAAGGAAGAACATGGCAACCCCAAACCCAGTAGAAGAAAAGAAATAACCAAAATTAGAGCAGAATTAAATGAAACTGAAAACAAAAGAATACAACAGATCAATAATTCAAAAAGATCGGTTTTTGAAAAGGTCAATAAAATAGATAAACCTTTAGCCAATCTAATCAGGAAAAAAAGAGTAAAATCTCTAATCTCACCAATCAGAAACTACAAAGACAAAATAACAACAGACTCCTCAGAAATCCAATAAATACTTAATGAATATTACAAGAAAATTTATTCTCAGAAATAGGAAAATCTGAAGGAAATTGACCGATACTTGGAAGCACTTCACCTTCCAGGACTTAGCCAGAATCAAGTGGAAATTTTGAACAGGCCCATGTCCAGTTCGGAAATAGTATCAACTATACAAAACCTCCCTAAAAAGGAAAGCCCAGGACCAGATGGTTTCACGTCAGAATTCTACCAAACCTTTAAAGGAATTAGTACCTGTATTACTCAACCTGATCCAAAAGGTAGAAAAAGAAGGAAGACAACCCAACACGTCCTATGAAGCAAACATCACCCTGATCCCCACACCAGGAAAAGACCCAACGAGAAAAGAAAATTATAGACCAATATCCCTAATGAATGTAGATGCAAAAATATTCAACAAGATCCTGACAAACAGAATCCAGCAACACATCAAACAAATTATACATCATGACCAAGTCCGTTTTATCCCAGGGTCTCAAGGCTGGTTCAATATACATAAATCTATAAATGTAATTCAGCACATAAACAAATTAGAAAACAAAGACCATATGATTCCCTCAATCGATGCAGAAAAAGCCTTTGATAATATCCAGTATGCATTCATGATCAGAACACTTAAGAAAATTGGAATAGACGGGACATTTCCTAAACTGATAGAGGCCATCTAGGGCAAACCCACAGCCAATATCATATTGAATGGAGTTAAATTGGAATCATTTCCACTCAGATCAGGAACCAGACAAGGCTGCCCATTGTCTCCATTGCTTTTTAACATAGTAATGGAATTTTTAGCCACCGCAATTAGGGAAGAAAATGCGATCAAGGGTACCCATATAGGGTCAGAAGAGATCAAACTTTTGCTCTTCGCAGATGATATGATTATATCTGTAAAACACTAGGGACTCTACTACAAAACTCTTAGAAGTGATCAAGGTTCAGCAGCGTCTCAGGTTACAAAATCAACATTCATAAATCGGTAGCCTTTATATACACAACAATAGTCAAGTTGAAAAAACATTTAAAGACTCTATCCCTTTTACAGTATTGTCAAAGAAGATGAAATATTTGTGAATTTATCTAACAAAGGACGTGAAAGATCTCTATAAAGAGAACTATGAAACTCTAAGAAAAGAAATAGCTGAAAATGTTAACAAATGGAAAAACATACCATGCTCATGGCTGGGAAGAATCAACTTTGTTAAAATGTCCATACTACCCAAAGCAATATATAATTTCAACGCAATCCCTATTAAAGCTCCACTGTCATACTTTAAAGAACTGGAAGAAACAATACTTCGTTTTATATGGAATCAGAAAAAAACTCAAATAGCCAAGACAATACTCAGAAATAAAAACAAAGCAGGAGGAATCACGCTACCAAATCTCAGACTATATTACAAATCGATAGTGATCAAAACAGCATGGTATTGGCACAAAAACAAAGTAGATGTCTGAAACAGAATAGAGAACCAAGAGATGAATCCAGGTTCTTACCATTATTTAATCTTTGACAAGCCAATTAAAAACATCCAGTGGGGAAAAGATTCCTTATTTAACAAATGGTGCTGGGTGAACTGGCTGGCAATCTGTAGAAGACTGAAACTGGACCCACACCTTTCAACATTAACTAAGATAGACTCTCATTGGATTAAAGATTTAAACTTAATACATGAAACTATAAAAATACTAGGGGAGAGTGCATGGAAAACCCTTAAAGAAATCGGTCTGGGCAAGTATTTTATTAGGAGGACCCTCCAGGCAATTGAAGCAGCTTCAAAAATACACTACTGGGACTTGATCAAACTAAAAAGCTTCTGCACAGTCAAGAACACAATAAGTAAAGCAAGCAAACAGCCCTCATAATGGGAGAAGAAATTTGCAGGTTATGTCTCCAACAAGGGTTTAATAACCAGAATTCACAGAGAACTCAAACCATTAGCAAGAAAAGAACAAGGGATCCCATCGCAGGATGGGCAAGGGATTTGAAGAGAAATTTCTCTGAAGAAGGCAGGCGCCTGGCCTTCAACATATGAAAAAATGCTCGTCATCTTTAATCATCAGAGAAATGCAAATCAAAACTACTTTGAGATATCATCTAACTCTGGTGAGACTGGCCTATATGTCAAAATCCCAAGACCAAATATGTTGGCGAGGATGTGGAGAAAAGGGAACACTTTTGCACTGCTGGTGGGAATGCAAATTAATACATTCCCTTTGGAGAGATATATGGAGAACACTTAGTGATCTAAAAATAGATCAGCCCTTCAATCCTGTAATTTCTCTACTGGACATCTACCCAGAAGACCAAAAATCACATCATAACAAAGATATTTGTACCAGAATGTTCATTGCAGCCCTATTCACAATTGCTAAGTCATGGAAAAAGCCGAAGTGACCATCGATCCACGAATGGATTAATAGATTGTGGTATATGTACACCATGGAATATTATGAAGCCTTAAAGAAAGAAGGAAACTTTACCTCTTTCCTGTTTACATGGATGGAGCTGGAACATATTCTTCTTAGTAAAGTATCTCAAGAATGGAAGAAAATGTACCCAATGTACTCAGCCCCACTATGAAACTAATTTAGGACTTTCACATGAAAGCTATGACCTAGTTACAACCTAAGAATAGGGGGAAGGGAGAAAGGGAGGGGAGTGGGGGTGGAGGGAGTGGGATTTGTTGGAATACACCTGCGGTGCATCTTACAAGGGTATATGTGAAACTTAGTAGATGTGGAATGTAGATGTCTTGGCACAATAAGTGGAAGAATGCCAGGAAGGCTGTGTTGACCAGTGTGATAAAAATGTGTCAAACGGTATATGAAACTAGTGTATGATGCCCCATGATCATATCAATGTACACAGCTATGATTTAATAAAAAAAAAAAAAAGGAACTTACTGCACTTTGGAAACTTACTGGTTACTTTAGTCTCTGCCTGTCTCCTATCAGGGGCTCACCAGAGAAAATTATATTTAAAGGAGATGGTATATTAGATGTATTAATTATTCATCATTTTATATTTAGTTTTAATAATATGATAGCTAATTTCTGCTTTTTAAATAAAATTGATATGGGCAAACAAAAAAATATATAAATAAAATAAAATAAAAATCAATGACCACCCTCTTCTGGCTTGAAAGTTTTCAGCAGAGAGATCTGTAGTCATTCTAATATTCTTCACTTTGTAGATTATGGTTTTCCTACGTCTGGCTGCTTTCAGAATTTTCTCCTTCATACTAACTTTAGTTCAGTTAAATGTGATGTGTCTTGGGGATGTCTTATTCACGTTTAGTCATGCTGGGATTCTGAAACTACTATCTGAATTCAGAATCTTTTGACATGTCTTGAAAATTTTCTTTCATAATTTCATGGAGAAGAGCCTCTGTGCCTTGTGAAGCCACTTCATCTTTTTCAGGATTCCTATGAGGTGAATATTATATTTCTTCAAATTATCCCAGAGGTCTCTGAGACAATGATCTGTTTTTCCTTTCCATTTCTCTTCCTCTTTGAGAGTTTGGGACCGTTCAAAAGCTTTGTCTTCAATGTCAGAAATCCTTTCTACTGCTTGCTCCACTCTGTTACTGAGGGATTCTACTGTATTTTTTAGATCTTTGAGGGCTGCAATTCTTGCCTCAATATGTCAAAATCTTTGGTTGTTTTGTCTTTAAATTCGTTAAATTCTTTTTTTTCCTGTTGTTTTCTTTTTTTTTATTAAATCATAGCTGTGTAAATGAATGTGATCATGGGGCACCATACACTTGTTTTATAGACCGTTTGACACATTTTCATCACACTGGTTAACATAGCCTTCCTGGCATTTTCTTAGTTATTGTGTTAAGACATTTACATTCTACATTTGCTAAGTTTCACATATACCCTTGTTCTTAAGGCAACACTTGAATTGCTCCTTGAATTTCTATTTCTAACTTTTCCTCCATTCTATTAATTTTGTTTTCAATCCAAATTCTTTATTTGATTTCTGACATCTTGGCCATCTGTTTAAGAATGGGATCTTCTCTTACATCTGCCATATCTTTCCTTGAGGGGGTTGATCTATTCTGGTTATTCATGTTTCTGGATTTTTTTCACTGATTTCACCCATGATTATTTTACACCATTTGACTAGATGAGCATATAAAGAGAAGTTGGTTTGGGGCTCCAGGAGTAGTGATTAGCCAGCCCTTTGCCCAAAAGCTGGGACTGGTGTCTGTACCTTTTCCCCTGGAGCTTTGCCAAGAACCCATACAGTGCTACGGCCCGAGAAACTGGTGCCCTGCTTGGTGTGGTAGGGCTAAGTGACTCTGTCTTGTTTTCAGCTGGTCTCTGTCCTACCCTAGTGAATAAGTTACTCTGGGTTGAAGTTTCACCTGTGGATAAATACCAGCAATTAAGTCACCCACCCCCCACAGGCAAAAATTGGACAAGAAAATCAAACTTTCCCACAACCACACACCCAGAGTACCACTTGCATAGTCCTCAGGCAATTGGCCCAGTTCAGGAGGTCCAAATAATTTGTATCAGTTAGTACCTGTCTCAGGTGGGAGAGTTTAACTGGCAACTAGCTTACAGGGGTCAGCTGATAACTCAAATATGACTCACTCTGGTGCTCTGTGAGGTCAGGAGGACCCATCCAGCAAAAGGATTAGTCTGGGAACATTGATGCCTCCTTCCCCACATTGCATCTCTGTCACACCCAGTCACTGATAACTCGGCAGAGCTGTGACCCAGTTGCCTCCAATGAGCAGATACTCTTAAGTTTTTGCACCTGTCTGAGTTACAGGGAGATCTATGGCACCTCAGCCAGCCTGCTGTTCTCTGCTGCTATCCAGCAGGGGGAGGTGAGGCCTGACAACCTCTTAATGGAAGCTGGGGCTATTCACTCAGTTCCAGCCCTGCCCCTGATTAATGTTACTGACAGAACAGAACAACTTCACAGAAATTTTTTCTGTCCTGGCTATATTCCCCTGTAGAAGAGAGGCTGTTAGAATTCACAGAACCTGCGCCTTAGGTCCTGTACATGCTGCTGCCCTCTGCCATTTGTATTCCAGCAGCACATTTAGATGTCAATTCCACCCTCTGCCTGCCCTTCTTTGTCTCAGCTAATGAATCCCTGAGGGCCAGGTGGTCTTAGGCTCAGTAAAGCCATCCTCTTGGTCAGCCCCACCCTGGGAATCTGCTGGCTTTGTGCATGCGTATTCTAGTCCCCATGCTCCACCCAGTCAGGTACCACCTCAGGCAAACCCTTTACTCATGGTGCCTGCGTTTCTGTCCCAGATCTGTTCTGCCAGTGGCTGCCATCAGAGAAGATGCCTGGTCTCCTCTGGTTGCCAAGGGATACAGGGGGTATGACTCTGGAATATCCAGGGGTGAGCCCTATTGTTGCCACTGTGGCTGCTGCTCTGTGCCTCGGGGCACCACCGCTTCTGTATGGTTCCCTCTCAGCTGACTGTCCTCTCCTTACTCCTGTGCCACAGAATCAGCACTGACCAGCAGAAGTCCATGTCCTGTCCACACCTCTCAAAAAAATACCCAAGAATCTACTCCTAGGGGAAAGGCCTCCAGACCTCAGAGTGAGAGTGGAGGGGAGTGCTTGGAGCTCAGAATTGCAGGTAGAAAATATATACAGTTTTATACAGTTTTATGCCTGGCAGGAGAGTGCCATGGCACCCTAGTAGGGGAAGTAGGCCCATTTTTAAGAGGGTCTCTCCCAGAGGATACAATGAAAGGACTTTTGAACTCTGCTCCTTTTTCTTGTATGGAGTACTCCAAGCATTTCTCATGGGGGAGGGGACTCTTGGCCACTTGGCAATGGATTTTGTTCCTTTTGTTCTTATCCTTGGGGTTGCAGCTCACCTCAGCAGGGTTAATGTGCATTCTTCAACCTTCTTTCTTGGTGCAGCTCTAATCCACCAGGTTACTTGCTAAATTTCTGTCCTTTAACTCTCCTTCTGGATGGGAGCCTCTGTGGAAAGCTGTCTTCAGTCTGCCATCTTGCCTCCTGCCTAGATGGAAAACTTCTTAACTAATAGAAGACATTAACAACAAACCCACAGCTAATATCATACTGAATGTAGTAAAACTGCAAACATTTATAATTAGAACCGGACTCTGGAATTACTATTCAAAGTAGTGCTCGAAATCCTACACAATGCAGTCATGGGAGAGAATGTTAAGGATATTCAAATAGGGACAAAGGAGTTCAAACTTTTGCTCTTTGCTGAGTTTATGATCTTATACTTAGAAAATCCCACAAACACAACCATGAGACTTCTGGAAGTGATCAAGTAATACAATAATGTCTCTGCATATAAAATCAATTTCTACAAATGAATAGTCTTCAAATACAATAATATCAGTCAAGCTGAGAATCAAATTAAAGACACAATACGTTTCACAGTAACTTCAAATAAAATGAAATACTTTATAATATACCTAACAGAGAATTATAAGGATCTCTAAAGAGAGAACTGTAAAACCCTGAGAATAGAAATAGTAGAAGACATTAAATGAAAAAACATACCATATCCATGGATAGGAAAAATTGACACTGTCAAAACATCTATACTACCCTCAAAGCATTCTACAGAGTTAATGCGTCCCCATTAAAATACCAGCATCATACTTTGAAGAACTTTAAAATATAGTTCATTGTTTAATATGGAACAACAACAACAACAACAACAAAAAGGATGGCCAACACAAGTCTTAGAAATAAAAACGAATCTGGTGGCACTACTTTTCCAAAGACCAGATTATATTACATTTCTATAGTGATCAAAACATGATGGTATAGATGTAAAATAGAGATCTAGATCTATGGAACAGTATAGGAAGCATAGAGATGGATCAAGCATCATATCACCATCTGATCTTTGATAAGCCAAACAAAAGCATACACTGGATAAAAGAATCCTTATACAACAAATAATGCTAGGGAACTGTATAGCCACATTTAAAAGACTGAAACAAACCCACACCTCTCAGCATTTTCAAAACATAACTTATAATTGATAAAAGATTTAAGTCCAAGACACAAAAATGATAAAAACTCTAGGAGAAAATGTGGGAAAACATCTTGACAATATTGGCATATGGAAAGATTTTATAAAGAAGACTTCATGGGCAATTACGGCAACAACAAAAACAAGTAAATGGGACATATCAAAGCTAAAAATGGCCTGCACAGATAATTATACAATAATTAAACAAATGGACAACATTGAAAATGGAAAAACATATTTATATATTATAAATGACACAAAAGACTAGTAACCAGAATCTACAGGGAATTCAAACTAAGAAAAGAGCAAACAATCTCATTTATCCATGGGAAAGAGACATAAGAGAACCTTCTCCTAAGAAAATAGATGAATGGCTAACAAACATGTGAGAAAATGCTCATCATCCCTAATTATCAGAGAAATGAAAATCAAAACCACCTTGAGATATTACCAGTGAGAATACCCCAGTGAGAATAGCCTATATCACAAAGTCATATAGTTGCAGATGTTGGCATTGGTGTATAGAAAAGGGAACTTTTATACACTTTTTGTGGGATTAAAAACTAATACAGCCTTTTTAGAGAAAAGTATGGAGGATTTTCAAAGAGCTAAAAGTAGATCTTGCATTGGATCCCACAATCCCATTAGTAGGCATAAATCTAGAAGAAAAAAATGTTTATCACAAGCACATTAACACCAGAATGTTTATTGCAGCTCAATTCAGAATTGTGAAAATGGGTAAACATCCCAATTGCCTGTTCACTCATGAATGGATAAATAATCTATGGTATATATATATACCATTGAATACTATTCAGCCATAAAGAAAGACAGACACATTACATATTTTGTATTTACCTGGATGATATTGAGAATATCCTTCTAAGCTATTAAGTATTACTAGAATGGAGAAGCAAACATCCAATGTACTCAATACTGATATTAAACTAGTAGATGAAAAGCTACACACTGATACAAGATTAAAAAATGATGAAATTCTAATGAGAGGAAGGGGGTAAGAGGGAGTTTTGTAAGTTCTTACCTAATAAGCAGTATGTATGTTTATATGTATGGCACACCTCCTAGGTGAAGACCTCAAAAACTACAAAGAGGACTTTACCAAATGAAAGCAAACAATGTAACCTAATTGTTCATACCCTTTGATTAATATGAAGTTTCAAAAATGTCAATAATGAAGAAATCCCTGCTTCCAACTGTCCGTGCAAGATCCACCCCAGTGAACAAGAAGTCAGGAACTATGTTTTCCTACTTTAAGTTGATAAGGAACCGTATCTTATGTTTCCAGAAGAAAAGACAGAAGTGAATGGAGCATCAGAAAGAATTTGGAAAAATACTGAGATAGAGTTCTTGGTTCATGGGTTGTAACCTCCTGGTTTATTCATCTAAACAGAATTTATTCCTTGAGAAAGCTGGAGAGCTTAATTACTGCCAATATATAAAACAGTCAACTTTGGGCATTAAAGAGGATGCTATAGATGAGAAAAAAAATGAGTCAGAGTAAAAGGACTTTCTCTAGGTTACAGTGGATGAGTTGTGAAGTTGGATGGAAAACTGAGTCATTTCTTGACCTAATTAATGTTTATTCCACCTTAATATGCTGGAAAAACACACCACTATTTTCCAAAGGAGGGGCCCATAGACCAAAGCAGTGATTTTCTTTCTTTTTTTTTATTAAATCATAACTGTATACATTGATATGATCATGGGGCATCATACATTCGCTTCATAGACCATTTGACACATTTTCATCACAATGGTTAACATAGCCTTCCTGGCATTATCTCAGTTACTGTGCCAAAACATTTACATTCTACATTTACCAAGTTTCGTAAATACCCCTGTAAGATGCACCACAGGTATGATCCCACCGATCCCCCTCCCTCTACCCACCAGCCCACTTCCCCCTATTGTTAGGTTGTAACTGGGTTATAGCTTTCATGCGAGAGCCCCAAATTAGTTTCAAAGCAGTGATTTCCTATCTTGTTATGAGTTATCTCAGGGTTCTGAAGAGGTACAGAGGTTCAGAAACAAAGGTGGATACTGACAGATAGGATTCTCAGTCCTCCACCTCTTCTTTGGGGAGAAAAGCTCTTCTTTCCTATATTTTACATACTAGCTGATTTAGTTTCCTAGGACAACTGTAAGTAAGTACCTCAAAGTGATGAACTTAAAACAACAGAAATTTATTGTCTTATAGTTGTGTAAGTAAGAAGACTATAATCAAAATGTCAGCAGGGCCGTGCTTCCTCTGAAAACTCTAGGAAAGAATTTTTCCTTGTCTCATCCTAGTTTCCAGTGGTTTGCTGGTAATATTTGATATTTCTTAACTTGATTCGTCATGCAAAACTTCCATCTTCCTAAAGCATTCTCCCTGTGTCTCTTCACATAGTTTTTCTTCTGCATGTCTGTCTCTATGTATAAATTTCCCCTTTTCATAAGGTCACTAGTCATACTGAATTAGAGCCCATCACATGGTGTTGTTTTAACTGGATTACCTCTGTAAAGACAATAGCTCCACATAACATCAATTCTTAAGAACTATAGTTAGCATTTCAGCGTATCTTTTAGCAGAAGTGAAGACACAACTGAACATATAAAACCAGGCTTCCATGTATGAGATTTGGAAAAAAAAAACGGGTTTTATGACTTTAAAATCTAAATGGATCAGAAATCTTCCTCATCTGTCCCTATTTTATAGCCTGACCAATTGAAACAGACACGGCTACCATCATTTATAAAATGATATTGACCAGATTTTAGAAAAACATGGACAGGAAGTCCTGATGCATAAGGTATATTTGATTAATAGGATGCTTTAAACCTTGTCTTTGATGTGACTTATATTCTAATCAAAGCTTTCCCAATAAAGGGCCAATATGGTTTGTTCCCAGGATAAATAACACCATTTTGTAAGGAGGAAAGAAGAGTCCTCTTTCTGAAAGTTCGCTTATAGGTGTCAAGTCACCTCTGAGGAAAATAGTTAATGCTGGCTAGATTTTCAGAATGTATTTTATCACAACCAAACTGATAATTAGTATGCAAAATTTGGCTTTATAAGAAGATAGGAAGGGGGAAAACAGATGGAAAGCTCCACCTTCCTTGTTTCTGTGGAGAATTTTTTCAATGCTTGATGCGACCTTCTTACTTCATTTTCTTTAAAAGGAGCTCATTTTCAAGAGCTCCACTATGTTCATTAAATATATTAGCTGTAAACTAATTTCAGCTATTTTTTATTATAATTTTTTCATTGATGAATTTATGGGGTTCAGTGTACTGCTTTGATATACAATATGAAATGCTTACATTGAACTAAGTAACACATCCATCACAATTATACTCATTTCTTAATAGTTTTGAAAAGTACCATTGCATCATGCACATTAAGTGAGGTCCCCATAAATACTCTCCCTCCTCCCACATCCCCTCTCCCCTCCCCTCTCTTTCCCCTTCCCTTCTACTTTGTGGACTATAGTTATGTTTTCCCATTCATATGAATGTATAGGTGATTATATATTGATTTCATAGTAGTATTGAGTATATTGGATACTTTTTTTTCCCATTGTTGAGATACTTTACTAATTAGAATATGTTCCAGCTCCATCCAGGTAAACATAAAAGATGTGAAGTCTCCATCTTTATTTCATGGCTGCATAGTGTTCCATGGTGTACACATACCACAATTGGTTAATCCATTCATGGGTTGATGGGCACTTGGGTTGTTTCCATGTCTTGGCTATTATAAATTGGGCAGCAATAAACGTTCTGGTTCAAATGTCCTTGTTGTAAAATAATTTTTGATCATCTGGGTATATACATAGTAGAGGAATTGCAAGATTGAATGGCAGGTCTACTTTTAGTTCCTTAAGTGTTCTCCAAATTTCTTGCCAAAAAGGTTGTATACCTTGCATTCCCACCAACAGTGTAGAAGTGTTCCCTTTACACTGCATCCACAGCAACATCTGTAGTTTTGTGATTTTGTGATGTGGGCTAATCTTACTGGACTTAGATGATATCTCAAAGTGGTTTTGATTTGCATTTCTCTGATGATTAAAAATGATTAGCATTTTTTCATGTGTTTGTATGCCATGTGCCTGTCTTCATCAGAGAAGTTTCTGTTCCAGTCACTTGCCAACAAAGAAATGGGGTTATTTGTTCTTTTCTTATTGATTAGCTTGAGTTATCTATGGATTCTAGTTGTCAGACCTTTGTTGGAAGAATAACCTTCAAAAATATTCTCCCATTCTGAAGGTTGTCTGTTTGCTTTACTTACTGTGCTCTTGGCTGTGCAAAAGCTTTTTAGTTTGGTCAGATCCCAGTAATGTACTTTTGATGTTTCTTCAATTGGCCGGGGATCCTCCTCATAAAATATTCTTTTCTCCCAGGCCAATTTCTTCAAGTATTTTCCCTGCACTCTCTTCTACTATTTTTATAGGTTCATGTATTAAGTTTAAATATCTTATCCACTAAGAATCAATTTTTGTTAGTGGTGAAAGGTAGGTGTTCAATTTCAGTTTTCTACAGGTTGCCAGCCAGTTCACCCAGCACTATTTGTTAAATACAAAGTCTTTCCCCCACTGAATATTTTTGATAGGCTTGTCAAAGATCAAATCACATTAAGTGGTTGGGTTCATCTCTTGGTTCTCTATTCTCTTTCATAAATCTACCTCACTGTTTTTGTGCAAGTACCATGCTGTTTTGATCACTATAGATTTATAATATAGCCTGAAATCTGGTAACGTGATACTTCCTGATTTGTTATTTCTGAGAAATGTATTTGCTATTTGAGATTTTTTCTGACTCCATATAAAATTAAGCACTATTTTTTTAAGTTCTTTAAAGTATGGCAATGGTGTTTTAATAGAGATTGCATTATATCCTTTGATTGATATGGGTAATATGGACATGTTAACAATGTTGATTCTGCACAGCCATGAGCATGGTATGATTTTTAATTTGTTAACATCTTCATGTATTTCTTTTCTCAGAGTTTCATAGTTACCTTCATAGAGATCTTTTACGTCCTTTGTTAGGTAAATTCCCAGATATTTCATCTTCTTTGGCACTACTGTAAAAGGAATAGAGTCCTTGACTATATTTTCAGCTTGACTATTGTTGGCATACATAAAAGCTACTGATTTTTAAGTATTAATTTTGTATCCTGAGACACTGCTGTATCCTTGATCACTTCTAAGAGTTTTGAAGTTGAATCCCTGGGATTTTACATGTATGGAATCATATCATCAAAGAAGAGTTAGAGTTTAATCTCCTCTGACCCTATTTGTATACCCTTGCTAGCCTTCTCTTGCCTGATTGTGATGGCTAAGACTTCCATTAATATGTTGAATAGCAGTGGAGACAGTGGGCATCCTTGCCTCATTACTCATCTGAGTGGATTTTTTTTTTCAATTTTACACCATTCAATATGATATTGGCTGTGGGTTTGCTTTAGATGGCCTCTATCAGTTTAAGAAATGTCCCTTCTATGCCTATTAAGTGTTCTGATCATGAAAGGATGCTGGATATTATCGAAGGCTTTTTCTGCATCAATTGAGAGAATCAATGGTCTTTGTTTTTTATTTATTGATGTGATGTAGTATATTTATAGATTATGTTGAACTAACCCTGTAGCCCTGGAATAAAACTAACTTGATCATGGTGTATAATGTTTTATATGTGTTGTTGAATTCTATTTGCTAAGATCTTATTGAATATTTTTGCATTAATATTAATTAATGACATTGGTCTATAATTTTCTTCCTTTATTGGATCCTTTCCTGGTTTGGGGATCAGGGTGATATTTGCTGCATAGAATATGATGGGAAGTATTCCTTTGTTTTCTATGCTTTGGAAAAGGTTGTATACTATAGGTACTAGTTCCTTTTGAAAGTTTTGATACAATTCAGATGTTAAGTTATCTGGTCCCAGATTTTTCCTTTTTGAGAGATTTCTTATGGTTGATGCTATTTCAGTGATTGACATAGGTCTATTCAAGATTTCTAATTCTTTCTGGTTGAGTCTAGGAAGGTGGCGTGCTTCCAGGTATCGGTCAATTTCCCTCAGATTATCATATTTCTAGGAATAAAGATTTTTGTAGTAATCATTGAGGATTTTTTGAATTTCTGAGGTGTCCATTGATATTTCTCCTTTATTGTTTCTGATGGATGATATTAGAGATTTTATTATTCTATTTCTGGTTAGGTTGGCCAAAGGTTTATCAATTTTGTTAATATTTTTAAAAAAAACTTTTTGTTTCATTCTTTTGCTTTCAATTTCATTTAATTCTGCCCTAATTTTTGTTATTTCTTATCTTCTGCTGGGTTTGGGGTTGGAATGTTCTTCCTTTTACAGTTGCTTGAGGCAATCCATTAAGTTGTTTGCTTCCTCTCTGCTTTCTTGATGAAGGCTTCCAATGCTATAAATTTCCCTCTTAGGATTGCCTTTTCAGTATCCCACAGGTTTGGATAATTTGTGTCTCCATTATCATTTTTTCCAAAAATTTGGTAATTCCCTTCTTAATCTCATCCTTGACCCAGCTATTATTCAGCCTAATATTATTTACTTTCCACGACTTGGTTTGAGTGTGAATATTCCTGATGCTATTGAGTTCAACTTTTATTCCATTATGGTCTGAGAACATACAAGGAATAATTTCTATTTTTTAAGTTTGCTGAGGTTAGACTTGTGTCCTAGGACATTATCTATTTTGAAGGATTATCCATAGACTGATGAGAAGAATGTATATTCAGTTTAATTAGGATGCAATGTTCTGTAGAAGTCTGTAAAGTCCATTTGTTGTAGGGTCAGGTTTAATTCTAATATTTCCTTGTTTAGTTTCTTCTTGTAGGATCTATCCAAAGCTGTCAATAGGGTGTTCAAATCTCCAACTATTATAGTGCAGGAAGATATCAAGTTGTTCATATCCATTAGGGTTTGCTGTATAAATTGAGGAACATTCTGGTAGGGTGCATAAATGTTAATTATTGAAATCTCTTCATGTTGCGTGTTTCCCTGGACAATTTTGTAGTGACCATCCTTATCTTTCTTTGTCTTTGTTGGTTTAAAGCCAATTGTATCTGAAACTAAAATTGCCACCCCTGCTTTTTACTGCTTTCCATTTGCCTGTATTATAGAACTCCATCCCTTCACCCTGAGTCTATTTTTAATTCTGGTATATAGCAGATACCCAGTCTGAGTTTATGTATTCAGTCAGCCAGCCTGTGCCTCTTTAGAGGACAATTTAAATCATTCACATTAATTGAGAGAATTGATAAGCCTTGTTGTGTTCCAAACACAACAAGGCTTATCAATTCTCTCAATTAATGTGAATGATTTAAATTGTCCTCTAAAGAGGATCACACCTGTGGTGCATATTACAGGGGTATTTGCGAAACTTGGTAAATGTAGAATGTAAATGTTTTGGCACAGTAACTGAGATAATGCCGGAAAGGCTATGTTAACCACTGTGATAAAAATGTGTCAAATGGTTTATGAAGTGAGTGTATGATGCCCCATAATCATATCATTGTATACAGTTATGATTTAATAAAAAAAAATAAAAATAAAAATAAAAAAAAAAGATACTCAGATGTACAGTGGATATTTTTAATCCTTTCACCATTGTGGAAGTTGGGTTTTGTTCAAAAATTTCTGGGTGAGTTTACTTTGGAGGTAGAGCATTGCACTAGTCATTGTGAAGGATGAGTCTGAGAATATCCTGGCAAGCTGGTTTAGTTATAGCAAATTTCCTCAGCATGTCTGTGTCATTAAAGTATTTGATTTCTCCATCACAAATGAAACTCAGTTTATCTGGATACAGGATCCTGGGCTGGAAGTTGCTTTGTTTTAGGAGATTGAAGGTTGATGACCATCCTCTTCTGGCTTGAAATGTTTCAGCTGAGAAAGATAAAGTCATTGTCTTATTTCTCCCTTTGTAGGTGGATGTTTTTCTTACCACTGGCTGCTTGCAGAATTTTCTCCTTCATATGTTAACTTTGGCAATGTTAATCACAATGTGACTAGGAGATACTTTATTTGGATTGAGTCTTTCTGGGGTTCTGAAACTGTCTACTATCTGAACTTCTGTATCTCTTGCAATGCTTGGTAAATGCTCCTCCAAGATCTCTTGGAGCAGAGCACCTGTACATTAGGACCATCCTCTTCTTCATCGGGAATTCTTATAAGATGAATATTTGAATTTTTGGATTGATCTCACAACTCTCTGAGGGAATGATCAGTTTTTACTCTCCATTTATCTGCCTCTTTGAGCATTTGGAAACATTCAAAAGCTTTGTCTTTGGCTTCAGCGATCCTTTCTTCTGCCTGGTAAACTCTATTACTGAGGGATTTTACTGCATTTTGGAGCTCCTCAACTACCTTTTTAGTTTCCTTGAGCTCTGCAATCTCTTTTCTCATTATGTCCATATCTTTGGTGACTTGGGCTTTGAATTCATTAATTTCTTGAGAGAATCTTTGGAATTCAATTTCTATCTTTTCTTCCATTGTATCTATCTTATTTACCATCCATATTCTGAATTCAACATTGCTGCCATTTGTCAATGCATGGCATCTTCCATTGTATCTCATTTGTCATTTCTTGGGGGTGGGGGATTGATCTACTCTGCTTATTCACGTTGCCAGAGTTCTTCTTTTGGATCCACACCATGTTTATTTTCCACTGTTTGGTTATTGGAACTAGAAGGGTGAGATTGAATAGGGGTTTCCAGGTACTAGAGATAGCCTCTTACCAAATCGCTAGACTTTGTAATTGTGGCTTATCTTCTACAACCTTACAAAGTTCCCTTTCAGAGTTTTGGATGGAGACTCTGAGGACCTACTTGGTGAGATAGTGTAAGCCAGCTCTGTTTTGATATCAGCCAACCTCCACACTATTCTAAGAAGCCACGGTATTAGGTTTAAATCTCGGCTGTGAAGAGGTACAAACAGCTGACATGCACAGCCTCTGCCTGTCAGTTCTTTTCCGCTACAGAACTTTGTAGGTCAACCTCAGAATGTCTCCAAGTGGACAGTCCCAGATGCAAGTTCCAATTAAATTGTATCAGGCAGTGCAAACCCTGCTCAACAAAGAGGGAGTCAAGGGTCTCCAACAGCACAATTAGAGCCAGGGATCAACACCCCCACCTGCCAGATTCAGGCACACTGTCATCTGCTTCTCTGCTCAGAGGCCCAGTTGGAGCCAGAGGTCATGCCCCCACCCACCAGTCTCAGTCCACATACAACAAGCCTCTGCTTGCCAGACCAGTTGGAGTCAGGGAACCATGCCCCCACCTGCCAGTCTCATTCCACTGCCTGGAAAGCCTTTCTTCACAGGTTTTTGGAATCAAGGCACCACACCCTGCCTGCAGGTCTCAGTCCTCGCCTGTAAGCCTCTGCTCACCACCCCACTGGAGACATGGGCCCACACCCTAGCCCTCAGGTCTTGGTTCACACCCAGGATGCCTCTTCTTGAGGATTTATTAGAGTCAGGAGACCTTACCCTTGCTCTCAATCTCAGTTCATGCCTGGTAATCCTCTGCTTGCAGGCCCAGCAGGGGCTGGGGACCAGTCCTGCCCACTGAACTCAGTCGACACTGGGCACCCAATCTTCCACTGTGGGTGCTGTCAGAGCTGGGAATTCTGCATCTTGTCCCACCAGATTCAGCCCAAACTGAGGGTGAACACCACCACTGGCTGGGCAGTCATAACTAGGGAACACTTCTTCCCTGTGAGCATCCTTTTCTTCCCACACCCTCTTTCTTCCCCATTAGTCATAGATTATGTCCTGATGTTTGGTGGTCCACACTATATCCAAATCTCTCAGGAAAAGACAAAACAGTCTGTGTTCTGTAGGGGGCAGAACTTTGAACCAACAAGCAAGGGGAGAAGGGTGTAATGGGAGTTTGGACTTGTGGGGAAAAATATCATTTCAATTTTATGCCTGGTGGGGTGGTGTCTACGTTCGTAAGTGGGACCTCCCTGGAGAAAGAGACCTGGTGTTTAGTGGCTCTCTCTAGCAAGAACAAATTTTGTTCCTTCCTCACTCACACATAGCCTGTGGTGGGCTTCCTGCTTGGGGAGGGGACTCCCATCATCTAGTCAATAGGCTTTATAACTGTAATTTGTTTACTTGAATGCTCATCCTTGGAGTTACAGCCTGCCTAACTTCTTCCTTGGCTCAGCTCCCCACCTTTGGCTTTATAGAGTCAGAGTCTGACCAGTTTTTCTCCCAATGGTCGTGAGCCTCTGCTGAGGGTTGCTATCAGTCCACCATCTTCCCAGAATCCCCATAAATGGCTTTCATATAAAATTGTCGTTGTTAACAAGGAATGATAGTTTTCTGAGAGAGTTGTGGGGATCTAAATACAAAAGAATCAATGGAATCTAAACAATGGAATGTATGTAAAGAGGTGGTTAAGTGAGGCCTATGAAAACACAAATTAATGGGTAGAAACCATTCACTTGGTCCTAGTGCATGTAATTTGGAAGTAGGGCCACCCTACTGTTAGCAGGATGGGGAAATTTCCATGACACTACTCTACTAGACAGAGTTTGGAAGGGAAGGTAATATCCTATTGAGTATCAGTGGGGGATAAAGACAAAATAGAGGTAGGTTACACATTTTTTTCTCTTAGTCTCTGGGCCTGGGAGTGGAGCAAGGCAACTACCGCCCAGCAACACAGAAATTTTGAAAAGATAGTGGAAATTAACAGGCTTGGGCACAGCCCCAGGAGTCAGGTCATTATCTGTGGGGTTCAGGAACATATCTCCACCTGGTTACTTCTCAATTAGAAACCTTACAGCTCAGGATTCTGTATCCTACTAAACTAAGTTTAACTTTTGACGAAGAACTAAAATATTTTACTGATATGAAAATTCTCATGAAATTTGGCACAACAAGAAAAGCTCTACTGGAAATACCCAGAACCATTCTTCATACTGACCAGCATGATGGTCCATCATGCAAGTAAACACAACCAGAAATTAAAGAAAAAAGCCTTGCTTCAACAATGGTGTAAGGGATAAAACTAAATAACAGACTTCCACAAAACAAAGTGAATATAACTCTGCCATACATACCACTTCTTTCAGTAAATTTGAATGGCTTGAATTTCCCACTTAAGACGCACAGCCTGGCTGACTGGATACACACACCCCTAGTATTTGATGTCTCCAAGAAACACATCTGACGTCTAAGAAGAAAACAAGACTGAGGTTGAGAAAATGGAAAACCATATACTAGGAAAATAGAAATCAGAGAAAAGTAGGGGTTGCAATTTTACTTGCAGATACATTTGGATTTAAACCCAGAAAAATAACAAAATACAAAGATAGACATTATATACTGTTGAAGGAGCCTATAAAACATAAAAATATTTTTCTGCTTGACATCTATTCACCCAAGCTAAATACTGCTAGATATATTAAAAGGAACCCTAAATGACCTAAACAATATGATATCCTCCACTTCCATAATAGCAGGAGATATCAACACCCCTCTGACAGTAATGGACAGATCTTCCAAGCAGAAATTAAACACATAAGTAATGGACTTAAACACAACCATAGAACAAATGGACTTGACAGACGTATACAGAACATTTCATCCTAATAAAACTGAGTTCACATTCTTCTCATCAGCCCATGCATCATCCTACAAAATGGATCATATCTTAGGGCATTAATCTAACCTCAATAAACCTAAAAAATAGGAATTGTACCTTGAATTTTCTTGGACCATCACAGAATAAAAGTAGAACTCAACAAAAACAGAAATCTTCATAACCACATAAAGTACTGGAAACTAAACAACCTTATGTTGAATGACAATTGGGTTAAGGAGAAAATAATTAATAGTTCTTAAACAAAAGATAATGAAACCACAAGCTATCAAAACCTGTAGGATACTGAAAAGGCAGTGGTAAGAGGGAAATTTATACCTTTAGATGCCTTTTTCCAGAAAACAGAAAGAGAACAAGTCAACAACCTGATGAAACATATTAAACAGCTGGAAAAAGAAGAATAATTTAACCTCAAACATAACAGAATAAAAGAAATTAACAAAATCAGAGTAGAACTAAATTAAATAACTAGCACAAGAATCATTCAGAAGATCAGTGAAATAGATGTTTTTTTGAAAACGTTAACATAATCAATAAACCCTTGGCCAGACTATAAACATAAAAGTTAAATCTGTAATAACTTCAATCAGAAACAAAAAAAAGTGAGAAAAAACAACAAATACCACAAAATTACAAAAGATCCTTGACGATTAGTACAAAAATTCTATGCCCAGGAATGTGAAAATGTAGAGGAAAAGAGCCAATACTTGGAATCACACTACCTTCCTAAACTCAACAAGAAAGAATTTGAAATTTAGAATAGACCAATATAAATCAGTGAAATTGCATAAACTATACAGAATCTTCCAAAAAATAAAATCCCTGGACCAGATGGTTTCACACCACAATTATACAAACCCTCAAAGAGAAACTAGTTCCTATATTGCACAACCTATTCCAAAACATGAAAGGAAGGAATCCTCCCCAATGTGTCCTACAAAGTAAATATCACCCTGATTCCAATACCAGGATAGGACCCAGCAAAAAAGAAAAACTATGGAGCAATATCATTAATGAATATCAATGTAAAAATATTCAATAAGATCTTAGCAAACAGAATATAGCTGCATATTAAAAAATGTACATCATGATCAAATGTGTTTTATCCCAGGGACTCCAGGTTGGTTCACCATATGTAAATCCATAAATGTAATTCATCACCAAAATAAAATCCAAAGCAAAGACCATAAGATTCTCTCGATAGATGCAGAAAAAGATTTTAAAAATATTTGGCATAGTTTTCTAACAAGAACACTTAAGAAAGTAGGCGTAGATAGCACATTTATTAAACAGATAGAGGCCATTTACAACACATTCATAGCCAATATAATATTGAATGGAGTAAAACTGAAAGCATATCCACTTAGAACTAAAAGTGGACAAGGATGCCCACTATCACCACCACTATTCAATTGAGTGCTGAAGTACTAGTTAATGAAATCAAGAAAGAGAAGAAATAGGGACAGAGGTCAAAATCTCACTCTTTGCAGATAACATAATCTTATAAACCATCTGATCCAGGGATTTTGTTCTTTTTTTTTTTTGAAGATTTTTTATAGTTTATGCAAATACACAAATATATTAAGATCTCAGGATATAAAATCAATCTCCACAAATCAACAAATCAGTAGCCTCAATATGTGCCAATAGCAATCTAGCTGAGAATCAAATAAAAGATACAATACCCTTCACAGTAGCTTAAGATAAAATAAAATACCTGGGAATATATCTAACAAGGGACATAAAAGAGATCTATAAAGATAATTAGGAATCCATGAGGGGAATTAAAAAAAAAAAAACAGCAAAGACATTAACAAATGGAAGAAAATACCATGCTTGTGGCTGGAAAAAATCAACATTGCTATAATGGCCATAATAACAAAAACGATTTACAGGTTTAATGCAATCCTCTTCAAAACATGTCATACTTTGTAGAACTTGAAATAATAGTACTTCATTTTATATGTAACAACTAAAAACCCCATATATCCAAAACAATTTTTAAAAATAAAAACAAACTGAGAGGTATCACATTATCAGACATCATGTTATACTGTGAGTCTATAGTGGTCAAAACAGCGTGGTACTGGCACAAAAATAGAGATATAGATCTATGGAACAGAATATGGACATAATACAGAACAGAATAGTTTCTTAGAGAAGACTGACATAGGACTTGCACTTCTCACCCCTGACAAAAATTGACTCTTTCTGTAGAAGAGATTTAAATTTAAGATGTAAAACAATAAAAATCCTAGAAGAAAGTGTGAGGAAAATCCAAAAGTTTTTATGAAGAAGACCCCTTGGCATTTGCAGCATACACTAAAAATAAATGGGACATGATCAAGCTAAAAAAAATTCTGTGCAGCTAAGTGTACTACAAATAGAGCCTTCAAAATGAGAGAAGACATTTTCATGCTATTAACCTGACAAAGGGCTGATAACTAGAATCTACAGAGGACTCTAATGAACAACAAAGGATCAAGCAATCCAATTTATAAGTGGGCAAGAGACTTGAAGAGAAACTTCTTTGAAGATGACAGATGAATGGAAAACAAACACATGAAAAAATGCTCATCATCACTAATTATCAGAGAAGTGAAGATCAAAACTTCTCTTTAGATATCACCTAACCCTATATTACAAATTCTGAAACTACAGATGCTGTTGTGGATGACTCGTGAAGGGAACACTTCTGCTCTGCTGTTGGGATTGCAAACTGATACAACCTCTATGGAGAGATGTATGGCAGAGTCTCAAAAAACTAAAAGTAGACCTACCATTTCATCCTGCAATCCCATTATTATGTATCTACACAAAAGGAAAACAGTCATTTTACCATAAAGACATTTGCACTAGAATGTTTATTGCAGTTTAATTGATAATTGTCAAAATGTGGGAGTAACCCAAGTGCTCATCAACCCATGAATGGGTTAACAAACT
Organism: Nycticebus coucang; assembly: GCF_027406575.1. NCBI lineage: Eukaryota > Metazoa > Chordata > Mammalia > Primates > Lorisidae > Nycticebus > Nycticebus coucang. The sequence continues at coordinate 73,601,840 of NC_069804.1, forward strand.
GTGGTATATGTATAACATAGGGTACTATTCAACCACAAGAAAAATGGAGACTACATCTTTTATGTTTACTTGGATGGAGCTGAAACACATTCTTCTTAGTAAAGTATCACAAGAATAGAAAAACAAGTATCCAGTGTATCCCATACTAATATGAAACCAATTTATAAGCAACTACACACACACATGAAAGTAAAACACAAGTATATTCCAGTTAGGGGAGAGTAGAGGAGGGAAAGGAGAAGGGAAAGGAGGGAGGAAGATTAGCAAGTTCTCACCTAATTTACACAATGTGAGGGTATTCAGCACACCCCCTGGGTGAAGGACTCAACTACAGCTTAAATTTTAACTCAGAAATGAAAACAATGTAATGTAAACATTTGTACCCTCATATTAATATGGAATTTAAAAAAGAGAAATCCTGAGAAATATTAGTACCATGGATAAAAAAAGTCATGTAATAAAGATTGTCATGGTATCCCTAAACTTGAAGTTGTCCATATTCACTGCAGCTTGAATACAGTTGCCATCACAGAGAACCAAGGACCTCTAATTTTTAACTTTTTTTGTATTTCCCTCCCTCTAGCTATTTTTCCAATGATAAGTTGTCTGTATCCCTCATTTCAACTAATTTAGAAGGTAAGATTGTCTCTGTGTCAGTGAGAAAACAGCAAGGGTACATGATTTAAGCACAAAAGTAAAAATGCCTGTCACAGTCCATGCCATATAAAAAGTGATGAATATGCAGGGTGATTCATTTTGTTTAATTGTTTTCTACAGTAAGCTAAAAGTTAGTGATACCCTATCCTCACCTAATGGTATTGATAACTCATTAGCCTCCCGTCTCATACTCTATTGCACTCATGCCCTATCATCCTTCAATAGATTCTTATTTAAGAAAGACCTTTCCTACTTAAGTCAGTTTCTAAGATGGCTTTCTTTCTAGACCCCTAGCCCAAACTCTACCTAAATCTGGCTTTTCAATGCCTTTTCTCCAGTGCTGTATTCAGGTGGTGCTTAAAGTAACTACTTCTTTAACTGTACCTTTTTCCTATACTGAAGCCTGTCCTAAATCCTTCTTTCTTACATTTTTAAAATAGATTCACAACTTTCTGTTATTTACCAGACTCTCTGCCTTTTCTGGAGTTTCCCTGTTTGTGTCAATTGCCTTCTAACCTGTTGTTAAAACAAGTTATGCCTACTTCATCCCATTTAAATTAAACCACATGATAAAAATTTGTATATATATGTTTTGAGGCAGAATTTCACACTGTTGCTCTAAGTAGAGTATTGGGGAATTATAGCTCACAGCAACCTCAAACCCTTGGGCTTGAGAATCGTCTTGCCTCAGCCTCCAGAGTAGCTGGGACTACAAGCACCCACCACCACACCCATATAATTTTTCTGTGTTTAGTAGAGATGGGGTCTCACTCTTTCTTGGGCTGGTCTTGAACTCCTGAGCTCAAGCAATCCACCCACCTTAGCCTTCCAGAGTGCTAGAATTGTAGGCATGAGTCATTGTACCATGCCTTACAAAGTTGTATTGAAAAGAGTGAACTATGATTTGTGTAAATTCTGTGTGTAGGCACGTGTGTGCATATAAGAGAAGGTGTTAAGATCACAATAATAACAAAAATGCACTTGCTTAATCAGCCTCTAGTCTAGAGCCTCTAATCTACCGTCTCTAGTCTAGAGCTTGTCAAATTTCTCCTGTGAAAATTCAGATAATAAATACTTTGAACTATAAGGGTGGCACAGTTTCTGTTGCAAGTACTCAGCTCTGTTACTATGTTCCAATAACACTTTATTTGCAAAACTTTGAACTCAGAGGTCAGAGTTTGCTGAGTCCTCCAAAATATTTTCCATATACTTGGATGTAATAATAATGATTATGGTAATTATGATGGCGATGGTAATGGTGATGGTGATAATGATGATAAATATATTTTATTGAGTATTTACTCTGTGGTGGGCCTTGTACTAAGCATTTTGTATGCATATGTCATCTTATGAAGTAGACTCCATTTTCAGTCATATATTACAAATGAAGATACTAAGGCACAGAAAGGTTACGTTAGAAGTGGAATGAGAATTGAGTTTCACGCCTAGCTCTGAACTTGTAAAAGTCATGAAAATCTTTGAGTCTTGGATTATTTTGTCTATAAAATAGCAATAGAAAAGTGCCTACCTTGTTTCACCCACAAAAGGACTATGATAAAAGTATAAAAAATGCTTTGCTCAAAGTACTATTGAAGCATAAGTTATAATTATTGTTATTGTTATTTATACTTTTTCTCATTCCAAAAAGGAAGAGATGAGATATTATTGGTATATTGACTCTTACCCTAATGGGTACACATTATTCACTATTCTCTAAACAGAAATGGTTACTCATAGAAGGCAAGTGGCTATTTGAAAGACCGACTCTGTCTTCCTTTTGGATGAGTTGACATAATTTGTGGTGTGTCTGTGACTCATCCTGAGAAAATAAGAGTTCAATAAAATGTGAATATTTGAACAAAAGTACAATGGACACATTCAACTCAACTTATCCAAAAGCAATCTTAGTATATTCCTCCAAAACCAGCTCCTAGTTCACAATTTCAGCTAATAGCATAATCATTCTCCTAGCAACCCAGTCCAGACGTTTGTGTGTCTTCAGTTTTTATCCTCCCGTCCAAACAACTTCCAAGTTTTACCATTTCTTTCCCAGGCCTTCATCATCCCTCCCCCCCAGACAGACCATTGCCATCATCTACTAACTCATCTTCTGCTCTCCACTGCAATCTAGACTTCTTGCTTCTTCCAGAATTAACTTAGAGAAACCTGGTTTAGACCATGTCTCTCTTTTGCTCAGAAACCTTCAATATCTGTGGCACACTGTTCAGAATTTGGCCTACGCACCTTTCTTATTTAATTTATACCACTTCCCTTTCTGAACTCCTCTTCACATGCCAAGACTCAGTTAAAGTTCAGTTCCTTTTGTAATGCTTTTTTAAAGCCCCAAACTCACCTAAGGGTAGTGATAACTCATTTTGGAATGCAGCATATGTACTAAAATTAAGTACATGCAAGCCTATTTCCTCTACTGGAGTGTTAACTCCTCAAGATCTCTGTAGTACACACAACAATTGCCCCCAAATATATCTTTGTCCTCATCCCAAATACCTGTGAACATGACACTTTATGTGATAAAAGGACTTTTCAGATGTGGTTAAGAACTTTGAGATGAAGAGATCATGCTGGATAACTGGATAATCCAAGTGGGCCCAATGTAATCACATGGGTCCTTATAAGTGGACAACTTTTATAAACTGCAGAGAACCAAAGAGATAGTGGTGTAACACTGCTGCTGACTTTGAAGATGGGGGAAGGAGGCCACAAGTAAATGTATGTGAGAAGCCTCTAGAAAATGGAAAAGGCAAGAAAATAGACTCATCCCCAGAGAAATCAAAAAGGAACAAAGTCTTCCGAATGCCTTGACTTTAACCTAATAATGCTCATGTTAAATTTCTGACCACATAAGTGTAGGAGAATAAATTTGTGTTGTTGTGAGTCACTGAGTTTGTGGCAATTTGTTATAACAATGACAGAAAACTAACACAGGCTATAACCTCAGCTAAGTCCTGAGTACCTCATTTAGTGTTTTGCCTTAGGAACTCATTGAATACTTTGGGAACTAACTGAGAAGGGCACGTACAAAACATTTCACCACATGTAATATAGGCTATTGAGTATGAAATGTCCAGTTCCCTTAAGAACAAAGTTTGATAGCTGATATTTCTGACATTTTACTTTGAAACTTCTTATTTTATTTTCATTGTGAAGATACACCATCATTCTTTCAAATGAACATTTTGGCTTGTGGTTATATTTCAAAACTTTTTCAGAACAATTTTTGTGAAACCATGAATAAATAAATGTGTTATTTTTAAATGTGAGCTCTGTTATGAAAGCAATGCAGTGCAGATACTTCAAAATATCAATAAAGTGTTTGGGAAGGATGTAGCTAATGAACAGTATGCAAATTATTTCTGAAGTCTGTTCTGATGATTTTAATATTGAAAATGAGCCACATGAATGACTTAAGATCAAGGTGAATAATGATGAGCTGAAAACTGTAGTGGAAGCTTATCTATATGTGGTGTAAATTAGCAAGTAGTGTTGACATTACTATTCCAATGATATTTGACTATTTGATACAGATCATCCAGGTCAAAAAGCTGAATAGATCACTTACTCATGAATTAAATGATCATCAGAAGAGGAATCATCTCAAAGCTTGCCTTTCTCTGCTGTCACGACATAAAATAGTACCATTTCTACACCTCATTGTTGCATGTGATGAAAACTGGATTCTTCTTGACAATTGCAAGCATTCAGCCAAATGTTTGGATAAAGCTGAAGTGCCTAAACACAGTACAAAACCAAATACTCATAAAAGAAAGCTAATGCTGTTTGTATGGTGGTCCAGCCCTAGTATTATCAACTACAGCTTCATGAAACCCAATCAATTGAATACAGTTGATGTCTATTGCAACCAATTGGACAAAATAACGATGACGTTTGTGATAAATCAACCAAGATAGGTCAATAGAGACAGGGCAATCCTCTTGCAAGACAATGCTTGACCACATGCCACACAAACAACCCTACTCAAACTACAGAAGCTGGACTTTGGAACTGTCTGTCATCCACCATATTCACCAGACATTTACCAACTGAATAACACTTCTTACAAGGAAAAGTATTCAATTATCAATAAGCTCTGTGAAATTCCTTTTGCAATTTCATTTCCACTTGTTCTCTCTTCTTTGCTGCTGACATAAACAAGCTGTGGTTAAGATGGCAAAACTGTGTTGATAGGCACATACTTTCATTAATTGTAGTGTGTCTTGATTTAGATATAATAAAATAAACTTTTTATTCAAAATCTAACATTCCATATCTAATAACTGATAATAATATATGATTCTCCTGCCTGCCCAAGCCATTCTTTTTTCTTTTACCATGCCATATTATGAGTAAGTTATTTGTTTTTTGTTCCCAAAACTTAGCCTACCCTACTGGTTACTAGGCCTGCCACTAGACTTCATTTTTTCAGTTTCTTTTCTTCTCTTCTCTCTCTTTCTCTCTCTCTCTCTCCTTTCTTTCTTTCTTCCTTCCTTTCTTTCTTTTTTTTTTTTTTTTTTTTTTTTTTTTGGCCAGAGCCAGGATTGAACTCGCCACTACTGATATATGGAGCCAACACCATACTCCTCTGACACACAAGCACTGCCCTAGACTTAATTTAAAAAAAAAAATGACAGTTAATAAGGAAATTCGTATATTTCCATGTCATTTTTTTTTTGTATTTTAATGCAACTTTTTTTTTTAATCTGAGACTTTACAAATATTGTTCTAGAAAAGGGCAGGAGGAATTCAGGGAACAAATCTTAAGACTGCTCAGATTAGAGGGCGCCTAGGGCTCCCTTCAAAATTGAGATCTTAATATTCTGGGAAGCTCAAATGGCTGATGTAAAAATAAATTATGGCTGGATGTATGAATTGTTGCTACTTAAGGTTAAGAGACTTGAGAAAGCCTTTGAGGAACAAAGATATTGTATGAAATTTGAGGACAAGGCAAATTAATTCTAGATTCCTCTTTGAGCATGAAGAAAGCTACAGAGGCAGCTAAGATAGTTTAATAAAAGAGTCTCAAAATGGCAGCTTCTTTGAAATCAACATTTCATGAGAGTTGGGAATTTAGAAAAATCAGTCTATGATTTAAATATAAAATAATATATTTTAATCATGGAAGGAGAAAGATTCAAACAAAACAGAGAAATAGCACAACCAAATGCACTCAGGAAGACTTTAGAATAGAGGTAGTCTGATTATTACCTAAAGTAACATGTGCAATTGGAACAGTACCACAATGCTTCACTCATTAACCTACACATCATTCAGAGCAATACTAAAATAGGGAAGAAAGTCATTTTTATTTCTGCCCCATTTTATAGTTTGAGGAAACTTATATCTAAATTAAATAACTTTTCCAAGGTCAAATAAGTTATAAGTGGTTGAACTGGGATATAAATTCAGGTTTTGTTAACTATGGAGATAAAGCTATTAACTACAACACTATACTGCATATTAAGGTGTAAAATTAAAATCAAGGTTATCTTTTACTACATGTGAATCCTTTGGCAAGTCAAAACCTCCTCTGTAAAATGGAAACAATAACACCAGTTTTGAAAGGCTAAGAGGAATAGATATGGTGAATATAAGCTGTTGAGCATATTAACTTGAGAGTAACCTTAATTTTTCCTAAAACATATGTGTGTGTGTGTGTGTGTGTGTGCACACATGCAGCAGGGTGAAAGAGTGGTTGGTAAGGATTAAACAGCATGCTGTAGAAAGTACCTATCACTGAGCCTGACCAGCAAGCTATTTTCTTCTTCATTAAACCCTTAGTACATAGGACTAGAAACTATACATATATAGGAAATAAACAATTTTTTTGAAAGAATTAATTAAAGAATGTGGCTGAATAGGATCATAATGTCCAACTACAGATAGCATATGTTTTTTCCATGGAGAGCAACTAGAAGAGTAAGCAGATTCTCATATTTTGAACAGAACATCTAACAGAGGACCTTAGAGAAGAAATGAGAACCACCAAAAATGGGTAAGGAGAGGGTTCAAGGAAACTTGCCTAGCTGAGGACTGGTTAATAGCTGAGAGAAGCTCTTGGACATGGGAAAACACTTGCTGAGATAAACATTTATAATTTTGGCTACAAGAGAACATCAAGATCCATGCAAGTCTTGGGCCTAACATACAGAGCTGCTTGAAAATAGCACAGAGATGTTGTTTCATAAAGGGAGCTCATACAGAATCCCACAGGTATCTGAGCCTAGAGAAACTTGAGCCAGAAGCCATTTTGAGAGCCTAGATAGTTGGAAAATGTAGGTGCACCTGCAGCCACTTTTTTTTTTTTTTTTTTTAGGAAGTGTAGTGGAGCCCAGCCACTCCTATGCACCCCTCGGAAGGGCCCTCACTGCTCTGCTGTGGGCTACTGTTGATACTGAAATGTAACTGTATGGCATTTTCCAACTCCTTTGGTGGGTCCCCTGCCTTTCTAGTTGCAGGAACGAGGTGCCATTTTGAAGGTTTGATACTGCTGTCATGTTGAGTTTGGGCTGGATGTGACTTTTGCCCTCACCTGGTGGAGAGAAGGGTAGGAAAACCAGGCTTTCCAGCACACATCTGAGTTACTGTTCACCATCTTGAAGCCAGCTGCAGTGAGATTCAGTCTTGAGGAGACTTCACTCACCACAGTTTCTTCCAGAGCAGTTCCCTGCCTGGCAAAGGACCCACCTTCTCTCATTATAGGATCAGGATGCCATTTTGACAGTTTGAAGCTAGGGAGTGCTCTGCTCTTAGGCTGAATTCAGGCTGATACACCTTCAGCCCCACCCAACTGAGGAGAAACAGGGAGGTCAAACTTCCTTACCTACTTCTTGGACAATTACTACTGCCCTGTTACAAGCTGCAGTGAGACTGAGACATGAGTGGATGTCCCTTCACCCAGCATCATGTCCAAGCTATTTGCCTGGGAGAAGCCTCATACTTACTGGTCAAAAGGCCATAGAACCATTTTTGGGAGTTTAAAGCTGGGTAGTGTCCTGCCCTTGGGCTGAGTTTGAGCTGATGAACCTTCAGCTCCCAACCCCAACTGAGGAGGAATAGGGAAGCCCAAGCTCTTCTACACACACCTATGATAATCACCCTGCTATGGTGAAATGAAAGTGTACAGTCATCTCAAAAATTTCCTGCCCTTGCTTCTTGCCTACAAGGGGCCCTGCCCAAAGCCAGCCCCATTTTGAGGCTCTAATCATGGACTTTGCCCTGCCTTTGGGCTGAGTTCAAGGCAATTTATATGCAGCCACTACTAAGCCAGGAAGGGACTGAAAAAACATAGGTCTCCTAAGAACACTTAGAACAATAATCACCATCCTGATACAGGAGGCTGCAGTATTGGGAACTAATCTCCCCAATCCATTACAGCTACCAATAATGCTAACAGAGACAACATGAGTTCTAGTGGGTGGCTCATCAATCCTACTAACACCTCCCACATCACACCAGATATGGGGCCTGAGAACCCACCCACACATTCAGCCTCTTTTCTAACCACTATTTTATGAGCAAGTCATGTGAAGACACAAGAATTAACCTCCTAGGAAACACTAACAACTCTGCCAGAATAAGTTTTTCAGAGGCCTCGAATCAGGCATACTCAGTTCACTGGTTCCACCACTGGAGTCCAAAGACTGGATTTGCTTCTGTTCGAATCCTCAGCAAAACTTCACCACAGCCTCAATTAGTAGTTGTTCCCTAAACCACCAAGGAAATCAAAGAACCACTTGGCCTTTGCACTGCCTAAAAACAAAAAAGTCATAAAATACTACACTACTGCAAGTACCCAAAATTAAAGCCAAAGCGTGTTCTACTCAACCAATAGCACACACATACACACCCCTTCAGGAAAAGAAGTCTCCCCTTCAAAAGCAATTTCAAAAAATCAGAAGAAGTATTTTCTTTATAAGATACACAGAAGGACACAACAAACATGAAAAAGCAAATAAATATGACATCACCAAAATACATACAATTGTCCAGCCACAGATTCAAATAAAAAATTTTCATAATTCCTGATGAAGAATTCAAAATGTTGATTCTAAATAACTTTATTGAGATGAAGAAGAAATCTGAAAATTAATGCAACAAAATCAGGAAATCAAGTCAAGCTACAAATGAGAAATATATCAAGGAGATAGATATAATTTAAAAAATGAAATTGTAGAGCAGAAAAATTATTTGAAGGAAATATAAAACACAATCAAAATCTTCAAGAATAGTCTACACTATGGGAAAGGGTCAAGAGGCCAAACTAGAAGAAGTCAATACATGCTACTCCCAAGAAGAGGATCCAGAGTTGCAGGCCTTGTAAATCATCAGGGAACCAGCGGGTGACACTCAAAGTAAAGAAGAGGGGGACATGGAGATCCACTCACCCACACTGAAGATATTTGGGAACATGACCATAGGTGGATAAGGGACAAAAGAGCGAACACTAGGAGTCCACGTTCCCCCCATGGACATTGTGACTCAAGTTGTGAGTGGAAACCCTCCACCACCACATGTCTCCTAACTGATTAGGAATTGCTTGAAAACTGTAATAACATTAGAGTAGACAATAGGCTCAGCAGGGACTTGATGGCTTAAGTTCCTAGGTCACTGCAACTTCTGAGCTCCTAGGTCCAGAGCAACCAGTCTACAGAAGGATCACCTTTGCTGCAGCCACCTCCACATCACCCCAATCCAGGCCAGGGAGGCAGCAGGGAGAGCAGGTTCCCACATTCACCCTGTAATTAGGAGCTGGGCATCCCCCCACCAGGAAATTCAAATGGAATGGGCACAGATAACACCAGAGGAGACCCATAGGGACAGCCTTAGCAGGACCTACATGGGGAGGGAGCCCCAGCCATGCTCTGTCTGGTGGATTCATTAATGTAGCCCCACAGGCCATCCAATAGAACATGCCCCCTGACCCCATATGTTACCTGGCAAGCCAAACCCTTGTCTCTGTGTGCCATCTAGTGGACCATGTCCCTGAAACCCATGTGCCTCCTGTGTCTCAGCATGCCATCTGGAGGTCCACAACCCTACAGCACAAACTACAAGCCAGTGGACCATGCCCCTGTGGCACTATGTTTTCTGTCCAATACTCTGCCATGGACCTTCCCTGCTCCACCCCCTGCCATATGCTACCATTACAACTAGACAAGAACACCCCTAGACATTGCACCCACTACCATCATTGCCAAGAGACCTGGTCTCACACAATATCCAACTCTGTGGAGAGGGACTCAGCCCCCATTAGAAGGTTCCAATAGTGGCCTAGGGACCAGTCCACCATTCCACATGAAGATCCTCCAGGACTTGCATAAACTTAACACCCACAAGGGAACAGAACAATGCAGAACAGCTACATTACAGGATCTCAGGGCATTGGCCTCTTTCCTGGTGAATCAGTTACACAGAATAAGACACAAATGTGTCACTATGGACCTCTCCTCACAAAATAGGACAATTCCTGGCAATGGAGAACAGGTGTATTACAAACCTATCCGTCCTGAACTGAGGTGAAGAGTTTTCAGCAGAAAAGAAACCAACAAAAGAACTCTGGCAGTATGGAAAAACAAGCTAGTATGATATCCTCAAGGGATCACAGTTGACCTACAGAAATACTCCTCAACCATAAAGAGTGTTGTTAAAGATTAGAATTGAAATTCAGAATATGGATTGAAAATAAGATCCAAAATAGTTATAAGAAAGTTAAAACCAAAACACACACACAAAGAAAAGTAACTTAGAAATTAATGAAATATTCAATAAAGAGGTAACATAAGAAAATACATAACATAACAAACAAATAAAGAAGTCATTTATAGGATTTCAAAATACAGCAGAAAGTTTTTTAAAACAGACTAGAACAAACAGAAGAAATAATATCAGAGTTTGAAGACAAGGCTATGAATAAACCCAGTCAGCCAAAAATGTACAAGAAGAATAAAGAATGAACAATCACTCTGAGAAATATGGGATTATGTAAAGTGACCTAATATAAGAATAATAGGTATACCTGCAGGAGAAGAAGAAAAAAACAAAAAGCTTGTAAAACCTATTTCAGAAAATAATTGAGGAAAATTTTCCTAGTATCACTAGAGATTGAGATACCCAAATGCAAGATGGCCATTCAACATCTGAAAGATATATAGAAAATAGGGCATCGCCCAGGCACTTAATCATTATTCTAGCCAGAGTCAAAGAACAGGACAAAACTCTACAAGCTGCAAAATGAAAGCAACAACTATCAAAGGAAAGTCAAATAGTCTAACGGCAGACTTCTTAGCAGAGACCTTAAAATTAGGAAGGGATAGAGGGTCTCAATTTTACTCTTCTTAAACAGGATAACTTCAAGACAAGAATTTTGTATTCTGCAAACCTAAGCTTCATAAATGAATGCAAAACAAGGTTTCCCAAACAAGCAAACACTAAGAAAATTGGTCACCGCCAGACCTGCCTCATATGAAATGCTTAAAAGTGTTCTATATATGAAACAAAACAATTGATACTCACCAGACTAAAACCAACCAAAAGTTAAAGCTCACATCTCTTAAAAAAGAGCAGCACAAGAGGTAAAATAAAGGGATTGGGTATCATTCAACATTATGAACAAAACAATACCTCACATATTAATACTAACATTGAATGCAAAGAGTTTTAATGCTTCACTTAAATGATATAGATTGGAACTAGGTGCGATGTTTCTCTGCTATAATCCTACCACTTTGGGAGGCTGAGTTGGGAAGATAACTTGGGACCAGGAGTTTGAAATCACCTTAAGCAACATGGTGAGAATTCATCTCTACCCACAATATAAAAATTTGCTGGCTGTAGTGGTGTGTTCTTGTAGTCTCAGATACTCAAGATGCTAAGGCAGGAGGATCACTTGAGCCCAGGAGTTTGAGCTTGCAATGAGCTATGATCACACCTCTGCACACTATAGGCCAGGCAACATAATGAGACTCTGTCTTAAAAATAATAAATCTGATCTGTTTTTTAAAATTATCTTTTACTTTTATTTACAAATATCAGTTGTCTATTTTTTGAGACTTAAAAAAATAATAAGAAGTTAACTGATGACTCTATACTGAATCTCAGAGTCAAAGCATTCTATAATAGACATACTTTTATTTGACAATGTGAATGTTACTTTCTTTGCATTATTATTATTATTGCTTTATATTTCGATGCAGCAATTCTCTGATTTCTTTTCTGAATGTATTTATGTTTGTTCATTATTCATTAGGTTTTTGTTTCTAGTCCTTACTTAAACATTGTTACTGTTATTAAATTTTAAGCCTCTTTAACTTTGTGAAGGCAAAAAATGGAAACCTAATAAACACATGTATATGTAATTTTTTTAAATTAATAATAATAATAATGAAAAGATACTGAGTGGCTATAAAAGCTTACCCCAAATACATACTATGTCTAAGAAAGCCATCTAACTTGAAGTGATTCACATAGACACAATGTAAGGGGATGAAATAAATATTCTACAAAAATGGAAACAGAAAAGCAATAATATTCATTCTCATATCTGATAAAAGAGACCATTAAATCAACAATGTTTAAAAACAGACAAAGACAGTTATTACAATATAATAAAATAAGCAATTAAGAAAGAAGCTATAACAATTTTATATCTGTCTATCTGTATCTATCTATATTCTTAGATCTGGTACAATTTTTGTTATAAATCATCTGGACCAGATTAATAACAAAACATAGTACCAGATCTAAGCAAAGAAATGAACATCAGCAACATAATACCTGAGGACTGCAACCCTCTACCAACAAAAATGTATAGATTATCAAGACAGAAAATCAACAAAGAAACAGTTAACTAATGAGACTCTAGAACAAATTGACTTAACAGACATTTACAGAATATTATACCCATAAACTGCAGAATATACACTATTTTTTGAGAATATACACTCTTCTTATAAGCCCATGAAACATTTTCAAAGATAGTAATATATTAGGTCAAAAAACCTAATCTCAGGGAATTCAGAAAAATCAAAACCATTTCATCTGCTTTCTCAGACCACAGTAGAATAAAAGTCCACAGGGTACCTAGTCCAAGAGGAATTATAAATCTACACAAAGTCATGGAAATTAACCAACCTACTACTGAATTATACTTGGTTAAAGAATTAAATAAAAATGGAACTAAAATTATTTTAAAACTGAATGACAAAGATGATACAAGATTTAAAATCTATAAGATATGCTAAAAGCAATGTTAAGGGGGAAGTTCATAGGTTTAAATTGTTATATCAAAAAGACAGTATAATAATAAGTTAACAACCTAATGTTACATCTCGAAGAACTAAAAAAGAACAAACTAAACACAAAGCTACCAGAAAAAAACAAAATAGCAAAGCTCAGAGAAGAAGTAATTGACAGTCTTACATTACTTAGAAATAAAAACAAATCAGGAGGCATCACATTTCCAGACTTCAGGTTATACTACAAATCTATAGTGATCAAAATGGCATAGTACTAACACAAAAAATAGACATGTAGCTATATGGAACAGAATAGGTAACCTAGAGATGAACCCATTCTTATATCATCATTTGATCTTTGGTAAGCCTAACAAAAACATACGTTTGGGGAAACATTTCCTATTTATCAAACGGTGCTGGAAGAACTCCCTAGCAACCTAAAGAAGACTGAAACTGGACTCTCACCTTTCACCACTAACAAAAATTGATTCTTTCTGGATAAAAGATTTAAACTTAATATATGAAACTCTAAAAATACTAGAATTGAGTGCAGGGAAAATATTTGAAGATATTAGCATGGAAAAAATATTTCATAAGGAGGACCCCTCTGGCAATTGAAGCAACACCAAAAATATATTACTGTGATCTTATCAAACTAAAAAGCTTCTGCACAGCTGAGAGCCCAGTAAGTAAAGCAAACAGACAGCCCTCAGAATGGGAGAAGATTTTTGCAGGTTAGGCTTCTGACAAAGGTCTGATAACTAGACTCTCCAGAACTCAAATTAATAAATAAGAAAAGAATAAACAATCCTATTTCTTTGTCAGTAAGAGACTTGAACACAAATTTCTCTATGATGACAGGTAAATGGCAAACAAGCACATGAAAAAATGCTCATCATTTTTAATCATCAGAGAAATGCAAATCAAAATCACGTCAAGATATCACCTAAATCATATGTCTGAAGGCCTTGCGCCTGTCTTCTTCAGAGAAGTTTCTCTTCAAATCCCTTGCCCAGCCTGCGATGGGATCCCTTGTTTTTTTCTTGCTGATGCGTTTGAGTTCTCTGTGGATTCTGGTTATTAAACCTTTGTCAGAGATATACCCTGCAAATATCTTCTCCCATTCTGAGGGCTGTCTGCTTGCTCAAATGTTTTGGCACAGTAACTGAGATAACGCCAGAAAGGCTATGTTAACCACTGTGATAAAAATGTGTCAAATGGTTTATGAAGCAAGTGTATGATGCCCATGATCATATCAATGTATACAGTTATGATTTAATAAAAAAAAACAAGATATCACCTAAATCCAGTAAGATTAGCCTAAATTACAATATCCCCAAACTGCAGATGTTGGCGTGGATATAGAGTGAAGGGAAAACTTCTACACTGCTGATGGGATTGAAACCTAATACAGCCTTTTTTTATTTATTATTTTTTATTTGTTTATTTATTTTTTTTGAGACAGTCTCATTTGTCGCCCTCAGTAGAGTGTCATGGAATCACAGTTTACAGCAACTTCAAATTCTTGGGCTCAAGTGATTCTCTTGTCTCAGCCTCCCTAGTGGCTTGAAATACAGGTACCACCCCCCCCACACACACAATGCATAGCTATTTTTAGGAACTGGGTCTTACTCTGGCTCAGGCTGGTCTCCAACATGTGAGCTCAGGCAATCCACCCTCCTAGGCCTCCCGGAGTGCTAGGATTACAGTTGTGAGCCATCACGCCCTGCCCTAATACAGCCTTTTTGGAAATGTATGGAGAATTCTCAAGAAATTGAAGGTTGACCTACCATTTAATCCTGCAATATCATTACTAGATATCTACCCAGGTGAATAAAAATTATTTTACAACAAAGACATTTGCACCAGGATATTTATTGTGGTTCAGTTCATAATAGCCAAGTCGTGGAAGCAGCCTAAATGCCCATAAACCCATGAAAGATAAATAAATTGTGGTATATGTATAACATGGAATACTATGCAGCCATAAAAAAGATGAGGACTTTACATCTTTTATATTCACTTGGATAGAGCTGGAACATATTCTTCTTAGTAATGCATCTCAAGAATGGAAAAAAATATGTATCCAATGTATTCAATACTATTATGAAACCAATATATAAACACACTTTCATATTAATGATAAAACACAACCTAATCCAGAAAGAAATAGAGGAGAGGAGAGAGAAGAGAGGGGAGGGGGGAAAGTGAGTGGAGGGAGGGTATTTGGTGGGATGGAAGGGTACATTTCAAAACAACTAAGAATATATTATAAATGTCTTACCACACACACAAAAAAAATAACTAATTGAAATGGAAATCAAAAACACAATAGAAATGATCAACAAAATAAAATGTGGTTCTTTGAAAAGATAAACAAAATCCAAAATTGATAGACCACTAGGTATATCAAGCAAAAATAGAAGGTAAAGGACTCAAATAACCTCAATCAGAAGTGAAAAAAAGAGACATTACAACTGATGCCACAAAAATACAAAATATCATCTGTGATTAATATGAAAATCTCTACACAAACTAGAAAATCTAGAAGAAATGGATAAATTTTGGGAAACACATTACCACTACACCTTGAATCAGTGTATACAAATCAATAGTATTTCTGTATACTATTAATTGTCAAGTTGACAGCCAAATCAAAAATACAATATTATTTATAATAGCTGCAAAGAAAATAAAATACCCTAGAATGTACTTAACCAAGAAAGTGAAACATTTCTAAAAAAAGAACCACAAAACATTGATGAACGAAATCATAAATAACACAAACAAAAGGAGAAACATCCCATGCTGATGGATAGGAAGAATAAACATTATTAAAAGTTCTATACTGTCCAAAGTGACTTGTGATTCGAAGTGATTCAGTACCATAGTCATCAAATGGTCAACATAATTTCTTGCAGATATAGAAAAAAATAATCCTAACCTTTATATGGAAGGAAGAAAGCACCTGAATAGCAAAAGAAATCTTAAGAAAAAAGAACACATCCAGAGCTGACTTCAGTTTATACTAAAAGGCAGTAATAACTAAAACGGCAGGGTGTGGTAGAAAGGTAGACACAAAGGTCAATGGAACAGAGTAGAGACCCTATAATTGATCAGTATAGCTACAACTAACTCATATTCAACCACACAGACAAAAAATACACTGAAAAAAAGATGTTCTGTTCAATAAATGGTGCTAGGAAAACTGGATACCCATGATAGAAGAATGAAATTGGATCACTATCTCTCACCATATATAAAAATTAACTCAAGATGCATGAAATACCTAAATGTAATACCTGAAACCGTAAAAACTCTAAATGAAAATGTAAGAAAAACTCTTCTAGACATTGTCTGAAGCAAAGAATTTATGACCAAGCCCCCAAAAGAAATACAACAAAAACAAATGTATTAATAAATAAATGAAACACAAACTAAAAAGTTTCCACATAACAAATGAAATAATCAACAGAGTAAATAGACAACCTACAGAATGGGAGAAAATATTTGCAAAGAGTATATCTGCCATATGGCTAATATGCAGAACCTACAAAGAACTCAGGCAAATCAGCAAGAGAAAAATAAATATAACTCCATCAAAGGATGGGCAGAAAGAGGAGGCAGAGCATGATGGCTGAAGAGATAGACGTTTAGCTCAGCTATCCTGGAACAACAGGTGACAGTGAGTGGGCTACATAATTCCCAGCATGGAATATTGGTGTGGAGTGGCAGTTCAGGGTGTGCAGCAAAGTGGCAGAATGCTGGACTTGGAATGTAATCCAGAGCTGCGGAGACTGCCAAGGAAGTTTCTGTGCCACAGCTGCAGCTTGGAGGGGGCTGGCGGTGGCAACCCCGCCCTCTCACCAAGGAGGATTACAATTCCCAGTTCGTGTGAAAACTACGTGTTATGTGGAGAGATTGATGAAGTATAGACTCGCGAGCAGAATTTGGCAGCCAGAGTGGAGTGCTGCCTGGAGCAGCACCGCCATGGTTAGGCAGCAAGAGAGACACTCAGACGGGAAAGATCCCGATAAGAAGTGAACATTGTTTTGAAATTTGGGAAATGGTGGTCTCCACAGGCACCTCTCTGAGCTGGCCAGATGCAGCAATTTGAGTCTCACCTGCAGAGAGACTGCACCTGAAGCAGGCCCAGGATATTCCACACTTCATGGGAACTGTTGCAGGGAGAATTTGTGAAACCTGCCTGTGAACATTTTTTGAGATGGGTGGAATCAACAGTTTGGCTGGGTCTAAGTGCCAAGCCGGTAGCCAGGCAACCACCAAGAACAATATAACCGAGAATCAGGTATAAAACTGGGAACGACTCATGGAGCCACCTGGTGTCCAGAAAGTATACTGCAACATAGATATATTCCTACTAAAATTGATCCCTACAGCATACATATAGTCTTATGGTTTTATATATATGCTTATAAAAATAATATTTTTATTGTTGGTGCCTTTTTTCTTTTTTCCTTGCTCACTATTTTTGTTTTTTTTTTTTGCATTTTTTCCTTTTTTGT
Organism: Nycticebus coucang; assembly: GCF_027406575.1. Classification (NCBI taxonomy): domain Eukaryota; kingdom Metazoa; phylum Chordata; class Mammalia; order Primates; family Lorisidae; genus Nycticebus; species Nycticebus coucang. Next base: position 73,619,274 of record NC_069804.1, read on the forward strand.
TTCTTGTAGGAGTTATTAATTTTTTTAAATTATTATTATTATTTTTCTCTTTTCTTACAAGGTTTCTGAGAATACTTACATCTGGCTATTTGAGTTTTTGTTTTCTTTTGGGGGGGTTGTATGTTTGTTTGTTTGCTTCTGATTGTCTGTTTGTGTGTCTGTTTGTTTGTATGTCAGGTTTTTTTTTATTTGTTTTGTTTCAACGTGTCTTGTTTTTTGCTAAATCCTCCCGTTGGCTATTTTCCCCAACTCCAATTTTTACATTCAACAAGAACAAGGGGTGTTGGGTATGATGGCTGACTGGACCAAGCTTTCAACAGAAGCTCCAGTCCAGAGGGAGAGATAATGGCCAGAAAGAACACAACAAACCTGAGGGGTGGGAGCAGAGTTGAGAGAAGACATAGATAATTGCATATCTTATCTGCCTAGGCAAGCTGAGACTCCAATGAAACAAATTTCAGGTACAGAACTCATCCCAAAGAGAATGCATATCCATCTCCTCTCCCAAGAGAGTTGCTTGCTTGCTGTGGGATCTCTACTAGTGAGCAGTGAACTGAGATTCTCTTCTCTCGACCCACTGGAGTGAGTTGCTGGAAGCTGGGAATCCTTCTCCTGAGAGTCCCCACCATTAGCCTAAGAATTCTCTTTCCTGGCAGGAAGGTTGAACAAATATTTTCACTGCCACTTTTAACTTCCAATCCACCCCTTGCCCCTTGTCTGGCAGTCTAGAAGTCGAACCCCTGCAGAAATCAGAATGTCCGCAGTTCTTGCTAGGACTGGTCATTGTATGGACAGTGGCAGTGAAGCTATGCTATAACTGTGGTTTTGGTAACAGTGCAGAAATGTACGGGGGGATGTATCTGGCCTGGCTCTGAGAAAGTGCAACTCAGCAGCGGGCAGAGGCTTGTGTCTCTGCATGAAGTTTGGAGAATTGGGAACCCCCGAGTCATGGGAACTCGAGTGGAGACACCTTACACCCAGCATCAGAATTAATAGAGTGATCCTGCTGGGGTCTAATTTTGGAGAGACATCTCCCAAACTTGGAGGACTGCCAGAGGGAGACAGACCTCACCCTATACAGACACCAGAGCTGTAGAGTGGCACAGGGAAAGGTGTGGTGGCTGAGGGAGAAAAACATCTACTGTCTTGTTATCCTCAGGTTTGCACTGAGCTCAGAAGGAACACTCCTTAGTTGCCGTTGAGCTTCAGCTCCCCCTGCTGGCTGCTTGCCAAAGGTAGTGGCAGGGTGAGGAGGCATTGACTTTCCTTTGACTCTGGCAGGTGCAAATCCCTGGAACATTTGATTATTGGATAGAACTAGGCCGCAGAGACTGGGTTACCTGAGACTGGCATTGGGGATACCAGAGACTGGGGTTACCAGTGGAGAAGGAATTGCAAGGTGGGGAAAGACACATCAGCACCCTTGGTACAACTCTTCTACTGGATGGGCCTTTCTGACTTCATGCAGCATCAGAGCGAGGCACACTTGAGCTGCCAGTAGACCCCTGCCTTCTAGTTGCTGGAGACCTTTTGAACTCTCCCATGAGAGTTTAGAACAAGAGTTACAAACCTATTTAGGACAATAGATTTGGAACTCTTGAACTGGGAAAATCACCTAAGGACACTCCAAGATGGTACCCTGGTTTTGTAGTCGTGGGGAGGTTTGATTTCACTCTTCTAGTTGTGATCCATGGGGGGAGGAATGTCTTAGTTGCTTGTATTTCTCCGCAGCTGAAACTTCAACCCAGAATCACTGATTCACTAGTATTTGACAGAGATCCTCTGAATACAAGACAGAGCCACATATCTCTCCCCAACACCAAGCAGGTACCCAGAGTCTCAGGCTGTAGTACTGTATAGGTCCTTTCAAAAACTGTAGGGGAAAAGCTGCAGTAACCAGTTCCAGTTCTTTGGCAGAGGGATGGTTAACCACAATACCAGGAGCCCCCAATCAAATTTCAACTTACCTTCTCATCAGGCCAAACAGTGAAAGACACTCATGGTGCAGAATCAGTGGAAAAACTCTGGCAACATAAATAATCAAAGTAGATTAACTCCCACAAGAAATGACAAAGCAGCCACACCAGAAGATTCCATGCATAAACAAATGGCTGAGATGTCAGAAATCGAGTTTAGAATTTGGATGGCAAATAATATTAATACAATGGAAGTAAAGTTGGAATTAGAAATTCTACAAATAATTCAAAAGTTGTCTCAAGAGTTCAATGAATACTAAGACAAAATCACCAAAGATTTTGACACATTGAGAAAAGAATTTGCAGCCCTCCAAGATATGAGAAATATAGTAGAATACCTCAGTAACAGAATGTAGCAGGCAAAAGAAGGCAAAGATTTTGCATCAGCTTGCAAATGCTCAAAGAGGAAGAGAAGTGAAGAGCAAAAATGGATTATTCTCTCAGAGAGCTCTGGGATAATTCCAAAAAGACAAATATTCGCCTTATAAGAATGCCTGAAGGTGATGAGGTTATTTTGAAAGGCTCAGATGCTCTACTCCAAGATATAATTTAAAATAACTTCCCAAACATTGTAAGAGATTCTAAAATTCAGATAAAAGGAAGATTCAGAACCCCAGTATGACTCGATCCAAATAAACCATCTCCCAGACACATTATAATTACCTTCACCAAAGTTAATATGAAGGAGAAAATACTGCAAGCAGCCAGACATAAGAAAACCATAACCTACAATGGGAAGATTATTGGAATGACTGCTTATCTCTATGCAGAAAATTTTCAAGCCAGAAGAGAATGGTCATCTAACTTCAACCTACTAAAACAAAACAATTTTCAACCCAGGATCCCATATCCAGCTAAACTGAGTTTCATTTGTGATAGGGAAATTAAATATTTTAATGACATTCACATGTTGAAGAAATTTGCCATAACTAAACTAGCTCTCCAGGATATTCTCAGACCCATCCCCTACAATGACCAGCAAAATGCTCTACCACCAAAGTAAACTCACTCAGAAACTTTTGATCAAATCCAAACTTCCACAGTTGAGAAAGGATTAAAAATGTCCAATGAACTTTAAAAAAACTCAACACCCATAATGCTACCAGGTTTATCAATACTCTCAATTAATGTGAATGGCATAAATTATCCTCTAAAAAGCCACAGGTTGGCTGCCTGGGTACAAAAACTCAGGCCAGATATTGGCTGCATACAAGAATCTCATCTTACCTTAAAGGATAACTATAGATTCAGGGTGAAGGTATGGTCATCTATAATTCAGGAATATGGAAATCAGAAAAAAGCAGGTGTTGCAATTTTATTTGCAGGTACAATAGGCTTTAAACCAATAAAAGTAAGGAAAGATAAGGATGGTCACTTCATATTTGTTAAGGGAAACACACAACATGATGAGATTTCAATTATTAATATTTATAAACCCAACCAGAATGTTCCTCAAATTATAAGAGAGACTTTAACTGACATGAGCAACTAGATTTCCTCTAGCACTATAATAGTTAGAGATTTTACCACCCCTTTGGCAGTATTGGATAGACCCTAAAATAAGAAATCCAGCAAAGAAATTTTAGACTTAAAATGAGACATTCAACAATTGGATTTAACACACATTTACAGAACTTTTCATACTAACAAAACTGAATACACATTCTTCTTATCAGCCCATGGAACATCCTCCAAACTTTATCACACCTTTCATCACAAGTGTAACCTTAGAAAATTTATTTTTTATTTATTTCTTGTTATTAAATCATAGCTGTGTACATTGATATGATCATGGGAAATCATTCACTAGCTTCACTGACCATTTGACACACTTTCATAACACTAGTTAACATAGCCTTCCTGGCATTCTCTCAGTTACTGTGCCAAGACACTTACATTCCACATTTACCAAGTTTCACATATACCATTGTAAGATGCACCACTGGTGTAATTCCACCAATCCCTTTCCCTCTACCCACCTTCCCCCTCCCTCCCCTCCCTTTCCCCTTCCCCCTATTCTTAGGTTGTAACTGGGTTATAGCTTTCATGTGAAAACCCTAAATTAGTTTCATAGTAGGGCTGAGTACAGTGGGTACTTTTTCTTCCATTCTTGAGATACTTTACTAAGGAGAATATGTTCCAGCTCCATCCATGTAAACATGAAAGAGGTAAAGTCTCCATCTTTCTTTAAGGCTGCATAATATTCCATGGTGTACATATACCACAATTTATTAATCCATTTGTGGATTGATGGGCACTTGGGCTTTTTACATGACTTAGCAATTATGAATTGGGCTGCAATAAACATTCTGGTACAAATATCTTTGTTATGTTGTGATTTTTGGTCTTCTGGGTATATGCCCAGTAGAGGGATTACAGGATTGAATGGCAGATCTATTTTTAGATCGCTAAGTGTTCTCCATATCTCTTTCCAAAAGGAATGTATTAATTTGCATTCCCACCAGCAGTGCAAAAGTGTTCCCTTTTCTCCACATCCGCACCAACATCTGAAAAAATAGAAATTATTCCTTGTATCTTCTCATACCTTCATGGAATAAAAGTCAAACTCAGAAACAACAGGAATCTGCGGACTCACACAAAGACATGGAAACTAAATAATCTTATGCTAAATGATAGCTGGGTCATAGATGAGATTAAGATAGAAATTAACAAATTTGGGGAAGAAAATGATAATGAAGCTATGAACTACCAGAATCAGTGGGATACTGCAAAGACAATCCTAAGAGGAAAATTTGTAGCATTGAAAGCCTTCTGCAAGAGAATGGAAAGAGAAGAAATGAGCAACTTAATTGGACATCTCAAGGTTCTGGAAAAGGAAATATTTTCCAACCCTCAATCCAGCAGAAGAAAAGAAATAACCAAAATTAGAGCAGAATTAAATGAAATTGGAAATAAAAGAATTATACAACAGATCAATTAATCAAAAAGTTGTTTTTTTGAAAAGGTCAATAAAATAGATAAACCTTTGTCTGGCCTATCCATAAATAAAAGAGTAAAATCTCTAATTTCATCAATTATAAATGACAGAGACAAGATAACCACAACTCCTCAGAAATTCAAAAAATCCTTAATGAATATTACAAAAAACTTGATTCTCAGAAATATGAAAATCTGAAGGAAATTGACCAATGCTTGGAAGCACACCATCTTCCTAAACTTAGCCATGAAGAAGTGGAAATGTTGAACAGGCCTATATCAAGTTCTGTAATAGCATCAACTATACAAAATCTCAAAAGGTAAATTCCAGGAACAGATGGCTTCACATCAAAATTCTACCAAACCCTTAAAGAGGAAACATTACTTACATTACTTAACCATTTCCAAAACATAGAAAAAGAAGTAATTATTCCTAACACATTCTATGAAGCAAATATCACCCTGATACCCAAATCAGGAAAAGGCCCAACAAGAAAAGAAAATTATAGACAAATATCTGTAAGAATATTGATGCAAAAATATTCAATAAGATCCTAGCAAACAGAATCCATCAACACATCAAACAAATATACCTCAACCAAGTGGGTTTTATCCCAGGGTCTAAAGGCTTGTTCAATATACATAAATCTACAAACATAATACATCACATAAACAAATTAAAAAAAAAGACCATATGATACTCTCAATTGATGCAGAAAAAGCCTTTGATAATGTCCAGCATTCTTTCATGATAAGAACACTTGAAAAATAGGGATAGAAGGGACATTTCTTAAACTGATAGAGGCCATCTACAGTAAACCCACAGCCAGTATTATATTTAATGGAGAAAAATTGAAAACATTTTCACTCAGATCAGGAACCAGGCAATGTTGCCTCCTATCTCCATTGCTTTTTAACATTGTAATAGAAGTCTTTGCCATTGCAATCAGGCAAGAGAAGGTGACCACGGTTATCCATAGAGGATCAGAGGAGATCAAACTTTCACTCTTCACAGATGATATGACTGTATACCTGGAAAACCCTAGTGACTCCATTAAAAAACTCTTAGTAGTGATCAAGGAATACAGCAACATCTCAGGATACAAAATCAATACTCACAAATCAATAGCATTTATATATACCAACAATAGTCTAGCTGAAAAAACTGTCAAGGACTCTAATTCCTTTACGTAGTGCCAAAGAAAATGAAATACCTGGGAGTGTACCTAACAAAGATGTGAAAGATCTCTATAAAGAGAACTATAAAACTCCGAGAAAAGAAGTAGCTGAAGATGTTAACAAATTGAAAAACATGCCATGCTCATGGCTGGGAAGAATCAACATTTTTAAAATGTTCATATTACACAAAGAAATCTACAAATTTAATGCAATCCCTATTAACAATCCCTCTGACATACTTTAAAGATCTTGAAAAAGTAGTACTTCATTTTATATGGAAACATAAAAAACCTCAAACAGCTAAGACATTACTCATAAATAAAAACAAATATGGTGGAATCATGCTACCAGACTTCAGACTATACTATAAAACTATAGTGATCAAAACAGCATGGTATTATCACACAAATAAAGAGGTACATGTATGGAATAGAATTGAGAATTAAGAGATTATACCAGATTCTTATGGTTATTTGATCTTTGACAAGCCTATCAAAAAATAAAATGGAGGAAAGACTCCCTATTTAACAAATTGTGCTGTGTGAATTGGCTGGTGTCTTGCAGAAGACTGAAACTGGACCCACAACTTTCACCTCTAACAAAAATTGACTCTCACTTGGTAAAAGACTTAAACTTAAGACATGAAACTATAAATATTGTTGGAGAGAGTGCAAGGGAAACACTTGAAGAAATCAGCCTAGGAGAATACTTTATGAAGAAGACCCCCCTGGGCAATTGAAGTCATACCAAAAATACATTACTTGGATCTGATCAAACTAAAAATCTTCTGCACTACCAAGAACACAGTAAGTAAAGCAAGTAGACAGCCCTCAGAATGGGAGAGGATATTTTCAGGTTACGTTTCTGACAAAGGTCTGATAACTAGAATCCATAGAGAACTCAAACTTATTAATAAGAAAAGAACAAGTTATCCCATTTCACGGTGGGCAAGAGACTTGAGCAGAAGCTTCTCTGAAGAAGACAGGTGCATGATCTACATGCAAATGAAAAAAAATGCTCCTCATCTTTAATCATCAGATAAATGCAAATGAAAACCACTTTGAGATACCATCTAACTCCAGTAACAGTGGCCCACATAACAAAATCCAAAAACTATAGATGTTGGCATGGATGTGGAGAAAAGGGAATTTTTCTGCACTGCTGGTGGGAATGCAAGCTAATACATTCCTTTTGGAAAGAAGTTTGGAGAACACTCAGGGATCTAAAAATAGACCTGCCATTTGATCCTGCAATTCCTCTACTAGGAGTATATCCAAAAGACCAAAAATAGCTTTGCAACAAAAATATTTGCACCAGATTATTCATTGCAGATCAATTCATAATTGCCAAGTCATGGGAGAAACCGAAGTGCTCATTGACCCATGAATGGATTAATTAATTGTGATATATGTATACCATGGAATACTGTGAAGCCTTAAAAATGATGGACACTTTATGTCTATGTTTACATGGATGGAGCTGGAACATATCCTCTTAAGTAAAGTATCTTAAGAATGGAAGAAAAGTATCCAATGTACTCAGTACTTTTGTAAAACCAATTTATATTTACTCACACTTTCTTGTGTAAGATACATCACAGCAATAGTTCAGGATTTAGGAAAGAAATGGAGTGGGAAGGGTGGGGAGGAAGGAGGTTTGATAGAGAGAGGGAAAATAGTTGTACCACACCTATGGAGCATATTGCAAGGGTACAAGTCAAATCTACCAAGTATACATCATAAATGTCTTAACACATTAATCAAGTAAATGATGTGAAAGCTATATTAATTAGTTTGATGTTAGCACTGCAATTTGTATAAAACCATCAACACATTGTACCCCAAATATGCATAAATGTATTCATGATCTATGTGTATATGACTTAATAAAAGGAAAATAAATACAAATAAAAAAGAGATGGGTGAAATACATGAATTGATTTTTCTTAAAAATGGGAAAAAGCAAAGTTGAACATCACTAATCACCAGGGAAATGCAAAGTAAAACCATAGTAAGGTATCACATGATCCCTGCCAGAATGTTTATTATTACAAAGTCAGCAAACAATAACTATTGGAGTGGATAAGGTGAATGGAATGTTTAGAAATGCAAAGTGAAACCATAGTAAGGTATAATATTATCCCTGTGAGAATGTTTATTATTATAAAGTCAACAAACAATATTTATTAGGGTGGATAAGGTGAATGGAATGTTTATAATGTAAACTAGTATAATCATTATAAACAACTCTATGGAGATTCCTCAGAGAACTAGAAATATACCTATCATTGAATCCAGCAATCCCATGGCTTAGTATCTTCCAAAAGGAAAACAAGTAATTTTATAAAAAAAAAAAAAAAATACATCTGAACTCAAAATATTTTGCAATATAATTCACAAATTCAAAGTTATGGAGCCAACCTAATTACCTATCAATTGTTAAGTAGATAAAAACAAAGTGGTATATTTATACCAGGGAGTACAGCTCAGCTGTAAAAAGGAATGAAATAATGTATTTTACAATAACTTACATAGACCTGGAGAACATTATCCTACATGAAGCATCTCAGAAATAGAAAAACAAATATCACATGTTCTCCTTATAAATGAGAGTCGAATTACATACACACGCACACATAAAATGATGCCATGGACATTGAAAACTAAGAAAATGGGAGCGCAAGAGGGGAGTGAAAGCTATAACTCTATCTATTGGGTAAAATGTCCATTACTCTTGTGATGGTACAGTGAAAGCCTTGACTTTGGCAGGATATACTTCATCCATGTAAAAAACAAGCAAACAAACAAACAAAAACACATGTACCCCATAATGTTTTTGAAATAAAAATGAATAGACAACTTACAAATATTTGGAAGTTGTGTGCCCCCCAAAAGACTAATAACCAAAATCAAACAACTAGGCTATACAAAAACAACCCTCTTCAATAATGGGAAAATGACACAAACAGGCATTTTTCAGAAAAGTACAGACAAATGTTGAATGCACATATTTTTTTTTTTATTGTTGGGGATTCATTGAGGGTACAATAAGCCAGGTTACACTGATTGCAATTGTTAGGTAAAGTCCCTCTTGCAATCATGTCTTGCCCCCATAAAGTGTGACACATATCAAGGCCCCACCCCCCTCCCTCCGTCCCTCTTTCTGCTTTCCCCCCCCATAACCTTAATTGTCATTAATTGTCCTCATATCAAAATTGAGTACATAGGATTCATGCTTCTCCATTCTTGTGATGCTTTACTAAGAATAATGTCTTCCACGTCCATCCAGGTTAATACAAAGGATGTAAAGTCTCCATTTTTTTTAATGGCTGAATAGTATTCCATGGTATACATATACCACAGCTTGTTAATCCATTCCTGGGTTGGTGGGCATTTAGGCTGTTTCCACATTTTGGCGATTGCAAATTGAGCTGCAATAAACAGTCTAGAACAAGTGTCCTTGTGATAAAAGGATTTTTTTCCTTCTGGGTAGATGCCCAGTAATGGGATTGCAGGATCAAATGGGAGGTCTAGCTTGAGTGCTTTGAGGTTTCTCCATACTTCCCTCCAAAAAGGTTGTACTAGTTTGCAGTCCCACCAGCAGTGTAAAAGTGTTCCCTTCTTTCCACATCCACGCCAGCATCTGCAGTTTTGAGATTTTGAGATGTGGGCCATTCTCGCTGGGGTTAGATGATATCTCAGGGTTGTTTTGATTTGCATTTCTCTAATATATAGGGATGATGAACATTTTTTCATGTGTTTGTTAGCCATTCATCTGTCATCTTTAGAGAAAGTTCTATTCATGTCTCTTGCCCATTGATATATGGGATTGTTGGCTTTTTTGATGTGGATTAATTTGAGTTCTCTATAGATCCTAGTTATCAAGCTTTTGTCTGATGGAAAATATGCAAATATCCTTTCCCATTGTGTAGGTTGTCTCTTTGCTTTGGTTATTGTCTCCTTAGCTGTACAGAAGCTTTTCAGTTTAATGAAGTCCCATTTGTTTATTTTTGTTGTGTTGCAATTGCCATGGCAGTCTTCTTCATGAAGTCTTTCCCCAGGCCAATATCTTCCAGTGTTTTTCCTATGCTTTCTTGGAGGATTTTTATTGTTTCATGCCTTAAATGTAAGTCCTTTATCCATCTTGAATCAATTTTTGTGAGTGGGTAAAGGTGTGGGTCCAGTTTCAGTCTTTTATATGTAGACATCCAGTTCTCCCAACACCATTTATTGAATAGGGCTTCTTTGCCCCACTTGGAATTGAATTGAAAACCAAGAAATGAAACTAACATCTTACAACCACCTAATCTTCGATAAACCAAACATGAATGCACATATTTTAAAAAATGCTCCACATCACTGATCTTCATGGAAATATAAACAAAAACCACATGGAGATATAGTCTCACTCCAATTTGGATAGTCCTCATTAGAAAGTCAAAAACAAGATTCAACACACACACACACACACACACACACACACACACCCACACCCGCCCCATGGAGCATTGCTCAACAATAAGAAAGAATGAAATGATGTGTTTTGCAGAAACTTTGATGGAACTAGAGGCCATTATCCTAAGTGAAGTAGCTCAGGAATAGAAAAATAAATGTTATTTGTTTTCACTCATAAGTAGGAGCTAAACTATGACCATACAGGGGCAGACAAAGTGGTATGATGGACACTGAAGACTCAAAAGGGAAAAACATGGAAGGAGGTAAATGATTAAAATTGCATATGGGATACAGTGTACACTATTCTGGTGATGACCAAATTCTAAGACTCCATAATTGCACAATATGTACATATAATGAAATCCAACTTGTGCTTCCTAAATCTATTTTTTATTATTTCTTAGGTTAGTATGAAAGTACAAATGTTTACATTACATTGTTTTTGTTTCCACGGTAAAGTTCAAGTTGTAGTTGAGCCCTTCACCTGGGGGTGTGTTGTATAAAAAAGTATTTTTATTTTTAAAAAAATTCATAAAAATAAAAAGGTTTTAAAAACAAATAACATAAAAATAAGGATGGTTGCTGGAAAAAGAGAATGCATGCACTATTTTACTCAACAATAATTTTAAAACTACTACAAGAAATGCACAGTCAATATCATTTTGAATGAAGTAAAAGTGAAAGCATTTCCCTCCAAACTGAAACCAGACAAAGATGCCCATATTACCACTGCTATTCAATAGAGTGCTGGATGTTCTAGCTGATGCAATCAGACAAGAGAAGGAAATCAAGGGTATTCAAGTGGGGAAAGATGAGGTAAAACTCTCTTTAATTGTGGATTACAAGATCATATACCTGGAAAAACCCAGAGACTCAACTATAAAGCTCTTAGAAGTGATCACGAAATATAGTAACGTCTCAAAATATAAAATCAATGTCCACAAATATGTAGCCTTCATATATGCTAATACCACCAAAATTGAAATCAAATTAAAGACAAAATATCCTTCAGTGTAGCTCCAAAGAAAATGAAGCACCTGGGAATATATCTAAAAAGGATGTGAAGGATCTCTATAAAGAGAAATGTAAGACCATGAGAAAATAAATAGTAGGAGGTAGAGCAAGATGGTGGAATAGAGACAGCTTCTTTGCAGCTGTGTGTGGTGAGACAAGGGAGAAAAGACCCCAGATATCTCTGGATTGTGGGCTTTGCCCAGAAACAGCCCTTAAAGAGTACAAGAAGCATCAGGAGACTTCAGGACTCCAGAAAGAAGATGGGATCAGTGAAGAAGTGGATAAAGTACAAGTATTTGTGTGGCTGTCAGAGATTGGCTGCTGTAGCAGCAGTGATGACAATTTACATAAGGAGAAAGCCTGCCCTGCAGATGTTTGTTTGTTTGTTTGTTTTGGATCTGGGAACTTGCTTGAGTTACCTTGGGTAAGCAAGGGAGTGATTTTGAACAGTGCACAGGGGCTGAGACTGAGTCACTGGATGGAGCAGTTTTCACTGTTTGGCTGCAGGCCGGGCACAGCCATTGTGGGAAAGCTACCTTTCAGGCTCAGCCATCAAGATCCTGGTGCAAGACTAGTTCTGGTGCTCCTGATAAGTGGGGCAACCACTTCTGGGGATATTTGAGCAACACATACTTTCCTGGGAAAGCCACTGCATGGTGAAGGAACAAGGTTTGGAAAGGTCCAGGAATGTGTATTAAGCAGATGATGAGAGCTTCAAGCTTCCAATCCTGTGGTGATTGAGGTCAAAAAAAGTCAAGAAAATGGAACCAGGTCTCCTTGGCAAGACAGAGGCTTTCAGCCTCCTTTTATAAAGCTGTATCAGCATTGTGATTAGCACTTCTTTTTTTTCTATTTTATTCTATTTTTATTTATTTATTTTTTTTATTGTTGGGGATTCATTGAGGGTACAATAAGCCAGGTTACACTGATTGCAATTGGTAGGTAAAGTCCCCTTGCAATCATGTCTTGCCCCCATAAAGTGTGACACACACCAAGTGATTAACACTTCTTACCCCAGAAGATCACCTGTTGCCCAGGCAATATTCAACAAGATAGATTTGTTTTAATTAAATCAAAATTGTGTATATTGATGCATTTATGGGGTACAATGAACTGATTTGATATACAATGTGAAATGCTTAAATCGAACTGATTAACAGATCCATTACATCACTTACTTATTTGTTGTGGTAAGACAATTATACTCTTTTCTTAATAGTTTTGAAATGTACCATTGCATTATGCACATTAAGTACCCTCCTTCCTCCCAGCCTCCCTCTCCTCTCAGCTCTCTCTCCTCTTTCCCCCTATATTCTGGACCACAGTTATGTTTTATCATTCATGTGAATATGTAAGTTATTATATATTTATTTCATGGTACTATTGAGTATATTGTATACTTTTTTTTCCCCATTCTTGAGATACATTACTAAGAAGAGTGTGTCCCAGCATAAAACATAAAAGATGTGAAGTCTCCATGTTTTTTTTTGTGGCTACATAGTATTCCATGGTGTACATGTACCACAGTTTGTTAATCCATTCATGGATTGATGGGCAATGGGCTGTTTCCATGTCTTGGCAATTATGAATTGGGCTACAAGAAATATTCTGCTGCAAATGTCTTTGTTGTAAAATGATTTTTAATCATCTGGATATATACCTACTAGAGGAATTGCAGGATAAAATGGTAGGTCTACTTTTAGTTCCTTGAGTATTTTTCAAACTGCTTTCCAAAAAGGTCACATTAGCTTGCACTCCCACCAGCAATGTGGAAGAGCTCTCTTCTATCAGCATTCACACCAGCATCTATGGTATTGGGATTTTGTCATGTGGGTTAATCTTACTGGAGTAGGATGGTATCTCAAAGTGGTTTCAATTTGTATCTCTCTGATGAGTAAGAATGAGCATTTTTCATTTGTATGTAGGCCAGGGTCCTGTGTTATTTTTTAAAAATTATTATTATTAAATCATAGCTGTATACATTAATATGATCATGGGGCACCATACACTGGTTTTATAGACCTTTTGACACATTTTAATCACACTGGTTAACATAGCCTTCCTGGCATTTTCTTAGTTATTGTGTTAAGACTTTTACATTCTACATTTACTAAGTTTCACATTTATTCTTGTAAGATGCACTGCAGGTGAGAAGTTTCTGTTCAGTCTCTTTCCCACAAGGAAATGAGGTTATTTTTTCTTTTCTTATTGATTAGTTTGAATTCTCTGTGGACTCTAGTTATCAGACCCTTGTTGGAATAATGACCTGCAAATATCTTCTCCCATTCTGAACGCTGTATGCTTGCTTTACTTACTGTGCTCTTGACTGTGCAGAAGCTTTTTAGTTTGATGAGATTCCAGTAATATATTTTTGATGTTGCTTCAATTTCCAGGGAGGTCCTCCTCATAAAAAATTCTCCCTGGCCAATTTCTTCAAGCGTTTTCCTTGCACTCCCTTCTAATGTTTTTGCAATTACCTGTCTTAAGTTTAAATCTTTTATCCACTGAGAATCAACTTTTGTTAATGGTGTAAGGTAGCTCTCCAATTTCAGTCTACTACAGGTCTCCAGCCAGTTCACCCAGCAGCATTTGTTAAATACGGAATCTTTCCCCCAATTAATGCTTTTGATAGGCATATCAAAGATCAAATGATGATAAAGTGACTGGGTTTATCCCTTGGTTCTCTACTGTGTTCCATATATGTATCTATTTTTGTGCCAGTATCAGGCTGTTTTGATCACTATAGATTTATACTATAGCCTAAAGTCTGGTATTGTGATAGCGCCTGATTTTTTTTTTAAGTTATGAGTAATTTCTTGGCTATTAAAAGTTTTTTTCTGATTCCATATAAAACGAAGTACTATTTTTTCAAGATCTTTAAAGTATGACAATGATGATTCAATCAGGATTGCCTTAAGTCTGTAGATTGCTTTGGGTAGTATGGATGTTTTTAACAATGTTGATTCTTCCAAGCTGTGAGCATGGTATGTTTTTCCATTTGTTAACATCTTCAGCTATTTAGTTTTTCAGAGTTTTATAATTCTCTTTATAGAGATCTTTCACGTCCTTTCTTAGGTAAATTCCCAGATATTTCATTTACTTTGGCACTACTGTAAAAGGAATAGAGGTCTTGACTATACTTTCAGCTTGACTATTGTTGGTATATATAAAAGCAACTGATTTGTAAGTATTAATTTTGTATCCTGAGAGGCTGCTCTATTCCTTGATGACTTCTAAGAGTTTTGTAGTTGAGTTCCTTGGGTTTTTAAGGTATAAGATCATGTCATTCATGAAGAGTGACAGTTTCATCTCCTCTGACCCTCTCTGGATACCCTTGGTCACCTTCTCTTGCCTGATTGTGATAGCTAAGACTCTCATTACTATGTTGAAAAGCAGTGGAGACAAAGGGCATCCTTGTCTAGTTCCAGATCTGAATGGAACTGTTTTCAGTATTACATTCAATATGATATTGGCTGTGGGTTTTCTATAGATGGCCTCTATCAGTTTAAGATATGTTCCATCTAAGCCTGTTTGCTTAAGTGTTCTGATCATGAAAATATTCTGGATATTATGAAAAGCTTTTTCTGTGTCAATTGAGAGAATTAAATGACCTTTGTTTTTTATTTTATTTATGTGATGTATTATATTTATAGATTAATGTATGTTGAACCAAGCTTGTAAACCTGGGATAAAACCTACTTGATCATGGTGTATAATTTTTTAATGTGTTTTTGAATTCTGTTTGCTAGGATCTTATTGAGAATTTTTGGATCAATATTCATTAATGATATTGACCTATAGTTTTCTTTCACTGTTAGGTCCTTTCCTGAGTTGGGTATCACAATAACATTTGCTTCATAGAATGTGTTTAGAAGTATTCCTTATGTTTCCATTTGTAAAAGTTTATGTAATATAGGTACCATTTTCTCATTAAAGGTTTGATAGAATTCTGATGTGAAGCCACTTGGTACCAGACTTTTCTTTGGGGGGAGATTTTATATAGTTGATGATATTTCAGTGCTTGATACAGGCCTATTCAGAATTTCTAAATCTTTCTGGCTGAGTCTAAGAAGGTGGCATGCTTCCAGGTATTGGTCCATTTCCTTAGGATTTTCATATTTCTAAGAATAGAGGTTTTTGTACTAATAATAGAGAATTCATTGAATTTCTGAGGTATCTGTTCTGATATCTCCTTTATTGTTCCTGATTGATGATATAAGAGATTTTAGTTTTCTGTTTCTGGTTAGGTTAGTAAAAGGCTTATCAATTTTGTTAGTCTTCAAAAAACCTTTTTTTTCCTTTCATTGATTTTCTGAATGATTCTTTTGTCTTCAATTTCATTTAATTCTGCCATAATTTTGGTTATTTCATTTCTTCTGCTGTGTTTGGGTTTGGAATATTCTTCCTTTTCCAGTTGCTTGAGATGACCCATTAAGTTGGCTGTCTTTCTCTTTTCTTGATGAATGCTTACAGTGCTATAAATTTCCCTGTTAGGAATTGCCTTTGCACTATCACACAGGTTTTGATAATTTCTATATTCATTGTCATTTTGTTCTAAAAATTTGGTGATTTCCTTCTTAATTTCATCTTTAACTTATCTATCATTCAGCATAAGGTTGTTCAGTTACCCTGGCTTAGTTTAAGTATGAAGATTCCTATTGCTGTTGAGTTCAACTTTTATTCCATAATGGTCTTTGAAGATACAAGGAATAATTTCTATTCTTTTAAACATTCTGAGGTTACACTTGTGTCCTAAGATATGATCAATGTTCAAAGGGGGAGGGGCAAGATGGCCGACTGAAGCCAGCCTCCAATAGAAGCTCCCATCGAGAGGGAAGGATAATGTGAAGAAAGTACCCAATTAAACTGAAGACTGGGAGCTCAGGTGAGAGAGAAGATGGATATCTGCAGATCACCTATTCTGAGGTAAGCTGCAACTCCAAAAAAACAAACTCCATGTACAAAATTCATCCCAAAGGAAAAGTGTCCATCTCCTCCTTCAATAAAGTTGTGTTTTTCTTTCTTTTTTTTTTTTATTTTTCTCTTTGCTTGCTCCTGTAGGGTTTCTACAGGTAAGCTATGAACTGAGGACCTCTTGTCTCACCCCATGATTGAGAGCTGCAGGAAGTGGGGTCTACTTCACCAGAGGGACCCTATTGTGTCTCTGAACACTCTCTTGCCAGGCAGAAAAATTGAACTAAAGTTTTCCCTGCCATTCTGAACTTCCAGTCCACGCTTTCCCCCTTGCCTGACAAACCAGAAGCCTAATCCCTGCAGAGACCGTGGGATGAGGCTCAAGAGCAGTGCCCTCCCCTTGCCAGACCAAGCGCCCCAGCCCCTGCCCAGCCAGAGCCTACTACAGCTGTGCATCACACACCCTGCCCCCTAAGCCTACCCTGACTCCACTCCACACCCCCGCAGGCCAGAAACGTGATCCGAGCACTGTCCTTGCTAAAGTCACAGGGAGCCACGCACTGCCAGAACCATGTGCAGTGTCCCCCACCATGCTACTGGATCCATGTGCCCCATTCCTGGAGCCACTACCAGCTCTGGTCCTACAGCCAGAACTCCCTGGCTGTGGCAGTTGCCTGAGAGCTGCACAGGGTCAATTCCCACAAAGATCCAGCAACAATAGAGTGATCCTTCCTGTGTCTAATCTTGGAGAGACACCTCCCCAACTCTGAGGACTGCTACAGAAAACCAGAACTCACTCTATAGGGATACAGGAGCTACAGAGTGGCAGGGACAAAGGCACAGTGGCTGAGGGAAAAAAGAATTTGCTGACTTGTTACCCTCAGGATTAGACTGTGTCCAAGTGGAACAGTGGCTACCAAGTACCCAAGGCAGGCAGGCCTCAGTCCCCTCAGCCAGCTGGTAGCAGAGGGTAGTGGCCAGGCTGCAGGGGCATTGACCTTCCTTTGATTCTGACAGGCACAAAGGCCTGGCACATCTGCTTATTGGAGGGAGCAGGACATCAGCCCTGTGGAGTCACCAGTGACTGAGAGTGAAAGAGGAGCTAAGTAGAGAAAGACACTCAGCCTCCTGGTTCAACTCTTCTACCGGGAAGGCCTTTCTGATTCCATAGAGCACTGAAGCAGGCCAAATTTGAGCAGCCAGTAGAATTCCACAATATAGTTGCTGGAGACCTTTCAAACTCTCCCACTTGAGAGTTCATACTGACTGTATCAATTGATTTGGAACTCCTAACCTGGGCCAATCACCCAAGGACGCTCTTGGGTGGTATGCTGGTTGTGCGGTAATGGGAAGGGTTGATTTTCCTCTTCCACTAGTTGTCTATGGGGGGTGGGCTGTCTTAGTTGCTATATTTCTCCACAGTTAATATTTCACCAGAGTCACTGATCCACTAGGATTGGACAAGAACCAGCTGAATACAAGACAGAGCCACCTAACCCCACCACACCAAGCAGGTTGTATGGGTCCTTAGCAAAGCTATAGGGAAAAAGCTGCAGTCATCAGTCCCAGATCCTTGACAAAGGGCTTGTTAAACACAACTCCAGGAACTCCCAATCCAATTTCACTTTACCAGCCCATCTAGCTAACGGTGAAAAACAATCATGAGGTGGAATCAGTGGAAAAAACTTTGCCAACATGAATAATTGGAATAGATCAACTTCCCCAAGGAACAAAAAGGCAGACACAGCACAAGATACATTCATAAACAAATGACTGAGATGTCAGAAATTGAGTTCAGAATTTGGATAGCAAATAAGATCAACAAAATGGATGTAAAGATATAATTAGAATTTCAAGGAGTAATTCAAAACATGCCTCAAGAATTCAACAAATTCAAAGATAAAATGACCAAATATTTTGACACATTGAGGCAAGGATTTGCAGCCCTCGATGATCTGATAAATAGAGTAGAATCCCTCAGTAACAGAATGGAGAAAGCGGAAGAAAGGATCTTTGACACTGAAGACAAAGCTTTTAGACACTCACAAATGCTCAAAGAGGAAAAAAGTGGAGAACAAAAACTGATCATCCTCTCAGAGAGCTCTGGGATAATTTGAAGAGATAGAATATTTGCCTTATGGGAATACCTCAAGGTGATGAGGTTGCTGAAAAGGATACAGATGCTTTACTTCATGAAATAATCAAAGAGGATTTTCCATACATGCCAAGAGATTCTGAAATTCAGATACCAGACAGTTTCAAAACACTGGTATGACTCAACCCAAATAAAAATTCTAACAGACACATTATAACTTAGCTTTGCCAAAGTTAATATGAAGGAGAAAATTCTGTAAGCAGCCAGACATAAGAAAGGTGTAACCTACAAGGGGAAGAATGTTAGAATGACTGAAGATCTCTCTGCTGAAACCTTTCAAGCTAGAAGAGGGTGGTCATTGACCTTTAATCTCCTTAAACAAAATAACTTTCAACCCAGGATCTTGTAACCAGCTCAACTGAGTTTCATCTATGATGGAGAAATTAAATACTTTAATGACATTCACATGTTGAAGAAGATTGCAGTAACTAAACAAACTCTCTAGGATATTCTCAGACATAACTTCCATAAAGAACAGCACAATTCTCCACCACCAAAGTAAACTCACTCAGAAACTTTTGATCAAATTCCACCTTTCACAGTGGTGAAAGGATTAAAAACATTCACTCGACTTTTGAAAAACTCAATACCCAAAATACTACCAGGCTTATCAATACACTCAATTATTGTGAATGGCTTAAATTTTCCTCTAAAGAGGCACAGATTGGCTGACTGGATACAAAAACTCAGGCCAGACATCTGCTGCATTCAAGAATTTCACCTTACCTTAAAGGATAACTATAGATTCAGGTTGAAGGGATGGTCATCTATAATTCAGGCAAATGGAAATCAGAAAAAAGCAGGTGTTACAATTCTATTTGCAGATGCAATAGGCTTTAAACCAACCAATGTAAGGAAAGATAATGATGGTCACTTCATATTTGTTAAGGGCAACACTCAACATAATGAGATTTCAATTATCAACATTTATTTACCCAACCAGAATGTGCCTCAATTTATAAGAGAGACTCTAAAATACATGAGCAACTTGATTTCCTACAGCACAAAAATTGTTGGAGATTTTAACACTCCTTTGTCAGTGTTGGATAGATCCTCCAAAAAGAAGCTAAGCAAAAAAATTTTAGACTTAAACTTAACCATTCAACATTTGCATCTAGCAGACATCTACAGAATATTTCATCCTAACAAAATTGAATACACTTTCTTCTCATCAGCCCATGGATCATCCTCTAAAATTGATGACATCTTAGGTCACAAGTCTAACATAAGCAAATTTAAAAGAATAGAAACCATTCCTTGTATTTTCTCAGACCATCATAGAATAAAAGTTGAACTCAGTATAAACAGGAATCTGCATATGCATACAAAAACATGGAAACTAAATAACCTCATGCTCAATGATAGCTGGTTCACAGATGAGATTAAGAAAACAATTACCAAATTTTTGGAACAAAATGATAAGGAAGACACAAACTATCAGAACATCTGGGATACCACAAAGGCAGTCCAAAGAGGGAAATTTATAGCATTGCAAGCCTTCTTCAAAACAATGGAAAGAGAGGAAGTCAACAACTTAATGGGAAATCTCATACTACTGGAAAAGGAAGAACATTCCAACCCTAAACCCAGCAGAAGAAAAGAAATAACAAAAATTAAAACATAACTAAATGACATTGAAAACAAAAGAATCATACAACAGATCAACCAATCAAAAAGTTGGTTTTCTGAAAAGTTCAATAAAATAGATAAACCATTGACTAACCTAACAAGAAGTAGAAGAGTAAAATCCCTAATTTCATCAATCAGAAATGATAAAGGCTAACAACAGAATCCTGAGAAATTCAACAAATCCTAAATGAATATTACATAAAACTCTATTCTCAGAAGTATGAAAATCTCAAAATAGATCAAATCTTGGAAACATGCCACCCTCCTAGACTTAGCCAGAAAGAAGTGGAAATGTTGAACAAGCTTATAACAAGTTCTGAAATAGCATCAACTATAAGAAATCTCTCCAAAAAGAAAAGCCCGGGACCAGATGGCTTCACATCAGGATTCTACCAAACCTTTAAAGTGGAACTAGTACCTATATTACTTAACCTTTTTCAAAACATATAAAAAGAACGAATACTTCCCAACACATTCTATGAAGCAAATATCACCCTGATACCCAAACCAAGAAAAGACCCAACAAGAAAAGAAAATTATAGACTAATATCTATAATGAACATTGATGCAAAAATATTCAATAAGATCCTAGCAAAGAGAATCTAACAACACATTAAACAAATTACACATCATGACCAGGTGGGTTTCATCCCAGTGTCCCAAGGATGGTTCAATATATGTAAATATTGAATCTAACTAAGAATGTGAAAGATCTCTATAAAGATAACTATGAAACTCTGAGAAAAGAAATAGATTAAGACATTAACAAATGGAAAAATAGACCAATGTTGGAAGAATCAACATTGTTAAAATGTCTGTACTACCTAAAGCAATCTACAGATTTAATGTGATCCCTATTAAAACACCTCTGTCATGCGTTAAAGACTTGGTCAAATTAATACTTCATTTTATATAAAAACAGACAAAACAACGAATAGTCAAAACATTACTCAGAAATAAAAACAAATCAGGAGGAATCATACTTCCAGACTTCAAACTATACTATAAATTGATACTGATCAATAGTGCCAATGGTACTGGCACAAAAATAGAGAGGTAGATATATGGAACAGAATTGAAGACCAAGAGGTGAACCCAGACACTTATTGTCATTTTATTTTTGATAAGCCTATTAAAAATATACATTAGGGGAAAGATTCCCTATTCAGCAAATGGTACTGGGTGAATTAGCTGGTGACCTGTAGAAGACTGAAATGGGACTCACACTTTTCTCCTCTAACAAAAATTTACACTCTCTGGTTAAAGGATGTAAACTTAAGACATGAAACTATAAACATTCTTAGAGAGATTGCAGTGGAAACGATTGAAAAAATTGGCCTGGGAGAATACTTTATGAGAAGGACACCCTGGGCAATCGAAGCAACATCAAAAATACATTACTGGAATCTAATCAAATTAAAAAGCTTTCTACACTGCCAAGAACACACTAAGTAAAGCAATAGACAGCCCTCAGAATGGGAGAGCATTTTTGCAAGTTATATTTCCGACAAAGGTCTAATAACCAGAATCCACAGAGAACTCAAACTTAGTACTAATAAAAAAAAATGATTTTATTTCACTGTGGGCAAGAAACATGAACAGAAGCTTCTCTGAAGAAGACTGGTTCATGGTCTACAGACACATGAAAAAAGTGCTCGTCATCCTTAATCATCAGAGAAATGTAAACAAAAACTGCTCTGAGATACCATCTAACTCCAGTAACAGTAGCCCACATCACAAAATCCCAATACTACAGATGTTGGCATGGATGTGGAGAAAAGGGAACACTTCTGCACTGTTGGTGGGAATTCAAGCTAGTACGTTCCTTTTGAAAGGAAGTTTGGAGAACACTCAGGGATCTAAATGTAGACCTGCAGTTTGATGCTACAATTCCTCTTCTAGGTGTATATACAAAGGACCAAAAAACATTTGGCAATAAATATATTTGCACCAGATTGTTCATTGCAGCTCAATTCATAATTGCCAAGTCATGGAAGAAGACTATGTGCCCATTGACCCATGAATGGATTAATAAATTGTAGTATATGTATACCATGGAATACTATGCAGCATTAAAAAATATGGAGACATTACTCCTTTTATGTTCAGATGGATGGAGCTGGAAAATATTCTTCTTAGAGGGAGGCAGATGTGTTACCCACCTCTCCCAAGTCATCAGGTGAGAGGAAGAGTGGTCTGGACCCTTTCCTCATGTGGATATTGGTGTGGACAGACAGCTGGAGACACACAGCGAATTGGCAGATTGCTGTATATGAGGTGTAATTTAAAACCACGGACTCTGTTGTAGAGATTTTCCCTGTTTGGCCATGCTGGCTTCCAGGCACCTCCCTCACAAAGGGGCCTGCAATTCTTAGCAAAACCCAATTGACGAAAATTTATTCCTGAGCTGACTGTGGCACCCTAAAGGGGAGCCAGTCAGAACCACAAGGAGCTAAGCAACCCGATATAAAATTGAAGGGAAGGGTTCCCGCCTGGGAAACAGACATTTTGAATTATCTGAAATGGCATACACCTTCCCCCAGAACAACAGGAGTGATTAAATAGACCGGACCATTCCTGGTGGGGAATATTGGAGTGGGCTGGCAGTTAAGGCTGTGCGAGGAACAGGTGGGTGGCTGGACTCAAAAGTCCAGATTCAAAAGTGAGATTCTGAGCCACAAAAACTGAGGATAAGGTCTCTGTTTCCTGCAGCAGCGGGGCCTGTGGTGACTGCGGGACCTGGCAGCAGCTAAAGCCAGCAGCAGCCAGCACCCTCCCCCACAGCCGATTCCAGTCGTCAGTTTGCAGGAGAACATAAGAGCAGAGTGGAAAGATTTGTGAAATGTGGACTCTTGCACTGAGTTGGGAGGTCAGATAAGAGTGCTGATTAGAACACAGCAGCTGAGGTTACACAGCAATTAGATAATAAACTTTTACAGAAACTCCAAAATGGCTACCAGCCAGGTAGGGTGTTTACCATGGTAACAGTATAAACTGTGAATAAGGTATAAGCCTGGGAACCACTCACAGCGCCATTTGGTGTCCAGAGAGCATATTGCATTATAAATATATTCCTATGAAAGTCGATCCCTCCATCATACACATAGATGTATATTTCTACATATATATAAAAATAATACTTTTGCGGTTGCTGCCTTTTTTTTCTTTCCTCACTATTTTCTTGGGGGAGCTATTGTTAATTTTTATTATGTTTTATATATACTTTTTTATTTTTATTTTTTCTATTTTTAATTTTTTCTTTCTTCTTTTTAAACATTTTTATAACACCACTTTTTTTCTCTTAATTCTCTCTTTCTCTTCTTCCCTCCTAATGGTTTCTGAGAGTGCTTACATCAGATTTTTGGAGGCCTTTTTGTTTGTATGTTCATTCTGTTTGTATTATTTTTACCTTTTTTTCAATTATTTTACAATTATCATTATTTTTATTGTAGTTTTTTGTCATTGTTGTTGTCTGTATGTCTATTTGTTTCTGATTGTTTGTGCATCTGTGGGTTTGTGTGTCTGGTAGCCTTTTTATCTGTTTATTTTCTCAGTTGGTCTCAATGGGTTTGGTGTTTTGGTCTGCAATTCTGAGACCCCAGCACTCCCTTCCACTCTCTGAGGTCTATAGGCCTGTCCCCCAGGAGTCCAGACTCTTGGGTGATTTCTTGAGGGGCTTGGACAGGGCCTGGACTGCAGTTGGTCATTGCTGATTCTGTGGCACAGGAGTGAGGAGAGGACGTTCGGCTGAGAGGGAATCACACCAGTGCAGCAGTGCCCCAAGGCACAGAGCACCAGCCGTTTTTGGCAACGATAAGGCCCACCCCCAGATATTCCGAAGCCACACCCCCTGTCTCCCTGGGCAACCAGAGGAGGCCGGCATTTTCTCAGATGGCAATCACCATGGAACAGACCTGGGACTGAAACACAGGCTCCGTGAGTAAAGGGTTTGCCTGAGGTGTTATTGGCCTGGGTAGAGCACGGGGACTAGAAAACGCATGCACAGAGCCGGGAAATTCACAGGGTGGGGCTGACCCAGAGGACTGCTGTACTGAGCCTAAGATGCACCTGGACCTCAGGGGATCATAAGCCTATAGACAAAGGAAGGCAGGAGGCTAGACCTGACAGCTAACCATACTGCGAATACAAACCTGCAGGAGTAAAGACAGGGGCTGATGCACAGGTTCTGAGAACTCAAATCAGATCCTCTTCTACAGAGGAATTTAGCAGGGACAGAAACAAACTCCCACAAAGTTGTTCTGTTTTGCCAGTAACATCAATCAGAAGCAGGGCTGGAACTGCGTAAACACTCCTCAGCCTCCATCAAGCACCCAAGTTGTCAGGCCTCACTGCCCCCTTCTGCATAAAGGCAGAGAGCAGCAGCCTGGCTGAGCAGATACAGATTTCCTCCTGATTCAGGCAGGTGCAAACCTATGGAATATCTGCTCACTGGAGACAACTGGGTCACAGCCCTGCGCAGCTATCAGTGACTTGGTGTGACAGTGGTGCAAGGTGGGGAAGGAGGCATCAAACTTCCCAGACTAATCTATCTGCTGGCTGGGTCCTCCTGACTTCACAAAGCACCGGAGCAGGTCATATCGAAGTTGTCACCAGACCCCTGCCATCCATTTGCCAGAGACCTTTGAAACTCTCCCACCTGAGACAGGTGCTGACTGAGACAATTGATTTAGACCTTTTGAACTGAGCCAATTGCCTAAGGACTATTCAAGTGGTGCCCTGGGTGTGTGGCTGTAGGAAGGTTTGATTTTCCTTTTCCAATTGTTGCCTGTGGGGGATGGGTTGACTTAATTGCTGGTATTTCTCCACAGCTGAGACTTCAACCAAGAGTAACTTTTTCAGTAGGGTCAAACAGAGACCAGCTGAAATCAAGACAGAACCACTTAGCCCCACCACATCAAATAGGTTCCCAGTTTATCAGGCCATTAGACTGTACAGACCTTGAAAAACCTCCAGGGAAAACTCAAACAGTGTAAAGTAATCATGGGGTGGAATCAGTGGAAAAACTCTGGTAAAATGAATAACCAGAATAGATCAAACCCCCGAGGAAAGATATGGCTGATGTAACTGAGGATCCCATCCATAAACAGCGGGCTGAGATGTCAGAAATCAAATACAAAATTTGGATTTCAAACAAGATTAATAGAATGGGGGAAAATTTGGAATTAGTAATTTGAAGAGCAATTCAAAAGTCAGAATTAGAAATTCGAGGAGAGCTACTCGGAAGGCTGAGGCAAGAGAATTGCTTAAGCCCAGGAGTTGAAGGTTGCTGTGAGCTGTGTGAGGCCATGGCACTCTACCGAGGGCCATAAAGTGAGACTCTGTCTCTACAAAAAAAAAAAAAAAAAAAGAAAGAAATTCGAGGAGAAATTCAAAAATTGTCTCAAGAATTTAACAAATTTAAAGACAAATCCACAAAGATTTTGATGCACTGAAACAAGAATTTGCAGCCCTCAAAGATCTGAAAAATACAGTAGAATCCCTCAGTAACAGAGTGGAGCAGGCAGAAGAAAGAATTTCTGACATTGAAGACAAAGCATTTGAATGCTTGCAAACTCTCAAAGAAAAAAAAATAAATGGAGGACAAAAACAGATCACTCTCTCAGAGAGCTCTGGGATAACTCGAAGAAGGCTAATATCAGCCTCATTGGAATCTCTGAAAGTGATGAAGTGTCCTCACAAGGCACAGACGCTCTTCTCCATAAAATTATGAAAGACAATTTTCCACACATGCCAAGAGATTCTGAAATGCAGACAGCAGACAGTTTCAGAACCTCAGCACAACTCAATCCGAATAAGACATCCCCCAGGCATATCATAATTAAATTCACTACTGTAAATATGAAGGACAAAATTCTGAAAAACAGCCAGACACAAGAAATCCATTACCTACAAAGGGAAGAATATTAGAATGAATGCAGATCTCTCTAATGAAACCTTTCAAGCCAGAATAGGGTAGTCATCAAATTTTAATCCCCTAAAACAAAATACCTTTCAACCCCGGATCCTGTATCCAACTAAACGGAGTTTCATTTATGATGGAGAAATTAAATACTTTAATGACATTAATATGTTGAAGAAATTTTCAATAACCAAACCAGAACTTCAGGTTATTCTCAGACCTATCCTTCATAACGACCAGCCCAATCCTCTACTACAAAAGTAAACTCACTCAGAAACTTTTGATCAAACTCCAAATTTCACAATGGGGAAAGGATCAAAAATGTCCACTGGACCTTCGAAAAACATGATACCAAAAATTTTACCAGACTTATCAATATTCTACGTTAATGTGAACAGCTTAAACTGTCCTCTAAAGAGGCACAGGTTGGCTAACTGGATACAAAAACTCAGGCCAGATATTTGCTGCATACAAGAGTCTCATATTACCTTAAAAAGATAAATATAGAGTCAAGGTGAAAGGATGGTTGTCCACATTTCAGGCAAATGGTAATCAGAAAAAAACAGGCATTGCAATTCTATTTGCAGACACAATAGGCTTTAAACCAACAAAAGTAAAAAGGACAAGAATGGTCACTTCATATTTGTTAAGGGTAATACTCAATATGATGAGATTTTAATTATGAATATTTAAGCACCCAACCAGAAGGCGCCTCAATTTATAATAGAAAATCTAACAGACATGAACAACTTGATTTCCTCCAGCTCCATAATAGTTGGAGATTTCAACACTCCTCTGGCAGTGTTTGATATCCTCCAATAAGAAGCTGAGCAAAGAAATTTTAGATTTAAACCTAACCATCCAACATTTGGATTTAGCAGACATCTACAGAACATTTCATCCCAACAAAACTGTATACACATACTTCTCATCAGCCCATGGAACATACTCCAAAATCAATCACATCAGTCACAAGTCTAACCTCAGTAAATTTAAAGGAATAGAAATTATTCCTTGCATCTTCTTGGACCATAATGGAATAAAATTTGAACTCAGTAACAACAGGAATTTGCATACTCATACAAAAACATGGAAGTTACATAAACTTCTGCTGAATGAAAGTTGGGTCAGAGATGAGATTAAGAAGGTAATCACCAAATTTTTGGAACAAAATGATAATAAAGACATGAATTATCAAAACTTCTGGGATACTGCAAAGGCAGTCCTAAGAGGGAAATTCATAGCTCTGCAACCCTTCCTTAAGAGAATTGAAAGAGAGGAAGTTAACAACTTAATGAGACTTCTCAAGCAACTGGAAAAGGAAGAACATTCCAACCCCAAACCCAGTAGAAGAAAAGAAATAACCAAAACTAGAGCAGAATTAAATGAAATTGAAAACAAAAGAATTATACAACAGATCAATAAATCAAAAGGTTGGTTTTTTGAAAAGGTCAATAAAATAGATAAGCCTTTGGCCAACCTAATCAGGAAAAAAAGAGTAAAATTTCTAATCTCATCAATCAGAAACAACAAAGGCGAAATAACAACAGACTCCTCAGAAATTCTAAAAATCCTTAATAAATATTGCAAGAAAACTTTATTCTCAGGAATATGAGAATCTGAAAGAAATTGACCAATACTTTCAAACATGTCACCTTCAAAGACTTAGTTAGAATCAAGTGGAAATGTTGAACAGCCCAATATCAAGTTCTGAAATAGCAACAACCATCAGAAATCTCCCTAAAAACTAAAGCCCGGGCCAGATGGCTTCACGACAGAATTCAACCAAACCTTTAAACAGGAACTAGTACCTGTATTACTCAACCTGTTCCAAAAGGTAGAAAAAGAAGGAAGACTACCCAACAGGTTCTGTGAAGCAAACATCACCCTGATCCCCAAACCAGGAAAAGATCCAACAAGAAAAGAAAATTATATACCAATATCACTAATGAATATAGATACAAAAATATACAACAAGATCCTAACAAACAGAATCCAGCAACATATCAAACAAATTATACATCATGACCAAGTTGGTTGTATCCAAAGTCTCGAGGTTGGTTTAATATACGTAAATCTATAAGTATAATCCAGCACATTAACAAATTAAAAAACAAAGACCATATGATTCTCTCAATTGATGCAGAAAAGCTTTTGATAATATTCAGCATCCTTCATGATCAGGACACTTAAAAAATTAATATAGAAGGACATTTCTTAAACCGATAGAGGACATCTACTACAAACCCACAGCCAATATTGTATTGAATGGAGTTAAACTGAAATCATTTCCACACAGATCAGGAACGAGAAAAGGCTGCCCATTGTCTCTACTGCTCTTTAACATTGTAATGGATGTTTTAGCCATTGCAATTAGGAAAGAAAAGGCAATCACGGGCATCCATATATTGTCCGAAGAGATAAAACTTTCACTCTTCACAGATGATATGATTGTATACCTGGAAAAAAACATGGATTCTACTACAATACTCTTAGAAGTGATCAAGGAATATGACAGCATCTCAGGGTACGAAATCAACATTCATAAATCTGTAGCCTTTATATATACCGACAATAGTCAAGCTGAAAAAAAAGTTAAGAACTCTATTCCATTCAAAGTAGTGCCAAAGAAGATGAAATATTTGGGAGTTTATCTAACAAAAGACGTGAAAGATCTGTATAAAGAGACCTATGAAACTCTAAGAAAAGAAATAGCTGAAAATGTTAACAAATGGAAAAACATACCATGCTCATCGCTGGGAAGAAGCAACATTGTTAAAATGTCCATACCACCCAAAGGAATATACAATTTTAATGCAATCCCTATTAAACCTCCATTGTCATACTTTAAAGATATTGAAAAAACAATACTTCGTTTTATATGGAATCAGAAAAAAACTCGAAGAGCCAAGACATTACTCAGAAATAAAAACAAAGCAGGAGAAATCATTCTACCAGACCTCAGACTACACTACAAATCAATACTGATAAATACAGCATGGTATTGGCACAAAAACAGAGAATTAGATATCTGGAACAGACTAGAGAACCAAGAGATGAATCCAGCTACTTACCATTATTTGATCTTTGACAAGCCAATTAAAAACATTCAGTCGGGAAAAGATTCCCTATTTAAAAATGGTGCTGGGTGAACTGGCTGGTGACCTGTAGAAGACTGAAACTGGACCCACACCTGTCACCATCAACTAATCCATAGACTCTCACTGGATTAAAGATTTAAACTTAAAACACGAAACTATAAAAATACTAGAAGAGAGTGCAGGGAAAACCCTTGAATAAATTGGTCTGGGCGAGTATTTTATGAGGAGGACCCCCCCGGGCAACTGAAGCAGCTTCAATAATACACTACTGGGACCTGATCAAACTAAAAAGCTTCTGCACAGCCAAGAACACAGTAAGTAAAGCAAGCAGACAGCCCTCGGAATGGGAGAACATATTTGCAGATTATATCTCCGACAAAGGTTTTATAACCAGAATCCACAGAAAACTCAAACGTATAAGCAAGAAAAGAACAAGTGATCCCTCACAGGCTTGGCAAGGGACTTGAAGAGAAACTTCTCTGAAGAAGACAGACATATGAAAAAATACTCATTATCTTTAATTATCAGAGAAATGCAAATCAAAACTACCTTGAGATACCATCTAACTCCAGTAAGATTAGCCCATATCACAAAATCTCAAGACCAGAGATGTTGGCATGGATGGGGAGAAAAGGGAACACTTCTACACTGCTGGTGGGAATTCAAATTAATACTTCCCTTTTGGCAAGATGTGTGGAGAACACTTAGAGATCTAAAAATAGACCTGGCATTCAATCCTATAATTCCTCTACTAAGTATATACCCAGAAGACCAAAAATCACATTATAACAAAGATATTTGTACCAGAATGTTTATTGCAGCCCAATTCATAATTGCTAAGTCATGGAAAAAGTCCAATTGCCCACCATCCATCCACGAATGAATTAATAATCTGTGGTATACGTACAGCATGGAATATTATGCAGCCTTATAGAAAGATGGAGACTTTACCTCTTTCATGTTTACATGGATAAAGCTGGAACATATTCTTCTTAGTAAAGTATCTCAAGAATGAAAGAAAAAGTATCCAATGTACTCAGCCCTGCTATGAAACTGATTTATGGCTTTCCTATGAAAGCTATAACCCAGTTATAACCTAAGAATATGGGGAAGGGGAAAAGGGAGGAAAATGAGGGGGAAGGGGGGGTGGAGGGAGAGTGATTGGTGGGATTACACCTGCGGTGCATCATACAGGGGTACATGTGAAACTTAGTAAATGCAGAATGTAATTGTCTTAACACAATAACTAAGAAAATGCCAGGAAGGCTTTGTCAACCAGTGTGATGAAAATGTGTCAAACTGTGTATAAAACCAGTGTATCGTGCCCCATGATTGCATTAATGTGCACAGCTATGATTCAATAATAAAAAAAGAAAATATTCTTCTTAATAAAGTATCTCTGAAAAGGAAAAAAAATTATCCAATGTACTCAGTACTACTGCGAAACCAATTTATAATCACTCACATTTCATATGAAAAATGAAAGACAACTATACAGGCATCCTCAAACTTTTTAAATAGGGGGCCAATTAACTGTCCCTTAGATCGTTGGAGGGCCAGACTATAGTTAAACAAACAAACAAACAAAAAAAAAAAAACTATGAACAAATTCCTATGACTACTGCACATACCTTATTTTGAAGTAAAAATACAAAATAGGAACAAATATAATCACCCTGCCTCATATGGTCCATGGGCCACAGTTTGAGGACCCCTGGCCTAGGATGAAGGATTGAAGGGGAGGAAGAGGGGAAGGGAGGAGGGTGGGTCAATACAGGGAGGGGTAGTAGTGGGACCACACCTATGGAACATATTGCAAGTAGTAGTTGGATCTATCAGGTGTAGAACACAGATGTCTTAACCCTGTAATTGGGTAAATGAGGTAAAGGCTGTTTTGATTAATAGGATGTAAGCACTCCAATTTGTACAAATAATCAACACATTGAATCCCATAATGGCATTAATGTATTCATGATCTATGTACAAATGACTTAATAAAAATATTTAAAAAGTAAATGAGGGAATGCTTAGGAAAAAAAAGAATTCTGGGCTGAAAATTGTTCTGCTTAATTAGATTAAAGACAGACGACCATTCTGTTCTGGCTTCAAAAGTTTCATTTGAGACGTTCCCTGTCAGCCTGATGGATTTGCCCCTGTAGGTCAATTTGCACTTACTCCTGGATTCTTGCAGAATATATTTTTTTTCTTGACTTTGGACAGGTTAATAAAGTTTCTTGAAGATCCTCTATTTGAGTTGAGACATCCTTAGGTTCAATATCCCTCTGATTGGAATGTGTTAGAATCTTTGGTTATACTTACGAAATTGTTATTTATATCCCCTAGTAGTTTTTCTGTTCTGCCTGAGAGTTCTACCTCCCATTCTGAGACACCTAAAATTCATATGTTTGAACAGTTCATAAACTTCCATAATTCTCTCAGTGAGGGTTCTGATTTTTCTCGCTCTCTCTTTTTTCTGTATTTTCAAGTGCCTATGTTAGCTCAAGAGCTTTATACTCTACTCCTAAGGTTTTTTGTTCAGCATAGTATAATTTGTTATTGATACTTTCTATTGCATTTTCAAGTTCCCTGACGGAGTTCTTCGATTCCTTAAGCTCCGCGATATCGTTTCTATGTTCTTCATATCATTCATCTCTTATTTGATTATGTTTTGGGTTTCCTTTTCATTATTCTCCACTTTCTCAGCATTTCCTCCATTGTTTTTACCTTCCATATTTTAAATTCCCTCTCTGTCATTTCTAACATTTCTCTTTAGGTGGAATCATCTACAGTAGCTACCTCATAATCCCTTGAGGGTATTTCTCTGTTCTGGTTTTTCATGGTGCCAGAATTTTTCTATTGTTTCTTACTCATAAGTGTTTTATTTTTGGCTGCTTACCTGTCCTACCTTTTACTTTCACTTCCTCCTCCTCTTTAAATTACTGTGCCTCTGACCTAAGATGTCAAAGTGTCCTTTTGCTATAGGACCAAAATGAAGAGAAGAGTGAGGAACAAGAAAAGGTAAAAGATAAAAAACAGAAACAAAAGGGAAAGGAGAAAATAAATGGGAAAATTGACAAAAAGAATAGAATAACAAAAGGAGGGAGACAGGAGCAATATTGGTATACAGTAGTGTATTTTAACCCACACCTAAAAATCCCCACCTCTGGGGTCTGGCTTGGGTGTGGCCCTTGACGTCAGGATCTCTTTGCCAGCCTGAGAAGATAAAAGATCCCATATCCACCAAATGTGGAAGAAAACCAAAAATAGTATAAATCAAATTAAAAAGAAAAAAGAAACAAAAGACTTCAAGGGATAAAAATAGGGGAGAAAAAAGAATAGCAGGGGAGAAAAAACTAGCATAAATTGAACCCTTATTATTAAAGAAGGAAAAAATTAAAAATTATAATTACAGGAGGAAAAAGAAGAGAAAAAGAGAAACAAAAACCTAGGGTGAAAAAGTTGAAAAAAAATTTCTAAATGTAAGAAAAAATATTCATATATCTTGCTGCATATTTCCTGGACAAAAGGTAATCTTCTGGGGTATGAGATGCCAATCAGAATACTAATACAGCTGTATAATATGGATACTGGAAGCCTCTGTCTTGCTGAAGGAACCCGGTCCATCTTCCTGACTTCTTTGCCCTCAATCCCCATAGGGTTGGGAACCTGAAGCTCTCCTTAGCCTGCTCAATAGACACTCCATAACCTTTCAAAACTATGTATTTTGGCTATCAGGAGGCTTTTCCAGGAAACCTTGTGTCGCTCAAATCTCCACAGGAGTGGTTACTGAGCTTATGAGGTACACCAGTACAGGCCTCGCACTAGGGCCTGAGGGCAGATCCTGCAAGGCAGCTTTCCCACAATGGCTGTGCTTGGTCTGCAGCTGAAAAATGTATGCTCTGTTCTACCCAGTGGCTCAGTCCTGGACCTGTGAACAGTTTAACATTACTCTCTTGGTTGCCCAAGCTCTCCAAAGGTAACTCAACCAAGGGCCCATGTCCAAAAATAAACTGGCAGGTGAGGCCTTGCTGCTGCCACTGCATTGGCCAGCCTCTTCTGGCATGCAAGTTCTCTCCCTGGTGCTACTTCTCCACTGCTTCTGTCCTCCTCTTGGGGTCCTGAAGTCTCAAAATGCCTCCATGTGACCTAGAAGAGATGTTTTTGCATAGATCCCCCCCAGCCAGTTGTGCCTGAAATCTTTTCTCCCCAATCTTACTGTGCATGGCTGCAACGAAGCTGCCTCTAGTCCAACTTCTTGCTCTGCCTAGCTCTTTGATTTCTGAAATTCTTTCTTCTCTATGTTTTTCTCTGTTGCTAACACTCTCTACTGTGTTCTGGAACTCCCTGAAAGTCTCTTTAATTTGTTTAAGCTTTTCTATAGCCTCCTAATTATGTCGATATCCGTGTTGTCTTTGTGATTAGTTTAATTGATTTATTGAGACACTTTTGAACTTTTTTGTGGATGTTTTCTTCAATCTTCTACTCAATTCCATTCATCTTATTTGCCATCCATGTTCTGTATTCAATTTGTGTCACTTCATCAATTTCTCTGTGGATGGTATTTTTAGGTGTATCTCCATTTTAATCTCTTGGGGGAATTTATTTGTTCTTATTTTTCATGTTGCCAGGATTCTTCTGCTGATAGGTCCCCAAGTTTGTTTTCAATTTATTTATATATTTATTATACTTTTTAAGCTAGAATATTACATTGTCCCTAAACTTTTGTTAAGAGATATTCTAATCGGGTTTCTTAGGTAGCTCTCAGGAGATGATTTGGGCCCAATAGGTGGAGCTTGGGAGTGCAGCCATTCAATTGGTTCTGGGGAATTTAGATGTAGAGTCTGGTGGGCCAGTAGTGAAAGTAGCTGTCCCAAATTACAAAGCTGTCCCCACCCCTTTCAGAACTTGTCCTTTGAAAGTGGAGTTTTGAAATGAGATCCAAAGGCCCCAGGATATGGTGGTTGGCACTTCCTTTCCCTACTGACTAGTCAAATGAGTGCTACTTATACCTGTGGCCCTTCCCACATATAGCTTCCCAAAATTTCCTTTCATGGTTTCAGTGTATGAGGGTCCTTTAAAACCGGCCTTGCTTTCTCCAAGCTGGGTGGCATGAGGCTGACAGCAGGACCTCCGTGTGATGCTCCTAGGCTGGGGGAAGCTCACAGATAGTGAGCCTAGTTGTTCTATTCACAGTGCCAGCCCTGCACACCAACAAATGGTAAAAGCTGTGGTTTTTACCATAGCTCCACCCTACAACAGATTCAAAATTATATGATAGCTTTTGTCCATGGTTGTAGGAGGGGAAATTCGAGATTTTTCCATGTGCTTCTCAATAGTTCTCAAAGTGAAGTCACCTAAGGCCAGGCACTCCCCTCTCTAAGTTGGCAGGTGCAACACTATGGTGAACTTTCAGGAGAGGAATGAAGGGCACATATGCCACACCAACCCTCTCCACAGTGTAGAGTAAGCTTCCCCTGAGCAAGATGAAGACTTGGATGAAATCCTGCATCACCAGTGTTAGTGTACTTGAGCCATAGAGTCCTTCCACTGTATGTACCAATACACTCTCATTTCACCATGCCACACAATGCCGAGACTACTCAGATTTCCCACCAGATATGTGGGAAAGGCAAGGCTTGTCTCTATTTCCTCCCATGGCTGGCTATAGATCCAGCCTGTTGACAATAACAGAAAGGAAGACCATGGCCTCTGCAGTCATTGCTTCTGTGGTGGCAATAAGGACTGAGTAGGGTCGAAAGCTCCTATGTCTTTCTTGTGCCTATGGGTACAGCATCAATTCCAGGTTGTCTGAGCTGGGCTAGCACTCTGAGTAATCCACATAGGGAAGCAGACCTCTGCAGGAGGAAATCTTTCAAGCAACCAAAGAAAGTAGCAGATTTGACTATGTCCACAAGTCCTCTAGAGCCATAATTGTTCACTCTTCTGCCAGGAAGAAGGGGCAGCTAGAGGAAGATACAACTCTGTGCAGGAAAACTGGGTCTTTAATTCCTCAAATGGCATTCTTCCATGAGGTGAGAGATCTTGTGTCTCACTGTTTGTGGAGAGCCCCTGTGAGGGAGAAGGGGGCCTCCTTACCCTTCTATTTGGCCCTGAGCTCTCCACAACTGTTCTGCTCTGTAACTGTCCTCAGTTACCTACCTTCCTCCTTCTCCTCTTTGTTGTCTCTGTTTGTGGGGTTGGTAAACACCTTAATTTTTTTCTCCTTGTCATCAGTCTCCAAATTTATACTATTGTGAAATTCACTTCAGTCCAATTTTCTCCATCTGAATGGAAGCTTCTGACAAAAGCTGCCTCTATTCAGCCATCTTGCCCCTCTCCTTTACCACACACGTCTTATTATTTCCTGGACAGAATAATTTTTGAAGTGGAAACGTAGATCCTCAACAGTCACATCTGTAGTTGTACCCTAGCTGATAGATGATGAAACCAAGTACTTGAAACAGAATTTTGTTCAATAAATATCTGTTGGTCTCTGTTGAATGTAAGGCTCTGTGATGAGTTACTTGAGGTAGCTCATCCTACTCATTCCTGGTGAGGTTCACAGTCCAAGATGGAGACCATTACTTTTAAAATCAATCATATCCATTGTGTTCTGGCCTAAGAGTCTAAAGACCTAAGTTATAATACCTGTTCAGCTGTTAACTATATTGGGAAACCTTTAGGTAGTCCCTATTTTACATTGATTATGTGGCTGACCACTGGCTGTTAACAGAGGTCTATCAAGCAATCCATTGGCAGTTTGATCATTTCAGAGAAAAGAGCAATGAAACATTTGTTTATATAACTTTTACCAATGTAAATTTTTGTTGCAAGTCTCATAAAAATTTTATGAAGGGAATAAAATTTCACAAGTTTCATAAAAGTAGTAATAGATAGGTTGCATTTCATCTTTAAAATATTTTCACATCATCCAAGTGTTATTATTTTTCCCAGTTATCTATTGCTGTATAATAGACTACCCTAACACTTAGTGGTTTAAGGCAAAACCCACTATATTTTATCTTACAATTTTCTGCATCAGGAATTTGAGAAGGGCTCAGGTGGGCTAGAGTCATTTGATGTTATTCAGATGACATCTGGCCTAGTATAAATGTGACAAAATGACTTAATTTACATACCTGAAGCATTAGTTGAAATATCCACAAAGCTGAGCCCAAATAGGACACTCTTTCCATGATGTCTTAAAACCTGTGCATATGATCCCTCCATCAAAAGAGTTACACTTCTTATATGGTGCTGTCAATTGAATTGCATCTCCCTAAACGATATGTTGAAGTCCGAATCTCAGGAACCTCAAAATGTGACCTATTTGGAAAAAGAGTCATTGAAAATGTAATTAGTAAAGATAACATCATACTGTAGTAGGGTGGGCTCTATTCTAATATGATGATGACCTTTTTCACAACACCAGAAGCTAACAGAAAGTAAATAAGCATATTCTTACCCAGAAAACTTCAGAGAGAAAACATAGGGTCCTATCAACACATCAGTTTGGGATTTCTATCCTCTAGAATTGTGAGAGAATAAATTTCTGTTTTATTAAAGCCAACCAGTTTATAGTACTTCATTATGATAGCCCTAGTAAAATATACACCTAGCAGTTCAGAGTTCCAAGACCAAATGATCCAATACACAGTAAATAGAATTTATGAGTCTCATAAGGACTGTGACTGCATACTGATCCAGTCACTTCTTCTTTTTTATTTTTTTTGCATTCCACAGAAGTTTATTTCTGATTAAAACAATGGTAATACTAAATCAGGTGCTCTTACTTAGTACTCTAAACATTCATTTTCTCCCTTGATGAGCTTTCATATTATGCAAATTTATTTTATAACATGAGGAAAAATACAATTTCAAAAACAATATGGCACATTGTAAAAAAAGTATTAAAAATAAACAAATCTACTGCTAACCTGAGGATATGAATCATATTAAATATTTATAAATCACATTTGGTAACCTTTAATAATATCAAACCAAATCTGATGATTTTAAATTAGATTTCAATCCAGTGCTCTGCTTTTCAAACAATGCTAGATGTAGCTTGCTTTCTCTGTAAGTGTACTTTTAAATAACTATGCTCCTCATAAAAAGCCTTCTTCAGAGAAGAAACATTGTTTCATGTTTGAATCTTGGGGTAAGTTCTGTAGGTATTATGACCAATGGACTATGTTAGAAGTGACTGGATCTGCGGTCCATCATCACTTCTAACATAGTCCATTGGTCATAATACCTACAGAACTTACCCCAAGATTCAAAGAGAGAGGACATAGACCCATGGAAGAAATATGAAAAAATTGTATATGTCTTTAATCTACCATGTTATTTGTTAAATTTCCATCTTTACTATTATCTTTGTGTTTCATAATATCCATAATTCACAAAAATATCTATTCCATCAGACAAGTGGGAGCCTAATGGTGCAATCCAAAAACAGCAGAATTTTTTTTTTTCCCTCTGTCCAATTTAACCTATTCTGTCAGGGTATTTTTTGTTATTGTTGTTGTTTGTTTGTTTTTTTGTTTGCTTTTTCCCTGGTATTGGAAGAAATCTTGAACAAGCGCCATTGTTTATCTGCTCATCCTTAGTAAAAAGCCTCGTTCAATTCTGGTTGCAAGAATAGTTTTTTTTTTTTTTTTTTTTTTTCGGTTTTTGGCCGGGGCTAGGTTTGAACCCGCCACCTCTGGCATATGGGACCGGCGCCCTACTCCTTGAGCCACAGGCGCCGCCCGCAAGAATAGTTTTATTTAATAATTAATATGCTCTTTCCAGTATAATAATAAAAAAATTTGACTTCATTCAAAATTGACATTCTTCCTTCCGTCAGCTCTTGTCTGCTTTAAACTGGCTACTTAGAGTAATATAAAAGAGACATGATTATCATCTCCAAGTCTTCTTCATGCCCTTATAACCCACCTCTTCCATCATTAGACTACCTTCAGTTTTACCAAAGTTGGAGTGAGTATATAAGGAAACAAAATTTAAATAAGAATGTTCTGTGTGCTTGTGTAGGTTGTGAATCTACCAACTTGCCCCACCATTTATGACCATCCTGGGGCGGCGCCTGTGGCTCAGTCGGTAAGGTGCCAGCCCCATATACCGAGGGCGGAGGGTTCAAACCCGGCCCTGGCCAAACTGCAACCAAAAAAATAGCCGGGCATTGTGGCAGGCGCCTGTAGTCCCAGCTACTCGGGAGGCTGAGGCAAGAGAATCGCTTAATCCCAGGAGTTGGAGGTGGCTGTGAGCTGTGTGAGGCCACGGCACTCTACCAAGGGCCATAAAGTGAGACTCTGTGTCTACGAAAAAAAAAAACTATGACCATCCTGATATTGGGCAATAAAGGCCCAACTTGATTCACACAGACATTGTGTGTGTGTGTGTGTGTGAATTCTCTCTTTTCTGGGGAAATATTTAAGCTTAACTCTCTTGAAATGCACCTTCTAACCTTTATCACATCAGATATCTAGGAGTATGTTTTTTCTTTACTTTAAGCATAGTGATAAGGTCTTCAAGGTGAACACATAGATAGCCTTAACATTCACCCCCTGGCATTCGAAGGACACAGTAGACAGTTGAAAGGCTGGGTCAAATAGTCTATGATGTTAGCTTGGCATCCATAGCTCACTGATTAGGGCATCAGCCACATGCACTGAGGCTGGTGGGTTTGAACCCGGCCCAGGCCTGCTAAGCAACAATGACAACAACAAAAAAATTGCCAGGTGTTGTGGCAGGTGCTTGTAGTCCCAGCTACTTGGGATGTTGAGGCAAAAGAATCACTTAAGCCCAAGAGTTTGAGGTTTCTGTGAGCTGTGTTGCCACAGCAGTCTATCGAGTATGACATAGTGAGACTCTGTCTCAAAAAAAAAAAAAAAGTCTATGATGGCAGAGTAGAAGAATGGTATGGTAAGAAATTGTTATTACACCAGCCAGCAGTCAGAGTCAAGGTATTCAAACTTTGAGATAATCAGGGAAATTGGAATGCCATAGGGTCATTTTATGATATTAAGGAAATATTATTCATTTTTGTTGAGGTAGTGGTGTTTTAGTTGTTTTGTGAAGCTTTTTCTTTTAGAGATGCATACCTAAGAATTTATCAATTCCAACGAATTATAAAATAAACACATACATACATAAATAAGTGATTAATGGAACAAATGTGGAATTTATGATAGAAATATCAGACTGAGAAATTTTTTTAAATGATTTTTCCTAAGATAGATTTTGCTAGAAAGTCAAGAGAAGAAAGAGGATGAAGATGCCACCACTGAGTGAGAAGAGTTTGAAAATTATAGGCAAGCCACATGCTCCTCCACATGAGAAGTCCAGGAAAATGTCTATGACAGAAAAAGCTTAGCACAGACATGGTCAGAGTAAATCAATAACAGATTGATGGACTGATCAACTCTTTGAGTTAGACCTTTCTTGCTTTCTCTCCACTTTGCTACCAGAGGAAAAATGAATCAATGTCTCAATAGTAGTGCATTAAAATGCAAAATTTTCATGGTAAGCGGAGTAATGGTCCTTCAAAGATGTCTACACTCTAGTCTCTGGAACCCAAAAATATCTTTTACATAGCAAAGCGATATTAAGGTCTCAGATGGAATTAAAGCTGTTAAACAGTTGGCATTGAGATGGAGAGATTATCCTGGATTGTCTCAGTGGGTCCAGTATAATTATAAGGCTTCTTATAAGAGGAAGAAAGAGACAGAAGGGAGAGAACAAAAAAGATGGCAAATATAGGAGAATTTGGACTGATGTTGTTGGCTTTGAAGGTGGTGAACTGAGTCCAGGGAAGCAGGCAGCCCCTATGAGCTGGAAAGGGTAAGAAAATGAGCTCTCCCCTTAGAAGCTACAGAAAAGAACTCAGCCATGCTAACATACTAATTTTAGTCTGTTAAGACTCATATCAGAATTACATCCTTTAGAACTGTGATAATTTGTGTTGTTTTAAGTTACCAAAAGTGTGATACTTTGTTATAGTAATAATAGGAAAGTAATACAAGCACTAATTCAAATAGTCATAATTTTTCCAATTCTGTATAATGTCATGAAGGCAAATAATAATAAAATAAATATAAATATAAAATTGAAAAAAGTATTGGTTGGAAAAAATGTATTTTCATGTGTATTAATATCACTCAAGCAGTGATATTTAAGTGTGACCAGAAAATAATACAAGTATCTCAAAATTGTATATTATTGAACTGGTAATGCATTCGCTCTTATTGCTCAGGGTGTTGTTATAAAACATTGTCAAGTGTTGGTATGAAGCCACACACAAAAAATATTTTGCATAATTTTCAAATAAGCACGATAATTCCTCTAGTTAACCAATCATTTCGTTTCAAAACCAAAGCAAAACAATACTTGGAAGTACAATTTTTTTTTTTTTTGTAAATTAGAGAACAAATTAAAAGTAAACTAGCACTATTCAAAACTAAAATTCACATACCAATGATAGGTAGATACTATTACCAAATAAATTTTATAACCAACTTCAGTGTTAATATGTATCAAACATTAGCCCCAAAGAGAAAACAGAAAGTTATTGGCAAAATATTTTCTAAATCACAGGTCATTGTTGGACAATGGTATGTGATATGGAAGACCAATTACTGACATCTGTATTTTCCAGCATTATTTTTGCTTATAGTCAGACAAATACAATAATGTGCAAATAATTTTTAGCATATGATTGTTTATACACATATGGATATACATACATTTATAAAATAAATATATGTATATCTAATTATATTATACATAATGGAGAAGTGAAATGTTACTTTTTCCTGTAACATAAAACATAAGAAACAAGAGCTTTTTGTTCAATTTTATTAT
Organism: Nycticebus coucang; assembly: GCF_027406575.1. Lineage (NCBI taxonomy): Eukaryota > Metazoa > Chordata > Mammalia > Primates > Lorisidae > Nycticebus > Nycticebus coucang. The sequence goes on from NC_069804.1 coordinate 73,660,418, forward strand.
TGCACATTTTGTTTGGTTTTGTTTTTGTTTGTTTGCTTTTAATGAGCTACAGTACAGACTAAAAGTTGCTGACATTATTATCTATAGCCAACCAACATTTTGCAGCAAGTTATAGAAGTGCTACACAAATGAGAAAGGTTATCTTGGATGCCACTATATACACTACTTTATTCAAAAAGAATAAAGCAGCTAAGCCCCCTGAATTAACTCAACTTCAAATGACATAGTGACATAGTGAAAATTATAAATGTTATCAAATTATGACCACATACTTATTTTCAATATGTTATGTGAAGAAATGTACAGAAATTAGAAGAGTCCTTTTTTTCACATTGAAGTATATTATTTGCTGAATGGAAATGTGCTTGCATAAATTTTTGAAATAAAAGATAAAATTAAAAACATGACACTGATAATGGCAATTTTAATTATCTCAAGTGAATTTCTTAGCTGGTATAGCTTAGGGATATATTCAGTATTTTAAACAAGCTAATTCTATCACTTAAGTGCCAAAATATGACAATTTTAATGCTAAGGATGGGATATTAAGGTATCTTCAGAATGCTAAACTGGTGTGTAAATAGCTCCATCACCAAGAAATTTACTTCTACATATTTCCTTATGACTTTCCTTACTTATTAGAGAAAGAAGATGAAGAAATTGTTTTCAAAAAAGAATGAATTACTATGTTCAACTTTATAGCCCATATTAAAACATTTATCTTTCATCTCATCAACAATGAAATCTCTACCTAAATTTTCAGCTTATGTTCAATAAAATATTCAGGAATGTGTAAAGTAATTGCTGAAGTATAAATAAAACTATATCCTTCATCAAGCTATATATATACAAAATATATATTTTGGTTTAAGAGTATAAACTATTTTGCCTTTCTCACTGATGTTAAATAATTATTCTTTATTTTTAAGTTGCATTCTATTTTAACTTAATAAAATTTAATCAGTCTTTTAAAAGTGACCTCTATTATACCAACTGCACATCAGTATGCTCAAAATTTGATATACACTAGACTACCTGATTGGTAACATTCTTTTCATTTTTCTAATATTTTTTCTAACAAATATTCTAACTGTGCTAGGTAAAGTCAGTTGTAAGCACTAGAAGGAATGCTAAAATATATTAAAAAATCTTCTGTGCCCATTCAGAATGTCAATCAAAAGAATAAGACAGGCTAACTTGCAATCATGCACATTATTATGACATAAAAGGGAATTTTTCATATAAACTAACAATGTACCTTTGATAGTTCAAAAATATAACTTGAGGTAGGGAAGTTGACTGATTGTATTACAGTAGGCAATCCTTCAATATCTTTTTCACATCATGGATTCATAGAAAATATAGTATCTGGATAAACAGTGAGCTAAAGAGAAAATGTTGGTTGAAGTCAGAAGCAACAGGAACAGAGGGATTTGTTTGTCATAGGGTTCTCCAAGCTTCCCCAAGGTCTTAGTCTCCTTAGCTACACATAGCAATAAGCAATATCTTAGTAGACCTGAAACAAATTTATGGAATACCTGTTAGGAAGCTCTGGTATGGGGATTAAGGATTTGATTTCTAGAACAAGAGAGACCTGAGTTCGAGGTAAGTGGCTCTTTGCCTTTATTCTAAGAATATTCAAGAAGAGATTTTGCAGTTCAAGAAGAGAAGTAATAACATCTGATTTGTGTTTAAGAACAAAAAACTTGGACATAGTGTGAAAGATAAATTAATTTATAAGTTGCTTAATTTCTCTAACCTTCAGTTTTCTTATTTAAAAAATGGGATAATAATTTTAGTACTTCATAGGCTTTAAGGAAGTAATGCATATATTTATTAATTTATGTAACAAATAAATATTAAGAGACAAAAGACTAATGTAGGCATTAGTAATATAGTAGCAAGAAAGCAGACATTATCTCTGGCTTAATGGCTCTTAAAGTTATCAAGAAAGATAAATATTAAACAAGTAATTAGAAGGGCACTGAGTATGAAAAAAGTGAAGATTGAGTCCACTTTATTTGGTATGCGTTGAGGACAGAAGGAAAATCAAACTTCCTGAATAGGTAATATATTTACTTATCCTCAGAATTCATAAGCTATTTGATTATTAGAAATCTGTATTTTTTCCAGTAGCACAATCTTAAAAACCTCGGGTTTTACCCTAAGAATAATAGAGAACAACTTTTGAAGTCATTCAAAAGTTTTTTAACAGGAGGTAAAGTAAAATCTGAGTTATGTTTAAGAACAATAATAATCACGTGAACATAGTATGGATAATGAATTAGAGGACCTGTTGCAGTAATCTAGGTGGTGGAGACTGAGATAATGAAGGCTTTGACCAGGTAAAGCAGTGGCATCCTGGGATAAATAGAAGATAGATTTGAGGAAGATGGTAAGAATTATGATGCTGATGATGAAGAAAATGAGGAGGACGATATTGTTCTCAAGTGCCATAATGTCTGGAAAATAATATTCACAATAGTTTCCTAACTTTACATTCAAATGTATATGACCTTCGGTAGCTTCATTCATCAAATTTTTCACAACACTCCATGGAATTATCTTTATTTCCCCAAAGTCTAACCTCTCTGATAGACTTTTGGCTCTATTAAGACATGGTGCATCACAATAATCAAGATCTCTATGTCCAAGATATAATAATTAAGAGATTTTCACGGAGTAGATATTGTTGGGACCAAGGCCGTCTGAATTTTGAACAATAGGTTTAGGTGATTCTAATATAGTACTACTCCACAGTTCTGTTTTTTTTTTTAATATATAATCAAAACAGTATAAAAAATAAACAACCATAACCCCACAATCCAAACCAAAAGTTTTAAAATGAATGATAACTAATTGATGTAATCTTCCCCTACCTCATACCCTATTTCCATTTAGATGTAATCTTAATTCTGAATTTATGTTTATCATTTTCTTGATTGTTAAAAGTGTTATATCATCCTTGTATATAAGCTTTAATAACATATTTTGTACTTTATTAATATATAATTTGCACACCATGCAATACACTCATTTAAAATGTACAGTGAAAAATTCAATGGTTTTTAGTGTATTCACTGAGTTATGAAACCATTCCTCAATCTAATATTAGAGTATTTTAATCCCTCCTCCAAAAGGTATGTATGTGTATTTGTGTGTGTATACACACACAAGCAGTCACTATCCATTTCCTAAACCCTTTAGGGCCAGCCCCAGACCACCACAATATAAATGGAATCATAAAACATGAAAAAAATTTTCACTACCTTCCTTTAATTAAGACTATTTATTTATTCATATTGTTTAGTATTTATTGAGAGTACAAAGAATTAGGTTACATTGATTGCATTTGTTAGGTAAAGTCCCTCTTATAATGTATCCTGCTCCCAGGAGGTACTATACACCATGACCCCCATCCCTCACACACCTCCCCTCTCCTTGCTCCCTCATTCCCCTACCCCACACCTTATATTAAATCATATATATATATATATATATATATTTTTTTTTTTTTGTAGAGACAGTGTCTCCCTTTATGGCCCTCAGTAGAGTGCCATGGTATCTCACAGCTCAGAGCAACCTCCAACTCCTGGGCTTAAACGATTCTCTTGCCTCAGCCTCCCGAGTAGCTGGGACTACAGGCGCCCGCCACAATGCCCAGCAATTTTTTGGTTGCAGTTCAGCCGGGGCTGGGTTTGAACCCACTGCCCTCGGTACATGGGGCCGGCGCCTTACCGACTGAGCCACAGGCGCCGCCCCACATACTACCTTTTTATTATACGTTACTGTGAGGGTACAAAAACTCAAATTACAATATTTGAATTTGTTCGATAGAAACCTTCCTGTAGCTATGTACTGCACCAAAAAGATGTGCCATTAACTTCTACATTGTGTCTATTCAGTGGGAGAACCACAAATTATCCCCCATCCCCCCATCTTGAATTGAAATGAGAGTTTTTCTACTATATGGGCATCTTTTTTGTAGCTTAAAGCATTCCATGTTAAGAATACTGCAGTTTGTTAACATTCCTGAATTGATAGGCATTTACATTGTTTCCACATCTTGTCAATTGTTAATTGAGTTATAATAAATAATCTAGTGTGTATTTCCCTATGATAAAATTTTTTTTTCGTTCTTGGTAGATGCCTAGTAGTGGGATTGCTGGGTCAAATGAAGATGTAATTTGAGTGGTTTGAGGATTCTCTTTGCAAAGTGGCTGTATTAGTTTTCATTCCCACCAGCAGTGTAAAAATGTTCCCCTCTCTCCACATCTGTGCAACTTTAGGGTTTTTTGATGAGGGCTAATCTTACTGTGTTTAGGTAATATCTCAGGGTAGTTTTGATTTGCATTTCTCTGATGATTGGGAACAATGAGCATTTTCTCATATGTTTATTAGCCATTCTTGAGTCTTCATCAGAGAAGGTTTTGTTCCTGTACCTTGCTCAGTGATATATGGGATTTTTAGCTCTTTTTTTGTTGATTAATTTGAGTTCTCTCTAGAACTTCCTTATCAAGCCTTTGTCAGATTCTTAATACACAAATATATTTTCCCATTCTGAAGGTTGCCAATTTGCTTTCATTGTTGTGTTCTTAGCAGTGGAGAAACTTTTCAGTTTAATTAATTACTATTTGCTAATTGTTGTAGCAATTGTCACAGAATTCTTCTTCATAAAATCTTTCCCCAGGCCAACATCCTCAAGAGTTTTTTGTCACACTTTATTCTAAGATTTTTACTATTTTATGTCTTAGATTTAAATATTTTATTCATTTTGAGTCAATTTTTGTAAGTGGTGAAACATATGGGTCAAGTTTCAGTCTTTTACATGTTGTTATTCAGATGTCCCAGCACCATTTATTGAATAGGGATCCTTTTTCCCAGTGTATGCTTTGGCTGGGTTTATCAAAGATCAGATGGTCCTGGTTTCATCTCTTGATTTTCTATTCAGTTTCATTTGACTATGTCTCTATTTTTGTGCCAATACCACACTGTTGTGATCACTGTCGACTTGTAATATAGCCTGAAGTCTGGCAGGGTGATGCTTCCAGCTTTATTTTTATTAATAAGAAATGCCTTGACCATACATTTTTTTTTCTGGTTCCATACAAATCAAAGAACTATTTTTTCCAGTTATTCAAAGTGTGATTTTTATATTTTTAATGCGGATTGCATTGAATGAGTAGATTGCTTTGGGAAGTATAGACATTTTAACAACGTTGACTCTTCTCAGTCAGGGGCATGGTATGTTCTTCCATTTGTTTTTTTTGTTTTATTTTATTTTATTTCTATTTCATTTTTTTTAATTAAATCATGGCTGTGTACATCAATATGATCATGAGGCACTATACACTTGTTTCATGGAATATTTTACACATTTTCATCTCATTAGTTGACATAGCCCTCCTGGCATTTTCCTAGTTACTTTGCCAAGACATTCACATTCCACATTTGCCAAGGCTCACATGTACCCTTGTAAGATGCACCACAGGTATGATCCTTTCAATCCCCCTCCCTCTATCCACCTCCCCCCTCCCTCCCCACACTTTCCCCCTTCCCCCTGTTCTTAGGTTGTAACTTGGTTATAGCTTTCATGTGAAGGTCCTAAGTTAGTTTCATAGTAGGGGTGAATACATTGGATATTTTTTATTCCATTCTTGAGACACTTTACTGAGAAGAATATGTTCCAGCTCCATCCATGTAAACATGAAGGAGGTAAAGTCTCCATCTTTCTTCAAGGCTGCATAGTATTCCATGGTGTACATATACCACAATTTGTTAATCCATTCGTGGATCGACGGGCACTTGGGTTTCTTCCGTGACTTAGCAATTATGAATAGGGCTGCAATAAAGATTCTGGTACAAATATCTTTGTTATGATGTGGTTTTTGGTCTTCTGGGTATATGCCCAGCAGAGGGATTACAGGATTGAATGGCAGATCTATTTTTAGATCTCTAAGTGTTCTCCATATCTCTTTCCAAAAGGAATGTATTAGTTTGCATTCCCACCAGCAGTGCAAAAGTGTTCCCTTTTCTCCACATCCACGCCAACATCTCTGGTCTTGGGATTTTGTGATATAGGCTACTCTCACTGGAGTTAGATGATATCTCAGAGAAGTTTTGATTTGCATTTCTCTGATGATTAAAGATGATGAGCACTTTTTCATATGTCTGAAGGCTGCTAGCCTGTCTTCTTCGGAGAAGTTTCTTTTCAATTTTCTTGCCCAGCCTGTGATAGTATCCCTTGTTCTTTTCTTGCTAGTGCATTTGAGTTCTCTGTGGATTCTGGTTATTAAACCTTTGTCAGAGACATAACCAGCAAATATCTTCTCCCATTCTGTGGGCTGTTTGCTTGCTTTACTTACTATGTTCTTGGCTGTGCAGAAGCTTTTTAGTTTGATCAAGCCCCAAAAGTGTATTTTTGAAGCTGCTTCAATTGCCCAGGGGGTCCTTCCCATAAAAAACTCACCCAACCCAATTTCTTCAAGGGTTTTCCCTGCACTCTCTTCTAGTATTTTTATAGTTTCATGTCTTAATATTTTCTGCTATTTCTTTTCTGAAAGTTTCATAATTCTCATTGCAGAGATCCTTCAGTTCTTTTGTTAGGTATATTCCTAAGAATTTCATTTTCTATGAAGCTACTGTGAAAGGAATTGTGTCTGTGATGAGTTTCTCAATTTGGTTGTTACTAGTATATACAAAGGCTATTGACTTGTGGACATTGATTTCATACCCTAAGACATTGTTATATTTCTTGATTACTTCCAGGAGTTTTGTGGTCAAGTCTCTGAGGTTCTTGAAGTATAAGATCACATCATTATTTGATTTGATATGCCCCCATTTGGATGCATTTTATATCCTTCTACTGAATTGGCTTGTAACCTGTAGAAGACTGAAAGTGGACTCACACCTTTGTCCTCTAACAAAAAATTGAATCTCACCGGTTAAATGACTTAGATTTACTACATGAAGCTATAAAAATTCTTAGAGGAAGTGCAGGGTAAATGCTTGAAAAAATTGGCCTGGGGGAATACTTCATGAGGAGGACACCCCGGGGAATTCAAGCAACATCAAAAATACATTAGTGGGATCTGATCAAATTAAAAAGCTTCTGCACTGCCATGAACACACTAAGTAAAGCAAATAGACAGCCCCCAGAATTGGAGAGGATCTTTGCAAGTTATATTTCTGACAAAAGTCTAATAACCAGAATTCACAGAGAACTCAAACTTATTACTAGGAGAAAAACAAGTGGTCCCATTTCATTGTGGGAAAGAGACATGAACAGTAGCTTCTCTGAAGAAGACAGGCACATGGTCTACAGACGCATGAAAAAATGCTCATCATCTTTAATCATCAGAGAAATGCAAACCAAAACTAGTTTGAGATATCATCTAACTCCGGTAAGAGTAGCCAACATCACAAAATCCCCAAACTACAGATGTTGGCATGGATGTGGAGAAATGGGAACACTGCACTTCTGCACTGCTTGTAGGAATGCCAGCTAGTACATTCCTTTTGGAATGAAGTTTGGAGAACACTCAGGAATCTACATGTAGACCTGCCATTTGATCCTGCAATTCCTTTTCTAGGTGTATATCCAAAGGACCAAAAATCATTTGGCAATAAAGATATTTGCACCAGATTGTTCATTGCAGCTCAATTCATAATTGCCAAGTCATGGAAGAAGCCCAAGTGACCATCGACCCATGAATGGATTAATATATTGTGGTATATGTATACCATGGAATAATATGCAGCATTAAAAATATGCAGACATTACTCCTTTTATGTTTACATGGATGGAGCTGGACAATATTCTTCTTAGTAAAGTATCTCAGAAAATGAAAAAAAAATCCAGTGTACTCAGTACTACTGTGAAACCAATTTATAATCATTCACATTGCATATGAAAAATGAAACAACTATAGCCTAGAATGAAGGAGGTAAGACGAGGGAGAGGGTATAGGGAGGGGGGTCGGTCAATAGAGGGAAGGTTACTGGGGGACCACACCTATGGAGCATATTGCAAGTACAAGTTGGATCTATCAGGTATAGAACACAAATGCCTTAATGCTGTAATTGGGTAAATGAGATGAAGGCTTGTTGATTAGTAGGATGTAAACCCTCCAATGTGTATAAATAATCAACACATTGAATCCTTTAATGGCATAAATGTATTTATGATCTATGTACAAATGACTTAATAAAAAATATGATCAATTTTTGAAGATGATTCATGGGCTTATGAGAAGAATGTATATTCTCTTTCATAGAGAGAGAGATTCTGTAGATGTCTGCTAAGTCCATTCAATCTAGGGTCAAGTTTACATCCATTATGTCTTTATTTTCTTCTTGGAGGATCTATCTAGAACTGCCAAAAGGCTGTTAAAATCTCCAAATTTATTAATGCTGTAAGACATCAAATTGTTCATATCTGTGAGGGTTTGCTTTATAAATTGAGGAGCATTCTAGTAGGATGCACAAATGTTAATTATTGAAATCTCTTCATGTTGAGTGTTTCCCTTGATAAATGAGTAGTTTCTATCTTTACCTTTCTTCATGTTTGTTGGTTTAAAACCTATTGTATCTACAAATAGAATCACAACCCCTGCTTTTTCCTGATGTCCATTTGCCTGTATTATAGATGTCCACCCCTTTACCCTGAGTCCCTTTTTATATTTTAAGTTAAGATGATACTCTTATATGTAACAGATACCTTTTATATCCAGTCATCCAATCTGTGCCTCTTTAGGGGACAATTAAACCATTAGTATTAATTGAGAGGATTTATCGGCATGATAATGTTTTAGGTGTCATGCTTTTCAAAGTTCCAGTGGACATTTTTAATCCTTTCACCAATGTGGGTGTTAGGTTTTGTCCAATAATTTCTGGGTGAGTTTACTTTGGTGGTAGACCACTGTGCTATTTGTTGTGCACAATGGGTCTGGGAATATACTGGAAAGTGGGTTTAGTTATGGAAAATTTCTTCAACATGTGTATGTCAGTAAAGTATTTGATTTCTCCATCACAAATGACACTCAGTTTAGCTGGATATAGGATGCTGGGTTGATGTTTGTATTGTTTTAGGAGATTGAATGTCGATGACTATCCTCTTCGGGCTTGAAAGATTTTGGCTGAGAGATCTGCAGTCTTTCTAACATTTCTCCCTTTGTAAGTAATGATTTTCTTATGTCTAGGTGCCTGCCAAATTTTTTCCTTCGTGTTAACTTTGGCAAAGTGAATCACAATGTGTGGAGGAGATGCTTTATTTGGATTGAGTCTTGCTGGGGTTCTGAAACTGTCTACTATCTGAATTTCTGTACCTCTTGCCATGCTTGGGAATTTCTCCTCCTTCATCTTTTGGAATAAAGCATCTGTACCTTTAGCACCATCCTCTTCTCCATCCTGAATTTCTATAAATGAATATTTGCTCCTTTGGAGCAGTCCCACAACTCTCAGGGAATTATCTGTTTTTGCTTTCCATTTATCTGCCTCTTTCAGCATTTGAGAATGTTCAAAAGCTTTGTTTTCAATTTCAGAGATGCTTTCTTCTGTCAGGTCAACTCTATTACTAAGGGATTCTACTGTATTTCAGAGCTCCTCAAATAACTTTTTCATTTCTTTGAGCTCTTCTATCTTTTTTCTCATTATGTCTATATCTTTGGTGACTTTGTCTTTGAATTCATTAATTTTTTGAGACAACTGTAGAACTACTCCTTTGATTTCAATTTCTAATTTTTCTTCCATTCTATTCATCTTATTTAGCATACATATTCTAAATTGTATTTCTGACATTATAGCCATTTGTCTATGCATGGCATCTTCAATTGTGTCTACTTTGTAGTTCCTTGGGAAATTTGATCTACTCTGGTTATTGTAGTTGCCAATATTCTTCTGTTGGTTCTGCCCCATGTTTATTTTCCACCATTTGGCTATTAAAACTGGTAGGGTGAGATTGAATTGGGGATCCCAGGTACCAGAGTTAATCAGCCTTTTATGTAAGCACTGGAGTTTATAATTGTGGCTTATCCCCTACAACGTTATGAAGCTCCCTTTCAGAGTTTTGGCCAGACACTCTGGCATCCTACTTGGTGAGATAGCACAAGCTGGCTGTATTTTGAAATCAGCCAACCTCTACCCTATCCTAAGAAGTCATGGTATTAGGTTTAAATCTCAGCTGGGGAAAGATACATACAGCTGTGGCACCCCCCCCACACACACACACCATTCAGTTCCTTTCTGTTACAGAACTTGGCAAGTCAAACTCACAGTGTTCAAGGGTGGATATTCCCAGAGGCAAGTTACAATCACATGGTCTTGGGTAGTTCAAACCTTGCTCAACAGAGATGGATACAAGGGTCTCCAACTGTTGATAGAAATCTACAGTCTGTTCTGTCCCACAACCCTGAGTGTATGGCACAGTCCCCTCTTGTGAGCCACCAATTTCCCATCCAATTCCCAACTGGGTATCAGCTTCCCTGGCCTCTGGGCACAGTCAAAGCCATGATTCTTGGACCCACCCACCAGTCTCAGTTTACACTGGGCATCCATACGTCTGCTTGCCAGCTAGGTTGGACCTAAGAGTCCACACCCCGCCTCCAAGACTCAGTCCATACTTGCATCTTTACCTCTGCTCTCTGTCTCATTTGGAGCTGGGGGATCAGGCTAATGCCCTCAGGGCTCAGACTACACCTAAGCACCTCTGTTCTCCAGTTCTGTTGGAACCAGGGATCCTTGGCCCCTCCTGCCAGACTCAGTCCACATTGGCATCTGCCTATTGGCTCCCAGACTCAGTTGAAGCCAGGGGACCATGTCCCTGCCTGCCAGACTCAGTCCACACCTGACATACCTCTGCTCTAGGGCTCAGTTGAAGCTGGGCATCCTTGCCCCATCCTCAGGATTCAGCCCACTCTGGCACCCGCATCTCTGCTTGCCAGCTCAGTTGGCACCAGAGCAACGATGCGGATGCCAGTGTGAGGTGCACCTGGTGTGGATTGAGCTCATGCCCCCACCTGCCAAGCTCAATCCACACCCAGTGCACCTCTGCTCACTGGCTCAGTTGGAGCCAGGTATCCTTTCCCTGCTTGCAGAGCTCAGTCCACACAAGTGATCACTCCTCCACTTGTGGGCACCATCAAGAGTGGAGCCCCCTCTTTATTTATAGGTGGAATCCTCTGTAGTAGCTACCTCATGATCCATTGGTGGCATTGCTCTGTGCTAATTTTCATGTTGCCGGGATTTTTCCTTCAGACCTCCATGCGAAGGGGGAAGGGTGGACTGATAGTTCAGAATTGTGGGGAAAATATTGATTAAATTTTATGCCATGTGGGGTGGTTTCTAGGTTCACATGTGGGACCTTCCTGGAGAAGGAGATCCAGTGTTCAGAGGTTCTCTCCAGTGAGGTAAAATGAGAGGTCTTTTGTCCCCTGCTCACTTGCAGAGAGCCCATAGTGAGCCTCCCACTTGGGGGAGGGGTCTCCCTTCCTTTAGGCGATAGGGCTTTATAATTTGTTTTCTTTAATATTCTGCCTTGGAGTCACAGCTTGCTGAACTTCTTTCTTGGGTGTGCTTCGCACTTTTCATTTTATAGTGTCTGATTCTGTCCAGTTATTTTCCCTCTGGTCACTAGTGTCTGCTGTGTGTTGCTCCAGGTCAGCCATCTTCAATTTGTTTAAAGATAATTTTTTTTTTAACTTTTTCCCCTTATATTTTTCTTTTTCTTTGTCTTATTCTTCTTTTATTCTCATGTAATTATAATTTTTCATTGTTGCCTACTTTAATAATAAAGGCTTCATTTTTGCTAGTTTTCTGCCCCTATTATTCTTTTTTCTCCCAATTTTATTTCCTAAGTTTTTTTATTTGTTTGTCTTGTATTGATTTATAGTATTTTTGTTTTGCTACTCTATTTGGTGGACATGGAGTCTTGTGTATACTTGAGCTTGCAAAGAGCTACTGACCTAGAAGGATCCACCAAACCCAGCCCCCCAGAGGCTGGTATTTGTGGTTGTGGGTCAAAGTTCATTACTGTACACCACTATTATTCCTATCTAGCTCTTTCTGTTCCTCTCTTCTTTTTGTAAACCTTCCATTTTACTCCCCCCTTTCCTTTCTCTTTTCTCTTTTTTATATTTTATTTCTCCTTGGTCTTCAGTCTTGTCTTTCTTTAGTCTTACATGAAAAGTACACTTAAACATCTTAAGTCAGAGGCATGGCAACTTAAAGAGGAGGAGGAAGTGAAAGGAAAAAGTAGGGTGAGGAAACAGATAAAAAGAAAACATTCATGAGGAATAAACAAGAAAAAAATCCCAGCAACATGAAAAATTAGCACAGAGCAATGCCACCTAAGGATCATGAGGTAGCTACTGCAGAGGATTCCACCTATAAATAAATGTTAGAAGCGGAAGGAAGGGTATTTAAAATATGGATGGCAAAAACAATAGCTGATAAAGTGGAAACTAACTAAAAGGATATACAAAAACATCATCAAATAAGAGGTGAACAGTATCAAGAATATAGAAAGGATACAGTGGTTTTTAAGGAATTGAGGCAATCAATCATGGAACTTAAAGATGCATTTGAAAGTATCAAAAACAGATTAGAACACGCAGAAGAAAGAATCTCAGAGAAAGAGGATAAATGTCTTGAGCTAACACAGGTTGTCAAAGAGTCAGAAAAAAAGAGAGAGAAAGCAGAGCATTCAATGAGAGAATTATGAGACTTCATGAAGTGTAAAAACATATGCATTATATGGTATCTCAGAAGAGGAAGAAGAGTGCCCCAGAGGAATGGAAGCCCTACTAGAAAATATTGTAAATGAAAATTTTCCAAGTATCACCAAAGATTCTGACGCACTCCTTACAGAAGGATATCGAACCCCAACTCAAACAGAGCTTCTCCAAGACACATTGTCATGAACCTGTCCACAGTTAAGACAAAAGAGAAGATACTTCAAGCATCCAGGTATAAGTACCGATTGACTGACAGGGAAAAATCCACCAGGGCGACCATGGACTTCTCAAATGAAACTTTTCAAGCCAGAACAGTATGGTCATCTACCTTTACCTTTTTAAACAAAATGACTTTCAGCCCAGATTCTATATTCTATTAAGCTAAGCTTTAAAATTTGTGGAGAAATCAAATCTTTTACTGATATGCAAACATTGAGGTAGTTTGCCACAACATGATAAGCTCTACAGGATATACTTAGACCTATTCTCCACACTGAAAATGAAAATGGACCACCAACAAACTAAACACTCATAAACTAAAAAACAAAATATATCTTCCACAATGATGCAAAAGATAAAACTAAGCAATGGACTTTCACATAAGAAAATGAATAGAATTCCACTACACTTATCAGTTCCATCATTAAGTGTCGATGGCTTGAATTCGCAACTGAAGAGGCATAGTCTAGCTTATTGGATAAAAAAGCTGAAGCCATCCATATGCTGCTGGCAGAAAACACACCTAGGATCAAAGGACAAAGTAAAACTCAGGGTTAAGGGATGGAAAACAATTTTTCAGGCATGGAAATCAGAAGAAAAGAGGAGCCACAATCTTATTTTCAGATACAAGTGGATTAAAAGCAAATAAAATAAAAATGACAAACACAGACACTTCATATTGGTCAAGGGACCAATACAACAAGAAGGCATTTTAATTATCAATACTTGTACACCCTATTAATTGGTCTAAAATGCTTTTAAACAGCTAAGGCTACCACAAACAAAGCAAACAGAAAGCATTTGGAATGGGAGAATATTTTTACATGTTATGAATCTGACAAAGGCTTGATAAATAGAATATATAGAGAACTCAAATTAAATAATGAGAAAGTGGGCAAGAGATCTGAATAGAAACTTCTCTGAGGATGACAGACAAAAGGCCAATAAACACACAAAAAAATACTCATCATTTTTAATCATCAGAGAAATGCAAATCAAAACTACTCTAAGATATCACCTAACCCCAACAAGATTATCTAACATCACAGTCACAAAACACCAGATGTTGATGGTGGTGGAGAAAAGAAAACACTTCTACACTGCTGATTTGGGATTACATACTAATACAGCTTTTTTGGAAAGCAGTATGGAGAATCCTCAAAGATCTAAATGTAGACCTTCCATTTGATCACGAAATCCCATTACTAGGTATCTACCAAGAAGAACAAAAAATATTTTACCAGAAAGACATTTCCACCAGATTTTTTTTTGGGGGGGCTCAATTGATAATTGCCAAGTTGTGGAAGCAACATAAGTGTCCATCAACCCCTGAGTGTATCAACAAACTGTGATATATGTACACCATGGAATACCTTTCAGCCATTAGAAAAGATGGAGACTTTACATCTTTTATATTTTCCTAGATCAGTGCTTCTCAAACTTCCTAATGCTGCGACCCTTTAATACATTTCCTCATGTGGTGACCCCAACCATGAAATTATTTTCATTGCTACTTCATAACTGTAATTTTGCTACTGATGTGAATCGTCATGTAAATATCTGATATGCAGGATGGTCTTAGGTGACCCCTGTGAAAACATACTGAGCTCACGAGTTTGAGATCAGCCTGAGACCTCATCTCTAAAAAATAGCGTGGGTCTCTAAAAATAGGGTGTTGTGGTGGGCACCTGTAGTCACAGGTACTTGAGAGGCTGACACAAGAGGATCACTTGAGCCCCAGAATTTGAGGTTGCTGTGAGCTCTGATGCCACGACACTCTACCAAGAGTGACCAAGTGAGACTCTATATCAAAAAAAAAATATATATATATATATATATACATATATATATATATGGAACAGCCTGGGGGGGTAAACATTTGACACAATAGTCCGTCAAAAAAATTTTATGAAGAATACCCCCTTAGCGCATATACCCAGAAGACCAAAAATCACAACATAACAAAGATATTTGTACCAGAATGTTTATTGCAGCCCAATTCATAATTGCTAAGTCATGGAAAAAGCCGAAGTGCCCATCGATCCACGAATGGATTAATAAATTGTGGTATATGTATACCATGGAATACTATGCAGCCTTAAAGAAAGATGGAGACTTTACCTCTTTCATGTTTACATGGATGGAGCTGGAACATATTCTTCTTAGTAAAGTATCCCAAGAATGGAAGAAAAAATATCCAATGTACACAGCCCTACTATGAAACTAATTTGGGACTCTCACATGAAAGCTATAACCCAGCTACAACTTAACAATAGGGGGAAGTGGGAAAGGGGGGGGTGGGTAGAGGGAGGGGAATCGGTGGGATCACACCTGTGGTGCATATTACAGGGGTATTTGCGAAACTTGGTAAATGTAGAATATAAATGTTTTGGCACAGTAACTGAGATAACGCCGGAAAGGCTATGTTAACCACTGGGATAAAAATATGTCAAATGGTTTATGAAGTGAGTGTATGATGCCCCATAATCATATCATTGTATACACTTATGATTTAATAAAAAAATTAAAAAAAAAAAAAAAAAAAAAAAGAATACCCCCTTAGCAACTGCAGAAACACCAAAAAAAAAGGGGAGGGGACATGATCAAAGTATAAAGCTTCTACACAGCTAAGGATACCACAACTAAAGCAAACAGACAGCCTTCAGTATGGGGGAAGGTATTTGCATGCTGTGAATCTGAAAAAGGTCTGATAATTAGAATCTTCAGATAACTGAAATTAATAAACAAGAAAGGAACAAACAACCCCATTTATAAGTAGGCAAGAGGCTTGAAGAGAAACTTCGCTGAAGATGAGAGATGAATGACCAACAAACACATGAAAAAATGCTCATAGTCACTCATCATCAGAGAATTACAGATGAAAACTATTATGAGACATTACTTCTCTCTAGTGAAATTAGTTCACATCACAGAATCCCAAAATTGTGAATGCTGGTGTGGATGTGGAGAGAAGGGAACACTTTTAAACTGATGGTGGGATTACAAACTAATACAACCTCTATGGAAAGAAGTATGGAGAATTCTCGAAGAGTTTAAAGTTGACCTCCCATTTGATACCATAATCCCATTGCCAGTTATCTACTCAGAAGAAAAAAAAAATCATTTTACCACAAGGACATTTGCACTAGAATGTTTATTTATTTTTTTTATTGTTAAATCATAGCTGTGTACATTAGTGCAATCACCTGTACCCATTCTAAGATGCAGTATAGATATGGCCCCACCCATTACCCTCCCTCCACCAAAACCTCCCCCCTCCCTTCCCCTTCCTTGGCCCTTTCCCCATAGTCTTGTGCTATAGTTGGGTTATAGTCTTCATGTGAAAGCTATAATTTAGCTTCATAGTAGGGCTGAGTACATTGGATACTTTTTCTTCCATTCCTGAGATACTTTGCTAAGAAGAATATGTTCTAGCTCCATCCATGTAAACATGAAAGAGGTAAAGTCTCCATCTTTCTTTAAGGCTGCATAGTATTCCATGGTATACATGTACCACAATTTGCTAGTCCATTCGTGGGTCGATGGGCACTTGGGCTTCTTCCATGACTTAGCAATTATGAATTGGGCTAAAATAAACATTCTGGTACAGATGTCTTTGTTATATTGTGACTTTTGGTCTTCTGGGTATAAACCTAGTAAAGGAATTATAAGAACGAATGGCAGATCTATTTTTAGGTCTCTAAGTGTTCTCCAAACATGGTTCCAGAAGGAAAATAGTGGGCATCCCCACCAGCAGTGTAGAAGTGTGCCCTTTCCTCCACATCCACGCCAACATTTCTGGTTTTGGGATTTTGTTATGTGGGCTAATCTTACTGGGGTTAGGTGATATCTCAGAGTAGTTTTGATTTGCATTTCTCTGATGATTAAGGATGATGAGCTTTTTTTCATGTGTTTGTAGATCTTGTGTCGGTCTTCTTTAGAGAAGTTTCTCTTCAAGTCCCTTGCCCGCCCTGAGAAGGGGTCATGTGTTCTTTTCTTAATACATTTGAGTTCTCTGTGGATTCTGGTTATTAGACCTTTATCGGAGATATAACCTGCAAATATTTTCTCCCATGCTGAGGGCTGTCTGCTTGCTTTACTCACTATGTTCTTGGCTGTGCAGAAGCTTTTTAGTTTGATCAGGTCCCAGTAGTGTATTTTTGATACTGCTTCAATTGCCTGGGGAGTCCTCCTCATAAAATATTCACCCAGGCCGATTCCTTCAAGAGTTTTCCCTGCACTTTCTTCAAGTATTTTTATAAGTTTCATGTCTTAAGTTTAAATCTTTTATCCAGTGAGAGTCTATCTTAGTTAATGGTGAAAGGTGTGGGTCCAGTTTCAATCTTCTACAGGTTGCCAGCCAGTTTACCCAGCACCATTTTTTAAATAGGGAATCTTTTCCCCACTGAATGTTTTTAATTGGCTTGTCAAAGATCAAATAATGATTTGTAGCTGGATTCATCTCTTGGTTCTCTATTCTGTTCCAGATATCTACTTCTCTGCTTTTGTGCCAGTACCATGCTGTTTAGATCACTATCGATTTATAGTACAGTCTCAAGTCTGGTAGCGTGATTCCTCCTGCTTTGTTTTTATTGCTGAGTAATGTCTTGGCTATTCGAGGTTTTTTCTGATTTCATATAAAACGAAGTATTATTTTTTCAAGATTTTTAAAGTATGACAATGGAGCTTTAATAGGAATTGCATTGAAATTGTATATTTCTTTGGGCAATATGGACATTTTAACAATGTTGATTTTTCCCAGCCATGAGCATGGTATGTTTTTCCATCTGTTAACATCTTCGGCTATTTCTTTTCTTAGAGTTTCATAGTTCTCTTTGTAGAGATCTTTCACGGCCTTTGTTAGGTATACTCCCAAATATTTCATCTTCTTTGGCACTACTGTGAAAGGAATAGAGTCCTTGACTGTTTGTTCAGCTTGGTTATTGTTGGTATATATAAAGGCTACAGATTTATGGGTGTTGATTTTGTAGCCTGAGACATTGCTATATTCCTTGATCACTTCTAAAAGTTTTGTAGTAGAATCCCTAGTGTTTTCCAGATATACGATCATATCATCTGCGAAGAGTGGAAGTTTGATCTCTTCTGACCCTATGTGGATACACTTGATCACCTTTTCTTCCCTAATTGCAATGGCTAAAACTTCCGTTACAATGTTAAAGAGCAATGGAGACAATGGGCAACCTTTCCTGGTTCCTGATCTAAGTGGAAATGATTTCAATTTAACTCCGTTCAATACAATATTGGCTGTGGGTTTGCTGTAGATGGCCTTTATTAGTTTAAGAAATATCCCTTCTATATCAATTTTCTTAAGAGTTCTGATCATGAAGGGATGCTGGATATTATCAAAAGCTTTTTCTGCATCAATTGAAAGAATCATATGATCTTTATTTCTAAGTTTGTTTATGTGTTGAATTACATTTATAGATTTACGTATATTGAACCAGCCTTGAAACACTGGGATAAATCCCACTTGGTCATGGTGTATAATTTTTTTGATGTGTTGTTGGATTCTGTTTGTTAGGATCTTATTGAGTATTTTAGCATCTATATTCATTAGTGATATTGGTCTATAATTTTCTTTTCTTGTTGGGTCTTTCCCTGGTTTGGGAATCAAGGTGATGTTTGCTTTGTAGAATGTGCTGGGTAATATTCCTTCTTTTTCTATATTTTGAAAGAGGTTTAGTAGTATAGGTACTAGATCTTCTTTAAATGTTTAGTAGAATTCTGACGTAAAGCCATCTGGTCCTGGGCTTTTCTTTTTAGGGAGATTTTGTATAGTTGATGCTATTTCAGAACTTGATATAGGCCTGTTCAACATTTCCACTTTGTTCTGGCTAAGTCTTGGTAGGTGGCGTGCTTCCAGATATTGGTCGATTTCTTTCAGATTTTCATATTTGTGAGAGTAGAGTTTCTTGTAATATTTGTTAAGGATTTTTTTAATTTCTGAGCAGTCTGTTGTTATTTCATCGTTACCATTTCTAATTGATGAAATTAGAGATTTTACTCTTTTTTCACTGGTTAGGTTGGCCAAAGGTTTATCTATTTTATTGAGCTTTTCAAAAAACCAGCTTTTGGATTTATTAATCTGTTGTATAATTCTTCTGTTTTCAATTTCATTTAATTCTGCTCTGATGTTGGTTATTTCTTTTCTTCTGCTGCGTTTGGGGTTGAAGTGTTCTTCTTTCTCCAGTTGCTTGAGATGTTCCATTAAGTTATTGACTTCCTCTCTTTCCGTTTTCTTGAGGAATGCTTGCAGTGCTATAAATTTCCCTTTTGGGACTGCCTTTGCAGTATCCCAGAGGTTCTGGTAATTCATGTCTTAATTGTTGTTTTGTTCCAAAAATATGGTGATTTCCTTCTTAATGTCATCTATAACCCATGTATCCTTCAGGGTAAGGTTTTTTAGCTTCCATGTTTTTGTATGAGTAGGCAGTTTCCTGTTGTTATTTAGTTCAACTTTTATTCCATGATGGTCTGAGAAGATGCAAGGAATAATTTCTATTTTTTTAAATTTGCTGAGGTTAGATTTGTGGCCTAGGATGTGGTCGATTTTGGAGTATGTTCCATGAGCTGATGAGAAGAATGTGTATTCCGTTTTGTTGGGATGAAATGTTCTGTAGATGTCTGTTAAGTCCAGATGTTGAATGGTTGAGTTTAAATCTAAAATTTCATTGCTTAGTTTCTTTTTGGAGGATCTATCCAGGACTGCTAAAGGGGTGTTAAAATCTCCAACTACTATGGAAGTGGAGGAAATCGAGTTGCTCATGTCTGTTAGAGTTTCTCTCATAAATTGAGGTGCGTTGTGGTTGGGTGCATAAATATTAATAATTGAGATCTCATTGTATTGAGTATTACCTTTAACAAATATGAAGTGTCCATCCTTATCCTTAATTATTTTGGTTGGTTTAAAGCCTATTGCGTCTGCAAACAGGATTGCAACACATGCTTTTTTCTGCTTTCCATTTGCCTGGAGTATAGATGAACATTCCTTCACCTTGAGTCTATATCTGTCTTTTAATGTAAGATGCGTTTCTTGGATGCAGCAGATATCTGGCTTGAGTTTTTGTGTCCAGTCTGCCAACCTATGCCTCTTTAGAAGACAATTTAAAACATTCACATTGGGCAGTGCCTATGGCTCAGTCGGTAGGGCGCCGGCCCCATAAACGGAGGGTGGCGGCTTCAAACCTGGCCCTGGCCAAACTGCAACCAAAAAATAGCTGGGCGTTGTGGCAGGCACCTGTAGTCCCAGCTACTTGGGAGGCTGAGGCAAGAGACTCGCTTAAGCCCAGGAGTGGAGGTTGCTGTGAGCTGTGTGAGGCCACGGCACGCTACCAAGGGCCATAAAGTGAGACTCTGTCTCTACAAAAAAAATAAAAAATAAAAAATAAATAAATAAATAAATAAAACATTCACATTAATTGAGAGTACTGATAAGCCTTTCGAGAGACCGGTGGACATTTTTAATCCTTTTACAACTGTGGAAGTTGGAATTTCATCAAAATTTTTTTGGGTGGGTTTACTTTTGTGGTGGAGAATTACGTTGGTCTTTATGGAGGATAGGTCTAAGAATCTCCTGGAGAGCTCATTTAGTTGTGGCAAATTTCTTCAACATGTGAATGTTGTTGAAGTATTTAATTTCTCCATCATAAATGAAGCTCAGTTTAGCTGGGTGCAGGATCCTGGGTCAAAAGTTATTTTGTTTTAGGAGATTAAAAGTTGATCACCATCCTTTTCCAGCTTGAAAGGTTTCAGCAGAGAGATCTGCAGTTATTCTGATATTCTTCCCCTTGTAGGTAATGGTTTTCTTTCGTCTGGCAGCTTTCAGAATTTTCTCCTTCATATTAACTTTAGTGAAATTGATTATGATGTGTCTGGGGGATGTCTTATTTGGGTTGAGTTGTGCTGGAGTTCTGAAACTGTCTGCTATCTGAATTTCGGATTCTCTTTCCATGTCTGGAAAGTTCTCCTTCATAATCTCATGGAGAAGAGATTCTGTGCCTTGTGAAGCCACTTTGTCACTTTCGGGGATCCCTATAAGATGAATATTTGTTTTCTTCAAATTATCTGAGAGCTCTCTGAGAGAGTGGTCTGTTTTGCTCTCCATTTCTCTTCTTGTTTGAGGGTTTGGGAGCATTTCAAAGCTTTGTCTTCAATGTCAGAAATCCTTTCTTCTGCTTGCTCCATTCTGTTACAGAGGGATTCTACTGTGTTTCTCAGATCTTTGAGGGATGCAACTTCTTGTCTCAATGTGTTGAAATCTTTGGTCATTTGGTCTTTGAATCCGTTGAATTCTTGAGATAACTTTTGGAATTCTAATTTGATCTTATTTGCTATCCAGATCCTGAATTCAATTTCTGACATCTCAGCTATTTGTTTGTGCCTGGGGTCTTGTGCTGTTTCTGCCCAATTGATCCTTGGGGGAGTTGATCTACTCTGATTATTCATATTGCCAGAGTTTTTCTGTTGATTTTGCCTCATGATTGTTTTTCACCATTGCCTCTGGCTGTCCTCAGAGTTGGGGAGGTGTCTCTCCAATATTAAACCCCAGCAGGATCACTCTATTGTTCCTGGATCTTTGTAGGGAGTGACCCTGTGTAGTTCCTCTGGGGCTGCTCTAGCTAAGGAGTTCTGGTTGTGGAAGCAGCTCCGGTTTGTGACACACCCGGATCCAGCAACAGGGCTAGGGGTGGTGTGCACAGTTCTGGGAGTGCCAGGCGCCCAGTGACTTTGGCACAGAGAGCCCAAGGCTCCAGCAGTCTCTGTCCAGGAGAAGAGCTCTGCGCAGAGGCAGGGAGGTCTCCAAAGGGCATGCAGCTATCAGAGACCCTGTCCAGATGAACGGGCTAGTGTGGAAGCTGGGAGGACACAGGAGGGAGGACGCAGGGTTGCATGGCTCCCACAGTTCCTGGTCAGGGAATGTGGAGGCCTGGTGGGTGTGGGTCACTGGTCGGGTGTCGCTGCACAGCTCTTATGGAGGTCTGGGCAGTGCCAAGCCCAGGAGTTTGAGGTTGCTATGAGCTGTGACGTCATGGCACTCTACCCAGGGCAACAGCCCAAGGCTCCAGTGTGCCAAAACCGTCTCACTCTGCCCCTAAGGATTAAGGCTGTAAGGCAGCTCCGTCCCCACCTTTAGGCTGCTCAGTCAGTATGTTACTTTGACCCACCCAATCCTTGCTCTGAGACCCTGAGGGCGGAGCTTGCCGGGGAAGTTCTTTCACAATGGCTTCCTGCGCCCAGCTCAGTGGCTCAGTCTGGGGCCCCAGACAATGCCCAAAGTTCTCCACACTCCTGCTCAAGCTCTCCCCAAGGCAGTTCAACTGAGAGCCAAGTCCAAGAACACTGAAACCGTTCACAGGTAAGGCCTTTCTGGTTTGCAGTCTCACTGCTGCTTGTACTTACGGTTGCCGGCATGATTAGGTCGATCGAACACACACAACCACTTGCCTGTTTTCCACTGTTTTTGTCCTCCTCTTGGGGTCCAGAAGTCCCTTGATGGCTCCCTGTATCCTGAAAGGGATGATTATAGGCAGATCCCACCAGCCAGAGATGCCTGGAGTCTTATCTCCCCAGACTCACTGTTCCCAGTTGCAGGGAAGCAGTTACTCGGCCGCCATCATTAATCTTTGCACTAGAATGTTTATTGTGGCTCAACTGACAATTGCCAAGATTGAAAGCAACCCAAGTGCCTATGAGTGCGTTAACAAACTGTGGTGTATGAATAATATGAAGTACTATTCAGCCATTAGAAAAGATTGAGACTTACATTTTTTGTGTTACATGGATGGAATTGAAGCACACTCTTCTTAATAAAGTATCACAAAATGGGGGAATAAATGTATCCAATGAACTGAGTACTAATATGAAACTAATAGAAAAACAACTACAGGCCCAAACTAAATAAAAACACAAGTATCATTTAGCAAGGAGGAGGGGAGAGAATAAAGAGGGAAGGTGGTAGAAGGGAGGGTTATTGGCAGGTTATCTCACTTAATGTGCACAATGTAAGGGTGTTCATCCCCTGGGTGAAGAGCTTAACTGCAACTTGAACTTTACCTTTGAAATGAAGACAATGTAACCTAAAAATTTGTACCCTAATATCAATTCAAAATTAAAAATATATAAATAAATAAATAAAAAGGTTTTTTAAAAACAATAAATAATAAAAATAATTTTGTTATAAAAAGAACACATGCATTATTTTGTTTAACAATAATTTAAAAATACCACCTTGTTGTAGCATGAATGATAGGATGGTAAACCTAATAAGAAAGTTATTTTTGCTGGGGAGAGAGGAAGAAGAAGAAGAAGAAGAAGGAGGAGGAGGAGGAGGAGATGGAGGAGGAGGAGGAGGAAGAGGAAGAGGAGGAGAGAAGAAAAAGGTAAACTCAGAGTGCTGTGATGATATTAGTGGCTAGTGAGAACCAACAAACTACTTCTCTGTTAATTTATGTTTCTGTATCTTTACACTTGCTGCTCATTCCACTTAGAATACATGACTACCTTTGTTACTTTATTCAGGTATGGTGAAATGCCATCTCCTCAGAGAGGCCTTCCCCTGTCATGCTATTATAATAGAAATATCAAATACCTCTTGTCAACCTTTTCTTCTTTACCCTGCTGTATTTTTTATGGACTTAAATGCTTTATTTTTATTTATCTACATGATCACAGTGTTTCCATGAATAAAATGTAAGATCTGTGAAGACAGGATAGCACAGTATCCAAGAAATTGTTTCTAATACTAAACTCTGGATTTGAATCTTGACTCCATCACTTATTCATTCCTTTTGGAAAGATGTTTGGAGAATACTTAGAGATCCAATAATAGACATGCCATTCGATCCTGTAATTCCTTTACTAGGTATATACCCAGAGACCAAAAATCACAATATAACAAAGACATCTGTACCAGAATGTTTATTGCAGCCCAATTCATAATCGCTAAGTCATGGAAGAAGCCCAAGTGCCCATTGACCCATAAATGAATTAATAAATTGTGGTACATACATACCATGGAATATTATGCAGCCTTAAAGAAAGATGGAGACCTTACCTCTTTCATGTTTACATGGATGGAGCTGGAACATATTCTTCTTAGCAAAGTATCTCAAGAATGGAAGAAAAAGTATCCAATGTACTCAGCCCTACTATGAAGCTAATTTATAGCTTTCATATGAAGGCTATAACCCAACTATAGCACAAGAATATGCGGAAAGGGCCAAGAGACGGGAGGAGAGGGGGGATGTTTGGGTGGAGGGAGGGTAATTGGTGGGGTCATACCTATGGTGCATCTCAGAATGCGTACAGGCAAAACTTACTAAATGCAGAATACAGATGTCTACATACAATAACTAAGAAAATGCCATGAAGGCTATATTAAACAGTTTGATGAAAATATTTCAGATTGTATATAAAACCAGCACATTGTACCCCTTGATTGCACTAATGTACACAGCTATGATGTAATAAAAAAAATAAAAAAGTTTTATAATTTAAAAAAAAAGTTATTTCACGTCTTTTTTCTCAGTTTTCTTAGCTATGAAATGGGGTTATAGATGTTAACTATCTCATAAAGTTCTGCAAACAAAAAGAAATAAAATAATTCTATGCAAAGAAGCCAAAATAATGTTTGCATACATGTATAGTAAGTGCTATATAAGTGCTAGCTATTGTTATTATTCTTTTCTTTATCTCAGCACTTGAATATCACCCAGAACAAGCAGATGTTTAATAAATATTTGTATAATGATAATGTATCTTAATTGCAGAACTGATTTCAGAGCAACTGAGGGAAAAATTATATGACAAGAATTTGAAAAAAAAAACAGAGGGATTGGTACTGTTGAGTGGTATTTCCCAGCATGCCAAAGCACTGCGATTAACAGGGAGGATGAGAAAGTAATTTAAAGGGGGAGGCAAGAGGCATCATACATCCTCTAATTTGTGGATTCTGGTCAGATGGGGCATATGAATAGTCAATAGAGAGAGGCAAATATTCATGCATTTGTGTGTCTGTGTGTATGACAGAAAGGAGAAATAGAGAGAGAGAGAGATACTAGGAAGAGGTGATATACACATACAGTGCTGAAATAGTTTTCTGCTGAGCCCACTCACCTGCTAAATATGCAGCCCTCCCCCTAGTCTCAGTAGACAGAATGCCAAGGAAAATAAAGGCCCAGAGAATTTGGTGATGGGTTAAGTGAACCTTAACCCCTTTCTACCCCAAAGAATTTTGGATTCACTGGATACCCACCAATGAACCACTTCTTGTGGACTTCCAGGTGAAATCCAAGCCACTCACTTGAATGTCTGATCAATGACAAGTGTGTATACAAATTTCTTGTATAAATAATGACATGGGTGGGGTGAAGAACTTTTCAATCCTGACTGAAAAAAAGCCTGGATTATCTCCTTCAGCTACAGAAGGATTCTGTCAATTCTCATTCCTCACTCTAGAATTTCCTATCAGAAGCTGGGTAGGGGAAGTGGCAATGGAGAGGGGCTTAAACACTTGGGGAGGAAGTTAAGAATAAGACATGATAGTTGGGTTATAGCCTTCATGTGAAAGCTATAATTTAGCTTCATAGTAGAGCTGAGTACATTGGATACTTTTTCTTCCACTCCTGAGATACTTTGCTAAGAAGAATATGTTCCAGCTCCATCCATGTAAACAGGAAAGAGGTAAAGTCTCCATCTTTATTTAAGGCGGCATAATATTTCATGGTATACATGTACCACAACTTGCTAGTACATTCGTGGGTCGATGGACACTTAGGCTTCTTCCATGACTTAGTGATTATGAATTGGGCTGCAATAAATATTCTGGTACAGATATCTTTGTTATATTGTGAGTTTTAGTCTTCTGGTTATAAACCTAGTAAATGAATTATAGGATCGAATGGCAGGTCTATTTTTAGGTCTCTAAGTATTCTCCAAACATCCTTCCAGAAGGAACCTATTAGTGTGCATTCCCACCAGCAGTGTATAAGTGTGCCCTTTTCTCCACATCCATGCCAATATCTCTGGTTTTGGGATTTTGTTATGTGGACTACTCTTACTGGGGTTAGGTGATATCTCAAAGTAGTTTGGATTTGCATTTCTCTGATGATTAAGGAAGGAGGAGGGAGGGGGGAGGTTTTGGTGAAGGCAGGGTAATGGGTGGGGCCACATCTACAGTGCATCTTAGAATGGGTACAGGCGAAACTTAACTAAATGCAGAATACAAATGCCTACATACATTAACTAAGAAAATGCCATGAAGGCTACGTTGAACAGTTTGATGAGAATATTTCAGATTGTATATGAAACCTGCACATTATACCCCTTGATTGCACTAATGTACATAGCTATGACTTAACAATACAAATAAATAAATTTTAAAAAATTAAAATAAAATAAAATTGGAATACAGCAAAAAAAAAAAAAAAAAAAAAAAAAAAGAATAAGACATGACCTAGGTATACACCCTCTTCTCTTTGTCCCCAAAGGAGGAAAACCAGACAAGGCTATATTTCTTATTTCTATGCTGCATCCTCTTTTTCACACAGTGTGGGGCAATGATAAGTAGATTGAAAATGAAGTTACTTCCATTTTCTCTGCTCCCCTTCATCCCATTCTTAGGCCTGCAAGGTCTTCTCAACTAATTATCTAGACCCAAATGTAATCTGATAATGGCTTTGTCATTCATCTCCGAAAACTCAAGAGACCTAAGAAAATCTTCCAGAAGAGGAATAACAAACTCACTGAAGACTCACTGTCTGTGTATTCCATAAATGTTTTAACCATTCAGTTTTGGGAAAAGAAAACATAAAAATATTACTAGCCGGTTTGATATAAAACCCATCAAGTTATCCATGTAGACTCAGGCTGAGTTAAAAAAGTGAATTCTACCACTTCCTTTTTTTATTTCATGAGGCTTTAGTGGATGAACGGGTATAATAGCAAAGCCACAAATTCAGCTATTCAGAAAACTCTGAACAATGTCTTACGAGATCTCATTTCTACAAATTGGACTGAGAGAGTCATCCCAAGGGTATGGTTATTCATGTCAATTCATTCTTACAAACTCAGATATTTTCCGTTCTAAAGTCCCTTGGACACCCATGTAATACAACTTTATTTTACAAATGTGTCAACTAAGGCCCAGAGGGTCTGATACAGCAAGTCAGTGGCAGAGCTGAGTCTAAAATTCAAATTTATAAAAAGCTCATCCAGTCTTCATTCCAGTGTACCTAGGTCTGTGGACTTTTAGGAAGGGATCTTTTCACTATTCTAGTGAAGGATTGTGTTTTGGGCTTCAAATCCTAGAGAAGCTATGGATTTTATTCTTACCTCAACTCCAAAATGCACATATGAAATATAAGGGAAATTTTGTATACATTGTGAAAGCTTAAGGGACCTCAGGGTAAGAACCCTTGCTTTGCACACATCTGTAACTTCTTCAACATCCTGAATCTTACCCTGTTTTCCAGTTGGAAATGTTAAGACAATCACTATATCTTTGAAATACTACACCCACTACACCTCCACCATTCACTCCGCCCTTAGATTAATTAATTTTGTCCATATGTGTCCATGTCTGTTTTTTACAGAGCTTACTGAGCAATAAAGTGGAAAAAGGAAAAACCAGAAACACAAATAATCAGAATAATTATAATATATATTTCTGAACTCAAATGCCTACATCTGGATAACTTGCTTGATATAAATTTTCTAAATACAATAGACCATATTCTATCTCATCTTGGAGAAATTTCAAACTACAAAAGTTGTCACTAGCAAAGTTGTCATAATAGGTCATAATAAATTCGCTATTCTCCTTTCCCACAGTAAGTATTTTTCTCCTAGTTTAGTGCTGGCCCCGACAACTAAAATCATGCTTAGACAGGACCTAGAGTCCGGAATGAGACCGGTCACTTTCTAGGTAAATTCCAGGAGCCATCATTCCCATCAATCATGGAGCCTACAAGAAGTTTTGTTGTTGTTGTTGTTTTCTTTTTTCTACACCTACAAGGATCTAGGATTTTAATCTCTGAATCCAAAGAATGGCAATACCGTCCAGGTAACCTGGCCCAAGGGAGATTCTGAAGAAGTGGTTTTCCCATGATTAGAACTTAAGTTACCTTACCGATATCACGTTAACCTCTTTTTACATACCCTGTTTTTGATGTCAAAAGTCCATGTGAAAGTGGGTAGCAGTGGCTTGCAGAGGTCTCCTGAAAGGAGGAACTCATCTATGAATGAAACGCTTTAAGAGCCACCAAAGAGATAGCTTTCTGGGTTCCTCTCCCCAGTATGACATTTGTTATACAAGCAAATAAGATTGACACACAATGTATCATAAGGACCGACCCTGTTTCCCCGAAAATAAGACAGTGTCTTATTTTAAGGTGTGCTCCCAAAGATGCGCTAGATCTTATTTTCAGGGGACATCTTATCTTTCCTGTAAGTAGGTCTTATTTTCAGAGGATGTCTTATTTTCGGGGAAACAGGGTAGTTGCTTCCTGGTTCATGCTTTCTGCTTCATCCATTTAAAAAAGATTTGATTTCAAAGTCAGGTAGTACTTTCTCCTTTCTCTGGATATTGAGTACCCATTGTCCATCCTGAAGATTCCATAATGCCTTTATTAGACAGCACAGTGCTGGCACTATTTCTTATGAAAACTTTTTATGTATTAGAAATACGTACTTCTTGAATTCAGCTCTAGACCAGGGCACATTGACCCAATTCATATCAGTCAGACATCATCATGCAGTGAATAATCTGCACAATTGTATTCAGCATCTTTGTAGAGCCACTAATACTGATTGGCATACATAATATGTGGGTGTGCATTTGTGGGAGCATTTGGAAGTGAATAATGCGGTTTTGTCACTTGGCAAAAAGAATTGTACATTATTCCCAGAAGTGCTTGATGTTCCCTATAATAAACAAATAAATGGGAAAGGAAGAAAAGGAAGAGAAAAAAAAAAAGAAAGAAAGGAGAAAGGAGTCTGTTGAGAAGTGGGATGTTTGGCAATGCCTAAGTTATGAACTAAGACACACAGAGGTGGAGGTGATGAAGTAGAGGAAAAGATTAAAGGAACCAACAGTGATTGAGTACCTTCCAAAACCAACCATTCTTTTAGGTACTGTACCTTACAATCCTGAAAGGTAATAGCTCTGTTTTCTATTTATTTTTAATTATGGAAAAATACATATAATATGACATTTACAGTCTTTTTTTTTTTTTTTTTTTTTTGGTAGAGACAGAGTCTCACTTTATGGCCCTCGGTAGAGTCCCGTGGCCTCACACAGCTCACAGCAACCTCCAACTCCTGGGCTTAGGCGATTCTCTTGCCTCAGCCTCCCGAGTAGCTGGGACTACAGGCGCCCGCCACAACGCCCGGCTATTTTTTTGGTTGCAGTTTGGCCGGGGCTGGGTTTGAACCCACCACCCTCGGTACATGGGGCCGGCGCCTTACCGACTGAGCCACAGGCGCCGCCCGACATTTACAGTCTTATCCATTTCTATTGTGGTAAAAAAAAAAAAAAAAAAAAACCACTTAATGTAAAATTGAATATCTTAACCATTTTTAAGTTCAGTAGCAGTAAGTATTAATACATTCGCATTGTTGTGCAAATATCACCACAATCTCTCTTCAGAACTCTTTTCATTTTGTAAAACTGAAAATCTGTATTCATTAAATTATAGCTCTCTATTTCCCCTTTCCCCAACCTCCTGGCAACCACCATACTATTAATACTTTCTGTCTCTGAATTTGATTACTCGAAGATACCTTATTTAAGTGGAACTATATTTCATTTTTCTTTTTTGTAACTGGCATATTTCACTTAGCATAATGTCTTTAAGGTTTATCCATGTTGTAGCATGTGTCAGAATTTCACTCCTTTTAAGGCTGAATGATATTCCATTGTATGTATATACTACATTTTGTTTACCCATTTATTCATTGATAGACACTTGGATGGAAACTTTTGGTTATTGTGGATAATGCTGTTATGAATGTTGAGTATAGAATTATCTCTTTGAGACCTTGTTTTTGATTCTTTGGGGTATGTATCCAGAAATAGAATTGTTAAATCACACGGCGATACTATTTGGAATTTTTTGAGGAAGTGCCAAACTGTTTTTCATAGCAGTTGCACTATTTTGCATTCCCAACCACAATGCACAGGGATTCCAATTTCTCCATAGCCTTGAAAATAATTGTTAGTTTCTTCTTATTTAAAGAATACGTCTGTGAATATGTGTGTGTATATATATATAAATATATATGTATGTGTGTGTATATATATACATATACACACACACACATGCACACACATATATAGTGACCATCCTAATAAATGTGAAGTTATATATCATTGTGGTTTTATTTTGCATTTCCCTAATGGTTAGTGATGTTGAATATATATTCATATTTCATTATTGGTCATTTGTATATATTCTTGTTGAATATATCTTCAATATTTCATTATTGGTCATTTGTATATGTTCTTTGTAGAAATGTCTATTCAAGTCTTTGCCCACTTTTTAGTCAGGTTATTTGATATGCTATTATCAAATTGTAACCGTTATTTATCAATTGTGGATGTTAACTCCTAATCAAATGTGATTTCCAAATGTTTTCTCCCATTCCATTAGTTGACTTTTTTGATTGTTCCCTTTGATCCATAGAAGATATTAATTTTAATATAGTCGAATTTTCTATTTTGTTGTTGTTATTGTTGTTGCTGCTGCCTATGCTTTTGGTATCATACTCAAGAGGTAATTGAAAAATTCAGTGTCATGAAGATTTTCTCCTATGTTGTCTTTAACAGTTTTAATATTTTAGTTCTTTTGTTTTGGTCTTTTATGAATTTTGACTTAGCTCTTTTATATGATATAAGGTACAGGTCTAACTTTTTTTATTTTTCATGTGGACATCCAGTTTTCCCAATATCATTTGTTGAAGAGACAGTCTTTCCTCACTGAATGGTCTTGGCAAACTTAGCAAAAATAATGTGACCATATATACAAATATTTGTTTCTGAGCTCTCTGTTCTATTCCATTGTTTAATTGTCTCTCTTTGTGTCTAAACCACACTGTTTTGATTACTTCACATTTGTAGTAAGTTTCAAAATCAGAAAATGTAAGACCTCCAATTTTTTCTTTCTTTTTCAAGATTTTTCTTTTTCTTTTGGTTATTTAGGTTGCTTGAGATTCCATTTTGAGATCTGGGGATGAATTTTTCTATTTCTGCAAAGTCTCCATTGAGATTTTGATAATAATTGCACTGAATCTATACATTACTTTGGGTAGTATTGACATTTAACAATATTAAGTCTTCCAATCCATTAATATAGATGCCTTTACATTTGTTTGTATCTTCTTTAATTTCTTTCAGCAAGGTTTTATAAGCTTTCAGTGTGTGAGTCTTTTACCTCTTTGGTTAAGTTAGTCCTAAGTATTTTATTCTTATTCATGTTAAGCAACATTGTAAAGCTGAGAAAAGTAAGACAAATAGTTATGTACTTAGAGGGAGAAATGGAGTCTAGATCTAGATCTATTTACTTCTGTAGACTCTATAAAATTCTACTAGATCACATTGATTTTCTTAATTCTAAGACCATTTATCATCCATACATTCCACCTAACAGAGGTCTGTTAGACCACTGGTAAATGGAAGAAGAGCCAATAAAAAAGTAAAAAAATCAGTGCTGAGCTGCAGAATGCGTTTTAATCTGGGCTCTGCCATTTACTAACTGTGTAACTACATGCCACTTAGGGGGAATCCCAGGTCTGTGCAGGTTGTATGTGTTACATGGAAAGCAACAGAACAATGCCTGCCACAAATAAACGCTGTCGTTGCAATTAAAAATTAAAAAAAAAAAAAAAAAAAACAACCTGAAGAGAAGCAGTCCCCCAACTCAATGCTGAGGGAATTCAGTAGTTAGAATTTGGAGCAGCTAAGGATAATTCCAGGTTTTCTATCTCCACACGAGCTTGTTAGCTTTTTTCTCCTTCAAAAGCTACTACAAACACTCCTAAATCTGGCTCAAGGCAGGTCAATGCCATGCAAACAGAAAAGGGAAATAAATAAACCAATGCCAAAACTCAAGAAAGATTTCACGAGGAAGTGACAAACTGAAACAGGTCTCAAAGTATGAGTAATAGGTCATCATGCAGAGAAGATGAGGAAAGGCTTGCTATTAAGAAGAAAGAGCTTATCCAAATACATGAAAGAGTAACACAAGCAATGAGTTCTGCAAGTTGTTCAGTGCGGTTGCAGTCCCCATTTCAGGGAGATAAGAGCAATGACAGATAAAGCAAGAAAGGCAATTAGGGGCCATATTGGGAAGGTAAGCTAAGAAGTTTGGACTTGAGTTAGCATTAGAATTAATAAACATTGGAGTAAATTGTATAAGAAAGCTAACACTAGACATATTTTAGTAATGTTCTTCATCTCTTGCTTAATTATCAAACATGTCAGTGTTATTTTTTATAGTCATACCAGGTCAGTGATTGGTGTTAAACATCAAGGGGAGGTGGTATGTGCATGCTGGAGAAGATTTATGATGGAAAGTGTAGATTCATCTACCTTGTACATTTTGAAGAATTGGCTAATATTCCTGAAAAATGTGACCCTGCAAGAAAAAATGGGGGGAGGTTAGGGTGGAGGGAGGGTAATTGGTGGGGCCACACCTACGGTGCATCTTAGAATGGGTACAGGCGAAACTTATTAAATGCAGATTACAAATGTCTATATACAATAACTAAGAAAATGCCATGAAGGCTACGTTGAACAGCTTGATGAGAATATTTCGGATTGTATATGAAACCAGCACATTGTACCCCTTGATTGCACTACTGTACACAGCTATGATTTAACAATTAAAAAAAAAGAATAAATGGGATGGGCGCAATTGTACATCTCTTCAAATAATCTATGGCCTGTTATTCTCTATGATAGTGACCAGTGAGGGAATTGAGGAGGGGAATAACTGTAGTCAGATTTTTCTTGCCTTGTTCTCACTTCTTTCCTGGAGGGATATGCTATGTTCCTTGCAAAAAGCTCAGTCCATACACTGCAATGTTTGTGTCCTGTCCTACATGTAATAGGTTGTATCTATATCTTTTGTACAACACAGGCACCAGACTCAATTGTGGCACTGAGTCCCTCTAGTATCATGCTGCCCAGAGCAACATGTTTCCTACCTGAGAAACTCTCATTCTAATCTCCCAAGGATTTTTCATTTTCCTCCTTTTCTTTTTTCACTGTGGGGACTTGGCAGTATCCTTACATGTACTCCCCCCCCACTGTCAGATTTGGATTTTCAGAAGGTTTTAATGGTGATCCTCCTTTGGCAGTGCCTTGAAGGAAGAAATGAGGTGAAACTACTTGTTATTTTCTCTTAATGCTGGCTTTATTTACAAAATGCTCCTGCATGCTGCCCACTTAGCCAGAGCAGGGACCATGGACTAGAAAGAGAGAAAATAATGTTTTAGAAGCTGCTTCTGGTTTTTAGAAGTATTTGGTGTTGTACCTTTTACTCACCACGAAGATACACTTCCAAGTCTCTTCAGAGCTACCAACATAATCCTATATAAAAATGTAAAAGATCTTTTGTTCCTTAAATGTCCTAAAATATTAGCTGAAAACCTCCATACACACACCAGCAGGTATCAGGCCTGTGACTATAGGATCATGAAAGTTGGCCAACAGCCAACTATCTACTCTCCTGGGGTATAGAAGGATACTTCCTTCCATAGAGCATCCCTGTTAGTGGTAGTAACTTGCAGTTCCATTTGTAAAACTCTTTCCTTCTGAAACATTTCTACTTAGAGCTAAAATTACCCAGAGTGGACTTTTAAGCCATGAAGAATTACATCAAGAAGAATCTAAAGAAATAAACAAAAATGAACTGCTTTTCCATTGTTTCTATAGAGTATACATTAGTACAAAACAGACTGACTCATCTAAGAGAAAAAAGGAAGATGAAAAATGAGTGATACAGTCATAATATAGCTCTGACTTTTATGTTAAGATCTTATTGCATCAAGCTGATTTTCTCATAAAATCATAAAGAGTCACCCCTCCATGTCTGAAGTTCCACATCCACAGATTCAGTCAACTATGAATCAAAAATAATCTTGAAAAATAATCAAAATAACAATGCAACAGTAAGAATACAAATAAAAACAACAATATGTTATAACAACTATTTACATAGCATTTATATTTTAGTAAGTATTATAAATAATGTAGAGGTGAATTAAAGTATACAGAAGGAGGTACATAGGTTATACATAAATACAAAAACATTTTGGAAATGTATTTATAATGTATGTACAAAAGACTTAGTTAAAAAAAGAGACTAGGACATCTACAGATTTTAGCACAGAGGACCTGGAGTCAATACCCTGTGGATATTGTATCCCAAGTGACTACTGCATTTATCTCAAAGATACAAGGAATCACCAGCCTCTTCTTTTCTTCTGTTGAGCATATCTGCTTAATGGCTCTCTAGCTTTTATTTGTCCACTTGCAGTAACTGTAAATTCACTACTTTTTTTGTTCATTCTGTGTCTAGGCTACTCTGTCAGAAAGTTCTTCCTTGTTTTGAGTTGAAATCCACCCCTATGTGCCACTTCTACTCTTGCATCCTAGTTCTGACATGGGACCACAAATAATCCATCTATTTATAAATTCTACCTTACCTACAACAAACCTTGCATCTTTTGGCCTCCAGACTTTTAAAAACCTTCACTCTTTAAACTATTTCCCAAGAGAATTGAGTTCCTACCTCTTCTACCTTCATCATTATATGAGCTTGCTCCAATTTAGCTGTGTTTCTTTTTGAGTATAACAATCAAAGATGGAACCATATCTGCTGGTGAGGTCTGAGTGGCCCCAGTAGTACAAACCTATCATTCTCCTCATTCTGCCGTCTCTACTAAAGAAATTCAGCCAGATGTTACACTACCATATTAAGCTACCACATCACACTTTTATCTACAACATCCCCCATCTGTTTCTTTTACACCTTCAGTATCCAGGGGAAAGGCTCCTTCATTGCTATCCCTCATTTAGTATCTCTTAATTCTGTCTATTCATCTTCAATCAAACATGGCTATCTGTAAAAATGCAACAATCAATATTCCCATTGATCCTTGTCTACCTTTTTTATCTTTTGCCCGTTCAAAGGAAGTTGGCCTTCTCCATTCTCCTGGGCCCCATGACTAACTACAAAATCTCCACAGTGCCTTGGTCACACATCCACTTAAACTCACACATTTCTGGGTTTAGCTAAAGCTAAGACCAGAGACAGATAGAAGGAGAGAAGTGTTTCTGAGAAACAAACGTATCTATTTCTTAGCACATATGTAAAGATCCAGGATCACATGGGCTTCTGCTGGAGGACGTCTGGGCCTGAGATCAGAGTTTCTCATGGGAAGGGCAGGAGGGAGCTAAGGGAAATTTTCTGGGGTTAATCCACTTTCTAAGAAGAAGCCCAGCTGTATAGGCCTTGAACATAAATGTTAAACCCTCCCATGTGTGGCAGTTTTCAAGTTTTCATTCATACCACTTCTGTAGTCAGGGAGGAATATGGGCCAGTTTTCACTGCCTTTATTTTACAGATAAAAAATATGGGGCTCATAGACATGGAGTCACTCACCCAAAGTCACATAACAAGTAAGTGTAACCTTATCAGGTTGCAAAGCCTGGGGAAGAAATGGAAGAAGAGACGAAAAGAATTTGCTTCCATTTCCTTGGAGTCAGCCTTGTGACAAGAACAAGAGCACGATTTTCTTTCTCTGGCTCCTCCATGAAAGCAGTATAAACTGCATCCATGAGTTTAAATTGAAATACAATTAAGTTTTTAAAAGTTTAGAGCAAAATGCATACCCTGAGGCATCAACTAATAACTCAACCCTGAGCCTCATGGTTTCTGACTTTAGTCAAGACATTGTCACAAGCAACATCTCCTATGCCCTTAAGGTTAGGGCATCAACAACCAGAAACATCTTAATAAACTGTAATTTTGGGTCTCTGTTAATTAAAAACTTGAACCAGGAGCACATATAAATAGAAATTTTTTCCATTTAATACTGAGAATTAGGTCCCTAACTTTTTGTGTTTTTTCTACCCAAGTCAAATGGAAAATATTCTAAAACACGGAGCTACTTGAGAGGAGTTTCAGGTTGAAAGAAAAGGCCTGAATTTGAGTCCAGCCTTTACCAAAGTACCTTAGTTGAACTGCTTGCTATCCCTGGGACTGGTTTTCCACTAGACAAAGATCCCCCTTACCTCCCATTGATTAAGGCATAAGAGCTTCAGGAAATCCATACAAAAGACACTGGTACATTCAAGGTTATTCTACCAAATGCTTAAAACAAGAATTTCTCAGATAACAGGGAAGCATCCTGTCTGGGGATACACGAGGATGGGCTGAAAAGTTCTCCTATGGTCACTAATGGGACTGGTGCCCCAGATATGGAGCAGGGAAAAAATGTTTTCCTTGCCTAAACAAGAAAAAAAATAAATCCATGGATCTGGGTCACCCAATTAGGCAGACCAAGCTTGTTCTTAGGGTACCAGTGAACAGATATTCCAAAAATAAATAAATAAATAAATAAATAAAAACAAAAAAAGAGTGAGAGTGTTTTGAAACAATCTTGTACTCTTGAACTTGATATTAAAAAAACAAAACAAAGCCAGGTGTGGTGGCTCACTCCTATAGTTCTGGCACTCTAGGAGGCCAAGGCAGGCTGATAGCTTGAGCTCAGAAGTTTGAGACAAGCCAGAGCAAGAGGGAGACCTCATCTGTAAAAGTAGCCTGGTGTTGTGATCAGCACCTGTAGTACTAGCTATTAAGGCAGCTAATGTAAGAGGATCACTTGAGCCCAAGAGTTTGAGGTTTCTGTGAGCAATGACGTCATGGTGTCTACCAAGGTGACAGAGTGAGACTCTGTTTCAAAAACATAAAATAAAAACAAGAAAAGCCTTTAAATTAGTCATCATGAGGAAAATTCTGGGCTTTCCTTTCCTTAAAATCAAGGAAAAAGTAACTATTATGACTAGTATGATCTACCCCATTACCAGGATTTGGGGAGGCTATTAACTGGGGATAGAGGCAGGTTAGTTTGTTCATTCATTAAAGAAAGTAGGTCAAAATTCTTTCTTACCAGATGGTTCCAGTGTCCAAGAGCCCCCTCACTCTCAGAAAGTTCTTATTTAAGTCTAACTTAATTTCTGTTGCTGTAATGTAAGCTCATTTCCATTCTCTCTGTCTTAATTAAAGATTCCATCAATTATTTTGTTAGAAGAGAGGAAAGACTTTATATTGACGTTATATTGAAAAGAGGTTAGACCTGCTAAAAAATTACTGAAGGACCAAAGGAAAGCCCATGCCTTTCTCTGGTTGTCATTTTCCTCATTTGTAAGTCAAGGAAAACAATGTTTTGCTCAAATAGTTGTGATCATTCAATGAGAAAGAATTCATGGAAATGGTTTGCTTCAGTTTTTGGCATATAACAGGTGTAGGCAATGTAGTTTGCTCAATTCTGTAGGACCAGTATCATAACAGAGATTTTCTGATTTCTAATTCACTGTTAGAAATAGTGATCATGATCATACTACTTGGAGTATCTGACCTGCAAAGGACTAGGAAATAAAGGTAAATGAGAGAATGAGGGTTACCAGACTAAGTTGAACAGAGGAGTCCAGACATGATAAATAAATTAAGAAGTCAGGGGGAAGCCTCTTGAGTTGTTGAATGACAGGATGAAAGTAATGTTCTAATATCCAGAATCTATAAAGAACTCAAGCAAATCAGCAAGGTGGGGGTGGAAACCTTAACAGATGGGCAAAATACATGAACAGAAACCTTTTAGAAAAAGGTAGACAGATGACCAATAAACATATGAAAAATGCTCAATGTTACTAAAAATTGGGAAATGCAAATTAAAATCACAGTAATATATATAACTTTAACCCTGTCAAGAATGGAAGAAAAAGTACCCAATGTACTCACCCTTATTATGAAACTAATGTAGGACCTTCACATGAAAGCTATAACCCAGTTACAACCTAAGAATAGTGAGAAAGGGGAAAGGGAGAGGAGGGAGGAGGTGGGAGGTGGAAGGAGGGGGATTAATGGGATTACACCTGCGGTGCATCTTACAAGGGTATATGTGAATCCTAGTAAATGTGGAATGTAAAAGTCTTAGCAAAATAACTAAGAAAATGCTACAAAAGCTATGTTAACTAATGTGATGAAAATGTGTCAAACGATCTATGAACCAAGTGTATGGTGCCCCACGATCATACTAATGTACACAGCTATGGTTTAATAAAAATAAATAAATTAAAAAAAAGTCTAAAGACAATAAATGATTGGATGGATGCATAGAGAAAGGAAAATTTATACACTGTTGGTGGGACTGCAAAGTAGTGCAGCCTTTATGGAAAAGAGTATGTGTATTCCTCAAATGTCTAAAAGTAGACCTACCATTTGATCCAGCAATCTCACTACTGGGTATATACCCAAAGGAAAAAAAAAATCATTTCATCAAAAGCATACTTATACTTGAATGTTTATTTTAGCACAATTCACAATTGCAAAAATGTGGAATCAGTCCAAGCGCCCATCAGTTTATGAGTTAATTAACAAAATATAGCATATGCATACCACAGAGTACTACTCAGCCATCAAAAGAATTAATTAATGCCTTTTGCAGCAATTTAAATAGAACTGAGTCATTCCTCTAGGTGACATACCTCAAGAATTGAGAAACAAACACTACATGCACTCACTATTAAATTGGAACTAATTGATGAGAAAACATGGGCACAGAAAGAAGTAAAAATCATTGAAAATTAAACAGGGGAGAGGAGGGAGAAGGGAAAGGAGAGAAACCTACCTAAACCTACCATACATTATTTGTATGATGGGCACACTTATAGCCTTGACTTAAGAATTATAAAGGTGATCCTGTAACCAAAATCATTGTACCCCATTAATATTTTGACATAAAATGAAAGTAATGGAGAGAATAACATGCCTTAATCTCCCTTCAGTTGTGCCAAGAGGGGGCTCAGTACCCCACAAAGTAAATTGGTCTTTCCTTTAAGCCAGGATGGACAAGCCAAAAGTCTTTGTACAAGAGACCACTTTCCACACAGTAGAAACCAGTAATCATTACCAGCTTTGTCTTGTTTCTATTGACTCTCCTGTCCTTAAGACTGACCCCCACTCTGTTCATTTTTACAACCTCGTGTCACTTTTCTGGGGATAAGTACTTCTCACTGAACTTCCATCTGGCATTTTTAGTGCTAGGAAATTTGCCAAGGTATAGCAGGCAAGCACCATTTGTACACTGGAATATCCTGTGCTAAAGACACTGGCAGAGCTGGGCCTGATCTTGTAATTCTAGGACTCATCAAAGATAAAAGATGGTAGTGACCTTGATAGACTTATCATTCCAAAAACCTCATACTGAAGTTGGAGAATTAAAATATGGAGAGAATGTTGCAGTGAAGAGTAGGGAGAAAGACTCACTCAATTTCACACAGAGCTATGTCAGAATTTAGGTCTTATAATCTCCAATTTATACAATTCATGCTATTTTTACTACACCAAGTTTCAGCACCCAAAGTTTCATTGTAGATCATCCCTAATACTTATACCCCTACTTTTCCTACAGAAGTTCCCTTTCAGCAGAACATTTAGCTCATACCTACCAGCTGACTCAGAAATACCG
This sequence comes from Nycticebus coucang, assembly GCF_027406575.1. Classification (NCBI taxonomy): domain Eukaryota; kingdom Metazoa; phylum Chordata; class Mammalia; order Primates; family Lorisidae; genus Nycticebus; species Nycticebus coucang. Next base: position 73,700,140 of record NC_069804.1, read on the forward strand.
TGAACTATTCTCTTTACTCAACTTTTCTCTACTCTAAGGGTCCAACCTTCAGTGGTTTTCTCAACCAGCAACCCTACCACAGTTGGAATCCAAGAACAGACTAGTACATCCCTAACCTGGTCTCTAGGTTACATCTACTGGTGATAGCTGTAAATACAGTTCCAGTCAATGAAGCAGCAAAAAGGAAACTGACATTTGACATTTTAAAGTTAAGAATTAACTTTAGCCACTACGGCTAACAAATATTTTCATCCACACTGGAACAGGAAATTGGCCACCTATTTACAGAACCAGACTAAAAGGAAAAGAATACAAGGGGATAGGAAGTCAAAGACCATCCTGGATTGCAGAAAATAATAATAAGATAAAATGAACCGAACAAAAATGGACAGGGATGCATTCTTGTGAAGCATCTCAAAACCCAAGATAAAGATAACATGGCTTATGGCTTGGAACTTCAAAGCTAGCTATTGGGAATTCACCAAAAGATTCAATTATTGCAAAAGAGAAATAGATGGATAGCTAGCCTTGAAGAAATGAAGCAGCTTCCTAAGGCTTCCATGCCCCATGTCCTGCTATCTCAAAAGCTGCTCAACAGGCTCCTTGGAAGGCCTATCCCAAAGGAAGCCCATCAGATCACTTCAACATGAGATATGGTCTTAAACATTTCCCATGGCCAGTCTCTCAGGAAATATAAAATTAGATAATAAGCTACAACCATAGGCTAGCTTCAAAGTCCAGAAAATAATGACTACAATCATTTTCACACAGGGAGGCAATGGGTGAGTAATATTGCGTTTGCAGATCAGATTTGGGAGGTGTATTCCACAGTACTAACAAGAGAAGAAAGGTCAGGGCCTCATAAACATATGGTAATACTGTGGAAAAACAGGCTTAACTAGAAGGGAGTTTGCTGAAAGTGGCCCAGGGTTAGAACACAAGACAGGCAATGAGGTCAAGGAGGTGTTGTTCCTGCTATTACATCCATGGTAGCAAGAAAAATATCCAGGATATGCCCAGAAAGCAATTTTCTAGCAGTATAATGGTCTTTTTACAATCTGTGTTAGGCTAATGTGTAGAATTTATTCAACTGCTTTACAGATCATAACAGACTAGCTCACAGAAATGAGCTTTTCTCTTAGAAAGAGATTGAGGATAAATCTTAGGATTCTACAACCAGCTGTCACACTGATTAGGAGAACATGGGCCACATCTTACATCTGTGTCTGTCTCAGTGCCATTATCTGTACAATGGGGGCAATAAACTTAGATGATGACTTTTTTACTTCTCGCTTATCATGCCTTATTTTCTATGGAAAATCTAGCATTGTCTTTGACCCAAAGAGGATTTGTAGGGTGGCAGTAATTAGGTTACTGTAATACCCAGTTCAGTAATTTCTCAGTGTGCTCGCAACTGATTCTAATTTCTATCTAGTTCTGGAGACTTGTTGGAAATTTTTTAAGCCATAATATGTCCATACAAAGATGTTTTCTGCTTTAATGTGAGTCTTAGTTTACTTTATTTAATGGGTATTGGAGACAGAACTTCAATAACTTTATTTTAACCAAATGTAAAAGTTGGTTGGTTTTTTTATATCTGCATTCCACATTCTCCGTATTATTCAATCACTTTAATTAATTTACATGCTTTTAATTTTTCAGTACAAAAGCTCAGCTTTAGTCATAATAATCCAAGTCTTAGCTGTCTGCTAATATGAAGACTATACCAGACAGAAAGAAAGTGACTTTATCATACCTGTTTTTCTCAAGAAATAAAAAAAAAAAAAAGAAACAAAAAGCAAAGTGAGTTTACAACTCACAAAAAGAAGAAAGGAATCTTTCCACACAAGCACAGGCAAGAAAATGGATAGAAGTGGCTTTGGGGCATTGAGAAAATAGAGGAAGAGGGATAGGGAGGGGAGGGAGGGGGGAAAGGATGGGTGGAGGGAGGGTGATTGGTGGGATTACACCTACAGTGCATCTCACAAGGGTACATGTGAAACTTAGTAAATGTAGAATATAAAAGTCTTAACACAATAACTAAGAAAATGCCAGGAAGGCTACGTCAACCAGTGTGATGAAAATATGTCAAATGGTTTATAAAATCAGTGTATGGTGCCCCATAATTGCATTAATGTACACAGCTATGGTTTAATAATAAAAAAGAGAAAAAAAGATAGCTATCAGGTTTGAATTAGTGTGACCAGTAGCTATGGCCTCCAGCCAACTCTATGTGACCTTGTGCTACATCAGTAGGTGTGTGAGGTTCACAAGAATGGAGATGGTCATCCTGCTTTTCTATTCTTGGATTAGACTCCATTTAGCAATGTGCTATCAACTGTGATGTCTATATGCTTAATTATTTTCTTCCACTTATCAAGATAAACATATATGTTCATGGTAAATAATTTGAAATATGAATGAAATGATGAAGAAAATAAACATATGGTTCCTGAGATACCATTGTAAATGTGCTAGTGTAAAATTCTGTTGTAGAGATTTAAAGCTAGCCTAAAGTTCGTTTTTCCATGGAGACATACAAATATACACACACAGAGTCATTCACTGTGTAATATTTTGATCAATAACAACCTGCCTAATGTATGACAGGGGTCCTATAAGACTATGATACTGTATTTTTACTGAACCTTTTCTATGTTTACATATGCTTGAATATACAAATACTTACTATGGTATTACAATTGCCTAAAGCATTTAGTGTAGTAGCATGCTGTAAAGGTTTGTAGCTTAGAAGCAATAGGCTATGCCATATAGCTTAGGATTATATGGTATTTGTACAAACCATCTAGGTTTTTACAAGTACAGTCTATGATGGTCATACAATGATACAGTCACCTAATGACACATTTCCCAGAATGTATCCCCACTGTTAAGTGACACATGACTATATGCATGTGTGTGCATGCTTTTGTGTGTTTGTGTGCATGTTTTGCAACTTGAGGACATAGAGAATATTGAATTTTTATAACAGCTTTACAAAACTTTTTAGTTTAACATATCTGAAGTATTCTCTCATGTTTACAGTCTTAAAATAATTATTTTAATATATTTATATACTGCTGCATTTAATCATTCCTTTGTTATCAGACATTTTGGTTGTTTACAGTTTTTTATAATTGTATACACCATTGCAGTGAGAAGTCTTGTGTATACATCTGTTTGCATCTCCGATTATATCCTTAGGACATTTTCTTAAAGATAAAATTTAACAGGGTTAAAAAGACATGGATATTTTTAAACTAGAGAAAGTAACAATATAAGCCATAATGCCAGCTGAGGGTTTAGTGTTCTTCATCCTTCATTCACCAAACCCTGTGCTAGGAACCTAAAAATCCAAAATAAATCAATTTTATCCCTGCCTCTAAGGAACTCTCAGTCTAGGGGAGGATGAGGATGTGAAAAAAGAGATAATTTGAATACAGTGTAATCATTGTTCTGAGGGAAACATACAAAGCAGGGGAAACTTGAAGGAAAAAAGGGTTTCAAGAGGGTACAGTGACATTAACTCCTCAAAAAGTTAGGAAGGAGAACTACAAATTAGATTGAGCTTTCCTAGGGCTTTGTTGACATCAATCTTGGATAAACTGAGCTTTTCTTACTAAGAAGAGGAAGCAATGAATTAAGCCTACCCAGAAGCCATGCTGACAGCCAAAATGAATAAGAAAATTAAGGAACTGTAAGGCCAGACAGACTCCATTTTGCACTCTCTTTCCTCTTTCCCTCCTCATCATTACTTGTCCCTGAATATAAATGACTATTAAACATACCCGGTGGAGACTGGGGATTAGCTCAGAGTTACAGACCCTTGTAAAACCACATTCCTCTCTTCACAACATCTGGTCCCCCCTGTAACTACCCAACCCCTTACCCTGTAGATCTAATCTTGTAAAGTCTCCCTTTTGTAAACTGCTCCGCTTTAAGGATTCCACCCTTCCCCCCCAACTGAAGGAAAGATATAGAAACTTCCTTCCATTGTTATGCGGGGGCCAAGAGAGTTCTTTGGGTGCAAATCTCCTCTTGGTCTCTCCAGCCAGTAAAGGGCCCAATACTCAATTAGAACTCAGTGTGTGGGCATTTTCCCTATAGTTCCAATACATTGGGTACAACAGAACAAGCAAAGTTCAGAGTGGCACACTACCCAAAACAGAAAGTGGTATACGAATGAAAGTGTTAGGTCAAATGGCATCCATGTTTGTTGTGTTTTTGAGTTGTGAGAATTTGAGGCTAGGTGGAGTCCTCTCTGGGTTTAAGCTATTCATTGTAAGCCTTAAGAAGAAGATTGCAGACAGTATGTTTTTACAAATAAATAAATAAGCAAGAAGAGTAAATACATCAAATTGGCCTCCTGTCAATGCAGAACACAGAAAAGAAAAGGTGGAGGATTTTAGGACCATTGACAAGAGAAGAGAAAAAAAGTGAGGGAGGAGGCTCCTTTTGATAAAAGCATTAAATTGTAGATAGATAGATGTAAAATTTTAACCTCTGCTTCCCATAACTTCTACCACCTCTTCCACCATTATTAATTTTTTTTTTTTTGCAGTTTTTTTTGACGGGGGCTGGGTTTGAACCTGCCACCTCCAGCATATGGGGCTGGTGCCCTACTCGTTTGAGCCACAGGTGCCACCCATTATTACATTCTTTAATTTTTTTATTTTTAGAATTTCAGATTAATATAAGAGTACATACAATTTGGTTACACCATCTACATTTGTTAAGTAAAGTCCAAGTTGCATTTGAGCCCCTCACCCAGGAGGTGTGCCTGATAGGTGAGAGCTTACCACACTCCCCCCTGCCTGCTTCTTGAATATAAATGTGTTTTTCTCTAGTGTTGGTATGTAGTTCTTCATCTACTAGTTTCATTTTAATATTGGTACATTGGGTGCTTGCTTTTCCATTCTTATGATACTTTACTTCAGACAATGTTCTCCAAATCCTTCCAGGTAAAATACAAAAGATATGAAGTATTCATCTTTCTTTATGGCTGAAGAATATTTCATTACACACACACACACACACACATACACCACGGTTTATTTCTCCATTCATAGGTTGATGGGCACTTGGGTTGTATCCACATGTTACATTTTTTTTTCCTTTTGAGGCATTTATGCAATTTTAATTATGTGTTTATTGGTGGATGTATTTGTTTGTTGCTTATCTAACCCACTAGTTTGGGAGTTCTCTGAAGATGAGCAATAGTGTTCAGATCTCTATTCGTGATAGTGAGCACTGTTTCAAACGCAAAGTAGACTCTCCCTAACTGTTTGTTGAATGAATGGATGGTATATATATGGCATCAGATCCCCAAAGAAAGCTACAGCCCAATGATCATAGAAGAAAAGAGGTCTAGGTCTTTAAATCAGACTTTTTAACAGTTATTTTCTAAAGAATATTTTGAAAGACATTTTGACATGTATTTTAAAAATATAAACCATTAAAAATAAACTTTTACCTAAGATCTACATTCATCAGATAGTCTTACCTTATCCTGATTCCCTCTCTTTGAGTCTTCTCACCTCAGCAGATTAAAATAAAGAAAGGAGTAAAGATGAGGGGTGGAGTGTGGAAGAGATATAGAGTTAGGATGAAGGATGGGTGGGAGGTAGAATAAAGTGAAAATAAGGACAGAAATAAAGGTGAAGAATGCCTTCTAAATTCATTACTTGCTAATCAACCAATAGTATTTTTATATGAGGAAAGCTGCATCTAAATACTCTGCTTCATTGCCAGGTTAGCTTAAAGAAGGGTGCCTTGTCACCCTTACCTGTGCCAAGAGACATATTCAGAAACCTGTGTTAGTAGCACACTTCTAGTACCAAAATTGGTATTTATAAATACTTTGATCATCCAGTGCCATCATAAAAATGCATTTGAGACTAAATTGAGATCATGCTTTTAGCAGATGAGATTTTGGTGTGAAGAAAAAAGCTGTATTGCTGGGCACAGTGGCTCACGCCTATAATCCCAGCATTTGGGAGGCCAAGGCTGGTGGATTTCCTAAGCTCACAGGTTTGAGACCAGCCTGAGCCAGAGCAAGACCTCATCTTTAAAAATAGCCAGGGGTTGTGGTGGACGCCTGTAGTCCTACCTACTCGGGAGGCTGAGGTAAGAGAATCTCTTAAACCCAGGAGTTAGAGGTTGCTGTGAGCTATGATGCCATGGCACTCTACCAAGGGTGACAAAGTGCAACTCTGTCTCAAAAACAAACAACGAAACAAAAAAAGAAACTGTATTAACTGTGTTTGGGTAGAATGGGGTCAGAGAATAGAAATGAATAGAGAACCTCACAATGGCAGAAAAATCTCAACAACCTCTAACTTTTGCTTTTCATGTCAGTTTTTTGCATGATCTTTCCACAGAAGAAAAGTGACTGATTTGCATGGGTTTAATCCATACAAAAGTAGAGTTGACATGCTGTCTGTAGGTTTGGTCTGTGGAATTGAGTTGCCCCAATTTCTTATAGGAAATTTTTTGGGGTGCTGCCACCTAAAAGCCAATAATAAGAAAGATAGAGATAAAGCTGATGTGTTCAGCTACATCTTTCCAACACTGAAAAAAAAATTAGTTTGAAGAGGAAAATATATGCTTTTATAATTATGACACAAATAAGAGTTGGTATTTTACTTTTATTTGAATTATATTCTGATACTGTAAGCCCAAATGCTGACTTTAGCTTTTCCTTTTTTAATAAGAAAAACAAAAAAAGAAACACTGTCCCAGGGCCTGAGATACATAGCTCATAATTCTCTCTAAGTGAGCTATAATTATTACCTCTACATGACGTCTATAAAATAGGAATAAAAATAAACTATCCAAAATAAAAGACAGAGAGAAAAAAGGTTGAAAAACATAAAATAATGTAAAATAATCAAATGGTTAAACATACATGTAATTGAAGTCTCTAAAGAAAAGAAAGATTGTGGAGTGCAGAAAAAATATTGAAAGAAAATATGGCTAAAACTGTTCCCAGGGCGGCGCCTGTGGCTCAGTGAGTAGGGTGCCGGCCCCATATACCGAGGGTTGTGGGTTCAAACCCAGCCCCAGCCAAACTGCAAGCAAAAAATAGCCGGGCGTTGTGGCGGGAGCCTGTAGTCCCAGCTGCTTGGGAGGCTGAGGCAAGAGAATCACGTAAGCCCAGGAGCTGGACGTTGCTGTGAGCCGTGTGACGCCACGGCACTCTACGAGGGCAGTAAAGTGAGACTCTGTCTCTACAAAAAAAAAAAAAAAACATCTGTTCCCTAAGTTAATTAATACTATAAAACTTCATATCTAGGAAGCTGAATGAATCCCAAGTACAAGAAATAAGGGAAAACTACACAAAGCCACATGATAATTGGATTACTTAAAATAAGTAATAAATAGAAAATCTTAAGAACAGTTATATAAAATTTCATGCTCTTCAGAACATTCAGGCTACCCTAACAAAAGACTGTATACTGGGTGAGTAATAAGCAACAGAGATATATTTATCAGAGTACTAGAGTCTGGAAAGTCCAAAGTCAAG